>NC_060207.1:74510000-75250000 GCF_021130785.1 Homalodisca vitripennis
ACCCAGAATGATTATTCACGTGTAGTTTTGTGTGAGAAGTAATTATGAAATTGTGATTCGTCTTTGAGTTTGTTGTAACGATTTTCACTTTTTGCAACCAATTTTACTCAACTACTGGCGTGCAAACAATTGCTAATCGAGTAACAATACAGTTCAGGAGGCGTGACATGAGGATGTCCATTGTATAAACACGCGGCCCGGGTTTTCTTAAAAACAATAGAATATCTCTGAGAGGGACATCCATCGTCAGCTGCGCTAGCGTTGGTGAATGTCAAAATAACAACTTGTTTAAAAGATAAAAAAAAAACAAGAAATTATTCAAAGCATGTATATATTAATGACATTTTGTATACAAATTTATTGAAGTAGCTGACGATCAATTTCTTTCTTAAATTGCATAGATACAATGCAATTTGGCTCAGTTCATAGACTAATAGTCGTAATCATAAATCTAGGAATGAATTAATCGTGAATTGCATCGCCTTGTCTTCTTTGTTTAAAACATTTAAATGAAATAAGTAAATAAATGTCACCTCACCATATTTAACCTTAAAGTATTGCAACTTTGTAATATCTTCGTCAACAGAAATCATCGCAACTCGGGTCTAAATTTACCATGAGACTCCTGTCTGGAGTGCGCCATTTGGGAGATTCAAAATTTGCATTCTTACAGATATTTTTGGCTTTTCCGAGCCGTCAGCCTCGTGAGTGGTGTAGTTGTGCCCCTGCCCCGGACCAGGCCAGGACTGTTCTGTTCGCGGGACTGTCAGCTACAGATGGGCCGTGTCAACCGGTGGCGTACTGCCACCACGTCGCACCGGTCTGGCTCTACCACTGCACACACTTCTACATCACATTTCCTCATACTTAACCTGGTTTCAGAGAGCTTGAGTACGACACCATACCATTGGGGTATTTTGGATGATACAGGGTGGGAAAATTCATAATACCGATCTTGTCAATAATACGATATCAACATTATTTGTACTAAAATGAATATGTTAGGCAGCTGGTTTATAATGCTATCAACCATTTGACGGGGTATAAATGAAGGAGTTGAAATCGTGACACCCCTTTAACGAACTCTTTTTTTAATAACATAACTTATTAAATAAACATGATTTATTGGCTCTAAAATCTTAGAAATTGCAATTTTTAAAAAGTGAAGAGTTTTTGGAGATATTGTAAATTAGACTTTTATATAAAACTTAATGAAAACCAGATCATAAGGTCCTTAAATATATAAAAGTAATTTAATATTGAAGTTTTTTTGAATATGTATCATGGGATGGTAGAGAAAAAAATTGAATACAGCGTGATTGTTACCATTCGTCAATGTAATATCCTGCACCAAAGCATCTCAATAATTGTTCATCTCTATATTAACTAAACGCTGAAAAATGGTCCTAAAGTAGAAGTTAATACTGTATGTTACTATGTCTTTGCTAATGAGTTTTCTTTGGCACCCGACTCTTGCCCAAAATCAATTATTCCAAAATAAGTTTCTATTTATAAAACAATCCCTTAAAAATGAAATATTTTAAAGTGGTACAATTCGTTTGTTGGTTTCATTTAATTAAAACACATTAGTCACAATTCACTATATACCATCTCTTATTGTAGGATAAATGAAAAGTTGTTACTCTAAAAGGAATCGTAGGCATTTTTAACAGTAATTATGAGAATTTTGTAGGTAATTTTGAGTCCAAGAGATGCTTGTGTAGGTAATTAGATATTACGTATGTAAGGCAGATACAACCACACAGTGATCAAAAGAATGACACAGTTGCAATGACTTATTTTTCAAAAAGAGATTACATTAAAAGACGTGTGATTCAAGAAGATGAAACTGTTTTTAATGACATAATATTATAAAGGCAACCAAAATTTGTATACATAAAAATATTATTCTATATAAGCATATTTTCTATATATTATATTGTTATCATAAATCTGTTAGATTACAACATAAGAAGGTAGTCTTCGCGTAAAAGGCTTCGCTGAGGTTGTATGCACAATTTATTTTAGTCTTTAGCAACATGTGTCACTACGCCATGTGATAAAATGCCATATGATTATACTCAGTTCGTTCACAAATGTATTAACTGCAATTTTCACGTAGTCATCATAGTTATTAATAAAATCAATATAAAAATATTCACTCAGGTAAATCTCGTGGTGTCATACACAACTATCTAACTCGAGGTTGTACAAAAAGCTGTATACAAAATTTTAGGTGTATAGTTTAATTTATTCTCAAGTGTATGGAAAAACAGACATATAGACAGACAGAAACGAAATTTGTACAGTCCTGTGATAGACTTCGCCAACGCTTATCCAATAATTAATATAGTGAGCAAGTAGTTCCTGTAAGATTTACAGATATCCATACCCTCGAAAAACTATTACCGAGAGTACAAAGGTGGCCCGCAAAGTAGACATGCACGTAATATTAGGGAACTAAACTTAGCATACATACTGTTAGTAAATCGGGATGGGTTGAAAAGTTCGTGTCTTTGTTTAGTCGTGTGTGTTCCTGCATAGATTTTTCTACACAACATCTACCAATATAGGCCTAGAGAGTAAGACAGCTAGAGTTAAAATTGTTCACCTTCCCCTTTACACCCGAACTGAAATATACAAATGTAGATATATACATAGGCTACAAGTAAATTTTGTTCCACAGATTATATTGACAAAAAAATTACTATTTTAAGAGTAACTAATCATTGTTTACAATTATTCTGAATGGACATTCACATAAGATTCGACATAACCAAAATCATTTCGAATATTGCTTAAACCTGAAAGGAAATGATTCAGAAAAAAATTCTTAAACTAACTGGACTTGAAGGAATGGTAAAATTGCAAATCACCTAATTTTTAAAATCTAAGGAACTAGACGATAAATCTCTATTCCTCCTTATTATATTATGTCTTGGTCAACATTTACAAATATTCTACATAATAGAATATAACAAGTTTGGTTTGGAATCTTGAAGTATCAACATTTCTACTCATTTTTCTATTAAGTATTGAATTAAAAGATAATTTGGTGCAAAATTTTACATAGACCTTCGGGATGGAAAGGCAAACTCAATGTTTCCTCGAAAATACAATTAGTTCGAAACAGGAGTGCTCCTACAAATGCAAATCATTATGTAAGAGCAATTTGCAGTATAGCTTAATCGTAAAACTGAATAGTTACTATATTATAAGTTCGTATTTATTTTGCTCCTTCCTACTATTTCATATTTTTTTGTAGTTTTAAATTAGTGTAACAATGAATTTTTTGTTAAGGTGTTAAATATTGAAGTATATTATTCCATTAGTTTAATATAGTATACAAATTCTCCCTTTAATTTAATACATAAGTACTTTCACGTGGATCTTTCTGTGTTATACGTAACTAGCAAAAAAGAAGTAAGGCTTGTGTTTAGTAGTCTTGCATGTATTTACACTTGGCTGAAAGTGAAAGAATCTATTTAGACTTAGTCAAAAAGTATTTTTCTAATTTAATAAAATTAAACTGAAAAATTTTGACCTGATATATGCCTACTTTAACTATCACAGGACTCCAGCGTATAACATTATTTACGTGATTTCACTAAGAAAGCGGACTTTATGATTCCTCCACATTGGTTTTAAATATTTCGAATAATACTGAAATCGTTGGGGCTATTCAACTAAATACATAGAATGCAGAGAGGTAAGGCTTATTATTTCGTTGGTAGGATATTAATACAATTTGTTTCACTCTCTCAATTCAGGGTTCCAAATCACTGCTCTCCAAATTTTAAGTCTAACTACTTGGTTATAGTTCAGGAGATTGGATAACTTTTAATCATCAATTATTTATCTCTAGGGCGTTTTGTATATCACTTAAAAGGTATATGGCTATGACATCCCTATTATTCAGCAGGACATTGCAGCCGAAGCCGTGGGTATTGCTAGTTTAAAAAGTAAAAAAATTTTTAGTTAAGTTTTTTTAATATTAATTCATGTGTTACGATTGTTTTCATTTTCATTCATTCAAGATGTTTTCAAACTGTGTCATAAGATTTTAATACTAGTAATGTCTTGAGTTTTCTTGTAAGTGTGGATACATTCATAACTTAATAATTTGGAAAGGTTGTAAAAATTAAATACTTTGCTATATACCACTTTTCTTGTAGAGCGATACCGGTGTGGGTGGGCTGTGTGACATTTTTTTTATCGACCGTCATAATAAAATTGTGAACTTTTTGAAGAGTGATTGATAAATTTTCCTCCGCCTTTGAAAATGACGTGGTAGTAAAGGTCTGTAGAACGGTGTACATGTTTCCCCCACCTCTCTGCGAGAGTAGGCTGGAGTCGTAATTTATAGCAGCGAGCGTGTTGTTGGAGGTGTTTAGACAACGTTCTGACACCGGCCGTCAAAATCTTGCTCCAAACATCGCCACACCACAATTTATCAGACTCACGCCCGACGTTTGCCAGTTCTCTGTGTACAACCGGAATACCTCAAATATTGATGTCCAGTTATCTGTTCCATGAGTATTAAACCTAATTCCAATATTTTATGAAACCGACATAACGGTAGTAAAGAAACAAAATGCCATGCAAAATATAGCCCTGTCTTGCGTAGTTTACCGTATGCCTGTCTGTGGTTTTGGGGAAGTAATTATATATCTAAAAGTGACAACTATCGGATTTCCGATATTTTCCCCTTGTTTGTTAGGTGGCAACTGTAGATTTCCGACGTACCTGTTATATTTAAGTTACGTATCAATGAAAGGACAAAATATTGAAATTTCGTTCTCGTACATAAAATAATAACTGTCCGTTCTTTATTTGGCTACGAACAATAATAGATAAAAAATAACAATAATTTGTAAAAGTCAAGATTTACGACTTTTGCATGGATTAAGTTTAATAACTTTTAATAAATCCGTAGAGGTTACTATTTTTTGTAGAAACTTTGGAGGAACATCAGTTCCAATTCAGGAGTAACTATCATGGTCAATAGAATATTTTGTGTAAGAGTTATAGTTAATAACGTAACACAGATTTTGAAATTACGTCTTTATTAGAATAATTTATTCCAAACAGACTAAGTTTTTAACAGTCGGAAAACAGACGAGTCTTATTTTATTTGCAGATATGACATAAACTATTTTTATTTTTTTATATCAAACGAAAATCTTTGATATGTAAATGCCATTTGATTACCTTTGTAAACGTCATCGGTCATCAGTCATCGTTACATGGCAGTTTGAAAAGCAACCATTTTGTAGATTGTCCTATCACGCAATGCAAAAACCGTGTCAGTTCAGGTTGTTTATTGTTTCATGCGCGTATTGACGTTATAATAAAACAGTAATGTGTTGTGACGCTTAATTTGAAGCGTTAAATCGTATTGTTCAATGTATATTAACATTTTTATTTCGTTCTATGTAAAATATAGTTTTTTCTATATATATATATTCATGTAATAATAAATGTGTGTGTGTGTTTTCGTAATACAGTGACTACTTCAGCCCTAAAATAACCTAAATTAATAATTTCTCTGATTCCAACAGATTTTAGAATAAGTAAATAAATAATTATAACTTTCTTAATATGTGTAAAAAATTGATCATCAAATAGGTAATTTTTCAGACGTTTTTTGTATATTCTTGGTGTATATATATATATATATATATACATACAAAAAATATGTATTTTTGTTTTAAAGCTTTGCAACAACATGTATATCTTGAAATTATAGAATGGTTATTTTGAAAATAACAATAATTTAATACGTTTTATCACCTTTATTTGGCTAAAAACACAACTCATGTTTTAATCGTAATTTTTTAGGTTTTAGACTTAGTAACAATCAAGACAATCACATTAATTCTTTTTTATGTATAAAACAAGTTATATAAGGAATATACATGGTTTAAGATTTTTAAAGATGTTTTAAATAAAAGAGTAATATTTTGTAATTTATAAGTATTTCAATTACATTTAACATGGTAAAAAATCGTTATGACCATTAAAAAACAAAGGGTTCCATGAAAAAAAAATAAATGTCAAAACTTTTGCCCATTTTGACAATGATAAGAACAATCTTTAACTATTTTACACAGTCATCTGACTTTAATATTTAAAAATGGGAATTTCTATCCTCGAGTTAAACTGCGATGATTAAGTAATTATATGTAAAATAATTGTTTGTGCCACATATTGCAAAAGTATATAATAATCTTAATTTTCAATATATAATGTGCCATGTAATTTATATACAATTTAGTGTACCTCTGCACATAAGCTAAATTCTGTTTACCACTCGGGAAATTTCTTACTGTCACTTTCAGGGTTAATTAAGATATAAAGTTCACACTGAATTTTGGTTGTTGCCGAATTGATATTAAAATTGTATTTTATTTGTTTATATATTGTATATTAATGCCAGTGATGAAATATTGAATTAGTTAGCTTGCTCAATTTCATTATTGCATTCTCTTACTCTAAATTAGATAATTTACTAACAAAAATCAACAACCAAGATTTCTTAATATCAGCTACTGAATGTAATAATCAAGAGAAAACTTAACTAACGAAAGGTTAAGTTTCATTAGTACATGTAGTAAATTAACTCGTTTAAAGGAAGAATATATATATATATATATATATATATATATAATATATATAATTTTGTAAACCAACTAGTTATATATTTAATGACTGCTATTTCATTACCGTATATAAACAATTAAATGTAATGTAGTTTGGAAAAACAACATGTAATGCATCTAAGTAAATATTATAATAACTGTAAAAAATACAACAATAAGCAAGTGACTTTAGCTGTCAATTGCAACAGTCCGCTATTTATTAAATCAGCAATTAAACAACATAAAACACCCGATTATTTTATTAAGATAAGGAATGACAGTCAGTAAAATCTTTAATTTTCCGTTATTATCTGTCGCAGAGAAATAAACTAGGCCATTTTAAAGCAACCTGTATTTCACTGGTTTTGTTAAATTTATATTTTTATTTCCATTTTTTAGTTATTACAGCATGAAAACTTCGTTTGGGCGTTATTTCAAAAACTGATATGATATTATTATGAACATTTTTTTGCAAACAGGTCTTCGGCAGCCTAAATATTTCGCTAAGGTTGATCTAAATACTTTTATTCCATTTTAAGATACACAAACAATAAAATAACATACAGACATACGGTAAATTAAGCGGGATTGGACTACGAGTATGATCGTTTACTTATTTTGTCCTGAAAAATCAAATGATAAAGTTTGATTTAGCAATTTATGGTTACCCTGCACTACTCACTTCGTGAAGTTAGACTTGCTTGTAAATTACATCGAACAATATTGTTTTTACTAGGTGACAACTCTTTCTAAAAAAATAGTTTTAAACAATATTTGGGTTTTTACACGCAGTGTTTGGTCTTTGTTGCTCAAATTTTATGTTATACATCGGATAAATGCTGTGTGAGATTTCTCCACTCTTCAGCTGCGGAAGACTTACATCACTCCTTTAGCACGCCAGGTATCATTCCAATAAGATGCTGATTAAGAAATCAAAGTGGTCTGTATGTAGCGGGATTATCCCTCACCACCAAACGCAACCCCTGAGACACAATGCCAACGTGGAACCTTCCTGGACATGAACCTCTGCAGGATCTTTTCTTTCCCCCAATAGGTACCAGTCCGATCCTGGTATTATAAATTCGTTGTAAGTTTGATCACTAAGATATTCTACAGGAACTACAAGAAAATACGAAAGGAATTTGCTAATGTTTGGTTTTTGGGAGGCCTAGGAATTTAATCCCAAGAAAGGGCTCACAGTATAGCCCTCATGAGTATAGTTACAGTAACTCTTGGGGAGTGCCAGACAAACCACCATCTTGGTTCACCCTTGAAATGTAATCATAAGTTGATTCCAATAATGAAGCTGATTTACTCAATGATTATGCCCAACGTAATTGGAAACCCCAACTAACTAAGAGGTACAAAATAATAGCACCTCATGTTAAGATTTACAGTTATAAATTTCCTCAAAACTAATTTGAATGAATTTAATTTTGGTTTTATATATTCCAGAGACAGGCTTTTAGTTTTATAAGATATGTAAATGCACTGAAAATAAACGTTTTCATTCTATACCTAACGACCTCTAGAACAGGGTTACAATCATCAAGGATCGATCAACCATTCACCCCACTGATCACTCCACTCTCTATATATAAAGCTCATACGATTGGGCAGCTCCAGCAAGGAGAAGCTTAGAGTATTTAGTGGTGAAAGATGTTCAATTGTGGTTCAACAAAAGATCATTACGGGTTGACAGCGGCAGCAGACAGCAGAGTAGCGTGCTGGAGGTGACTGGCAGTAGCAGACTCCAGCCTGTCCAGTCCTACAGCTCCAGCGACTCTCCACCAGACAATCGCCGATAATTGGAGTGGCACCTGCTCCAGACTCCAGACTCCAGTGGACAGCTGGGTGGCCGCTCTCTCTATCTTCTTGTTCTCCAGCCAGGATATCACGAAATAATTAAAAATATTCCAGCTTGACTGGAATAAAATAAAACATAAGTAAAAATCAATTATACAACTAAAGTATCCGACCTGTTGCTTGAGCCTTTTAGGAATGAAATCTAAAAATGTTGTGATTCTAATAAATTAGGGAAACAAGATCAAAATAAATCTATTCATAATATTGATACTTGTATAAGTATCTGAAAATCCAAAAACTTTCATAGAAGGTCAAAAACATTAATTTGGAAATGCCAAAGTTATATTGCACTAGTAGAGAAAAATGCAAACCCTAGTAACCCTTAAAACGAATAATGAACCTTTATGCTATTACTAGCAGTTACCCGCGGCTACGCAGGTTTTGCACCTGTATGAGCACTTCACGTTCAAGTGAAATATGTTTCTGACGCCAATGTTGAGTTTGCCTTCTTCCCACGATCTAGAGAAAATATATACACATACTCAGCTTTGAGAAGCCTACTTGTATCAAAAGATAACTTAAATAGGGTTCATTTTAGTCTTTTTAATGCATGGTAAAATTTACACTACATTGTCTCCTATATCTGCACTGCTACCGGTTACCCGCTGCTTTGTCCGTAATTTAGTAGGCGTTGCGCGTGTATGGCCACTGCTGGCTCCTGTGAAATATATACTTCAGACACCAATGTTGTGTTTGTTTTGTTCCCAATCAAGAAAATATGTAACACAGATCAGAGAAGCCAACTTCTGTCTAAAGAGAGCTAAGAAGGGTTTTAATAAGTCTTTAAATTTTAGTAAAGGTTTTTAAATATTTTAGAATATTTAGTACTGGAATTGAGTCATTAGTTCAAAAGAACAGTGTAGCGAAATTTTATCTAGCATAGTTCTTATCAACTGCTTCAAAGGGAGTCTTCAGTGTAAAGTTCTGTCCTTATGTTTTAGGACATTTTCTAAGATTGACTAGTACTCGCTGAAATCTAGAACTGGATGAAAAATTATGGTTATTTAGACAATTTATTCACTATAACCGTAAACATATTGAAATAATAAACAATGTTTACACTTGATTACATTTTACTTTCAATTAATATTTCATAAATTTAGAGACCAAGACGCGTATTTTCGCTACTTTAAAGACCAGTGGGGCGTAGCCCGGAGAGATGTTCAAGAACAGGCATATATTCATCCCTGGAACTGTAAGAATGTCCATGTAAAATTTAAAAACAGTCAGTTGAGTATTTTAAGAGAGAAAACAAAACAAAAGCACTTTCGTATTTATAATATTATTAGTATTCGGATATACGAGCTATTATATGCTCGAATCAGCAATATAACAGTAATAAGAATGTTTTTTTTTTTTTTTTTTTTTAATTAATTAATCTTAAAAACTGTTTACAAGACAGGAGATAAAACAAGAAAGTAGCATTGAATTAGGCTATTGCCGCTTATACAGATTTACCAATAAATGTGAAAAGTTGTTTGACAGGTGTTTGGCCTTCCCATTCAACATTAGTTTGCTTATTTAAACACATATGACAGTAACGGTCACATACAAACTTTTTATGATTCAATGTGTATTGAAAAATTTAACAAGGCCTGGCGAGAAAGTGATGTTATTTGCTCGAGACAAAGTCCGCACCTGGTTATTTCGACACTTGTTCACTTTCTGCCGTGTACAGATTACTTTACACTTACACTGTCCAACCAATTGGATGTAACCGCAGCTATCGTCTCGCACTCAGCACGATGACCTTCGATGTAAATACCACAATTCGTGGTAACTTTCTAAACGTATCGTAATCAGCTGGGTGCTGGACATCCAAACACTACGTTCCCCTTGCCTTGACGTAATTATTTGCAAGTAGATGGAACTGAACTTGTTCCAATCCTCGATTCTAATAAAAGCAGAACCGGAGCATGTACAGAGTAATCATAAAATCTCTCAACTTTTGTCTCCTTTAATTTAACTGCGATTAAATTAATATACAACTAATTATTTAGATTAATTCTATAATTGTGTATTAATTAAACTTATAAGTACTATATTTCAATTTGTTCCACGTTTGTTTCGTTTTTAGTGAATCTGAATCTTATTTACAACACTGCATGCATACGAAGTTCAGCTCCATTCCACCTTCCACTCAGTGTAGTGTTTGAATTCTATCAAGTCTGTCACAGCGCTGCTTCTTCGTTGCCGATTGTTTTGGACCTCCAGACGGATGTTGACTCCATTTCAGACGCTGCAACTTAACATTCGTATTTAATCTACCCTTCCCACCATTGCTCTACGTTAAGTGTATGTATTTACTATATTTGAATATAAATTAAGATTCTTTTCGACATCGATTGATTTTTAATCAAGCAATCTCAACTTTTTTAATTTTATTTTCACATGCATAACTATGATAACAAAATGGAGTTAGAGGGAAATTTTCGATTGCATTTTGAGGCTTCGTTATCAAAGAGGCCCTCATTATCAAAAAGGTGGATTTAAAAGCTCAAATTATTCAGTTTTGATCTGATCATGAATTCCAAACCGAAGGAATACCATTAGCCAAACGCAGACCTCAGGGAAATAAACATATCCCCTTTGCTTTACATGCTGGGACAGAAAATAACATAATGCACTTAGCCTTTACGCTGACGTCTGTTGCTTCAGCCAGCTAGATAGCTTACAAGATTCCTATTTGGCTGAGCAAGAATATTAATCTGCTACCTGTCAATCTAATATCCAACATTTAAAATAAGGTTCGAGAACAACATCCATACAGTACAACGCGACAAATCAAAATCGATGACAACAGATCTTCCCACCACATTAAACCCACGCCCACACATTAAACCCACAATTCTCGCATGACTTTTCAAACACTAAACCACATTTTCTCATGCATTCTCCAAACTGCGGAAATGTTAACTTCACCAAATGTTAACAGTAGATAAAGCAGCTGACACAGTAAATCGTGTTAAGAATATCCAACGTAGCAACTTGTGTGATACGATCACTCATCAAAACACTTTAGACTTTAAGACTGTGTTGTTCTCAGCAAAGCTCTAATATAAGGAACGCTGGTGCAAGTCTAATACGTCGGCCTGTAATAAACGATATAGAAACATAATTCTTTTCGAATAAAACCGTTAAAACCCCTTAATTTATAATTAAAATGTAAAACTAAACGACCAAGTTGTTGTAAAAAGACCTTCAATTGAAATTATCACTAATATCTAATCACAATGGAAAACACGGGTGTTATTAACCCTTCCAGGAAATCTTGTAAGACAAAGACGACTCTGGAGGAAGTAATGTATGGAGATCCTGGAGCTGGAGGGACGCGGAATGGATCTGAGAGATGCTCCAGGGACGCTACTCCTCCACCCCCACTCACCACCACCCCTCTGCTGATGCGCTTGTGCGCCCCGACGCCGACGCCCCGCCCCAGGCCCCGCAATACATTCCCTGTTTTCAGAGAAAACAAAGAAAACCCATTAATTAAGAAGAGTCTAGAGCTTTGGTGGCTGGCAAAATAGCCGAAGGGGTTGGCCGCCCCTAAGCCTTAATTGCTGCTGAGACCCACGGTAAGATGCTGCCTCGGAATTAAGAATTCTTCCCTCAGTATCATCCAATTTTTTATCTGCTTTCAATATTTATTTACTTTCTGAAAACTGTTACTATATACTATATATGTTCATTCTTAATGACTTGAGAAATATGTTTTGCAGTAAGTTGAAAACTTCGTTTGAATGTATATAACCTGTGTGTTAAATCTATTACTAATGCCAATCACAGTTAAAAACTGAGTTCAAATTTAATCAATTCATAAAATGTTTGAAACCATACTCACATTTTTACATATACAAATGTTTTCACTGATAATACAATAAGTTATAACTGCTAGATTTTCTTAATGATAAATTAAGGGACTGATCATATATTCGTAAAAATATACAGCATTTCCTTTTTCAACATATTTTCAGTTCTTCCATTTTACACTAAAGGCTTAGACAAAAATTTTTAATTTCGGTTTAATATTACATAATGATTATCTGTATTACTTGATTTAATATACAGTAAACAGCACGTAATGAAGTTGCATAAATATAATTATTATCCATCCTTTGGACTGCCTAGGATATTTCTGAGGTATTTGACAAATTTACTATTAACCATCACACACAACTTTCTCTCTGTCTATGCTAGAACTTTCAACTGTCAGTGAATATCAAGTTTTGGAATACATTACTTTTTATTAGATTTGTTATGATTATCCTCTGCTGCTTATTTACTTACCTTTATTATTGTTACATGCATATCAAATAAATGAATTCCAGTATTAGAATATTGTTTTTAACTAGTGCTACCACAGATTTTCAAGAAACTGTGACAATTAATACAGATTTTTACTTGTTCATTGTAGACGGCAAAACACAGATTAGGTACCTGAATACGGTGCAAATGACTACATAAATACATTTTTATTTTGCCTATGGAAAGTTTTATGATTAGTTTAAAAACATTGTTTTCACTATTGAGCTCTAAAATATACACAGAAAAACATAACATAACACTCCTTATACATAACGGGATGCTTTTATGTTTCCTAAATGTTTTGTTGCCTCATTTAGCATTAAAATATCAGCATTTTTTTACCATATCATAATATTCTTGTATAATTTGTTAGTAAATTATATCCTGAAAATCCAGATAATCTTAAAAAGTTACAGTGTTTAGCTTAAACCATCAATGAGCTATGCATGTTTAAATAAAATCAGAAATAAAGAAGTATACATGATATAACTTATGAAATGTATTTATAGACCTATCAACGAGGATGGTTATAAGTATGGATTAGAACATACGATTGTATATTATTTAATACAAAAAGGTCAAAATCACGGTCACAAGACCTCCCTATGTACGTAGCCAACACTGACTATGTAATTAAAAACGTACGTGAGAAGCTGTACAATATTTCTAGCTAAAAAGTTACCATGATTCGGGGGTGGTGCGTACAAATTTCATGTGGAAATGTGAACGCGCAAAACATGGTTATTCAGGTAAAATATTTAAAAGCTATTCACTAATGGACGTCTAGAGGACAGTTGGACCATTCCAGTGTTTAAAACACACCTGTCAGTTCACACGGCTAATTTGGACTTGTTTACAATAAAAGTACCACTAGTTATTTAGCGGTTTTTGTTTACATAGGGTTGCTAAGTAAACAGTACAAATTACAACTTCCGGAAACGTGTAAAACATTCGTCAACTCGCTGTTTTAAACCGCTCATATTTAATATTGTTTTACTTAATTAGATTTCCATTCCAAGTTAGTTATGAGCTGAATATAACTACTAGGCCCACGTATCCCCAATCACGATTTCAATAATTGCAACAGTTTAAGCCTGGTAATTGGAATGTGTTTAAAACATGGTGATTAGTTTTTTAATTGATTTGCTTTGAAAATATATGCATTCCACTAGATATAATTATTTGTTACCTCTCATTTTGGTTGCATGATAAACATTTTAAAATCCACAATAATTCTTGGCCACGCATGCACTTGTGAGAGATAAAGTAGTTATGTTGGTTATGAATACCTATAAGTCAAATAAAAGACACTAGCTGTAGACTAGCCTGAGGCTTTGGACTCACAATCTAGGTACTTTTCACATTCTTGTACATCTACTCCTTCCCTTACAAATCTGTAGATATGTTCCTTTAGTTGTGTCAACGAAGGAAGCCGTTTGGAGCCAACATCTCAGAGCCTTACAAATAATGTTTTTTTAAATACGATATGGTAAGCGCCTTTACCATGTCCACGCAAACTATGCTACCAGATTCATATTTTGGGAATGCTGTATTACTACCTGATGTGCTGTATTACTACCAATATGTGCCTCATATTGCTCCTGCAATATACAATTAATAGCGTCACCTATTTTTAATGCATCTGTAGCTGGTCAGAGCTATATTTCCATTTTCCGCTAAGCTGGAAAGTGCTAAAAAACTATTACGAATTATGGCCAGCCACCGTAGTTGATGAGGCGGCGTTAGTTCTGCTCGTAACATCTGCCTTGGGAATTTGAAAATAGAAAGAAGTTATATTTTTAAATCTTTGACAAACTTATTTTTAGCTATACAATTTCCTCAACTCTCATCCGTTGACTCCTGTTTTTCGAGAAATCCTTAGTCCAGATTTCAGGCTCTTTCATAATTTGTAAACTTTTCGCTCAGGTTTGTTCAAGTATTGCTCACGATGTAACAGCCCACGAGCTAGAAATCTATTTCACCTCGGATTTCAAGAAATCGTCAGTCGCGCTAGTTTTGGTGAAGGCTGATTTGAGAGAGTAATAAACAAAAAGGTTGTAAAAATCAAGACATTATATTATCTTAACCGAACACAATTATTATTAACGGTTAGACTCTAAATAACAGTGTGAAATCCAGCTAACCATATACAGACAGACTACTGACTATGGGCTATTGACTACTCGATGAAAGTCACTACTAAAAAATATGTATTTTTTTCTGTTGAAATTACAAAAATAAAAACTGAAAATCTATAGATGTTGATATCTTTAAATGTCCATTCTCATATGTCGGTTTGTATAAAAAATAACACAGTATATTTTTTTTAGGAGGATCTGCTGAATTGCATCGATTTAAGGGGGTCGGGAGGGAAAAAATACTTTTTTAAATTTTGATTGCATATTGATATAAATTTCATGACCTTCAATTTAAGACCAAATTTATGCAATTCTCAAGAGTAGTTTTTTTATTAATTATTTTGTGAAGTACTGCAACCACAATCCAGACCATTTTTTAAGTTGCATTCTTCAACGCTGCAACTTTATATAGTACTCATTTTTTTAGGTAATGTCATAATGACCACTTTAATCTACCTCAGGTTATTATGGAGGTAATCAAACTCTTTTCAAGGACCTCTCTAACCCTGATCTGTTGAGGCGATGCTTACATGGGGGTACTCAAAACCCAAGCGAGTCTCAACAATATGATATGGGCTCGGGTACCAAAATGTACATGTCATGCTCTCTACTTTGGAACTTGGAGTTCATGAAGCAGTAGCATGCTTCAATGAGGGTAATATTGTAAGGTGTGAAGTGTTTGACAAACTAGGGATTGTTCGTGGAGATAATTGTGTAAAAACCCTTCAAGATTTAGACAATATGCGGATCAAGAAAGGTAATAAAGCTGTTGATGAAATAGAGAAAAAGTGCAGGAAGAAGCTAGCTCTGGCTAAAAGGAGATTAGAAGACCAATATGAGGCTGCAGAAGACCCTGACAATCCATCTTATGGGGCTGGAATGCACTAAAAGATAGGATAATTGTAAGTGTAACCTTTATCTTTGATTTCCCGAAAGTTAGTTTTTCCCCACTAAAGGAACATTTTCTCAGTACCTGTAAAAGATAAATTGATTATATTTTTTTATTTTGTAGGTGGTGATGATGTTCAAGACTTAATACAGGCTTTTGAAGATATTTTTATTTTAAGATTTTTATTTTTTGATTAATGTTTAAAAAAATGGTTTTTAGGGTATTTTAAAAAACATATTGTAAAAATGTTATTTTTGAATAATTTAAAAAATCCCTGTGTCACAAGTTGTAAAATGTTATAAAAAATAATATAAAAAAAGAATTACCATGTTATCTGTAATATTATAAAAATAAATGTTCCTTAAAAATCAGCAAATTAACATTGCTAAGATACGGACCCCTCTTAAAGGAAAACTAGGTTGTGTTATTATACAGTACAAATTGGTTCTCGGGTTTTTGACTAGAAAATGTAGTAATAGAAAACCTGCCTGTCTTGCGAGGTTGTGGCAGGTCCGATACAATTAATAACTCTAATGACAGTTCTTGCGAAATGATAACTTCTTCGAACACGTATACTTTCAAGGAGTAAATTTCCCTGGGAAATAAAATAACAATTTCAGTATTCTTGGATTTTGGAGGAAACTCGTGGAATATGTGAGAGCTTGCGGACAGAAGCGAACATGATTTGAGTATCGAGATTGTCTGTGGGATGGATGGTGGGTGGTTGTGGGAGGGGGTGAGAACCACCATCTGGGGGCAAGACGCCCTAACCTCACATCCCTTACTCTCTCTCCCCGTCAGTATTCGACCGAGCTAACCGCAAATGTGCAACGCTAGAATTCTACATGAAATCAGTCCATCATTCCGTCTTAAACACTATTTATTAATCTGTTTGGAGCTGTAACAAAAGTTGTAGCTTAAATATCCATCTTCTCATCTTATCTTAAAATGTTTTAATTTCCCTAGTAGGTTTTATATTGCGAAGAGTTTAAAATAAATCAATAACAGCTAATCCTACTTAATTATTGGATTATGATTATGTTCTAAGTTTTCCAACTTACATTGCGTCTAATCGTTGATAGTAACATTTATCATTTCATCACTGTGCAGAATCGTCCTCAGGCGATTTTTCATTTTTAAATCTCTTGCGTAGATATGGTCGAAATAGTTGCTATCAATGTTGTGACGCAGTGTGAACTAATCATTATATTTTCCTAGTCATATTAATTAAATAACGGTAATTGTTTTTTATTTATTTTGATAATTCCTCTTTACACATTACATCCTCTTCTGAACATTATATGAGAAATTTAACAGACAGTTCCACTAGTGAATAACTCATTACTAACGCTTTTGAAAATCTTTATTACAGTATATAGGCTACATGTTGGATATATATATATATATATATATATATATATATATATATAATTTTATGGATTAGTAAATTAATTTGTGTATAAATTGTACCGCGTGTTTTATAGTAAAACATATATTTTATAAATACAGGTCTAAATTAATTAATTTAAAAAAAAATTCAAATTTTGAAAAAATTTAAAATTTGATTTAAGCGATTCACAGACATACAAATACTTACTTCTATTATCATGGTTTAGGAACATAATGGAAAGCTGCTACATATGTTTAACGCCAAGACCATTTTTTATAATATTGTATGAAGTTTAAGTTGATTTTTAAAACTTTGTAAGACATCTATGTATAGATTTAACACATGGTAAATAGCCAACATCAACATGGGCAGAGTATACATAAAACTGCCATTTTTATAAATCGTTATATACATTCCATGAAATATAATATTCTTGTGTAGCTTTGGTCTAGAACAGGGGTGCCCAACCTTTTTTACCCAAGGGCCACATTGTAAAGCCTTTATGGCCAGGCGGGCCAACATCCCAGGGGATTTGGAACCCCAAACAAAACGTATTGCCCGGGGTTTGTTCCAGAAATCTTGTGCAAAATATGAGTTTTAAGGTTATTTGGCCCTTGTTTCCTGATTATTGTAATTTCTTATTATTTATTAGTTGTTAGGTAAAGGTTTATAATATATTATGTTTTTAGGTTCTTTTAGTAAAAATAAATATAAACCCAGACTTTTGGATGTTTCCTCTAATTCTGAGGGAACAATAAAAAAGTCACCAATAAATTGAATACATTTATTTTAATTAATCCTACTAGGATACTAGGACATACAAATTACGTGGCAAGTACAAGTACAAGTCGCTGTGACTGTGGGGGCTGGATCCCCCACTTCTCTCAAGGCCTCTGCCGGTTTGGCTTTTGCCTTGTGTCAACAAGGGTCGAAGCCCTAGTAGCTTTCGCTACCTGTCAGTGTTGTAGTGTAATGTGTAGTGTAGTGTTGTTGTCTAGTCGTCCATTGGAAGACGGAGTTGGGGGACCTCCTGGTCACGTAGATGACGGATGTGTTCCCACGGCGAGGATTCTGCTGCTTCTTGAAGAGTCGAAGTAAGTCCTTCCACGAAGCTTCTGATCGTAGGGACGTTGGCCGATGCTCTGATCACGGTGTTTCTTACAAACCAGGGCGACCCAGTGGCCCGCCGGAGGCACCTACTCTGGACTGCGAGTAGTTTTCTCCGGGCGGACTTGCAGGTGAGGTGATACCATGCTGGAGCCGCGTAGGTTATCACTGGTCTGGTCAGAGCCGTGTAGAGCAGGACCTTCGTCCTGGCTGGCAGCTTCGTGGAGCGGAGCAGTGGGCCGATGCTAGCAAAGCCCTTCCTTGCCAATCCACAGATCCTCGTGACGTGGGGAGTGAAGGTCAGTTTGCTGTCCAGGAGTACCCCCAGGTACTTGACCGTCGTCTTCCAAGGAATGTTGTCCCCGTTGAGAGTCAGTTGTCGGCCGTCCGCTTGCCTCCTTGACCTTGTGAAGTTGATCGCTTCACACTTGTCTACGTTGACCTTGATCCGCCATTTTTCACACCAGGGCTCCAGTAGATCCAGCTGCCGCTGCATGTAGACTCTGGCCATCCTCAGGTTTGCAGATGTGGCCGTGAAGAGTGCATCATCGGCGTACAGCGACAGCTGCACTCTTGGAGCTACGGGGATGTCGTTTGTGTACCACAGGTACAGGATCGGGCCGAGCACTGACCCCTGTGGTACACCGGAGGAGACTGGTCGAGTCGTGGAGGTGGATCGGGCAACGCAGACGGAGAAGGTCCGGTGGTGAAGGTAGTTGCGGATTAGCCGGAACATCCTGCCAGGCAGCGGGGACTCTGTGAGTTTGTACAGTAGGCCGTCGTGCCACACCTTGTCGAAGGCCTTGCTCACGTCTATCAGGACCGAAGTTGAATGGTGTTTCCTCTCCACCGCTCCTGAGATGTAGTTTAGAACTCTGCGGAGTTGGAGGGTGGTCGAGTGTCCACTTCGGAAACCGAACTGTTCAGTCCTAATAGACGTGAAAAACTCCTCAGGGAACCTAGCCAGCATGATCCTCTCGAAGATCTTGGAGAGTACAGGCAGCAGGGAGATGGGCCTGTGGTTCTCCGGGAAAAGGGGGTCCTTGCCGGGCTTGGGAATCATGACTACCTTGGCATCCTTCCAGGTGGTCGGGAAGTGGGCCAGGCGTATGCAGGAATTCATGATGCATGTGATGGTGACGATCACCCAAGCCGGCAAGTTCTTCAAAGCTGGCGTTCCCAGGGAGTCTGGGCCAGGAGCCTTCTTTGGGCGGAGGCGACGGATGTTGTCGTGTACTTCTTGTGTAGTCACCAAGGGCAGCGGGTCATCCTCTTCAGGTTCGTAGTCCTCCAGGAAGTCTTCGATTCTTTCGCAGGCGACCTCGTCGTAGATGTCAGCGTGTGGGGAGAATTGGTCCTCCATGGTGTCGGCGAAGGCCTCAGCTCTGTCTCTGGGGGAGTAAACGATACCACGTTGGCCGTGGAGAGGGCGGTTTACCTTCTTGTCCCCTCGGAGGGCTTTGGAGACCTTCCAGATGCCGCCGACACCATCGTCAGCTTGGTGTTCCACGAAGTTGTCCCACGCAGCTGCTCTGTGTTCCGCCAAGAGACGTGAGCATCTCCTGGCTTGGCGGTTGAAGACTTGCTTAGCGTGGGGACACCGTGTCAGCTGGTACTCCCTTCGCAGTCTACGACGTAGGCGTATCTCCTCTCTCAGGTTCTCGGGAAGAGGTGGAGTGAGATTCTTCTGTGAGAGAGGGGACGAGGAAATTTCTACAGCCTCCTGGAGGGTGTTGGTCAGGTCCAGAACCTGTTGGTCTAGCTGGTCTGGCGATTCGGCCGGGGTTGGTGGGGGCCGAGGTCTGTCGGCGAGGTGGTTTGCATATTTGTGCCAGTTGACCTTGGTGGGGCGCATCGGAGGGTAGGCTGGCGCTCCGTCGTCCGGTAGGTCAAAGACAACTGGCACGTGGTCTGACGAGAGGTCAGACACAGCAAACACCTCGATATTTCCATCCAGTGACCCAGCTAGACCAATGTCAAGGATGTCCGGCGGGTGTCCTTGGTGGTGGTAATGTGTAGGCTCTTCAGGGGCCAGTACATGGACGTGGTGGCGGGTTTCCAGGAGACGCTTGAGGTCCCTGCCGGTGGAGTTTGACTTCCGGCATCCCCAGTCCAGGTGTTTCGCATTGAGGTCCCCGGCGATGAGTGCAGGAAAGCCGGTTCGCAGCAGGCAGTCGAGGCAGTGCGGTTGGAGCAGCCTATTTGGCGGGTTGTAGACGGAAGCTATCTCTAGCTCCGTCCCATTGTAGCTGACGGCAACCCGGGTGATTTCAGTCCCCGGGGTAATAACTGCAGCCAGTAGGCGATGAGTCACCCTCCGGTGGACTAAGACCGCCGTGCCTCCGCTGGGTCGGATGTCCTGCAGCTGTCTATCAGTGCGATACACCTGGAAATTTGGGATGGTGAAGGAGTCCGTCTGCCTGAAGTGGGTCTCCTGGAGGAGAGCGATGTCCACGTCCATGTCCTGGAGGAGCTGGCTAAATTCCAGCCTCTTGTCAGCAAGCCCGTTGGCATTCCAGCTGACAACTCTCAGCTTACCCATGCATGGTGGCGGACAACATATCCATGAGGCGAGACATCATCGCCACCATGCTGGTCAGCTGGGAGAGGAACTGCGATATTCCTGCCTTGAGTTCCTCAGGAATACGGGCAGCAGGCTGAGAGGTCGGCATGTTGCTTTGTGTGGGCGGCTGGGCCTGTGGTTCTGCACTAGCAGCCATCTTTGGCAGTTCCAAGCGAGGTCTCGGCGTAGGCCTGGGTAGGGCTGATCTCCTCTCAGGTCTCACAGGGGCTGGTACAGCTTCAATCCTCGGGCTCTCTTCTCGCGGCTCAGAGATGGAGGTTTTCGCGGCAGGCCGGGCTCTCCGATTTTCCGGCTTCCGAGCAGGTCGGTGTCGGCGACGTCGAACCACCTCGAAGTCCTCGTCTTCTCGGCTGTCAGTGGAGGGCTCTGTGATGTCGTCAACAGGGGCAGCTGGGGCAGAGTCAGGAGCTTCCCGAGGCTTTGGAGGCTCGGCCCTGGAAGGTTCAGGCCTCCGAGTCCTCTTTGCAGCGGCAGCATACGAGAGCTGTTTCTCGTTTTTGTAGCTGGCACACCCGCGGTAGTTGGCAGAGTGTGCCTCGCCACAATTACAGCATCTTGCCGGGCTAGTTGACTCCTTTGGGCACAGGCGGGCAGGGTGGCCCTCGCCGCATCTGACGCAACGCGTGTCCCGGTGGCAGTGTCTGGAACCGTGTCCGTAGCCTTGGCATCGGTGGCACTGGATCGGTCCTCCCGGTCGGGTGTACTTCTTAATCTCCAGCTTGCAAAAAAGTACACTCTGGAGATTGTAGATATCAGTAGGCGGTCTCAGGCCATCGCCACTGCGCAGTGTGATCAGCCACAGGCTGGTCGGCTGGCCTCTCCTTGTCTTTAACAGTTTGGCCTCCACTATGCCATAGCCGATGTCTTGGAACTCGGCCACGACCTCCTCAGGAGTCAGAGTAGAGGGCAGTCCTCTGACCACCACCTTCAGGAGACGCTCGGTCGCCATAGCAAAGGTGTGGAAGTTTATCTTCTGCTCCTGCAGATATCTCTGCAAGGACCTGAAGTGGGCCACAGTAGTGGTTTTGAGCCGTAATGTCCTGGCCGTGCACACAGCTTCAAGATCTCCTCCTAGGAGCTGCTTCAGGGTCACTGCATGGCTACCCCATCCTTTCGGGATGTCCAAGATGATGGGGGGAATGCGGGGGCCTCGCTCAACCTCCATATCTTCACTGGCAGCGGTCTCCGTCCGTCGGCTCTTAGGCGGAAGAGTCGAGGCTGGGGCCGCTTGCCGCTTCCGCAGACCCGCGGCAGAACGGCCTGATGAGCCGGAATTGGCCCCAGGGGTAGCTGGCACCAAGGCCTGGGCCACTGGGGTTGAGATCCCCGGTGTTGTAGAGTGGCCTTTAGAAAGGCCTTTTTGGGCCTCAGACCGGCGCAGGTTCCCCTGGCACTTAGTCGCTGCACCCTGGCAGCTTTCCGGGGTAGTCCGGACTTCACCCGGGCCCTGACAAGTCCCGGGTGGAATAAGTTTGCTGGCCTGAGCAGCAGTGCGGTGCTGGGATCCCGCGGCCCGGTCGGCTGACCGGGGCGGGCTCGCCTGGCACATCGCGTTACAGGTCTCCGGTAATAACCAGACTTCACCCGGGCCCTGTTCTCCCGTCCCGGGTGGAATGGTGTTGCTGGGACGTCCAGCGGTTGGTTGGCCTTGTAAAAGGCCTTTTGGGCAGACAGCGCTGGGGCCCGCTTGGCAAGCCGCGCGGGACCCCAGTAGTGTCGCCAGCGGCTCCGGTAAACCGGCTCCACCAACTGGGACCGCCGAGGCAGATCCCTCTTCCATCATCTTCAGCCGTGGTCAATGTCGCTCTAGTAGAGATGTTCACTCGTCCACGTCTCGGAGCAGAATGAGGGATTACGTGGCGAGTGGTGACCATGAGTTGGGTAGGGGTTACGTCGCCGCACCGCGCGCTGTGCCGTGCTTTACGCGCGCTCTATTCGGCAGCCATCACCGTAGTCAGTGAAATCTGTCTGCAACTACTTTACTTCTTTCAACACTCATACTCCACCAAATGAACACGGCTCGTTCTACGTGAAATCGGCTGGACTGCTTGGTTCTCAAAATTTGTATTTATTTAATATTTCAAATGCTTGTAAACAAATTTGGTTGTTTTGGCAACAAGGCGGGCCACATAAAACTGACTCACGGGCCGGATTCGGCCCGCGGGCCGTAGGTTGGGCAGCCCTGGTCTAGAAGATAAAATGACGTTCATAACTACATTAAATTAACGTTGTGGTGTCAGGAACAATTTCTCTCCGGTAGGGCCTTGTGTACAGTTTGTGTAGATAATAAAAAGGGGGGAGGGTATAGACATATATGTATAGATTTAACTCACGGCAAGTAACCAATATGTTTACAGCGGAGTAGATAATAAAGAGGAGTGGGAGGGTATAGACATATATGTATAGATTTAACTCACGGCAAGTAACCAATATGTTTACAGCGGAGTAGATAATAAAGAGGAGTGGGAGGGTATAGACAACTATGTATATATTTAACATACGGTAAATAACCAACATATTTACAGCGGTGTAGGTAATAAAGGGGGGTAGTATTAGAATCCCTCCATGTGGTCTTCCCAATATAATGAATAAATAAAATTTTAGACAATTTTATGTACGCAATATCAATAAACAATTCATCAATGAAATAATTTATATCTGGAATCAATCACTATTATCATGTGGCTTTGTTAGGGTTACTGTATGTACATATTCATAGCTGCGTGTATCCCCACGTCACTGCATGTAGAAGATATTGGGACTATATTTTAGCTACTATGAATGTACCGATCGATTGCCAAACTTTCAGGATATACCTTTATTTTGAAACATCTTATGTAAGCTATGAAAGCTTAAAATTTGTATGCGCGTGGTAGGGAACTGTGGAAATTTTCAAACTAATGTCAGTCGATCACATGTGTTTACGATAATAATTGTTTGTATGCCATCCTCTGTCTCTTAATTGCAAGTGCAACACCAAGCATTATATGTTGAGTTATTTTAGATTCTTTAGAAGTACTTCTTGAAATGTTTGCAACTGAGTACGTTTAGCAGGGTGTAAGCAACTATTAATCTTCTGTAGTTTTATGTTATTTATAGAAGTGAATAATGGTTTCGGCCCAAAGTGTTTTTTAAAGGAATAAAATACAATACGTCGGGAACTGAAATACTCCTTAAAAAGAAACATGTGGTAAATTTAAAAACAACAAACAAACGTGTTCGGGTTTTCCGTCGGTCCGGCAGTTCTTAACAAAATAGTTTTGTTTATCAACAAGCCCGTTTGTAAGGCAACGTTAATCTGATGCGTAAATATTTCAGTTTGTGTAATTTCAATCTGGACGGCCCGTGTTGTATAGTGGTTGGGTGATGCGGGGGCGGGGGGGGGGGTTCTTGTCGCAAAACACAGAAGAAATATTTACCAACAGAAAACCACATAGGACATGTTGCTAAAAGAGAGCTTTTTGTTATCAAATCGAATTAAAATAAACACAAGATCAGCCATAATTGGACTTGCCGCATGTTGATGTTGGCCGCCTGCTTCATGGACGGTTTGCCTTGTTTTGCTACGGTCATCATCGGGTTTTGTCAAACAAATCAAGTAGAATCAAAATAGGTTTATTCATTAAGTCTTTTCATAGATAATATTGTGTTTGTCGAGTGATCTAATAGAAACACAACATGAGAAATGGTAAATACCAAGCATCGCAACCCGGCAATGAACAACTATACTTTAATTTTTAATAAGTTATTATAACTGTATTAAACTGTGTTAATACCATTTAGTAGCCATAACGTTATCAGGTTACTATGTCCTTCTTAGAGTCCAATGTACTTGAGGGGGAGTACAATGAACACCTATGAAAATGAGCAATTCAGGCATTTTAATGTTGTGAAGAAAAAATTATTATAAAATCATCAACTTAAATAATGATATTCTAAGACTATTACATTTACTTCACATGAATTAGCATTCTTGAGAAGAAAGGCTTTAAACTAATAAATAAATCATGTAAATCGCAGAATAGTACGTAACTTTTATATCCACTACTTGACGTCATCAATGAAGAGCTTAACAGTTTAGAACTAGTAAGCATCTCGTATTTGTCACTATTTGTGTTTTAAATCTATTCAAGTATTTTGACTCGAAGAAAGATATGAAAATCAATTTTTGTCTATTTGAAACCTACAAAATTTTGGTGGATGTTTAGTTCTTTAATTAGATCTTTAGAACTCTAGTTATGTTTAACATGTAGTTTGCCGTGTTCTAAAATGCAGGACTTCTTTAACTTGAGAAATCCGAGAATAGATTTGCTGTTAAAAAATAAAGTTGTGTTTTGTGTCCTTTCTGAATATGTCAAAATATAGGCTATATTGAAAACAAATATAGCCGCTAGTAGAAAAAGGACATAGTAAGATGTCTGATACAACGGAAGAGTTTCGAATAATCCAACAGAGACGAAAGACGATATCGCAGTCGCAAGACGGATATGCATATGAACGGACAGCCCTGTGACGGTTTGACAGAAAAATAAGAGTTATCGCACTGACAAATAGACAAACGGACCGACTGAACTTTGACTTGTTGAGTCCAAAATAAATACAGTTCCTCATTTTACTAAGAGATCTGGACCAAATTTCAAGTCTGTATGACCCTTCTATCAAGGACTATTGCACAGACAGACAGACAGTCGGGGTAAACTATGACTTCTTGGGCAGAGGGATGAGCCTAAAACACTTTCTGTAGAGTCCAATCGATTGACCGAAGATTTCAACATCGTTACTTAGTTCATTATCAAGAGGTAGGAATTTTTACTTGAAATATAAGGTATTTAATTCTTCCAATATTTTAGTTAGTTTCTTTCACCTGTTTTTATTTAAATTATTTAGAAAATACTTTTACACAAATACCGTCATAAAAACCAGCACATTTACTGACAGTAACGTCAACTTACATGTTTGACAATATAGAATGTTTGGCAATGTACATGTAGTACAGCATTTTACATTACAGGTACAATTTCTGTATCTGTAAATTACACAGATTCTCACAGTTATGGAGAGCCACCAATCTCCTTACGCTTTTTTTGTGATTGCTGGTACTCTTGAAATTCATCTTATATGCTATATTTTTTTAATTTGGCTGATTGATTACGTGATTGTTACAATTTATTCATATTTATTCAACCTTATATTTCAGGTATTTTCACTTGAATAGGAAGCAGATATCAGTTTGGAACTGTGTTTCGGCTATTATTTAACGATTTAACCTATCTGTAACCTTACCTTTACCCTCAATACACGTAAAATTATCTTATGAATTTAAGGAATGTTGATGCTGTTCTCGAATTGACATAAATATCTTCTTATTTCATTTTTTTAAATATTTCACACTAAGTAGATTAAAAAGAACACCAAAAACCGAGTTATATTTAGTAGTCTACCCGGGTCTCATGAAGTTGAAGAATTTGAGGTTTTGAGGAATGAGATCCTGGTAATAGGTGATAGAATGGTAATATAATGATCACTCTTCATGTATTTATTACAAGAAGAAATGTAAACGAATTGTGTAGATGAGTATAGCATAAAATATTGAACACAGTTTCGTCAAAGAAAATAACAAAACTTTATAGTGACCAATATTATGAATAGTGATTAAATTTTCAAATCGAATCCTTTGTAATTTGCATGACGATGATAACTTAATCGGAATTATTGGCAAACTAAAACCTGATAAGAGAACGAACGCAAAAGCCGGTAAAATGCTAAACTGTTTCTGGAAATTACGTAATTAGCGGAACTAAGCGTGGGAACGGGACAAATGTTGGAGCCTCGGGCGGCATGAAATTATACGACCTTTCTGCCAGTAACGTTGTTGAGGTGTAGAGACTTGTTGGTATTCTTGCCAAACTGTATGGCCGTATTTTTTTTTACAAAAATCCAATGCCTATGTTTTAGTAAAATTTCTATTATGTCTGAATCAAATTACTTGCACTTTATTACAACTTATAATATGTGAGTGTAACTCATCAAGTTGCAATGTCATGTATTGGAAATTATTTCCACCTATCTTTTTTCGTCCACAAAAAAGACACTAAATACTGAGCGTAAACAGCTGTTTATCTTTTAATAGATAAAATGAAGAAATAATGATTTTTTTTAAAGTATGCAAAGTGTTTTTTTGTTCGTAAAAATAATATTTTGTAAGCTATTGAAATCTTTAAATGTGTAAGCAAATCAGTAAACTTTTCTTTTCTTAGTACTAGAATAACAAGTTCATCAATGTAGCACTCTCAACTAGTGTCAAAAATTTAATTGATGAAATGATTTTCGTGTTGTGTGGAAAACATTTATTAGAAAATCAATTAAATAGTTTCGGATTATAGTAAATAATTTGTGGTCAGTGTTTGAGTATCTATTGTTAAATTGTCTGCGACAAGAG
Organism: Homalodisca vitripennis; assembly: GCF_021130785.1. NCBI lineage: Eukaryota > Metazoa > Arthropoda > Insecta > Hemiptera > Cicadellidae > Homalodisca > Homalodisca vitripennis. The sequence goes on from NC_060207.1 coordinate 74,537,360, forward strand.
CCGGCTGTAGTGAGACAACCTTCAGTTCTAATCCTATAAGAACAATTATTAGTCTCGTGAAGTGTATGCTTTTTAAATATTTAAACGATGAAGTAAAAACGCGCCAGACTTTTCTTAATAAACAATCAGAATATTAAAAAAAAAAAAACTAAAAAGCGTTTGGATGTGTTCATCAATCATGCTTTTAAAATGAGACATCTCTTCTACGACCAAATTAAGGGCGTAGAAGTGTTTAATACTGTTCTTTTAGGCTAGAATCACGATGGCTGCTAGCAAGGCCAGTAAACGTAAGAGTGGCAGAAACAAATCCGCAAGTAAAATTTAACTATGCAAATGTGTTATCACTAGTTCAAAAAATATATTTGCCCCGTATTTCCAATATCCCCACGATTCGCAATGACATCTTGTAAAAACAGATTCTAATTAACAAACGTTTAGTAGAACAACAAACAGAAGATTTCTCCCAAAAATCTTTTGTGTTAGTTTTTTAAACTGAAAAAGAACTTATTTATTTACGGTATCCACCATTTTACAAACAAATGTTACACACATGTTAAGTTATGGTTATCACAGTTCATAAAAGAAACTTAGTGTGCTTAATCTTACCAAAGAAGCCAAAAATTACTAACATTAACAACATATATGTATATAAAACAATGAAATGATGTTAGTCAAAAAATAATAAGAACAAATATGACGAGGAAAAATAATATATATCACTCAAACAAAGTATTATTATATCAATCAGCGAACAATTTTAAAAGTGATAATAAAAACTATTAGAAAAAAAACAAAAGAAAAAAACAATTTTGTTTTAAAATTGAAAACAGGGAACTAATAACAAAAAGGAACAAAACTGGCCAGTGTCAACTTGTCTACAGACACTACAATATTACAGCAAGACGTTAGCATCTGTTATCAGAAAACCATTTTACAAGTTAGTTGGACGCAAAGAAGAATTCAGAGTCGCGGTACTCGTTGCTCAAGCATAAACCTGTATCATTGATGGAGTTATCAAACATTTCGAAAAAATAGTTTTGTTGGGTATAGAGAACAACGAAATTAAACATATATTATACCTGCAAGAGGAATGATATATGTACGAAGATGAAGCCGTGAAGCACACTAGTTAACGTTGTGGTAACATAAATCTGAACCCCAAACACAGTCGAAGTGAACAAACTGAATGCGATGTCTTATATAAGTGAAAACCCATTACAGGATACTTTTCCGTATATCACGCAATTAGAGAGTTTTGTGAATTTTGGAAGAATGTGATGATTAAACTTTTTGATACTTCAGTCACAAGATAATCCAAAATATTTTTACTCTAATCAAGGGAGTTTAGGTATGTTCTTAATATGAAATACGTTAAATAAATACACGGAGATATCAGATTCAGTTTGATATCTCTAAAACTGCATTTGGTTTCCATTACCTGAAGCCTGCAGGTACAGTCAAAAATAAAATTTCCTTTCCGGCTCAGTTGGAAGAAAGGTAGAAGTCACATAAGACTGTCGTCTCGAAATATCACGTTGAAGATGCAGTGTTAGTTTAGATTATTGATTTGCACAACACTGATGGGACAAAAACCTTCAATTTTGATTTATATTGTGATTGCCATCAAGAAACGTTGTATTGGTTAAGACTGGCTAACAACCGCATCCAAGTAATACATTCAAATACTGCCTCTGTACGAAGTTTAGTCTGTATCCATTAAGAACTACGGTAGTGATTGTGTTCACAATTATTCCCGCAACGTTGCACTCTAGTTAAAACTTTGTACGCTTGCATCTTAAAAACACGTGATATCAAAAACGTCCGCATATGTGATATCAAAACCACATTGGAACAAACATTATTGAAAATTACATGTAAATTTTAAAACACTTTTTGTGCTAAAATATTTAAGTGGTATATAGCCATTCCCTTTCCAGAAATTAAATGCAAGCTATATTGAAAACTTAAGAGATATCGAAAAGATAAATTAATAAAATGAAAAGTTAAAGAGTAAAAGTTGTTTAGTATTACGTAATATATGTAAAACATTATCAGTTTGGGTCTTTTCTGGGTATTAGTTAGTACCAAAGTAAATATTTGTACTCGAAATGTGAATGACGGCTATCTTGAAACCTTTCATTGGCTAACGACCTCACCCAAGTTATCTGCAAGTACTGCCTTTGTACCAAGTGCAAGCATTTTTTAAATTACGGTTGTTTTAGTGTACACAAACTTGCATTATATTGAATAAACATATATAATAAACATATGTGTGTGTGTGTGTGTGTGTGTGTGTGTGTGTGTGTGTGTGTGTGTGTGTGTGTGTGTGTGTGTGTGTGTGTGTGTGTGTGTGTGTGTGTGTGTGTGTGTGTGTGTGTGTGTGTGTGTGTGTGTGTGTGTGTGTGTGTGTGTGTGTAAAAATGTATGATATTTATCAGTTATATTCGGTTCTGAAGGTCATGATCGGAGAAAATACAAAAACTCTTCTGGAAATTCTGTCATTAAGGTGATTGCAGTAAGCTAATTCCTATTAGCTCTACCTAAAAACTTCGTGTACCTACAACTACATGATGCCTGGATGTGCGTTTAAAAATAAAAACAATTTCTTCCTATTAATACCTAAACCTTGTAGATACAATCACAAATACATATTAGAGTGTGCTTACTGATACCTAATGCTCGTAGTTACTTTTAAAATATGTGTGCCTGTAGCCTACCTACAATATAATATCCACCATTTTTTAAACAATATGAATACCAATTATTTCAAACCTGTGACAAAATTATACTTATAAAACTGCACGTGCCTTCCAATACCTGGAAACTGCAGATACAATCACAAATCCAAAAATGTGCCTATCTATTCAGGAAGAATTCAGGTACAATCAGTCATATCTCCACGCCTCCAAGATTATATGCTGTTATCAACTATACAGAGTCTGCAAATACTATTACACTTCCAGAACTACTTCATTCTTCTTTAGCGGCTACTTTACTATCGCAGCATTTATCTACATAACTACCTTCAGCCTGCAGACACAGTGACTAAAAAGCACATTACATGCTCCCCAACTACATGCGACGTCTACCTTCCTACCACATGCAACCTACATCCGACAACTTCACAAATACAGCTTGCGCCTGCATCAAAAACAAATACCGAAAACCTGCAGCCTGCGGACGCAGTCACTACCGACTACCTGCAGCCTGCAGACGCAGTCACTACCGACTACCTGCAGCCTGCAGACACAGTCACTACCGACTACCTGCAGCCTGCAGACACAGTCACTACCGACTATCTGCAGTCTGCAGACACAGTCACTACCGACTACCTGCAACCTGCAGACACATTCACTACCGACTACCTGCAGTCTGCAGACACAGTCACTACCGACTATCTGCAGCCTGCTGACACAATCACTACCGACTACCTGCAAACTGCAGACACAGAGACTTAAAAGCATATTACATGCTTCCCAACTACATGCGACGTCTGCCTTCCTACCACATTCAGCCTACATACGACTAATTCACAAATACAGTTTGCGCTTGCTTCAACAACAAATCCCGACAACCTGCAGCCTGCAGACACAGTCACTACTGACTACCTGCAACCTGCAGACACAGTCACTACCGACTATCTGCAGTCTGCAGACACAGTCACTACCGACTATCTGCAGTCTGCAGACACAGTCACTACCGACTACCTGCAACCTGCAGACACATTCACTACCGACTACCTGCAGTCTGCAGACACAGTCACTACCGACTATCTGCAGCCTGCTGACACAATCACTACCGACTACCTGCAAAACTGCAGACACAGAGACTTAAAAGCATATTACATGCTTCCCAACTACATGCGACGTCTGCCTTCCTACCACATTCAGCCTACATACGACTAACTCACAAATACAGTTTGCGCTTGCTTCAACAACAAATCCCGACAACCTGCAGCCTGCAGACACAGTCACTACTGACTACCTGCAACCTGCAGACACAGTCACTACCGACTACCTGCAGACATAGTCACTACCGACTACCTGCAGTCTGCAGCCACAGTCACTACCGTCAACCTGCAGCCTGCAGACACATTCACTACCGCCTACCTGCAGCCTGCAGACAGTCACTACCAACTACCTGCAGCCTGCAGACACAGTCACTACCGACTATCTGCAGCCTGAAAACACAGTCACTACCGACAACCTGCAGTATGCAGACACAGTCACTACCGACTATCTGCAGCCTGCAGACACAGTCACTACCGACTACCTGCAACCTGCAGACACAGTCACTACCGACTATCTGCAGCCTGCTGATACAGTCACTACCGACTACCTGCAAACTGCAGACACAGAGACTTAAAAGCATATCACATGCTTCCCAACTACATGCGACGTCTACCTTCCTACCACATGCAGCCTATATACGACTACTTCACAAAATATACAGCTTGCGATTGCTTCAAAAACAAATACCGACAACCTGCAGACACAGTCACTACTGACTACCTGCAGCCTGCAGACACAGTCACCACCGACTATCTGCAGCCTGCAGACATAGTCACCACATTACATGCTTCCCAACTATGTACATGCGACGTCTACCTTCCTACCACATGCAACCTACATACGACTACTTCACAAATACAGCTTGCGCTTGCTTGAAAAACAAATACCGACAACCTGCAGCGTGCAGTCACAGTCACTACCGACCATCTACCGCCTGGAGGCACAGTCACTACCGACCATCTGCCGCCTGAAGGCACAGTCACTACACCAACAATGCTCCAAGTGAGTTCAGCCAGCTGCATTATTGTAGCTTCCCTGTTTGCTTAGGATCCACTGTTATCTTTGGTCCATTCATGATAGCTCTAATCCTACTGCTGCCGCCTCTACACTTGGCTCAATAACAATTGCTACTTTCTTCCACATTTGAACTCTCGTAATCATGTTTTCCAGTCAACTTTTAGTTCTCTTTCGTTTTAAACTATTTACAATGAATTAGTTAGTTTTAAATTGCTATTATTAACAAGAGAATCAATTTTTGAGTGTTCCATGTTTTATTTTCCCTTTTGGAATAAATAAAATTCAGTGTATTTAAATACTGGTTGGTTTTGATAGAAATTGATTTAAATAGAAAGCTATTTAAAATTCATCATGTGTACAGTTGTTTATGATAACGTTTAATATAATTACAAAATAAAGGTTTATCAATTTCTTATTTTGTATATTTTATACATATTACAACACGGGTTCTTCACTTGAGAACCGAATTTGAAGGGCATAGGTTTCATAGTAGTACCACGAAATTCTTAATTCCTGTATATAAAAAGTTTACAACATGTACGGTTATTTACATTATTTGACTAATATTTTCTTTTCGTATTGACATAAAAATAGTGACAAAAATTAAAAAATGTTACAAATATAGCTCAATATGTAACTAGATTTGTATCCAGATGCTATCATTGCTTGTATTCCTGCATGTTCCACCGCAATTGTAAAATTCTGAATTAATTTTAATTCTTATATTTTTATTTACAATAGAACTCTTTCGTGACAGCACCAATACATTTTTTACATAGTAGAATCCCCTGATTACCACAGTTGAATATTTTAAATTTTAATTCTTGCTTTTCAAATATATAGAGTATTAGTTAGTTAAACATGTATAAAAATGAATTGGATGTATTGAATAATAATTAAATATTCATTCGTAAATAAGCTAAATATTATTTTTTAAACTTATGGTCGTAACCGAGTTTTGTTAACGTTTAAAATATTAATATGTATTGTACTATATTTGTATTTTTTCTCATGTTATAATAGAAACAGTACATTTTTACACAACCTAATAGTAATTTTTTAATTCCGTACTCATGTACTCAATTCCATGTACTTATATATTATAATTTTCATTTTTATTATTAACTTGTATTGTCAATATAGCTGTTTTAGGTAATATTCTTGTATGTATGGTACAAAAATAAATAAATCAATTTCAATTAAAGTTTGTTTATTGCAAAAACAAAATAATTGAGTTTTACAAACATTATAGATCCAGAGAATATTCTTACGTGTAGTAAATATTACTGCAACGTATCCACAATTCTGAACAAAATATTGATTATAATTTTTTAATGAAGTAATTTACAGCTGACAAAAGTTCTGATACGTGCAGAACGGTAGAAGCGCCTTTTTCTTTTTCCTATTTTCAAGGGAAGTAATTGTGACAAACTTTTAATAAATCCCAAAAACCAATTACGCCACCTTAAATGTACCAACGCATCAAAATTAACTTGTAATTTTGTAGAGGATTGGCCTTGTAGGAATTTCCCTGAGATATTTACTCAAACATTATATTAAATACAGTAATAAAAACATCAGGTAATTTAATTTCATACACTATATATCAACTGATATCGAACGATGAACAAATTAAGAAAAATAAAAATAAATTTAAATCGTGCAACGAATTAAAAAAAGGATTAATTGGAGAGTCCTTTTGTAAGTCATTGCAAGATTGGAAATCTCAATATTATATTGCATATTATAACAATTTGTATTAGTTAAATATGATTAACACTAACTACTGTAAGTCCATACATATACTGTTTAAGTACAGGAACATAACAAATCCCCCGATAAGTTTGTATTAGTGTATAAAATTTAGTGACTGTATTTTAGTAATTCTTTGTCTCCTGTGTTAACTAATCAGCTTTGATGGTAAACGTAGCCAAATTCTGAATCTGACATCCTGTAACTTTCTTTCTTTGCATACTTTCTTGCAAAGTGAGCGTGACGAGCTGTAGGTTTGAATGAGTACGAATGACGTAACTAGAGTTAATTTAAATTAAATATATGACGTTACTATATGATGTTAAATAAAATTTTCAAACATATGTAAATCGTTATTGTGCTAAGTTGTAATGTGATAAAAAATATTTATATTAAATTAAAACTGAGTTGTATAATTGTAATTTAAACATATTATGTCACCGTCATATTTAAACGTAATACTGATGTGTAATTAACTGAGGCTAATTTAAATTAGGAACTCTAGTAAGCGATAAAACTAGTTTTTCTTGTTGTCTAATTAACTGTTCCAAACAAACAGAAACTTCCCTTCCACCTGTGAGTAATAAACATTTTAATTGTTAGGACATTTTATTCGGTACTATATTTTTTACAAGGTGAAGTTTGGTATTACTGCGTAACAAAGTGACACAGCTGATGTGAACGATCACCTGACGCGGGCAAGTCGCCTCAGTGGCCATCGCCACGCCATTTTCCGCCCCTAATTGAGCAGCACATGTTTGTTTCCACCCTTGTCGGTTTTTGTCGGCTTGCGGCAGTGGCTGCGACTCTCATCAATTGTAAAGGCAGGGAGGTTCTCCCCCTCCGCCCCCCCGCTCTGGCGATCTCAGTAGGCCCGCAGGTCAATGTAAATTACGTCCAATTTCACAGGCGTCAGACCAAATAAAGTGGACGGTCCGCTACCTACAGAGCGCCTCCGGCTGGCCGAGCCATACCTCGACACTTCCTCCCCTCGTCAACCCTAACTCTGGCCGCGTTGTTTGCGCTAATTGTTGCAGTTTCAGAATGTTGCCGGACGAGACATCAGTAGAGGTGACTCGGCCTGACCCCGAGGGTTTTGTTCACCTCCGAGACAACAGGGTGCGAGGCAGTGCCCACATCCATGTTTAGGTCCCCGGTAAAGTACGTCTCCGGTACGATACTCTCTGTTTGCGCCCAAGACTCGGGTTCTCGGTGCCACAAAATCAATATTGCTCCTCTCCGTGTTTGTTTGTACCGGCTGAGGAACCGAGAGTGTTGTCTGTTGTCTGTTGTTTGAAGAAATGTTAATGTTACAGTCCCGCTTCTGTGACGTACCTAGGTAGGTGACAACAACAGCTTGTTATCTGTTCAATAGTTTGCGATAATATTTCAATAGATAACAATGTTTATTTTTTCAATTATTCCAATCTAATTCAACGTGTGACTTTTATATCACGCCTAGTAACATGTGAAAAGTATTAATATGGTTTTTAAATCCGCCGAAACCTATAGTACTGCGTCATGTTGGGTTGTATATTTTTCTTCATACCATAAGAAAAGAGAATTCTTTCTGTACTTGCCATATTAAAGAAACGTATTATTCAATTACGGACTTGGATGTGAATAAGATATTGTATCCAGGTAATCAATACTAAAACAACGTAGTTTTCAACAATAACATGCCTATATAAATACATACTGAGATCCTAACCTTTAACTGTATACAAGATATTCTTCAGTACAAAGAGGAATCTGGGAACTATTAAAGGAAAACTACCTAAATTGAAGTACCAAAACTGCTTTTAAATAAATTTGCATTTTAATTTTGAAAAATATATTGAAACAAGTTACAAAAATGTATAGACTGATAGAACAGTCAAGTATACACGTGGAACAATTACCAATAACATAAGTTAATTGTCGAAATATTATGGATTTAAATCAGTGTTTAGAAAGATTTTTTGATCGTAGAAATAAATGTATTTCAATTTTAAGTTCACTGTACAATAAGTTTAAAATCCTCCTGAACTTCAGTATACAAGGTAGTATGGTACCTAGAAAATACTACCCAGGAGGCGTTAGAGTAATCAAATGATCGTTTTGAATCGAGAACGAATACAGCAAAAGTCCTGATTTTAGAAGATGATGAATTTAATGTCATGGGATCAACTATTCAGACTATTCAGGTCTAAATGTATTCTTTAGGCAACTGGAACACCAACAATAATGTACAGTACTTGTTAAAGCTTATGCACATTGCAGATGTTGACCCAATGAGTAGTTCATATAGTGCTTCTTTCAATACTAAATTCATCACTCATTTCATTTTAGACAGTGTATTAAGAACTTTGGAAAGGATTGGTATATTTCAGGGGGGGGGGAGTCTACCTTCGTCATTATACTCTTATATACGCAGCTGGCTTGGAAATGATTATTATTAACATCAGTTCCAAAATTCCGAAATTGATTTTGGCATTTGAGAAAATTTAAGAGCAATGATAGCATTTCTCTCAGCTTATAGAATATTTACGAACGAGGCTCTAAAACTTGTTAAATATTCTTCACGACTCGCGAGAGGACTTGTGCTTACTCCTGCACAGTGAAAACGAATCTCGCGAGGAGCCTATATAAAGCATCTTTTAAAAGTTTTCACGGTAGAACGGATGAATGGTGACAGGGGGTATGGTGGGCAACATAACACTAAGAAAATCGTTGTTATTAAATTATATGAGATTCCTTCAGTGCCTAAGTCAGACGTTTGTTTTACGACAACAGTTTGACAGAGATTTCTAAACGCAGGGTTTTTCGGTTCGATTGGAAGAATCTGACAAATGACTGTCTATTCATCTCTGGATACACTATCGTTCGATCAGTTAGCGCGGATTATTAATCAACGCACGCCCGGTTTGTTTGGGAGTCTCGTGTCTCGCTTTGAGGCCGTCCCAGTGACGCTAGGCAGGCCCGGCCAGGCCGCGGTAAACACGGCGATGGATATGTCCCACTATCCAAACAGTTCGGGGAATCGCGCTAAAACAGCTGATTCGAGGAAGTGATATTATAACGGCCGTGATCCCCCGGATGTGATGTTTAAGCCGCAGTAAACTTCGATTGCCAGGTGACCGGCCGGACCCTCTGCTGCCGCAGGCTCCTGCTGTCTGTCAAGAACGAGGATCTTTTATTGCCGTATAACTATTTGAATGGTATTAAATCATCCGTAAAAGGGCATTCATTCTTAAGTTGTCTACTCCATTTGCTTACAGTAATAAGGCTGGCCAATGTGAAATCGGGACTTAAAAAATTTCTAAAGTTGCTTCTCGGTTTCTCTGAGGTCCATATTGGTTTACAAAATGTTTATTGTTTATAAATTTAATAATTTATATTATATACTAATCGGGCTTTGCAAATATAAAAAAAAAATTAAAGGGCAAGGTGTTCTTTGTATGTTTCTTGGAAGGGTAATCGATTTCTTTGAGTTCCCCATGGGTTTCTCCAAAATTCATATAAATTGTTTTGAAGTTCAAGAGAAGAAGCGGAGTAGCATTCGCACTTTGAGGGACTCTTAGAATAAAAAAATTTCGTTGGGTGAAGGAATATTTCAAAATATGTTTTCATGAATCGATGACATTTGTTACATTTAAACAAACATTACATCAACGAAGCATAAATCGTGGGAGTGTTTTTCTAGAAAGCAGATTTGTTTCTTAAAATCTCATTGTTAAATAGGTTAAGCAAGAATGAATACGAATTATGAATGGTTTCTCATGACTGGAAAAAATTTGATGTAATTGAGATAGTTCGGTTCTTAGTATTATCAAAAGCACTAAAATTTTGAAAAGCTTCTTTGTATTTAAAGCATGATAGAACTTTTGAAAGGTATATCGTTTCTGTAATAGTCAGTATTTTTGAGAGCTCTTTATTTGTTTGTAACATCTGCCATTTTATCAATTTTGTTTCATAAGTAGAGGTAAACATAAAATTCTTTCTTTGCGATTCATTTTATGGTACATAAGGTTTGGTATGTTAGAAATATAGAATTATTATATGTATGCAAAATATTATCTATAGCAATTTCTATCCTGGAATCAGTTGCTAGGGATTAGAAACCTCTTGCATCATAAAGTCTATTATATGAATTAATGATTGATTGGACAATGAACTCAGACGGGACTTGAAGCTGAGTATAACATTTTGAATCCAAAGATCAATGCAAACAAATGATTATAAAGGATAGCTTGAAGTCCAATATTCTTCAATCCGAGCAATTTATAGAAAATTGCAGTATCAAAAGCTTGAATTAAAAATTGTGAGCCTGAAAATACTCAACATTCAAATGAGGCATCCTTGAAAATGATAATTACTTGTTGGCACAACCGGGCCAGATAACGCAGTGTTAGTGTAGGGTCTGCTAGCAGACATCTACCACAACACACTTAGACAACACGGTGTCTACATGATTACTTACTAAACACAAGATACTGCTGTGTATTGCATAGAGAATTGCTAATAGAGGGCAGCAATACAGCGTGAACCCCTTGCAAGATGCGATCTCCTTTGTCATGCAGATCGACTCCCTCTCCTCTCCCTGCCGACAGTCCATCTGTCTGTCGTCTACTCGACTGTGTGTTAATTTAGATCAGTCGGCCAAATTATGCTAATCGCTCTCGTAGACTACACACCCAAGCGGTAAAACACTCTGTCAAATGAATGGTAATGAGTACCAATATGTGTTTCATTCAATTAAGAAGACAAATTTTTGTTGAAATGAAGTTGTGTTTTAATTACTCATAACGAATAGTGAATGAAATAAAATTATATTACACCGTAAAGTAAACAATCCGAGTATATAAGTGTGATATATTGGGTAATAACAAATCGTTAAATAAGGAGAGAAACAAATAAAAATTCTTTAAAATTTAAACAATATAAAAAACTTGCTTACAAAAACAAAAGAAAACAGTTCCTCATAATTTAAAATGGCCTGCTATGAACATACAACATATTGGAAATAATATATTGACCATTTTTGACGATAGTTGATTTGGAAGAATAAACAGATTTTTATTTGCATTATTTTTATCGCTAAACATCAAAATATAAATAAATATACTGATGCTTGCTATCTTCACCAGGTGTAAATCCTTAAACATAATGTTGTGTGCATAGATGTACAATGGCAAATAATATTATTATAACGAAGATAACGAGATCGAGTATTACAGTAGTCTAACCGCATTCGCTATAACCAATTCGTAGTTTTAATTACTTAGTTTAACAAAATGCCAATAATTTTTTAATGTTATTGCAGTATTACTTTCATTTTTTTAAATAATTTGTTGATTTAACAATAAAAAATACTTGTTTTGCGCTTATACAATTTTTAAAATTGAAATAATTGGTATTCTGAACTGTTATAAACTGAAATTCTGATTTTACCATTGTTGTAAGGTTAGAAACATCAATAAAGGATTATCCGAGTATATAGATAATGGTCTATAACTTATATATAGAATGATAATCCTTACAATCGTCTAGTAAATTATCACCCAGTCACACTGTTACAAGTATTTTTATGGTAACATTAAAATTAAATAGATCATACTATTATACTTATATAAAATCTTTATGTTCTTAGAATGCTCCAATCGACAAATCCTATCCCAGATACTTCTGAAGACATAAGACAATGGAGTGAAATTTTGTGTATATTACAATTTTATCCACCTAATAGTCATGTACGACTTACTAGATTTCTCATTGCTTAAAACGACTAATGTTATACCATGGACAAATTCGTAGCAATCTCCGATATCGTGTGTAACCAGTACAAACAATATTTATTTCAATTTATGTGTAGTAAATCAAGCAAAATAGTTAGGTTTACAAAAACAGCAACCATCAAAGCATTATGTTACTTAGTATCTGGTCTTGTATGTTACAACATATTTTACTTATTCAAAGGACCACAATATTATTTTACATGGTGTAGTAGGTAGAGCTTTCAAATGATGTATATGTGAGGAAGTGCTAATTTTGGATTTAAAAATCGTTTGAAACAAAAAAGTTGTGGTGTCCCGCAGGTATTATATGTTGGTTCACTGATGTTCTTGTGTGCTAAAACAATGTATTTGATACTTCAAGGAATCCTTGCAAGAATTGGTCAGGTTATGCTTGGGTATGACAGACTCGTAATAACTGCTAGCGACAAAAACGTATTCGTTTCTCTACTCTAGTGTTCTCAGTAAGGCTTTTCTTTTAGAGCTGAATCTTTTTTTTGTTATGATGAAGGTTGAGCAAATATAGTTTGAAACACAATCATTTGAAACCTTAAACTGGAATTAGTTACTATAATTATACTTCAAAAGTAAAAAAGTCTAATTGAACGTTCATGTATTTATGGATATATAATGTTTTGTACTGTTATTGTATTTCTTATATATTTTTCAATGCTTTCTGATTGTGTTTTAATAATATAAAATATTGAAAATAATTGTTTCATTGTATAATATATGCTAAAGACACACAACCAAATAGACATACAGACAAAAACCGAATTCCGGCCGGACCCTGCTGACAGCTAAGTAAAACATACTTAAATGTTAAGTTTATAGCTCAATTTATTTTCGAGGTGTAGCTTTCATAATGCTTAACCAAATCCCATAGTTGCATGTACCATCATCGAACTCTATATACAGTGTCTTTAATTTCGATAAATTAAAATATATCATATATACATTTCTGGCTGATAATTATTACAGGCGGCTACTACAGTATAATAAGAGGCCACCACCACAATAGAATCATAGTTATGATTATCTAAACTATATGAACAAAAATATTGATACGAATTACGTTATATAAAAACTATCTATGTTATGTATCTATAAAATATAACAAACAAAACAGTTTATCATTTCGTTATTTTTTACTGTTTTTTACGATATACTATGATTCTATTGTGGTGGTGGCCTCTTATTATACTGTAGCCATTACAGCCTCCTATTTCTCTTATTTTTTCAACATATATGTTTTAGCACGTGATTTGTATTTTTATATTTTATAATACATGTTGTGTTTTTATACTGTTATACAAATGTTCGCCTTTTAATTGTATTAGTCTAAAAAACTGTACCCGTATGTGTACTATAATGATTTAAAGTCACGTTTGACATGTAATAATAACAAATAAACAGACAAAAATGAGATCGAGTGACCTAATAGAACGCAAAAAAGTCAGTTGCAGTGGCAGTGCTTAGGACGGGTTGAAATGAATAAAATCCCCCTTACTCACCAAAACCCTTAAAATTAAATATATATATAATTATAATATATATAACAGGCATCCAATTTGTTTGAAAAGCAGCTATAAAATGTTTCAATTTGAATTCAACTTATTTCAAATTAAGATTTATTCTATAACACTCCTGATATGGTGTGCTCGGGGGCAGCGTTTTGACTCAACGAATCGTTAGCTCAACGGCCCTTTTTTATATTTTTAATTTTAGTAATGGACCGTTTACACTACTAATCGTTGACTCAACAACTCTTTTGTAAAAAATAACAATTAAAAGAGGGTCTTTTACTCTATGAAGCCTTGTGACACGACCCGACTTACTAACAAAACAAAAATTTGTGTTAAAAGGTTCATTGTCACAAAGACTCTTATTAAGAAAATAAGGACACAACTACAAATCGGTTCGTTGACGCAATGACCCTTTTTCATCTAATACGCTCAATTGGGCCGTGTATACTACAGATCTTTGAATCAACGGCCCAAATAAATATTAAAAGTTGAAAAGTAGAAACAGGTTCGTAGAATAAACGACCTGATATTATAATAAGTTAAAATGTATGTATTTAAGACTCGTCGACGCAAAGACCACATAATGCAAAGAAACTTAAATAAGAAATGCTAAGGCGTTTACTCAACAGATCGTTGTCAGTTTTATATATCAACATTCAGTGCAGTTATTTAAAGTATTTATTGTTAAGTTGTAAGTTATGGAATATTTATTTATTAATATTGTTTAGATATTAATAACTCTGTTTATATATCATATAATATATGTTAAGTTCAAAGTTATATACAAATCTTAATTACTATTAATATTTTTATCTGTATTCTAAATATTTAGAATTACCATTTAACATTAACTTCATTACCATTTCCATTTTATAAAGTTATTTGTATTATATTTTTATCAACCTTATTTAGTAAACTTTAGCATACTCTGTGTAAAGTATATCTGTCTCCGTTAAAAGGTGTTTATATTAATATAGTTTTAAACGAATACAAATTATTATTACTTTAGTAAATTTGTAGTAGCAAGAGAATATTGAACACTACACCGATACGAGTGAAACACCGAGTGCCGTACGTCTACTGCGCAGCAACATCACGGCTCATTGTCTGGCTGCACGCAGGTGACATATAGAGCCTAGTTAACTATTAGAACCTGTGAACAGCTAAAATTAGGCCGTTGTCTCAACTATCCTCATATATATTTATCCATTGAATTGAAAGCAGATTTTTATGGCTACGACCTTTTTCATATTGTTTATGAATAGCTAGATTTTTTACCTTTGACACAAAAATGGTTAAGTAAAAGACCTAGTTCTCTCAATATAAACATTTAATTTTATTTACGGTTGTTGAGACAGCGAACCATCTTTTGAAATTTGAACTAAATAGGCACAAAGTGGGGTTTTGGCTACGAACCCAGTTGAGTAATTGGCCCATTCCATTCAATTTAGTGGGTCGTTGTAACAACGAACCTTCGTATAAAATCTTAAATATAGAAATAGAGTAGTTGTCTCAACGTCTTATTTGTTATTTTCTCAGAAAGGATCGTTGAGTCAACGATTAGTAGTGTAAAAGACCTATCATTGTGTGCCCTAAGCCAAGTTCTAGTTACGTCACTTGTATCCCATGTTAAAATGTTAAAGGACTATTATTTATTTACAGATTTGTCTATTGTATGATTTTGTCGTTACTATTACGGTTATACGTAAGACCAATGTTCACTTTATGCTAAGCCAATCCCTTCGAATGACATGCACCATCATCGAACTCAATGTTGTTTAAATAAAAATGAATTTCAAATTAGAGGTAAGTTTTTCCTCAAAAATATATACAGACAAACAGACAGTCAAGCAGACAGAATGAAATATATTGTTAATTTTTCAAACATGTTTCTGAACTTTTCCACCAAGTTAGAGGGGGTTACACCTAGTCAGTTATATTTTCTAATTTTAAGCTAAGTGCTAAGTCCTAATTTTAATTTCTGTTAATTTTAATAACTGTATACTGTTATAACAATTTCCCAAGATTTAACTTACTTTGAGGTGGACATCTGAATTTAACATTCGAAATATCCTTTTATTTATAAACACTGGATATTTAAAATATGTATTTATCCTGATTTATAAATATTTGGGTATTTTACATCCCTATACTGTATTATAATTGTGTAATATTATCAAATACAAAAAGAACACTTTATTTAACAGCAAGAGAGACCTTTAGAAATGTTTTTAAACCAGACCTTAAAATATGAATGACGAAGAATGAAACATAACTTTCGCAAAAAAATATGGTTTAAATTAAAATCATATAACATTCTTCCCTCCATTGTTTTGTTCTGGACACACAGTCTCTTAAAAGTTTAAGTAGACGTCTCGACCTCGAAATTCTACGGAGAACATTAGGATTCGAGTCAATGTTCTTCATTTTTCGGCAGACAAGTGGTTGGTCAACTGTTTTCTTCAACAGGCGTGATATTAATTTCTAGATTAGAATTTGGTAGAACCATTTCTCTTCTAGGATATGAATCTTCCCACCCCCTCACTGCAATCTTCAACTGGGGCGGCAAGATTGATACCGTTATCTCCCTTCCATCGGGAAATTGAACATAAGTAAACTCAGCATTTTCATGTAGAAGCGTAACTTCCTCATACTGGAGTTCATACTTTGAAGTTCGGTGGTTTTCATATAAACAGGAGCAGGAGTGAGAAGCCATGACGGAGCAGACTGTCCACTTCCAGAAAGACCAGGATACATGAATATACATGACTGTATTGTGCAATTTAATAAACATACCGAGCGGAGAGCATCTGGTAAGACCGTCTCTTAGTGACTAATTAAAGATTAAGGTTTTTCAATCCGTTTGTCTTCAATAAAGTACCACTACATCTCACATATTATGCAAACGTACATTATACAAAACTACTATAAAAATGTAGTAGATTGGCATCTTGAGAAAATTTCATAAAAATATGTAACCACTCTCTTAATAAATTAGTTTAAAATTATTATTTACAATTAATCACCTGGGGTGTAAAATCCTCAAAAGTTTTAAGAATAGTGTTTGTTCCCTTGACGTTCTTGCTTATTATATTAGTACAGTATGTAGGAAGATCCTCATATTAACTATTTGATAAACTTACCATCTCCAGTAATTGCAGATTAATACAGTTTACAGATTAGTTAATAGAGTTTCTTAATACAGTAAATTAATATTTACTAGAATTAAGCAAGTAATTATTATAAATTTGGATTTAATGGGAATGAATACATTAAATCTAACTGATCTACTTTGAAATTAAGAAAATAATACATGAATTTTACCACTGGAACCTTTAGCTTGTACTATTTACTTTGGTAACCGACATGAACACCACCAGCTAATTGCAGCTGTAACAATATTGTAATGACTTGAGAAATATTCATAGATGAACCGCGTCAGTGTGTTTATATAGAGCACGGTACAGGTATAGCGGAGGAAGCAAAGCTGGCCTGGAACAAGCATGTCAACAATCAGAAAGTCGGGAGCAGCAGCAGCGCCGCGCTGAGCCTCATACATATGCTGATGCGACCTGCTGCTGATGATGCGGCGCGCATGCTGATCATCCCTTACTGGCGCTGCAGCCGTTACCGGATTTCCCAGAAACTGCTTGCTAAAGAAGTGGTTTTATTTCCGAACAGGCTACATTTATACTTTAAAATGTTACGAGAAGAAAAGGAATGAATGTTATAAAACTGTTACAATAAATATAAAATGTTGATTTTGGCTCGGAATATAAAAGGTAACTTGTTCCTATAAAACAAATATGTATATCTAAATGACTTCTAAAACTTTACATAATCTCTGCAATCGTTTACTTTACACAGGAATTGAGCTTCGATTTTTATTGTTTCAAATTTTTTAGATTTGTATATTTTATGTAGTCTAAATTTACTTTTTACTACTTTAATAATACTTTTTTCAATTTTCAAGTTGTTTTATTACATTGTTAATGATATTCTTTAAAGTTTATTAGGTGACAAAACTTTGCGAGGAATAAACTTGAGAATATCTTAAAGCACACCTAAAAAGTTACAAACACATAAAATACGTAGGATGTATTAATCTATGCAAAGATATTTAAGGGTAACTTAGATTAAAAAAATTAAATTAGATAAATTCTATGTATTTATTTTATTGTGTTTTTGTACACGTAAGAAAACGATGAATAAGAAACTGTACAGTTCTTCTTTAAATGTATAGCTACAACTACAAATTATAGGTCAAATATAAGCATCTTTGAATTTACATCCATTTGATTGCATGTTTTAAAATGGATATGCAGTAAACCCCTCGTTTGGACCCCTCCAACGAGATGTGAAGGACTCGAATACAGGTGGCGAGACTTCCCAAATAACACAAATTAATTGACAAATCTGTCAGAACGGCGGAGTGTCTGGTAGAGGTCCAGCTGTCGAGCGAGACACTGACGAATGTTTGTGTTTGAAGGTCGACGATTTCACGGCATTTCGGAGGTGCGGTGATGTTCTATTTGCGGAGCGTACCACACACATTGTCTCGAGACGTGGTTGCTGCCCGTGACATCACATCAGCTGACGTCTCCAGGTCGTCTCGTGGCCATGACGTCACTGACTGTGACTTCTTCAATGAACTGTATTAATTATTTGACTACATTGCCAAAACGCGTACTAATTAGTAGGGTCTGGGTCTTATTAATTTATTCCTACTAAAAGGCGGCGATATATTACACCATGTATCTCGTAACACTGCATGTTGTGCATGTAATGTTTCAGATGTCACAAGTTAAAATGTCATATAATTGTACTCAGTTTGTTTATATATTCTGTGGTTTTATTGTTGCCATCGTGGATACCCATCAAATCTATGTAAAAACGTTCACTTACACTCAGCCAAATCCCACGGAAAGGCATGCAACATCATCGATATCGATGTTGTCTATATATAAATAATTGAGCTACATGAAAAAGTCTAGTCTATTATAGGTCAGTTCGTTCTCGATACAGTGCGGACAAACAGAAATACCAGTGATTTTCCAGCCACCAAATGATAGGCTTTGCTAACACTCGGCTACTAAATATTTATAGAAAGTTACATAATAACTGTATACACACAACAAAATAATATTCCTTATGTATATTTTGAATATAAGGTACGCATTTTAATTGTACGGGTAGGAGGCATACGTGCTGAACTAGAGAGACTCCTCAGAGGCCATCTACCCTGTCATGAATTGCTGCCGTTGACAGACGTCACAGTTCCTGCATAGACCAGATCTCGACACATCTTTGGTCGAGGTTTCAGGGTTATCGCCTATGACTATAACAGCCCTTTTCCAAGGATCTCCGCGTCGGCAATGTAATTTGTAATGAAGTCGACTTCTTAGCTGACAGCTACTCAACTTTAGAAAAGAAAGTTAATCTATTCTGGCAGATAATTATTTCATAGTTCTATCTTATGTTATTTCTTGTTGCTGCCATGCCAGTGGTCTCCTTACAAGTGTTGTCAAGTTTGGCAACCAGTTTACAGCTGATAAAAATGGTTGTAGACTCTCCCCTGTGAATTTATGAGGATCTGTCTACCAGCTACAAAAAGTTAACGATGAACATATCACTAAATTTTGAAATTCCAAGATTGATGTACTAAGGTTCAAACAAATTTTAGTGAAATTCATTATGGTTGTATCAAGTTAATACAATCCAAATACTGTGTGTGTAAAAGTATCAAAAATTAACAAAAATTATAGTCAGAAAAATAACTCCTGCTCAAGAAAATATCTAGAATGGTGATGATCTTTGGTTCTTGAAGAATTCTGTTGCCAAAAATGCCACAAAAGAACGAAAGACCGTGAACCGGACCGAATACCTCCCGAGCCGTGACGACCGACCTGAGAAGACGTTTGCTCAGTAGACACAACCGGGTCTAAATCCTGGGACCGAATGAAAGGCGGGGATCGGCGTAACACAAACGTTGCAATAGGTTAGGGATTGAAAGCTCGTGATAGCCGAAAAAACTGGCCGCGAGGATTTGAATTACAAAGGGGGGTGATGAACCCGCGGCGGCGCAGCACCCCTTGTTATGATTGGGACCATTGACGACGGTCGGTTGGCAACAGTGACAAGCCTACAAGCCCACACAGGGTGGTCCACATTCTTGTGTGGTTGGCACCCCTTATCGCCTTCAACACGCTTTGTCGAAACTTAATTGGGCGAACTACATTTGAGCCTTGTAGAGCGGCAAAGTAGTCATCCTCCTCCATAATAGACCGATTGCGTTGTGTGAAATGAGCCCTTTGAGCCAACATCCACCGACACCTTGCGGCAAATGTTGTACGTAGCGGGTGGGGGGGGGGGGGGCACAGAAGTTCAGTCTCTTTGGAGACAGCATTTGTTACGTCCGTGAATAAAAATAGGGTAAATGTTGGTGTATTATCAAAATACTAACATTACCGTATAAACTGGAAAAATACACGAGTCTTTGCATGATAGGTTTGAATCTCTAAGAGAAGACATTGTGCAATATAGCATAACTCAAATTCAACTTAAATATTTTTTAAGTGGAGAAAGCATAAACGGTAGAGTTCACAAAAGTACCTTAATATAGTAGTAAATATATTTGTTAACGTATTATCTATTAAGGACCCGGCAAGGTATTTTTTATTCAGTTTAGATCTGAGAAAATTGTTAGATGTATCAATGGTCCATACGTTTTAAGAATTTCCCCAACCAAAGTTACAACTTAGTATCCTGTTTGAATAAAACTTTAATTTCACTGTAATAATAATAAAACCCGTTTATATCTTTCACTTTTTGGCACTGGAGCCATATATTTGAGATGTACAAAAACTTAATCTATATTCGACTTTAAAACCAGTTTTGATTTCATATAATGTTTTTAATTTTAGAATTTTTTTATTGAGTGTTTTTGTTTAGTTATTAGTTGATATATTGTAGTTGATGTAATTTTTGTTTCCGTTTTGTTAGTAGTAGTGTACCCCTAATGTATCTTGTGATGAAACATGTCACTGCAAGTCAAGCCGGTTTCTCTTGTCATTGATCATACAGAGAAGAATTAGTTGTTTGTAGCTACATACTTTCAGTTACATTTTAAAATTCACTATTCAAATACTAATTTCCTAGTAACTATTATGAATTATCATCATGATATAATTAACGCCGTATAATACGATTATTTCAGTGTACTTTCCCCACAAGATTAGTAATATCTGAAACACAACATGGTTTTATGAAGGGCAAGTCTACTGTCTCCAACCTCCTGCTCTTTCAAGAATATGTTTTGTCTGCTTTTCGCAAGAACTACCAAGTTGATACAGCCTACATCGATATGGCAAAAGCCTTCGACAAGGTCGACCACACAATTCTTGTGTCTAAGTTGCTGGGTTACGGAGTGGCTGAACCTCTTTTGTCATGGATTTCTAGTTATCTTCAAAAACGTTCTCTGGTCGTGAGGATTGGTTCCGCCACTTCCACTCAGTTCTCACCTTCTTCAGGAGTTCCACAAGGTTCTTTGCTGGGACCTTGCCTCTTCAATGTCTTTGTCAATGACCTACTAGACAAATTAACTGTAAAGGCCTTACAATTTGCTGACGACCTGAAGATTTTCATCGCTGTGTCTACACCAGAAGACTCTCAAGAAATTCAAAATAGCCTTTCCGGAATTGAGGATTGGTGTGTCAGGAATAACATGTCTGTAAATCCCAGTAAGTGCTCTTGTATAACTTATCACCGCATCAAATATCCAGTCATATACGTA
The DNA here is from genome assembly GCF_021130785.1 of Homalodisca vitripennis. Lineage (NCBI taxonomy): Eukaryota > Metazoa > Arthropoda > Insecta > Hemiptera > Cicadellidae > Homalodisca > Homalodisca vitripennis. Next base: position 74,559,012 of record NC_060207.1, read on the forward strand.
TACTCCATTTTTGGTACATCCATTCCACGGTCCCCAGTGTATAAAAGACCTAGGCGTTATATTTGCCAGCGACATGGGATTTTCTGGACATATAGACCACATCAGTAGCAAAGCAAACAAGATGCTTGGTTTCATAGCAAGATTCCTCCAGAGGCATCGACAACCCTTCTGCTCTTCGCTCTCTGTATTGTTCCCTTGTGAGACAGCTTGTGGAATATGCAAGTCCCGTGTGGTCGCCTTACACTGTTGGCAATAGGACAAGACTGGAGGCTCTACAAAGGCGTTTTTCTTCGCTTGATTGGTGTCCGGCTGGGCTTTGCCTATCTTGATGTGCCTGTGGAGGAACTGTCCGGCAATCTGAACTTGTCACCTCTTGCCCTGCGACGTGACGTGGCTGATGTTGTCCTTCTCTGGAAGATAGTAAATGGTCGCATGAACTCTCCAGATCTCCTAGCTGAAATCGACCTCAGAGTTCCGGCAAACACAAGATCTCGAGATCTGCTGGGTCGAAGATACCACTCAACTAACTTCGACTTCAACAGTCCTTTCGCAAGGTTTATTCGCCTGGGAAATCAGGTTTGCGTCTGGGTGTGACCTGTTCTTCGATGGACTTCACCAGGTTCGCCGGCAGGCCTTCTCTCTTCTTTCTGTGAGGGACTAGTGATTAAGACCTACAGTAGTTAGCTTTAATCTGTGTTAAGTGCATGTTCATTGTATTATATGTTGTATTTATTTAATTTCACTGTTATTTGTTAAATGTTATATATTATATTTTAATTTATTAGCACAATTTATCTATGTTCGCTCCATACTTGAAATAATTATTGTTGTTTGTTAATCTATTTTTATTTTTTGTTATGTTTTGGATATTTATAACTGTTACATCTTTGAATACTAATTATTTATTATCAAATTTTGTATGATACCTATTTTATTACTTTATGTAGATTTTTCATCTGTTCGTATTAATTTTATTTTCCGCTGTATCTACTATCTATGTTTTGTATTTGTAAATTGGCTGCTGCCGTTGGAAAATAAATAAATAAATAAATAAATAAATAAAAACACAACGTGTATCTAAAGCATAATTAGCTGTTTTTTTTCTATATAGGCTATGTAATCAAAACAAAGTTTTTCCTGCCAATGGATTTGAATAAATAAAATATTCAATATTTTAAAGATTTTAATTATTTTAGAACGCTTTCTGGAATTTAAGTTAATTGTTTCACTTAATTCAGTTCATAAATCATATTTATTGCTTCTAATACGTTAATTGTTCAAATTATATAATATAAATCTTCAGGTTAAAGTTTATTCTGGTTGAAGTAATTGTTTTTGTAGCAATTTTAAATTTAACGTAAATGGTATAAGACGTAGCCCAACCGAATAACGATCAATGTGACATCTTTATCACAGAATGCTAAAGAAAAAGACAGTTACAGAACCTAACATGAAACAGAACTTGTCAAAAAATTGTTTAAAAAATGCCATACTAAAAACCAAGGACAATAAGTGAAACCCGCTTATAAATCAAGAAAGAAAATAACTTCAGCAAAGAATATTATAAAAAAGGGATGCTATAAAGAAGTCGTATTGATTGCCGAGTGGCTGAGATCATCCAATCACCGTACAGTTTCATCTCCTTCATAAGCGGATATGCATTTCTGCCTCTGCCAGTTTTGGTTTAATAACTTCTGCCTTAAAATGGCTCTCCGTCTTCTGAAGATTTAAGTTGTTTTAGCAGTATTACAAAGCGGTATGAACTGGAAAACTTAAATGACAGTCATGACGCCATTCGCGTAAAACAATAATTAAGAATCATCAGGTTATTAGGGATTCTACAAATTGCTGTGTTACTACAAATTACTACAAACCTGGGAGAGGGTGCACAATAAGCCGATTGGCTGAGAGGCAACTACCAGGCCTAGGAAACCTGGCCCTCTGTTAAAAAAAAAAAAAAAAAAACTGCTGTGTTTATAACACGTCTGTCACCCACTTACATTAAAGTTCAAAATATGTAATATTGCCAGTTACCCGCGACTTCGCACGCAATTTCTTTAATCAATCGGGGGCATCGTGGCTATATTATCTTAAAACGACATTCAAAACATTCCTCAGATAAGTGATGTTTACCTAAATACAGTAAACTGAAGATTCCTAAATAGCCAGATCCATTTTAGATTTCAGTTTAAATACCAGTGTTTTGGGGCTGAGCGAAACAGTATTTTACAAGTTCCTGTAGAATAAGTGAAATGATCCTACAATATTTCTTGATGTTTCATTCAATTAATCAAAAGGTTTCAGTAACAGTTTAACTCATTTAAGCTAGTGTGAAGGAACCTTAAATCGGTCTTTAGCTTTTTAGTTAATTCGCTTCCGATTTATTTACTAGTAGGGCTCTATGTATTTTGAAACGGAGGTAGGTATAGTTTAGGCACATATTATTCATCGTTTATGGTTAAGGCCTTTATATGTTAAGCGAAATTACGATTAGCTTTGACTTAAGGCATTGCGCACGGAAGGAAAATAGGCTTTTAGCACTTCTGATTCAAATAAATTATTCTTTCGACGCTTTGGTTGATTTGCCTAGTTACCCCGATCAAGAAAATATAAACACATCCAAGGTCTGAGAAGTCTACCTCGTCTGTAAAGCGTCTACTTTCGGTCATTATAATTTACATCCAGTTTAAGATGGTACTGATACTATAGTTGTGTTTGCTTTGTTGCCCCGATCAAGAGAATATAAACATACACATGTCTGAGAAGCCTACTTCTGTAAAATAAATAAATAAAGTCAAATAAAACAGCTCAGGTGAGTTGTTTAATGGTCTTTAAAACGATATCAAAATTAGATAGTAACATGTCAAAAGTGATTAAAAAAGTAACATAAAACGTGTTTTTACTTTTGACCTTAAAATATGTTTTTTAAAACTACAGAATTAAGGGAATAAATTTTAAATTTCAATTAAATGAATTAAAAATATGATTGTGTTGTCATATTATGATGTTTACATTGATCAGTTGATTAAATTTTGGTAGGTTCTTTTAATTAATAACAATGTTTGCTGCAATTCATTTCTTAAGGGAATTTGCGCAATTTTAGACTCCAGGAGACTCAGGTCGAAGACAAAACTCCTTCTTTAGTGCGCCTCTTGGCCACAAAATACAAATTTAATTTCTCTATATTTCATGGTTTTTGTTGGGCGTTGTGAGTCAGTCAGGACATGTCCTCGTACATTACAAAAAGATAACTGAGAATTCTATTACAATATTTGTTTTATGTAATTGGAAATTATCCTACATCCAATTGGACGTGTTCAACACAAAGTATTTTAGGTTTGATTGATTTAAACCGATGGAAATAAGTCAGTAGGCTACTCTAAAAATACTGTAAGCGAGTCATGAGACGACTTAGTCTCTTTGCATACCGGCATATTCAAGGCGATACTTACTTCTCTTGAGACTCTAACTATAATCTTGTGTACTAACGTTGCAGACGTGATTAATTACTTTAGTGCCTGCAAAATAAGGTGATGCCACTACAATATACAGCTGCGTCGTGTACTGGGCCAGAGGTCGTCTCGTGAATCGATCTCAAGTGAAACGCTATCAAAATAATGCTCAAATGCGATCTTTACGTTTTACATCCTGTAGCAAATGTGAGGGAGACGTTTATTAGAACAAACGTGTAGCATAAAACTAAATATAAATTATTCTAACCAGTTTTAAATGAAAGATAATTTCTTTTCGCAATAGGCCTCGGAGAACACTAATCGATTCTATTCTTGTGGAACAACATTGAGAGAACAACCGCAGAACAATATCGGCCTGGCGTTGTATCCAACCGGCCTGATTAGTTTGTTTACCCGGTTTAACGACTGTTTGTCCGACCAAATTGATTGTTCCTCGGCCAGGTAATATTCCCTATCACCCGTCAGTGCGATCGCCCCGCCCCCCACCACCCACACACGCCACCCTGTTGTTTCTGGCCGGGCTCGTGTATTCTGTCAGTTAATGTTGTTGCGGTATCAATCCACGGGGTAAACAATGCAAAGCCAATCATTCTGACGCGTGGTGTCACGGATATAGAATAATATAACAAATTGACCGGGCATACCGTGTTTGTGGAAGGTTCGATGTTATTCCACTCTACCGAACAGTTTATTGCATAGTTTACTTTTAAAAGTAATTACAAATTCCTACGTCACTAATTAGAGGCGCTGTACTTTAAACCTGATATTACGCGAAAGAGACGGTAATATTTATTTTTTATCCTTATTTAGGAGAAGATTGCTTGTTACGGGCGATTTTTGTGCGGTGAAGGTGACTAAATATACGTAGCTAATTCTGTCTATGTATAATGAAAGTCTAGTATTACAGTAGGCTATATTCGCCTTTCTCAATTGCTTCACATAATGTCTAGTCTTCTATTCATCTGATCATCTTGGAATTTTTGGAATTTTCGGGATTTTATATTGATTTCTAAAGAAAGTCGGGCATTCATATGAACTTATCTAATGAAAGAAGATTGCCATATCAGATGTAAGATTGTGCAGGGTTAATTGTGTAAATATTGAAAGGGTAAACATTTTGTCGAGTGAATTTCCTATTTCTCCTTTACAAACATTACTTATATTGGCAGTGTGTTATAAAATGCAAAAAAGTGCAGTATGAGAATAACTTAATATGTCAACAATTCTAAAGATGCTCACACTATACCCAAGTTACCCTCTGTCCAAGGCTAAATATTTAGAACATATATTTGCGTAATAAATCGCTTTCTCAAGTTCGCCTTATCCTTGAATGACAATCATAATGTACAATTTAAATTTTAACGTTTGTATAATTTAAATCCAATAAACTAGATATACAAAATAAAATATTAGTTACTTAAATAGCTAATAAATTTATTAGAAAAAATAAAATAAAACTTTCGCACAGAGAAAGCAGAAATCAAAGCCCAATTTTTAGCTGTGTAGTGTCAATTATAAAAGAATTTCATTCAGATTTCAATTAGGAAATTCAAAAGTTTTAAAATCATATCACAGGCAATTCATAAACAAATTTACCAGCTGTCATATGGTTTTTACATTTATGTTGAACACATAAGGGAGACTGCTAAGTCACATAACGTTCACTAAAAAAACCTCACACAAACAATTTAAATTGGAAACCAAACAGAATTATGTAATAACGTAAGCCTCTCCCCACTCCTGACGTTGTCAAATGCCACCCGCGAAGGGTGACAGACTCGACAAATTGAATATCGGTTGAGATGTTTACATTTCATATTTCGGAGGCCGCAATCTGCCACACTTCTATACGAGGGGTGGGTAACAATAATAATTATTGCGTATCTCCGGGGAGTGGCTAAGCCGGTACGCACACACGCACACGCGCGTGTCTCTGTTGATATAGATAATGAGCGGGAGTCAACCCGATGACAACACGCAAACATGTGGCAGGGTGGGGGAAAGGAGGGAGGTTTAAGCTAGAGTACAAACAGGGTGTGCTGAGGATCTGAAAAGTACGGCCACTTTTTGAACTAACAAAACTCAGCTGTTGGGAAACTTAAGTCGGCTAATATTCTAAGCACCTATATCTATAGTAACATTCGAGTAATGCATCTTATTTAACCTGCGAAGAACCGTGGTTAATAATTCATCTCACCCTTTCTATCCCAGCTAACAAAAAGAAAATCTACAACATTCCATCAATATATGGGATATGCTTAGGAATACATTACTGTATGAGCAACCTTTGAAAGAAGTATTTTTTTACTTATTTTTCAACTAACTATCAAGATTCCTTTTTTATACATTGAGCATGAAATAAAATTAATAATAATGAATACGTACGGTAAATATTTATTCAATGAGTAAATTATACATACATTAATACAAAATTTCATTAACCTAAAATGTTTTCTTACAAGTGTTTTGACTTTGGCTTCATAAGTAGTATAAAGAAAAGAAAGAAAAAAGTATATATTAAAAAAACAGTAAGCACATATTACATAACTTCGTGTAAAAGTAAAGTTGACCATGAATAATCAAGCCAAACTTTATCAGTTTGTCACAAAACCGTTTTACATTAATGTACAAACTGATACATTTATCATAAACCTATAAATACTCAACATTACTGTAAAAATGCATACTAACCAGGTCTTACATTAACTGAAGACAACATGAGGTGTTCATGAGATTCAACGACCAGTGGAATTTAGAACAGATTCACCGACATTAGTCGTAAGAATAGGAATTCACGACCAGTTTAAATTAAGGGATGCAGTAAGATATGTAAACAGGAAGCTAAGCAATATGGGCAGAGAGAACTATTTTGAATAGACACATGACTTTATTGGGAGATGCAGATCGGGCAATAAAATTTACATTAAATATTTTTACGAATACTATCTAAGTGAACTCTAATACAAAATTGTACTTTTGATTCTAGCAATACAATGATAATTGCTACCCCGAATTAACTATGTAGAGTAGTTTTGTTTTCTTATAAATAAAAAATAGCAGTTATATTTTTTTAAAGTACGGTAGAACATAATCAAAGTAATCAATCATAACCTCATATCAGATGCACGTTCAGTTTATTATTTGTTTGATTTAGGTCTGCAATGAAAGGATTTTTTTTATTAATACAAAAAGTTTGGACCTTAAGGCCCTTTCTTACACGTAACCTCTATAAAATTTAGTGTTTGCAAATTCGGTGCAATCAACTTAAAAACAAAACTCTGCGTAATTTGCAAGCAACAGATATGCATAAAACAATACTTCCAATATAGTAGTAAGAAAACAAAAAACATTATGTAGCGTAAGAGAGATGTTTAAACATCTCTTCTCTTACGCTACATAATTTTAATATATATATGTGAGAAAGGTTCTTGAGTACAACGAATTGATTTAAATTTTTCCTGTGTAAGTATTTAGCAAAATTTATTAATTCTTCATGTAGAGGTGATCATTGTAAAGTGGAGATCCGTTCATGGAGAAAAGATCCTGGATACGTGCTCTAATGCTCGTGTATTCGATAAATAAAAGTTGTAAAATGCCTTTAACTGATTACCTTAAGTGTTTAATATCCTTGATTAAAATTAAATTAGCCTAGAAAGAAACCATCATCATAAAAAGGTTTTGAATGAAGTATTCTAAAACATTCAATCCAAGTTTACACTATCGAACCTTTAGCAATAAACCAATTTGACCGTATGCAAACATTTGAGTAATAAATTTCATTGTAGATTTAGATGTTGAAGACGATTAGAGTTGCAGGTGGCACAGAGTATGTATGGTACATATCGTAATAGCTCACTGACAGGAACTTTGCTTGTCGAAGTCAGCCACTTGTGTTCCTCCTTCCGAACCGATCAGATCTTGAAGACGATTAGAGTTGCAGGTGGCACAGAGTATGTATGGTACATATCGTAATAGCTCACTGACAGGAACTTATCGAAGTCAGCCACTTTGTCTCATCTCTCGACCGATCAGGCCCCATGTTTACTGTCCCAAGGACAGATTACCGCAGAGATCCAGAGCGGTGATGCGCGGCGGCGTCGTCTCCCTAATTTTATACTCACACTCTCTCCCTCACTATTTACGACTCCCCACCATCAACTCTGAACCCTGTAAATACCGCAGTTGTTGACACACGAGATATGTGGCAACCGTAATTTCTCCTTAACTTATTTATTCGCGACCTTTAAACCCTTAAATCTTCAGCGTGATCCATGAAACGCTGAAATCTTTTACAGGACTTAAATAAAACACTTTTAGTGACAATTTCACAATTACTCAATTGATGAGAACGTTTTTTTACCCTTTGAGTTCATTTATTTGCTATTGAATTTGTTTCGAAAATAATTCAGTTGGAATCTTTTTATGTTATAAAACTGTTAGTAGCTTTTATAGGACACGTCTAAAGTACCACTTACGTTTACGAGATAAAAACCAGGGGTTTTCAAGATCCACTTGCTCTCCAAGCGTAAAATAAATGTTTGTTATTTCAGTTTAAAAAGTAACTTGTATATTCTTCAATTAACCATTTTGAATACCGTGTTGACGTGGTGAAGAAACGAGGGATAGTGATATTTAAAATACCTAGCACCAGTTAGCCAACATACTGCAACATGTGAAGGACAGGATGAGTGTTCTTGTCAAATGGTATAAACCGTCATCTTAAGTAATAATAATAATAAAATATTGAGGAGATATAACTCTTTTTCTCTCTTCATAAACTATGTTTTTGATGTGAGTTGAAAAACTAAAATATGATATCGTTCGATCAGCCATTGGGACTATCATTACTACTGTGAAGAGACAAATGTTATAATACCAACTAACCAACATGCTACAACGTTTGTTATAAGAGTACTGCTTGAGTGTTAGGTCAGACTATAAAAAAAAACCCTTAATGTAAGTACAAACTTTAAAAGTTTCCAAATATTTCTGTTACATTGTATAAAATGTTGAGATAAGTTTGAAGTGACAGATGAGATATATTGAGGTAATAATTTTAATGTTAACTGTTTCTTAATCATAGTCTGAACTGGATTGGTTCAGCAAAATTAAATTATTGTTGTCAAGCGGTGAAATATTAATTTCAGGAATATAATTAAGATTTGAAACATTTTCTAGGTTCAAAACTCGTTCCAGGTATTTTATTAAATTTACAACTCGTTCATCACTATGAAACTCGGTTTGTCATAAATGGTTGATCAGCCGAAATAGTTGGATTTAGTAAACGGAAAACCCACACGCAATATACTTCAGCAAGAAGAGTAGTTGACCCGACATTATTTATTGTAACCTTAATTAAACATTTACAATATGCTATTTACCAAGCCGTTGTCTCTCTTTTCCAAAAGGAATTTCTTAATACATTGGTCTAAAATTTCATCATCTTTGGCAATCCTATGGCGAAATGTAAATGAGTCCACACTAAACGTGTGCACCTACTGTAAGCCGATAGACTTTGAGTCTGTGCTAGAGATAACATCTTGTTTGTGGCCGTTGCACTTTTTATCAGAACTGTTGATCTTGATATACAAACTTAAATCATTACTGTCGATAAGTAGGATACAGACAACTTAAACCGTTTATGAGCTATGCATATTTAATTATAAATCAAGTACATTCAAATATATTTTACTTTTATAGGTCTACTTTATATCCAAAATATTATAAGTTTATAAAACTAAATAAGTATATATTGAGACACATTGTAGGCTGCATGTTCAGTTATCGCCTCAGGGATACAGCATTGTTTGTAACGATCGTATGCTTATTAATAATGTGAAATCTCGTTGTTTGCCGGTTATATTTAATCATACACTGAACACAGAACAGAGTTCGAGTTAATGCTGCTTACGGTGCCTGTGCTATCTAATTGTTCCCGGGCTGTGGCGCGGCGATACCGTCATCTGCATGCTAAACCTCCCCGTCCACCCCTCGCCCCACCACTCCCGCCAAATCTGCATACTGAGGCTGCTATTGTCAGTGTAATCGCTTCGTTCTCTCCTCAGCTTATCTGTTATGTGCGGTTTAATTGTCTGATGTATCTCGTTCCCTCTATACTCGGCTCTGCCGCTCTGTCAACTTATTTAGACGCATTGAAAACGCGTTCATTCTCAAATTGACTTGAGATCAACGCAGTAATTAACTCGCTGGAGCGAGGTCGGTTTACTACGGCTCCATTTATTACGTTTGTCCCTGCAGCATCCCCGTAATTAAACCACGAAATGTAGACCGTTACTACGTTATTCCTTAGCAATACACCGATAGGATAACAATATTCCGAACATAGTCATTACATGATACAAAACGAAAACACTACGATTGATGGTAGGAATATATTCTCTTCTTCAAGTTTTAAAAAGGACTTAAAACATAAGGGTAACATAAACAAAGAATAACAATTATTCAATATGTGACGTTGAATTCGTAATTGATAAGGACAAGCTCAAGACATTCACTGCACACAACCATACTCTATACATTACAAAACACGTACCGCAAGCACCAGAGAAGATGAGAGGCCTGTATATAGATTCAGTAATGGGCCAGCAGCGCTCAGATAGAAAGGATGGCCTTTTTAAATAATCTGAGTACAATCAAATGATATTTTATGATGAAACACAGTGACACATGTTTATCGAGGTTACTATGTTGGATAGGGTCGTTGCACTTTTCTGTAGATTCCTTCAATACCCCATTGTATCGGTTTATTATGGCTTGTTTTAATTGCATTATAATATTTATTCAGGAATTTTAAACATGTGAAGATAAATCAAAGAGACTGATGAACAATATTAAAGTAAAATATAGAAAATCCGTGTAGGAATACTGCGAGAAATGTATAAATGCAGAGTAAAGGGAGAGAGGACCGACTGTGGGTGTCCACTAAACGAACCGTAGAACATAATTAGTGCGATCAATTAACGCCGCGTGCCGACACCGCGACACCAGCGCGCACCGCGTCACAGTCGTCACGGCTTGTCACCGGCTTGTCACCCTACTTCTGTTGTGACATTTTTTACGGTTCGACAACACTCGGGCCCGTTCGACCGTTTAACGAGTTTTCTTTTAGTACAGCCCAATTAATTCATGTGGATTGACAGGTCCGGCACCCGAAGTGACAGGGATCCGCTCACTTTCACGCTTTAAATATCCGTGCTTTTTGTTAAAGAACGTATTACACTGATTTACATCAGTTTTGATTCTCCAGAACTGGTGCAGTCTCAGAGAAAGACTTATAGATAGTGAGGAATACAATTATGGCACATAACTAAAAAGAATAAATATGGAATTGATGATAAAAACAATTTCTATATGGGTATTAAAATACAGAATATGAAGCCTGAACCACAAGAGTCAATGATATTAGTATATATAAGAGTGTTAAAAAACTCACTTACTTACCTTATGTAGTTGTGAAGCGTTGAGAATTTCCAAATCCCTTTTTAGAATTTATAATAATATCACTATATTTATGATCAGTTATAGCAACGATAATGCAATAAATGTATAGCAAACTTACTGTAACTTCAACTAAAATGTATATTTCGGTACTACAATAATTTCCCACAGTCATAAATTTCCATTAATTTATCGCCAATAACTCCCACTTCAATACTGGCTGTCATTCTAAAGATTGTGTGATCTGTCTGTTTATTGTCAAAAACTCATACACAATATATAATGCGTTGTGCGTTCATACGAGTTTCAAACGCCTTGAGCGTTGGGGGAATTTTTTATATCATTTTATATATTAGCAATCTTCTAATTGAATGACTTCCAGTCTATGAGGGCAATTGTTCAAGAGTCGCCGCCGTCCCATGTCTCGCAATCCTGTAAAGCTGCGTGCCCACTGGGTCGTCACGGACGGTCGGTACGGGATTTTTCAAAAGTTGAAAACATTGAATTAAATGAGCATGCGCCCACTGCGTCGTTACCGCCGTCAACGGCATTCCGCAACTTCGGCATTAAATAAAAAATTCATTTTATTTAAGTCATTAAATATTAACAACATTTTACCAGTAAGTAACAAACCGCATTTCACAAATTCAACATATTAATGGCAGTTGATTAGTTTTATAGATATTTAACAGGGTTGTTTTTTATACTTATAATTATTTTACATAACAGTTATATAATTATAATTTTCTGCAAACATTTAACAGTTATTGCTAAGAATGTCTGCACCTATAATAAATAACTTCAATAGTGATATTCAGCAACATTTCATGTATTATGCATCTATATTAAATCTTTTATTTTAATGGTAGTACTTTTCTACCAGCCAGAATATTGCTATTGAATCTATACGCAAAAGCTTTTGATTTATTGAGGTATTTTGCTGGGAAGTCAGGCAGACCTGTTGCTGAATGGTATGTCTCCAGAAATATCACAACGAGATTTTTAGATCTACAGATATTTATCATGCATTAGTTTGGATTGATGAACCAATTTCCTCTGTTCCAAAAAAAATGTCGAACCCATATATCCTAAATACGAGTTCGATAGCGCTAGACTGTATCGGCTGAGGTTCGGTGTGGATTGAGAATATCTGGTGTTTGAATGAGATTTGCAATATTGACAATGTATGAACAAGTTGTGGAAAATGACTCCAGACATGTTACTCGCAGGGAGCAGCTATCGGCGGCTCAGTACACATATAGCCGGGGCCGGGCCGGACAACTCACACTGGCTGACTGACTGACAGGGGTAACAAGGGCCCAGAATAGTCGCCATCTGGGCAAGGATCGCTCCCACAAACAGGGAAATGTCAAGAGAGGAAACCGCTAGAAAAGATCTGTTCAGAAGAGCGGTCCCAGCAGAGGAACACGCGTAATAGATAATAAGAAGCATTATTTATTACTAATTAAAGTTTTTGGCCAATAACCACTTTTTATGGCTCGAACTACTGTAGAAATAACCATGATTATTTGTTGTCAGAGCTTTTCCAAAGCATACAGCACACTCAAGAATGTGTGTAATGAAAAATAGGAACACTATGAAATTCGTAAAGGAGAACATACTGGAGAGGGGCTCAAGAATCCAGCGGTGAGTCTATAATGTAGTGATGAGTCAAGAACCCTGCGGCGAGTCAATAAGCTGGAGGTCCACCCCACTGGCCCATAAAGTTGCAAAAGTTCCCATAAGAAATGGGAAACAAATTTGATAAATTGATATATTCCGGTGAATGTAATCAGAGGTTTAATATAAACCGATTCCAGTATATTAATATATGTAGTTATGTATCGAGGTATCGATCATTCTTCATAATGGGCCCTTTCACTCGATTTCAATATCAATATTTTAAAAATACTTTATTACTAAATAATGAATTAAATTAACAGGAATGCTTCAAATACGTAAATCACCACTGAGCTTCTCGTCTAACCGCTAAATTCTTTACTCGCGACAGGGTTTTGGAGACGCCAATAACTCCTTGAGTCGCCTGGGCTCGGAGGGAAAAATCCTTTCTTAGTGCACCTCTGGGTACAAGATCTATGTAACAAATTTAATGGCTCTAGCCTTCATCGTTTTTGCTCTCCTGCATTCGAAAGAGAGAGTAATGAGAGAAAGATTCTCGAATGAGAGTGTAATTACTGTACCGAATGGACGAAACACATGGGGTTGGATACCGCTGAGATCGTAGCAATGGATACCCGAGTTGCAAAGGTGACGTATATTTTCAATTGTGGCAAATAAACATAAAAACACCACTTCTAGATGTTAAAAATAAAATAATGTTTTGCCACGTTGCTGCCTAATAGAGTGATAATGAACTAAGTTATATCATGCGTGTGGCCCTAATGGCTCCAATGATCTATATAAATTTTACATACGAACTTAAATATTATTTAAAACTTTAAAATTAACTTCCCTTCGCGTTGATGACTCACAAGCGCGGGCGTCAGCATCTTGGCTCGAGATTGCAGCTGTAGTCGGAAACTTATTTTTAAGGGTTAACCTTATTACTGCCTAAGTATCCTCACATACATGAGTATAATACATAATTTATAAGAAATGACTCCAAAAATAAGTGATTATGAAAAATATGTATTCATTTACTTAAATGTGCTTTAGAAAATGTTCGACATCTTCTCTTATATTGTCTTGATATTTCTCAAATTTGTATTGAATAAACCCATACAAAATGAGAAAAAATGTTTATTCCTTTGGAATTATGGAATTATACTTTGATTACAATATTAAATAGTCAGGTTCTCCAGTGTCTTCGGAGTCGATCGAACTGGAAACGTTACCACAAGCGTTAACAGTTAAAATATTCTTCATTGCAGCTTACGTTATCATACAATAATAATTTAAAGGTAAAAGGAAATCATATAAAACGTTTTGAATAGCAGTAAATATCTACAAATGAGTAGAGACCGGCCATAACCAAACGTAATTAAATGTATGTTTCACAGATAAATATAGTAAGGAATATCCTTCTTAATGGATTGGAGGAGTCTTGAAGAAGGAGACTGAAAAGGCTTAGACTTCAAAAGAATGTGGAATAATACATGGATGTTTAAAGATCTAAGAATAAAACGTCATTGTGAAGGTTAGCAGAAATATGATAACTGTCCCAGTTTATAATTCCACTAATGAGAAGGTATTCGCCCAATTCAGCTTTTCTCGTAGTGAAATTATTAGAGTAGATTACGCTTATACATTTTAGAAACCGTTGATGAAGGTCTTTGAACAGATCCGAAGGGTACGCTCTTAAAAGTGTCATGCTCAGTCGGAAGGATTAGGTAGATTTTGTAAGAATTAAAATATTAATAATGTATTTACAGGGGTTTACATGTAACCGAACTATTCAAAATATAAAACAATTGTTTGTTTGAAAAAATAAGCATTCCATAATACTGTTTAATTTTCCTTGTGGGTCTATAAGTAAGGGAATTATAAAGTTGTTATACTTTTAAAATTCAATATATTGAAATTAAATGGTGAACAAGCTAAACATTGAATGGAGGCAAGATATTTATAATATCAATGTTTATACCAAATTGTAATTTTTTAAGGATTTTTTGGTTAGTTGACGTTTCCAGATCTATGTGTCATGGATTGTGAAAACGATAACTGACCCAACAATAAAAAAGTGCAAAGTATAAATAAGGGGCGATTTTAAGATCTGGAGGTCATGTTTGTCGGTTTTATGTAGAAGTGACCATGAAAACAATTGAAGGAGGCCGATTTTGTATACAAGGGATTGTTAGATTCTTGGTAATACATACTAAGGTAAGACATGGTTATATAATTTTTAAAATATCTAAATCCGAATAAACTACTTAAAACTCAGTTCAAATTCCAGTTGAATACCACCTGACCTCACTTCACCAGATGTTTGCAAGGAGAAAGACCTCTTGCGCTATTTATACCGATAGAATTGTCGTTTATAAAGTATCCGAGACCAGGTGCCCAATATCAAAGGTTCTGTGGCTCGAAGTGACGTGGTGACAGGTTTACCGCGGGCTGGCGGCCCACGTGCTCTTCAAAGCGACGGAAACCGCGGAGCAGTCCGTTAGTGACTCTGCCACTGTCATCGCATCGCATCGGGCTACCTCAGCCAACTGATAAACGACCATCAGGGTGAGAACAGAGCGGTCCCATAAACGGGAGATCCCGTCCCAGACTATAAATGTTTGTGTAGAGTAAGTCATATTTAGACTTATCGGTAATTGGGACATGAGAATTTCGGAAAGGAAATCAGTTGAATGCCTGGGCAGATGAGAAAAATGGGATTGGGCATTAAGAAGGCCTATAAGCTAACAACAAATATTAAATCCATCTATAGATTTTCTGCCACTAATATGCCGTCAACTAGAATGAAAAATTACCATCTAGATAATAATCTTACAAGTTCCTTATTGCTGGTCAAGCAGTAAAGAGAATTGATTGCATTAGTCATGATATTCCTCAAAACTACAACTATAACGTTTTAGATTTCTTTATCCTTTACCAGGCAGTTCAGTTTAATTAAATACTTATATAATGTGACAAGAATACCAAATTTATATACCAGGGCGATAATTGGTGCTGCCTTAGCTTATATAGTCTTCCCAGTCAAAAATATTGAAGCATATTTTCAGGACTTTCATGGAATCCCCAAGTAACACTGGAATATTTTGTGATGAAAAAAGATCAATTAATTGTTACCTCCATAAAAACCACCCAAATATTTAGAATAACAGCTTTTGTATCTTACAAGAACATCGACAATGCATTTCCTCAGTTAACAGACTCTCACAAACATAGTCTTGGTCTCCAGAGCTTATATACCTAGAAATAGAAAAACAAGACAGGAATGTATTTGGGTACCTATAGAAGACCTAGTGTTCCAACACCAGCAGTAGTAAAACATAATAGGAAATGCAGATAGATGAAAGATCTCACAATAAGGAACGGCATGGAACTGTTCCACTCCAATCGTTTGGAATCGGGACCATCTGTCCTGAACTTCGGGAAAGAGTTGATTTTAGTCTTTAGTGACATCCGATCTGTCTACAAATTAATTCAGCCTCATTAGCCAACAACTTGGTGGCTAGAAAATTATCCCAACGAACCATGCAGACTATTCCTGTATTCCTTCTGTGACGGAGTGAGCCGCATGGTATCGACACCTTCTCACTGCTGACGCCCAGTCTACAGTGAACTGTGAAGACTGACAGCTCGGGACTGATTGAGTCATTGTGCCGACTATAGCGTCTAATTGATCAGTGGCTGCCGCATTCCTCACCTTAGCCCTTCACACCTGGTCTGTCACGTCACAATCCGACAGTGGCGGTGGCGGTGGCGGTGGCCATGGTAACCCGCCGCGGCGGGAGATCTGGAGTCTGGTCAAAAGCTACTGTATGTACAATCATTGTAATATTAATAAACTGACACAACGGACTATCGAATGTACCAACAGAACGTAAAGAAAGTCTTTAACACCTGACCCCATATCAATATAATCTCGAATCGTCGTTTTAGCGTTTCATTACCTCGCATGGTGGAACATGCTTGTTTTATAGAACAGCCTGATACTGTATAGAGGTACAAAATGTTACCAATCAGAATGAGGGTCAAATTAATTTTTACGCATATGTGTTTGATTGGCCTTTTGAAAAGTATTTCTAAAACACATTTTCCTATTTGAATAAGGTCCTACTATGCAAGTGCCCTTCCCATAAGGTGTTTTTTGTATTACTGAACAATGGTAAATGTTCGGGAAATCCAGTTCCATTCACTTCCCATAAAATTATCACATAGGCGATATGAATATAAGTGGGGAATAAATACTTCCTTTGGACGTATGTTTGCCGAATGGCACGCCAACAAATTTACTTGTGGGACTTTTATCGCAGACTCTTTCAACTTAATTGATCTGCTAAATCTGTAAGGGGAATGCAATTTTATAGCTTAATGCTATTTAAATGGGGAATTAACAAAATAGTTAGGTACCGGTAGTTTTAAAACTACTTGACCTACAGTCCTGAAATTGTCAACATATATTTTTGAGTATATGATACATAAAATGTACTTGTTTCACGAAAAAATATTAATAACTCTTACGTAAAAAAATGTTTTTATAAAAAAGTAAATTATTTTTTTTTAATTTGTTTTTTTATTACAAGATGAATTTCAGGTATATATTAAAAATTCTAGTTCACTTTGTTGGTACTATAGTAACAAATAACCAGAAAAAATTCAGGTATTTTGGATTGCATGTTCAGCAGATAATTGTGCCCAAGTCTTAAAAAATTAGGTTACTGAAATCATACATTAAAAGTAGAACTTCACTTACCATGACTCAAAACTCTCCTGGTGAGTAGTTCTCATCATGTTTATATTCTTTTTGCCTCTTAAGTAGCCTCCTCTTCACTTTAGTTTGTTCCTCTGCTTCCTTTTATGCCTTGATAACCCTAAGTTTGTCAATAGCTTCGAGGCCTTTGACCATGAACTTTCCGGATTTGAGTTGCAGTCTTTGGAATATATTTTTTTTTTGATATTGCACCTTCATTGAAACATACATCAGCATCTGCCACTCCAAGCTTTAGAGTTTTAAGGCTTACAGGTTCAGTTTTAAGAATTTTTTCCAAATGCAAGCAATAAAACTCTCGGGTTTTGTGTTCTTCCGTGAAGGCACTGCTCAAGATCAGTGTTTCTTAGATCCTTGTATATAGGCTTAATTACCAGAAGGACTGACTCAGGATTTAAATTTTTGTACTTGTACTCGTATGTTTCAAGAGTATGGTTCATGGCAGATTTATTGTAGTCACACCAGGTGTTCGACGCTTTAGGGCCAGAATGCTGAGGCTTTTCATCAGTAGACAAGCGATGAAAGTAGGTGGCCCAGATTGCTTTCCTCATCTCTGCTGTACTGCCTAAGTTATTTCTTATTGCCAACCCATAGTACCTCTGAAACTTATCAATGTGGCCATCTATTAATCTTATCTTCCTTTCCGCTGAGACCATTTCCATCACTAAGTTTTGTACCTTTTAGTTTTATACGTAGCTTCCGTAGTCTACAACCCAATCTCTTTTGAACATGGCCTACACACTCAGGTTTGGACATTTTAACATCTGGGCCATAACGTTCACTTTCAAAAGCAGCCATAAAACCCCTAGAGTCCCAATCTCCTAGTTATTTATTGTATCTTACTCCTAACTTTGTTTCAGATCTTGCACAAATAATTTTAGCCCCCTTCCACTTCCATGCCTCCGCTACACCCCGAGTAGTTACAATTACACTTAGATTTATGAGATGCTTCTTTTTCAGGATTGCCTTTTATACTTTTGTGAACGCAAACAGTACAAAACTTAGAAAAAACACTCACAATCTAAAATTTTTCCTGTATCAAAAGATGTCACACTCAAAATACCGTCCTGAGAGGTGTGGCCGCGTTTGTGCAAAGGACCCGTCAAAGGCTGCAGCTATGTCCTTACTGCCATCATTTTCCTCAATTACTTGTACTGCTGCATTTGTCATTGAGGCTTCACACACTTCACACTTCTGTGTAGCTGATAATAGCTTTTCATTATATTTTGAAAATCTTGCATTGGGAGGGGGGACCAAATTCATTACAGCAGAAAACATTCTTGCGGCAGCTTGTCCTTTTCAGATTGATCTCAAAGCATAGGATCTGAGATTGATATAATAGCAATTCTTAATAATATCAGAATTCATTCCTGTTTCTTTTCTTCACAGTTAGAGCATCCAATTATGATTTTATGAGCCAAAGCATTAGAAAGTTACTGTCAAGATTAATGTTTTACAGTGCCTTCGCTTTGTTTACATTTAATATATCTAGTGACTAATTTTGAAAGTAAATCTAAGTTAAAAATCACAACATCATACATCATCATCAATAAAATCCAAGTCATTAGGATACTGGCTAGTGTTCAGTTTCTTGGAACTAGAAGATTTTTGAGGCCTACTCTCTCCTGTAGTTGTGGGTGAATTAAAACTAGGCCTAAAAGACTCAACACTAGATGTATACTTGTTTCCTTTGAACTTATTGCATTTATTGAACTTCTTAATTATAGCCATATTTACGAATGTAGATCACTATTAATCAACAAAAAAATAACATTTATTGAAGCATTCAAACACAATCACTGTACACAAAATGTTATGAAATCTTTCAAACTATGAAAAGTAAGTAAAAAAAAAACAACATTTACATAAATAGCAAACAGCTGCACAGTGCAAATAAGTAAACATACAGTATACTCTATGTAAATAGCAGGTTAGCCAACCACACAGCTCAAGAAATGATATTAGAGATCATAATTAATTGTGTATGAAAATGGCATTAGCACTGAGTAGTGGCGTCTGGAATCTGGCTGGCATGAAATAATACCAAAAGTGATGCAAGCTTTAACAAAAACTATTTTTTTTATATAAAATAATATGATATGCATATTAAAGTGCATATTAATATATATTCTTAATCAGCATATACCAAGAAATAATTTTAAGCAATAAAAAAATTACGAATTTTTTATCCAAAAAGTGCTTCTCCCCCCTAAGTTAACCAAGTGTCTTAAAAACTTGCCAGAGCATAAAATGACGTCAGTTACTAAGTTTAGAAAATATATTTGTTCAAGCGAAACGATCTATATGTTTTTACTTGCAGGCTTAAAATAGAATAGTTATATAATCTGCATTTTTTCCATACACTCAAACACAAAGGTCTTAAATACTCAACGTAGGTTATTTAAAGTACAATATTATATTTGACGTTTGAAGCAACATTTGGTCATCGTCACTGTCAAACGTTTCAGGTCCCGATAAAAACTGAAGAACACTCCAATCGTGTGCAATTTATTTGTTTACTAACTAGTTGATTCATTAGACTTATTTTTGCACCTTTTTGATTCAAGGAATTACCTTCTGTCTTGAAAGAAGAGTCACTCTGTTACATAGACAAAAGCGTGTATATTATCTTCTAGATTAAGTAGTTTTACTCCTAAGGAATATCGTCTGATGAAAGGAACGAACTCGCCATGTTCAGTTACAGTAACAATGATCACGAAACCAACCAGACCGAGTCCGCTGCACATGGAGGTCTGTCACATGATACGTTCTTACTCAGCAACAACTGGATAACGCTTTGGCGTGAGGAGTGTAGGGCCTATGTTTGATTTTAAAAGTTGTATCTAGGAGCAAATTACTTTTCAAAGTAATTTTCCTCATGGATTTTAAGCGTTTATAGATTTTGAGATGTTATGCACACTATTTAGCATAATGCCTAATTTTGTAATCGTACTGTAGATGTTTCCAAAATATGATGACACTAAAATGATTTAATACTCGGCGTCATTAGATTGTATAAAAGTTTTAAATAATTATATACCTCAAAACAGGTATGTTATTATATAAATATTAATAAAAGGAAATTAATTGTGGAGTCGCCTGATGATGAAACCTTCTGTTTGGAAAGGCCTCACACAAAAAATAAATAAATTGGAAATGATATGTATTATTTACATTTATTAATATTTATAAGTTTTTCCAATTGCTCCAAGAGTCTTAAATGTTAGTATATGTCCTAGGATATACAGAAATGCCATAGAGAAGATTAGATTGTTTGTTTGTTGTTTAGTTTTCAAACTGTACAGATCTTATGAAAGGTCAGCATTAATAAGTAAGAAGATGATTTTGATACGTTCATTCCATTTTATGAAGATTTATTTTACACTGTCAGCAAATTAAAAAAGGAAATAAGTAGGAGAAAACAAAAAATAATAGAATAACCGTTGGCATTCAATTCATTCATCACCCGTACTTGCGATTGTTTAAAGGATAAGTGGCAGACTTTCTATAGAGTTCTGCGTGGCTAGAACAGAAGCGTAAATAGTATCATTTTCTTTGATACGATATGGGAATTAGTGACTATATTGGGTTTGCTGATGCTTTCTGAACAATTTTTTAGTCATTTTATTCCATAATAAAATACCGTTATAACTAATGATAGTGCATTATTAATCAAACTACAAAGAAGTAAAACTTGATTAACTTCTTACGTCACTGTTTCACCATGTATCAGTGGAAATTAAGGTTCTGTATAAATGTTGCTTGGTTACCTTACGAGTGAGAGACGATTTCGGTTGAACTTAAGTTTAGAACATATGGCTAGATAAATGGATAAGTCGGAAACATCATAAACTTAACAATTTGTTTATTTTCAATAACGGTTGTTCAGGTCTTTTTGTGAAAAAGTATGGCATTTTCTCTGTGAATTATTTTTACACTCAGGTTTTTTGAGACATAATAAATTAAAACCTTTAGTCACAAATAAGAAAAATAATAACGAACAGTATTATAATTTAAATTATTACCTGACACGGAGTTTGCATGTCAGGGCTGGATATTTAATGAACTAGGTAATGCGGAGTGCTATAGTTTCAGCTATATAAGTTACGTAACTTCCGCAACTCTGGAGGTGGTCGCAGGTGCTGACTCCCCGGGGACCTCAGGTCGTTCTGCTGTCGTCTGGTCGTCCGTCTCGTGGTCAGGCAGCAGCTGGTCGGGAGGTGGACGGCCGGGATTTATTATGTTTACCGCGGGGGACTGACAGAGCCCAGGGCCTCCACTTCCTCCAGCGGTAACCGGACCTCTAGTCCAGCACTAATCCTCCCTGATTGCGCGCTAGGCCTTCTTCATCACTTGTCAGTTTGGTTTATCATCATTCTACAACCATTGCTACATCAATAAGAATGTTTTTGTTTTTTTTTTTGCCACTAGTGCCATTTTTGTCCTTTTACAGACAGTTCAATACGAATTTAATGATTCAGTAGAGAAGCGTTCTATAGTCATGTTATCCTGTATCTTAAAAGAAATCCTTACCAACAAGCAATAATAGAGAGATTTCTAGTTTATAGTAAGTCATAATAATAATATCGGTCTGATTGTACTGCTAACGTTTATTTTCAACTTCACTGAGCGTCAAAGACACCCCACGACTATAAATCTCTTCACCTAAAATGTCCACATATTAGTCGGTCTCCAGCAGGAAACATTACTATGACACGATTACTGGCCTCTATTGTATTACTATATTTTTATGCCACAAAACAGTATAACACAACGTTTCGAGGATTGAACCTACCCTCTTCTTCGAGTGTACAACAGACCTACGACTTTAAATGCCAAAACGTTTTGGGAAACATTCGTACACACACCATGATATGAAGGTCAAGGACAAAAACATAAGGCCGACCGAACGTGGCTGGGCTTTACCCATCCCCGTCCTGACTATCGCCTTCCTTTTTATTTGTTTCAGATGATACGCCGCGTTATCTCAGGAAATGCCAACATTGAGTTTCTCGTCATTGATATGCGTACCTTCGTGAGTTCTAGGATGACGTTGGCTCCTGAACAGTGACATAGCTTGGGTTCATTCTCTGCAGTCTGGACTTCATGCAGTTCGCCAGATATCATTTAATAATCATTTTAACTGCAAGTGGCAGTCCATTGCCTCATTTTTAGTTTTTAAATGTTTTAGGGTCTTTTGTAAACCTGAAGAGGCGAGTATAATGTATATCTTCGAAACGTAGTGCCATATTTTTTGTAACATATAATGATGGAAAATATCCTAAATCCTACATTCTTTCAAATCTTCCATTACCAAACAAAGAACTACATTTATGTTTCCTTTCTTTCTGTTCATCTTCTGAGAGTACTCTCAACTTTTATTTATTAGAGTAGCTTCTTTTTTTTAGAAAACGTCTTTCCATCACCTATCCCTGCTTCAGTGTTCATCAGTGTGCTCGGTCATCACGGACGTCCAAAATTTGTACAACTTATCTATGAAAACACTTTCAATTGATTCCGAGCTATCTCGACGTTATGAAAATGAACAATTAGTAATATAGTTCATATATGGGGCATTAGCAAACAACTGTTTTTTTCTGCAGATTGAGGCTCGCGAAAACATTTTTATTTAAATGATTTCATTTTAATGACAAATGTTAACTATTTTTCTGTATCATAATCGTGTTAGCAGTTTATTGACGTTGTGTAAACCAGAAAACCGCGATGACAAATTCTAATGATTAAAAACACATGGGCCGAGTGAAGATCCTACCCCAAAGTTACTTTCTCGAACACTATATTGTTGTAAAAATTACGAATAATTACCTATAATTTTTACAACGCGAATGAAGATATTTTGAACATTACTTCTGTACTGTTTTCCGTTAAGCCCTGTTCTGTCCGTACTCAGGGTCCACAGGTATGTGCGAGAACCTTACCAAACAGAATAAATAAGGAAGACAGTTGGTAGAGTACAAGGTCAACAATACAAATAAAAAGTGCAACGTTCACAGACTCTCTTATCTTAAACTCAGATCCAAAGTCAGACGATTTCGTACAACCGTGGAACAACCGGGTCTCCCATTATGAAGAGTATAAATAAAGGGTTATCAAATGAAATAACACTTTCAAACTAGTGTATAATTAATTTCAATGAAATAAAGATATATATTTGAAATAAATATGTGTTGCGCTTTAATGATACAATATTTTCACTGAAGTAGATACCAGAACGCAAAGATAGATCTGACTAATCCATCCTCACTTCCATCTACCAACGACTGCACAGGGCCGCGCTAAGGAGTGGCAGACAGCTTGGCTCCACACAGGAAGTCGCCACCCAGGGAGTCCTGCCTCATCATCCCTCCACCGGAGACATTCCAGGACTGCCCTTCACTAAAACAAATATTTCCCCGCACCTCAGGAAGGCGTTATAATCCTCAGTAAAAGGCGGTTCTATTAGTGCGGACACGCCTATTTGACCTGTGTTCGGATCTGTTGACAAGGTAACAATCGCCCTACCCACGTCTTCCCTAATTGAGAGAGAACCCTAAGCTTCCATCACCGATGTTGTCTTTGAATTAGTCCAGCCCGTTCCCTTGACTTATGTCAAACTTCATACAAGTTGAAAGTGTGGGACAACCCTAATTTCCAGGGTTGAATCCACGGCCATCTGTTTCTCAGGTTGCAATATACGAACATCGGATATCCAAGATCAAATGTTAGATTTGTACGTGTGGGAAAGGAATTTAAAAAAGTTTAAATGCAAATGGGTTTAATTAAACTGATACAAGTTATATTCATATCGGTTATACTTATAAAGTACCATATGCTAAAAAGTACAAATTAGGTTCTATTGCTGTTCCTGCAATTGTATGATTAATATTTAATCCATTTGTTTTGTTTTCCAATTAATAACATTGAGCGATCGCAGTATTTTATTATTACTAAATGATATGAAGCTGAGTTTCAGACATCAAAGTCAGATTTAATATTTTAGTACCAAACCGGTACCAACGCATCTTTTATTTAAAAGTGCTTAATAAATCTCTTCTAGAGAGGTTTATAGCTTTTTCTTTTTTTAAATAATTGATTAAAATTTCAATAGCAGTTTATTTCTCAAACTCCTTTCTTAAAAGGAGAGGCTGATTGCGTTTTAAGCGTCATTCCATCCATCCTCATGGGCCACTGGCTTGTGCCATAATCTTATAAAAAATAATAAAGTCGATGCCATCAATGTAGTACTGATAAAAGAACGACGGAAACTCACGGTACTTTAACATGTGTTATCTCTAACTCAGATCTGAGTCCAATGTCGCTTTATGCAACACATAACGGCATGCATTAGATACGGCTACTGTTGACCTAATGTTGACCTTTCTGGCAGTAGGTTTGTTTGTGAACTGTATACTCTGGTTAATTCTATACTCATCAACTTTACTACATGATTTATGCACCAATTGCTTTTTAAGTACATGAGAAGCAATTTCATATTAAGGTTCTGCCAGTGACATTTTAGTGATGCATGTACATGCAGTAGTGTTGAGTTTACCACACCTAACAGAATACATATCAAGCTAAATGCTCCATTTCTTGCAAACACCATTAAAATGTATTTAACAACTAAACACAGAAGTGGAACATAATACCCATGTTATGTGGTTGTTTGTTTACACGTTGACCGTGTCAGACACATTAGTTATACATTGTTACTACTACTTACTTATCATAGAGAAGCATTCAAGTTGAAGTAATACATTTTATAAAATACTGGCAGTTACTTGTGGCTTCACACACAGTTTCGTATGTTTGCACGACTATGAGCACTTTTGGTTGAAGTGAATTATATTTCTGACGACAATTTTAAGTTTGCTTAGTGTATATTTATGACCATTGTAATTTACTCTGGTCACAATATTTTATTTCTGTGTCAAATTAGATGTTGACTTGTTTCTCCGGTCAATAAACATATATATATATATATATATATATATATATATATATATATATATATATATATATATATATAGGTCCGAGAAGCCTACTTCGGTTAAAATACAATTAACATTAGTTTTATAACAACCTTTAAGTTATAGTTATTGTTAAATCGTAACTTTTTCTTTGATATCCACATTACAGTACTGACCAAGCACTGCATACTTAATATTTCCTAAAATTTACAGTTAAAAGTATATTTTTACATTTATTTTCTTGCACTGTGCTAAACAGCGGCTACAGAATATGTTGAAAAAAGAACTGTTATTACTATCAAACACGCTCTATGCTTTCAAGAATATAAATGTACAAAATTTAAAATAGTGGTTAAATCATCTAAACATATGGTTGTACTGTCATTTAACAATGATTACACAGACAATTTTACTATATAAAATGTAACAGGCTCTTTAGTTAATAACATGTGTTTGATGTCATGAGAGAAACTATTAGATTGTTATATAATGGTATAGATTATAGATGGATACAACATATGCTACGGATAAAAAAATTAAATAATAAAATATGACATATAGTGAAATGTCATTGAGGAACACTTATTTTTATTTACCTATCTTGAGGATATGGTGTAAAACGTTCAGCGAAAATCAGGTATTATGCTGCGACATTACCTTCGTCAGTGAAACACGTTGAATAAGTAGATACAAGGTGTAAACAATTAAGAAACACTGGAAATTTATTAAAATGCGGGAATAACATTGGTGCGAAAGCTCTCTAGGCATATTGAAAAGGGACTAGTAAAAAAGATCGTCTTAGTTATTGTGTATATACAACGTTCCTTTTGTTATTTTAAGTCAATACTATAAACAACAAAGTTACTAATTTTTCAGTTGTGTTTCTGAAACTATTTTGCAATTCTTCTTCAGATTTCTAGAGATACTTAGAATGAAATGGTTCTTTACCTACATGTATGGTTATATCCCGTGCTTATGTCACGTTTTATTATGTCTTTATTAAATATGTAAGTAAAGAGGATTTCAATGCGATTTACTTAAATATATCGTATCAGAAACTCAAAAATTGTATCTTTACACGAGAAATACTTGCATGGTTTAAATGCAACGCGGCAATCTTTCTAGGTATGCTGAGGTATCAACGTTGCTGAGGTATTCAGCCTTTTGTTTACAAAAGTTATTACTAATTTGTTGTATTAGTTCTAATTGATATATTGTATTTCTTAATGAATGCTATATTTACAATTAACCTTATTTATCTTATACATAAGACCCACCTAATTCGTTTTTCGCCAAAGAAAATTACAAAATTATTTCAGCGGACCTGAAGGAAACTAAATGTGCTCAGATTAAGCTAATATAATCTGTTTAAGCTTATAAAGTCTTTTTGTACATTAGTGGAGAAAAGTATATATGTAAGAGGAATATTACACTAATAGAAGCCTTTTGTATAATGTGTGCAAGTTCTTGGAGGTACAAATTCTCAAAACGGAACAAGACAAGATCGCTGTACTTCCAGCTTTCGCTCATGCAAGAATTTCGGTCTTTTACGATGAGGTAACACGACAGTAACCACGGTGTTTAGCTTAGAACAACCAATATTTGACAACAGGCCATGAATATTAGAGAGAAGGGCCACAAAATCAATGGGGCGTACTCTCCCCCCCCCCACCCACACACTACTCCCTAAACACTTAATGTCGGAACGATAACAGCCAGGTAACCGAGTCATTTGCATTCTCTGAGAATTCATTTAAATAATTATTCAAGACACGGTATTATAACTCCTTCGCTCCCTGGTTCTGTTTATCTTAACTTTACTTGTTTAACTTTGCAAAACAGATTTTTCCTAATTCTAATAAAACTTTGGAGGAGCAGAAGCCGGTAAGTTTACAGGTTGATTTCTGGGCGGATTTCATCAACGCAAAAGCTAAAATTTATAAGCTTTATGAATATTATAAATGATGATTGAGTTGTACTTCGTATAAATTTGCCAAATGTGTTGCTGAGCAGATATCTCGAAAACGGCTGAAGCAATTCGGTTAATTCTTTTTGTTAAATATTCCTTGAAATCCTAAGAAGGTTTATACGAAAAGAATGATCGGTTTCCCTGAATATTTCAGAATTCAGAAAAACGGTAATATTTATGTTTTATAATTTAATTGACACCAAACATGTTGGTCAAAGAAGCTAGAACATTTGTTTACATTTAAATGTTATAGCATTGCTTGATCACTGTATAATGGAGACAGCAAAGCAAAAGGTAATATCTAAATTTTACTTTAGATTGCGCAAGTGACGAATTACAAATAACTACTGTCATAAAAATCACCTTCATAAACACAGCTGTGAATTTTGTTACATAAGGCACTCGAAACTGGGGGACTTCCTTGACATATGACGGCATTTTTACAGTGGCGGAAAACAGAGGAATGAACAGTAACATGCAAGAGCGATTGTTTCCCAGGCCTCAGGAACAAAAACAGCCAGGCCTTTCGGTTGTTTGTTTCAGTCCGTAAGGAGCAAGACTTCTATAACGAAAAATCTTATAAACGATATTTTAAATTTTACATGAACTTGGTAATGATTCCCCCCGAAAGTATATTTTTGGCAGTAGTAGTCTTATCAGCCCTAGGTATGCAATGTTAGCTATGGCAATGGAAATATATTAGACAGAAAGTAGATCATAAGAGTCGTAAGTAGACGCTTTTTTATCGGTGTCCCGAGAGCTACACACGTATATTTTTTATCAGGACAACAAGGCAAACTCAACTATGGCACAGTAATTGAATTTAAACGGCCGCAAGTGGGCACCTTGTAACTGAAGTAGGCTTCTCAGTTTATGGATATTTTCCTCATTGCGACCCCAAGACAAACTCAACTACAGGATTTGAACTATGTTGCACCAGAAATATATGATAAGGGCTAGAATTAAACTCTTTTTGAATGAAATAATTTTCCTAGACAAATGTAATTGTATTTTTTTATTCGTGGCAACAAGGCAAACTTAGCTGTGATGTCGGAAATGAAATTAATATGAACCAGAAATGCTCCTACACGTGTAAAAACCTAATCCTACTGAAGAGTCAGTCACTTAAAGACTGACCGTCTTAACCATGAACACTGAAATACTATATACCTTACATAAGCCTACTTTCGTTTCAAACGTTTCTTAGAGTTCCATTATATTACATCATTAGTGCTTTTACAAAGTAGGCTAAGGAAATTTATGAGATAAGCCGCGGGTTAAAATATAAGAAACTATGTGTACATTAACAAATTCTTTACCAGATCTAGATAAACTGTATTAGTTTTAGAAATATTTAAATTTAAGGAATGATTTGAAAAGAAATAGGATTGTCGCAATTTTTTAAAAAACTTAATTTTATTTGTACAAATTTTAAAATATAATAGTTTCTTATTGCATTTGATAGAAATTAGTTATATGTTCTACTTACTATTTCACAACTAAATTATTTTAGTTTAATTTTCTGTTGTTATAGTTCAGTGACGTTTAGAAGATGGGTTGTGGAAACAGAAAATAAACATTTCCATATTTGATACTAATTACATGTACATTGCTACTATTTACATGTATATTCACTCGGGTTGTAAAAGTGCAAAAATACTCACACAGAAACACGAAGTAGAGAGAGCGAGTTTTTTGTTTACATTTCCGAAATATTTTGGCAATTGCCGTTATAAAAAAGGTATTAAAACATATATAATAACTACCTGAACTAACATAAATATATATAATTAAACAAAGGTTTAAGAACATAAACGTAAGCATAGTTTGAAATAATTATGATGAACAGTGAAAGATTTATAAAGCTTTAAATTAGAAAAATATTATTAAAAAAACGTGTAGGCTATACATAATGAATACAATTCATCTTTTGTTCATAGAAAGGGTGCTTTACATTTTAATAATAACTGATGTTACTGTTCTAAACTTTCAAATTAACTTTGTTTATATCTTCGAGTACTTTACAAATACCTTTCAAGGAATGACAATGTCCAAAATTTTGTTCATGGCCTAATGTGTGTTGAGAAACCAATATTTACTCATTCTTATGTGCAATGGGTTTGTTGTCAATCCACATAACCTATTACACAATTGTTGCATGTTAATTGATAAATTAAATTTCTAGTTTTAAAATAGACCTCTCCTCTAATTGGATGAGTTTTAATTGTTTTATTACTAGTAAACGAATTGAACCGTTTTATAATTTTGCAAGTATTAAACCGTTTTTATTTACAGGATTGTTACTTCAAATTTGAAAAATAATTTTGTAAAAACTTTTTGATAGCGGTAAATGCCATTTAAACAAAGTAGTATACTTTACGTTTCTATATATATGAATCGGTAACATCTGTCGCCTGAGTGAAGTCGAGCAATAATATTGTGAAGGATAATAATTCAAAGTAGCAGATTCTCAAATTTACTTGATGCCATTTTAGTAGCTATGGAGCGGTCCTGTATACACAGCGTGTTTGTTGTATTTTAAAGAGACGATTCTACTACGCAAATCGTTAGAAATAGATGACAGCAAAATTCTTGGAATTAGTTATTATTTCCATCTTGATGGTTATATCAATAAAAAAATTACTGATATTAGTCAGATTCTCGCAAGGGGTAGCAAGAACCCCCTCTTTGGAAAAAGATTTTGTGGCCGCGACATCTACGAGTATTGCAGTGGTAACGTTGCCGGGGCCCGCACGTTCCTCTGATTTCAATGTTTGTTACTTGTCCTTTGTGACTTCAGAAGGTAAATAAACCCTATTAGCTATGTTGCAAAAAGTGTTCGATAGCTTTATTAAGAAACTTGAAAAATACGTAGTAACAAATAGATACAATTAAATAATGCCATCTTCAAATTGTATATAATTACGTGTTTCTATTGTGTTTTTCATTAACTGACAACTGTTGTACTTTGTAAAACATAATGAACATACGGAAATTTTTATAAATATTTCTGCTATTGTTAATAAAAACCCATATGATATGTTTCCGCTTCCTGTATACATACAGGAATACGAATGAACATAATAACAATATTGTGTTGTATACAGCAATAGTCTTTTCTTAATTGAATCAAACTATTTGAGATATTCGTTCCAAAGTAAAATAATTGTGAAAGAGGTATCCAAATAAACAAATAACCTTTAAGTCTATTTGTGTAGTAGTCAACAGACTAAAATATCGGTAAAATATAAAACTAAAAACTAAATTATACTATTTATTGAATTTAATTAGGAAAACTGTTCGTATTGTTTCACAATATATTGCAGGACTTGGGAGGATATTTCACAACATTTCCCCATAATCTTTCAAACGATCCCAACTAAAGAGGTTACAAAATGTAATGTATAAATATTTTAAATATTATTTATGATGTATCATCACTGTTTAGACTCCCGCATATTTTAAATATGACGAGATAACTTTTTTATTTCATATCCAAACTCAGGTCTTCATAGGACAGGAAGTATTAAAGGTTTTCTTAAGGACAGTTGTTCAGTGTTGGTGCATTCAGAAGTTGTCCCTGTCTCTGGTATGATACCTATGATATCCCTGTCAAGAGTCAAATCACACGTGAATCTACAGTACATCGAGGCGCACAAAGGATATAGAGGAGGATAAAGCTGAAGACATCTGGAAATTTACACTGCTGTATGATATGAAGTATTTACATTGGTTCTGTTTTTTGTTTAGTCTAAATACTCTTTCAAAATTTTGCTTAATACAACCATACCTACTATTCCATATCAGAAATTAGGATAAATTAGCAAACAATATGCGTTTTAACTTGAGTGAACAACATTTTGCTTAGTTACGTACGACATAAGTGCCCACAACAACTCTCATCAACGTGTTCTTCCCAACTCACCAACCCTCTGTTCAGAAATTTTATGGATTTAAACTCTCCTAAAATTTGTCACAATCATGATCGGATGTATTACACTGACGGTTGTTTTAAACAAAAGTTGATGAGGTTTGAAATGATTTCTTGAGAGAACCTTTTCAAAGAAAAATTAGATAAACACAGTTAGATGTGTAAAGGTTTGGCTCTGTAAACTTATTTTTCTCTTACACAGAGAGTCTTGTTGCTTGTATAGTGAATAACAAATTCGTTTTGGGTGGTTTTGTTAAACTGGTTGACATAGACCACAAAAATAATCGGACCCACTTAATATTTCTCTGGGACATCATTCTCCATTAGAACTCTTTGAGACATATTTCGCAGGATTTTAACGGCCTGATATGTGTCACTAAGATATTGTCTTATCTACTTATGTGCCAATTCACTACTCCGTGCATGTCGAGGTCTTGCAATAACGTTGCATTGTGGATGCATTCGAACGCCTTATAGAGGTCCAGCGAAGGATCTTATGCTTTAAGAAACTCTTATGAGTAACTAAAAATGAAAAGACAGATTTTAACGTTGAGCTACTTGTTTAAGGAGGAAACCGTTAAGAACGTTGAATAAATTATTTATAGCAGCACACACCTTGTGTTGGTGACAAAACTTTACGTGAAATTTTTAGTATGTTGTGTGTGATTGGTCGATTTCATAAAACCTTGAACACCTTCGGCTTTCTAGCAAGCTTGACAGTATAGAATTATAGATTTTTATTGACTGATATTTGACTGGGATGACTAATAAAAAAAGGGGTGGCCTGTGTAAGGACCTCGAGTAGACTACTGTTGTTCGACTGAGTAAGGATTAGAACGGTCTTTTCGAAGCGCAGCCTTGACAGTAGACCGGTCCGAAAAACTAATGAGCACGTGTGGACCTCCCAGGCGAGCAAAGTTTCTATTCCCGTCAAATTTGTGGAAATCAAGGGTATGTCTAAAAAAATTAAAATTATAGATCAGGATTCTAAAAAAACCCAATGGGGATATGGAGCACGATTTTATTTTTTTCCTGACATTAGTGTATTAAAGAAAAATATGTTCCTCAAGTCGATGGTCAACATTAGAGACAAGTCATAGTCAGCTGGAAGGGCCCTGAAAAGTTTCTTATATATCCCTGGAGTGACCTTAGGTTATCAAGATAGGTAACGGAAGGAGGAGTTTAGTTTCCATTAGTTTTTCAGGAGGAGTTCTTCTTCACAGAATTGGGAAAATCAACGTAAATTACCGTTTTAGTGACTTCCACTATTGATTAATCGACACTGGTTCTTATTTGGCACATCCCATACGCACACTCTCGATTATAACTGAGCATTTTTGTCCATGCCAGATCTTTTCAGAGTATACTTTCTGATATTCACCTAAACTATAATTTACCTCTAAACACCAGTTACCTAACATGTTTTTGGTTGCTTATTGAAGATAGGCAAGGTCTTTGTGAACCTAGTAGGCTACTTACTTAGAAGAAAATAACAAAATAAACTGTTGAACTCAAATTAGATACACAATTTGTTACTTCCTTTATAGACTATCTGCTATTTTAATTGATAATACAGATAACAGTGGAAAGGTTTACTGAAGGATATACGAGTATTTTATCAAAAGTATCGACAGCTATGTTTGAAACCTGTACAGTATAGTAGGCTTTGACTTCAAATATTTCATATTTTCTTGTAGATAATTGGTTCGTCTTACTAATAAGACTACCGTATTGCTTTAACTTTAGGTTATAAGTTTACCACTTTATAACTTTAATGACACCATTCGTCTGTACTGCTAACCATTTTCTCCAAACTCATTATTTTCTTGACTTGATCGACGTAGCTATCGATCCCCGCGTTCCCGTAACCAAAACAGACAGTAACCAAGGTGAAGGTGCCAGTTGTATACATTCTTCATACCACTAAGATGGCCGCTCCCGCCATACCGCTCTGACACCTGACCACTGGCTCAGCCAATCAGCGCGGTTCCCGCCGGCGCGCCGCGGATCACCGTCTCCCGCCCTCCCTGCCACCTGACAGCTGACACCGCCAGCGATAAAGAGGATTTAGCAATCGACACGCTTCGCAAATACGAGTCAATGCAGCAATGTTTGATTTGGCTTGGCGAACATTTGTGTGTATTTGGAATCAGCCGCTACACTAGCGGGAACCAATACAATAGCGCGGTTTGCCGTCAACATTGTGATAGGATTCGATACCCATTATTGTATTCTCAGTGTAAAACCTATCTATTGAGGCCATATTTTAAGAACAATTCTTTGTGGAAAATTGTCTAACGTCACATTAATACACATCCTAAAACATTATTTTTTAACTAAACCACTTATTTTACAATAATAACATTGGAGTAAATGATCTAATTATTTATTAATAACTGAGGGTTGACTTTCTCAAATGCTACTAAATAGAATAATGAAATACCAAATATATAATATGTTTATTTTCAACAATTGTTATTACTCTTTGAAACTGCAAAATAAAACATCTCTACAAGTATATATCCACAACATTTATAATTAACAAGACAAATTTACATAATCTTTTTCAGAATAGTACCCGTTAAAACTCAAGAAAATATAAATATTTTTGCTTATGGAATATTTTAGAAAAATATTGTTCGAAGATATGATTTTTAATTAAGTTTAAAATTTCAGTCTTATATAGTTTACATGAGTTTTGAAAAAATGTTTCTTATTAATTTCTTAGTGGAATTTGTTTTTATTTTGTTAAAGAATAGTATTTTTGTGAATTTGATTTGTAACGCATTAATTATTAACTAAGCAGGCAATTTTTCACCTATAATTTCGTTACCAATAAAGGATACTTATACTCTCTGTCAGGATACAGGGAAAAATACAATGGAAACAATACAATATTTATTCGTACAATGATAGGCTAATATAATCATTTAAATGTTGTACAAGTGAAAAGAAAAAATGAAATATTCTAGAGAACTAGAGATACTCTTAAGATAAGTTTATAAGTACGACTTATGCCAATATTAAAACAAAATAAAAGTGATAAAAGAACAATTTAAATCAACATAAAAATATTGCAACTTACCTATGACTAGGTATCGCTACATTTCAAGCTATGGATATACATTACAGAACAAATATGATGTGGATAAGCTTAAGCTAAAATGTGTAATAAAATAAAACCATGACAAAAGATACACAAATCAAAACTTTAATCAAAGTAAATGATCCAGAAGTCATTTAATTACTGCAAAAAATGAATGATAAATTAATTTTGTATGTGTAGTGTGTAATATTGTTAAAGAGATTGTAAAAAGGGGGTGAGGTAAAGTCTGGATGGTAAAGCCAATCAGGACTCCAGAGGTTGTTCGCTAATATGCTTTTTCCCTGAATACCTGAATGCTACCTGAATGAAAGTCGATCAGTCCATAAATAACATTTCCAAGGCGTAAAAAAATGAAAGGCTATTATTTGTGTACGAGTAGTTAGTTTTATGATCTCTTTTTATAAGTTGCTCAATAGATCTTGTAAAACCAGTTACAAATAAAGTGACTAGTTGTAGAAGATCAGAACAGTGAAGAATTCCTGGATCCAATTTGAAAAACAGCACATCTACCCTATGATCCAAAGGGCAAGTGCGAATATACGAAGGTAACCAAAGTTTCTTCCCCACAAAAGCTGGAGTTACAGATCTCGATTTACATCATTCAGACATTGGATACTTTCACTCTGTAGTACTTGAACCTGTCTCTTTCCCATTATCAAGCAACAAACGGAAATCAAACACGTCTTTTTACCTTCATTTAAAAATGGAAAATAAATTAAACTCTGAACTATGAGAAGAATGTTTATTTACCTCTGTAGAACTTTAAACATTATATATTTTTTGCAAACGTGACTTAAAATTTCCACTTCCTTTTCCTTAGTCTGCAATATGACTGTAATTATATCGCAAAAAACCAAATATATCACTACTGTGTAATAAATTTAAATATTTTACATAGTCAAAAGCCTTTGTTTAAAATTTGTTATTGACGATAGATGATTTAAAACGATAATAGGATTTCTGATATTTGACATCGTTATGTGTTACAAAAAGTCAAACACGTTGAGGACTGAAAACTATCCTCTTTTTCAGATGTTAAAACCCTAATACACAAACACGCTTAACAATCTTATAAACTAAAATGTGCGTCAGAGGGCTGCCACTCAAATTTCCAATTTCTCGAACGTAATGTTGTAATTTTTGTACTACACATAACGAAGGTAACAAGTCCGAAATCCTGTTAACTAGTCATAATTTTTAGGGTATTTGTATTACATTTCTTATAACACGTCTTCCAGTTGTAAATATGACTAGAATTACACATAGTAAAGGTGGGAGAATGCCAGACCACGTGACGCATAACGGCCTTCGCCGAGTCTCAGGGCTACGGGCGTTTTCTGGACGGCGTGCAGGTGGGATAACATGCCAACGTCCAAAACGCCGCCTTGACCTAACTATTCCCAGAAAATACCAAAATTTGATGTCAGATGAGTGACATGCCATCATCGTAGTTCATCTTGCATACGTAGAATTGTTTTATGCACAGTTTGAAGTTTACAGTACAATTTGTTTCTGGATACGTTTTGTTAATGCCTAGCCAAATCCCATGAAGAGGCATGCATTATCATCCAATTCGATATTACCTAAGCACAAGTTTCATGCAGTATTTACCCGTCTCCAAATAGCTCAGTTCTTTCTCGAGGTATATCCTACGAACAGACGTCCAGAAGAGAAGTTTTGATAGCTATCTGCAAGAAAGGCGTCACTAAAGCTCCAGCAGTAAGCCTCACAAAAACAAATCAATATAGCCTTCTCATTATCTTTAACTACATACATTTCAAAATTGTCACATCGTAATTTCATGTCACGAATATACTTTTCTTCCATTTATTATGGAAAATAAAATGAAATAATGAAATAAAACTAAACCTGAAAATGCTTTCCAGATATACATTAGATTCATCTCCAAAATCGCAAATAAAAACTAATTCCAATAGTCTTTTCATTTTGCAGATAATCTTCAAAAGGCAATCAAGAGAATTTTTCTCTTCCACTTGGTTTTAAGAAGATTTGCTTCAAAATCTTTGATGTTATTAACGATAGATTATTTTCTCTAAGTTGCAGGTAAAATCCTAATAAAACAAACAAGCTAAATTACAACACCATGACTTAAACTGTTTAGAATTTATGATTATTTAAATAATAATACAGAAATACAGACGTATGATATCTGAAGTGAAACAGACCATTATACAAGACTGTTAGAGGGAATGTTCTGTTTACTTTAAGCATTAAACCATATTCC
The DNA here is from genome assembly GCF_021130785.1 of Homalodisca vitripennis. Classification (NCBI taxonomy): domain Eukaryota; kingdom Metazoa; phylum Arthropoda; class Insecta; order Hemiptera; family Cicadellidae; genus Homalodisca; species Homalodisca vitripennis. The sequence continues at coordinate 74,595,567 of NC_060207.1, forward strand.
TTAAAGTTTTTCCACATTGTTTGAACATTTTGCTGCATATAACATTCACTAACCATTATACAGTTTTATAATTTACTAAGTAAAACACCACAACAGTAAACCACAATGAACAAAACTCCAACTAGACAAAAGTACAATTAACTTTTAATTTATTCAGTTTAACAATAATTTTTAATATTTAATTCTAATTATGTTTGCTTTCTGCTGTAACAATTTAATCCTAAAAGAAATGTTTACATTATTTTTTGCAAATAAATGTAACAAACAACGTAACTTCCACAAAACGCCTGCCAACTATGCAAGACAATAAATACCACATCGGGACGTCTGTTACTAGTAGGTGCTTATTATTCACCTGAGCACTAACTATGAATGACGTGTTGCCGAAAACAAACACTTTACAGAAACTACTCGTCGTCCATTTAAGGTGAAATATTACGTCAGTGACAACACACGAGACTCTTATACGTGGCTATCGACACTAAAGTATAAGAGACAGTTAGCATCTTTAATTGACTTTCTTGTTGCGGGGATCAACAAACCTCAGATCTCGCTAACAGTAGCGAGAGGGTGAGAGGGATGTCTGGGTAGTGTTATGACTTGGCCAGCTGGTCCCACCGCCACCCCGCCCTATATCATCCCCGCCGAGCCCGCTCTGTTTACGGCAAGTGCAACCCCAAATTGCTCATCGTCTATTAATCTTCTCACTTATAAATAGAGGAACAGCGGCTCAGCAGGCGCGGCTCTCTCTGACCAGATGTGGAGGAGCGGCGCGCAGCTCGGTTAATGAATCTGCCGGCGAGCCGTTCTGTCAGCGCGAGTTGTCGTCATTTGTCACCTCGCCGCCCGTGATGGATGGATTGGCCTGCTTCCTAACGCGTAATCTTGTACTTCCTCAGCAATGCGCCTAATGAACTGTCGCTTCGGTTGTTTACAAGACTGTTCTCAGCTGGTGAATCACTTCTCCCCTGATGGCATTGTTTAGGGCCCGCTCAGCCTTATCCTGTCCGGCAAACCTTATGTCTGTCTGTACTCTACCTAGCTTTCTATTCCTAATACTTAGTCCACCCTATAAATTTCTTAAGTGCATCAGTATGTTTCCATTATCCAAAATTATGGGAAATTGGTACTTGCCAAATGGTTCCTATAATGCAGCAACTTTACTTGAAAATCAAAATACTATTTCCGTACATTGCCCCATTTCAATAACTAACTACTAATCACACATTGTAGACTCTTGGAGCAATTGGAAAATTCTTTAAATATTACTAAATATTAATAAAAACACAACTTTTTCCAAATTGTTTATTTTTTGGACGAGGCCTTTCAAAACCAAAGGTTTCATCTTCAGGCAACTCCACAAAAAAAGTTGAAAAAGTTGTGTTTTTATTAACATTTAGTAATACTAATCACACAGTTTAGTTTAAATATTAGCGTGCAAACTTCGTACAATAAAATAATCGTAATTTTCAAGAAACATAAGATCGATTGCAAGCCTGAAGATACCGTTACTGAAACCAGCCCAACAAATAAATATATGTAAATTGTTTTTGCCCTCAATCAATTCTTAACACTGACTGATACATGTATATATTACTCTAATTAATTAAAGTAATTGTATATTAAACTAACTAAATATGGCCAAACACTAGAGTTATTTGATGCATATTAAAATTTGCCTGTAGTTACCTATAAGCAATGAGGTAATATCACAAATAGACTACATCACACTCGACCCAATAAATTCTCCCAAAGGTTCTACTACATTGAAGTTTTGATATCTTACGACTTCCATCTACGAGAAGGGGAACAAACACATCATTCCTAGAAAGTGATATTTTTGCAGGTGAGATCTTTATGGTACAAGTCATATTATAATGGTACAAAAATACAAGTTTAATTTAGGTATATAACTCTTGTTTTGTTTCATCATTGTATACGTAAACATATCAAATTTTATATTATGAACAAATGGGTTATTACTTTTGGTACAAGTAAAAAAAGATATAATGTTATTATTATTTAGGTGACGCAAAAAAGTGTAGGGCTTTCGTTAGATAAATGTGTAGAACATGTCTAATGCATCAACTCTTTCGTCCCATAGTGAAAAGTCTATGTTATTTGTATTGATATTCACTATTGTCACAAAACCAAACATTCACAATCATAATATTCTTATAAATAGTTCAATAAAATAGCTTTCAACTATATAGTAAACACATTAGCTACATACTAATTCAATAATCACTACAATAACAAATAATGTTATAATTTAGATTATATTTTCTAACTTTAATACTGTGAATGTTGAGTTTAGCTCCAGTCCACATCCCTCTTAGTGTAGTGTCTGAAATCTGACGCTATCAAAGACTTGACTCCTGGAATCTGGAGTCATGTTCGTCTGAAGAGATAACAAAAAGTCGGCGACGAAGAAGCTCAAAAAGGACGGACTCTGCATAGTTTCGACATCAGAAACACCTAAACAATAAATTATAGTGTAATATAGATGAAGAGACACTCTCATTGGCTCATCAGGTGCACAACTGATCGATACACACTAGTTCCAAAAAATCTGGAGGCGGCTCTTTGATAGCTATTAACAGTGATTTCCCATCTTGTCGCCTGCATTCCTCATTCACCTTTCTCGAATGTGTCTTTGTCTGCATGAAGAGCTATTCTACCTCTTTCTTACTTTGCACTGTATATATTCCACCTGATGCCTCTTCCTCAGTCTTTGAGGAGTTTAGCTTGGCTACGGAAGAAATTTTGTCATCAGGGAAATCTTTCGATAAAATAATCATTACTGGGGACTTCAATCAGCCAGCGACAGTTTGGGATAGTCTTCCAGTATCTACTTTGAGCAGCTCTTCCGGGTTTCTGGTGGACTTGGCTTCGATTCTGGACCTTCATCAGCTAAATACTGTCAGGAATAAGAGGGGCGTTATCTTGGATTTGATTTTCTCCTCTGACTCTTCAAATGTTGTTGAACCAGCTCATGATGTTTTGATTCCTTTGGAGGACGATCATCCAGCCCTGGCTATGAACATAGGCACTGAGAGTGGCCGTTCAAATGGAAAATTGCAACTTGTTCCTGATCTCAGACGCTATGATATCCCAGTTATATTCAACTATATAGCCAGTTTGTCTTACCCATTGGTTGATACTACTAATGCGGAAACGCTTTTCAGTCACTTCTGTGATGAACTCATTAATGCTATTCTAATGAATTGTCCATACAAGAAAATAGGCACAACCTCATTTCCTCATTGGTTTTCCACTGATTTGAAAAAAACTGATTATTCAGAAGAAGCTATCTCACAAACGTTTCAAAGAAACCTCTGATCCTACTCACTACGCGATCTTCCAGCGACTTAGAGCCCAAAGTACTGTTCTTGTTTCTCAGTGTCGTCGTAAGCTCCTGGATCGCATCAATGATTCAGTGTCGATAACCCTAAAAGTTTTTGGAGCTATGTCAGTCAAGAGAGAAAATTTGCCGTGTTTTTGCCAGCTACTTGGCTACTATTTTTAGTAAAACTCACGATGATCCTCCTGTCTACCATCCTCGTGAGTTCAAAGTCTTAACAACCTGGTGCCTTTCAGTTGAGGCCATTGAGCGTAAGCTTAGCCAGCTAGATCCAAACAAAGGGGCAGGTCCTGATCCCATTCCTCCATCGGTGCAAATATTGCAGTGTGGTGATTTCTCCTCATTTATATATTTATTTCAACATATTCTTCTCTAGAGGTATTTTTCCAGACTGCTTAAAGACAGGATACATAGTTCCCATATTCAAATCTGGCAATAGTACCTCTTGCATCGAATTGCAGACCGATTGTTATTTTAAACACATTGTCCAAAGTTTTTGAGAGTCTGGTGTTAGATGGACTTGAATTTGAGCTTAAACACCTAGAAGATAGATAGATAGATATTTATTGACCATTAAGCAATTACAAAAATTACAATAGGTCTTGTCAAGAAATTATAAAACTAATACAACCAGCAGTAGTATATATAGTTAATAAAAAATTCAAAAATGAGAGCAGACAACAACAAAAATAACTTGCAGTAGCCCCTGGTAGATCCTCATTGTTCAAGTAATATTCTAGGTAACATTCTGAAATACAGTTACACATAACAAATAACAAAATTTCAAATAACAAACCAGTTAACAATAACCAATAAGATAACAGATATAAAATTTTGAGTCATCACAAAGTAACAATTCAAATTAACAAGAACATTAACAAGAATAGAGGCTATAGATTAATAACAAGTAGTGTAACAAAGAAGAGATAGCAGATTAACATACATTAAAATTAGAAAATAGGCCTATTATATTAGAAAACAATTTCACATTCAAGAAATTCATAAACAGAATACATAGGATTCAGTTTAAGCTATTTATACAGTCTGTCGGAGAACATCTTATCACATATTAATTCTACCAGGCACATTGGCAACTTATTATACAGTTTTACAGCAAGTGTATGGTGATATTTTTGTGTCCTTGTCAATCTACATCTTGTTACATCGATTTTATTTCTAAACCTAGTATTATGGACATGGATATCCGACCTGGACTTAAAACTATCAATATCCTTTCTCACAATCTTAATTATTTCATAAATATACAAATTAACAACAGTAAGAATTCCTGTTTCTACAAACAAGGGCTTACAGTGTTCTTGCATCAAGGAGTTGGTCAAGATCCTGAGAGCTTTCTTTTGTAAAATTAAAACATTGTCAATTCCTACACCATTACCCCAAACAATCAAGCCATACCTCAGAGTACTCTCAAAAAAAGGATGATAGGCCATTCTTAAATAGACCTTAGGAACAATTTTCTTTAAACTACATAGTAAAAATATGACTCGACAAGTTCTTACACACAAACTCAATATGGCATTTCCATGATAATTTACAATCAATGTGTATACCCAACAAATTTACATTCTCAAAGTATTTATCAGATTGATATGTACTATTCAATGATACAATCATCTTTTTAGTTTGTTCAGCGTTTAAAAAAAGACCATTGACAGTAAACCAGTTAACAGCTTTGTCAAAACTTTCCTGAGAGGTATGTTCAAGACAATTAATGTTATTGTGACTAGAAACCAAGGAGGTATCATCTGCATAAACAGTGGAAAAACAATCAACATTATAAGAAACATCATTAATTAAAATTAACAAGAGCACTGGCCCCAAAATTGAGCCTTGTGGGACACCTTGGTTAACATCTAATATCAGAGATCTCATACCATTTACCTCAACCAGTTGTGTTCTATGACTAAGATAAGACTCTAAAAATGTAAGTTCACAATCTTTGAGACCATAATAATGCAATTTCTCAATAAGAATATCATGTGCCACACAATAAAATGCCTTGCTCAGATCACACAGTGTGACCCGAGCGATGCGCTTCTCCTCCACAGCTAAGTACAATTCAGTCACAAGACTATCCACTGCCATTATTGTGGAACAACCCTCTCTGTAGCCGAATTGATTATCATTAAATAATTTAAATCCTTCAAAATAACTACACAACTGTATCTTTATGATTTTTTCTAAAGCCTTTGCCATAACAGGAATACAAGAGATGGGCCGATAACTGGCTGGTAACTTAGGGTTGCCTTTTTTAAAAATGGGAACAACTCTTGAGAACTTTAAACAATTAGGGAATACCCCTTCAAGAATACACAGATTAAAACAATAAGTTAGAGGGACTAGAATAGAATAAATAACATAAATAAATAACTTACTGGTTAGACCATACACATCTTTACTTTCTGATATTTTCAGTGACTTCACTACACTTAACACTTGCTCACAAGAGACCTGAGACAAACTAAAACTAGTATTAGGTTTTGCAGATTTTTCAATACATTTAGTAGTGCCGCAGCAGCATGGCTTTCGCTCTGGGAGATCCACAACCACTAACCTCATAATTTTTCAACACTACATTACCTCAGCATTCGCAAGAGGTCGGCAGGTGGACTGCATTTATCTGGATTTCGCCAAAGCCTTCGACCAGGTTAGTCACAAACACCTATTGGCTAAATTGGACTCTCTAGGATTCTCCAGTTCTCTCCTGCAATTATTTCAATCCTATCTTCAGGGTCGAACGCTGAGTGTGAGGTGTGGTACTGCTATTTCTCACCCCATTAATGCTGAGTCAGGAGTTCCTCAAGGATCACATCTGGGACCTTTCCTTTTCAACCTCTTCATCAACGACATTGGTGATGCCCTGACCGCCAAACATCTTCTATTTGCTGATGATGGGAAGCTTTTTCTGGAATCATCCTCGGGCCATGATGTGGACCGTCTCAGGTCGTCATTAAGGGCAGTGGAGCACTGGTGCTTTAAAAACTCTATGGACCTGAAAATATCTAAATGTTCAGTTATGACCTTTTCCAGATCTCGGAATCCACTTTTTCATGACTATTACCTTGGCAGCGAACTTCTCCACAGAGTCTGGAAGATGAAGGACCTTGGTGTCATAACTACTTCAACTCTCCATTCCGATGAGCATGTGCGGTTCATTTGCAGGAGAGCCAACTCCACGCTTGGCTTCGTCTTTCGTTTCTCTGGGGGGCTGCATGTTGACTCTATAGTAACATTGTATAAGACACTAGTGCGTCCGTTCCTGGAGTGCAACTCTTCTGTGTGGGCTCCGTATCAATCTACTCTCATATCGGATATTGAGAGAGTCCAGGTCCGATTCATCAGAGTTGTTGGCTGCCGAATGGGATACAACTACCTTGAAGTCCCTGTACCACTACTGAAGTCTCACTTCCGTCTTCATGACTTAGACATTCGCAGAAGGATTCAAGACTCAGTTCTCCTCATGAAGTTGATCAATGGTGTTGTGGGCTGCCCTGAGCTGTTACTGGAGCTTCTTTTTCACATTCCTGGTCGTACAAGATCCCAGGACTTGTTTGAGAGGCTTCAGTACTCTACGTTATACCAGCAACGCAGTACGCTCCCACGCCTTTTACAACTCGGCAATGAGATAGGTGGATCTGTGGACTTTTTCTCTCCTGGTGTGGCTCGATTTCGTAGCCAAGCCGTGCGCCTTCTTACTGCAAATGATGGAGTTAGTGATGAGTGATTGGTGACGCCTTCAGAGGGTCACATATCAGTGTGTTGAAAAAAGTTGAGTGACAAAAGTTGAGTACATGAGTGATTCTTCTCTACACATTCTGGCATCGTGATTGTACTGTAATAAGAAGTTTTATAATTGCTTGTTATCTTGTTTTAATTGCTTGTTAAATATTATAAATGTATTTATTGCTTGTTATTATATATTATAAGATACTTTATTACTTGTCGAAACTTCATATTCTACTGCAAGTTAGATTTAATTATACACGCATACATATATTATACGCACACACACACCTCACGCCCCCTTCGCACGAACCCTCCCCCCACACACATATAAATCGTTGCTGTGATTATTGTTATATTTTTTTAATTGTTCATATAGTTGGTGTTATTTATTTGTTGCTTGTTATCTTTAAGTATATTATTGCTTGTTGTACTGTATTACAAGATAATTTATCTCTTGTTGAATCGGATTTAACATTTGTTGTAAAATGGTGTATGCCGCATATAAATAAATAAATAAATAAACAACTGAAAGCACTACGATGCGTCAGACACGACCCCAAAACACGGTGGGGCAACTGAGTTAGTTACACATAAAGTAGTTATGGTGGGAAGGGTTGATTCACTGTGAACGTGTAGGTTAGCTCCGTTTCACCTTCCGCTTCAGGCTCTGCACTAAGGGAAAGGTGAACTGGAGCTAAACTCGACAGTCACATTGAATATTGTGTTAGTAAATTGTTTTTATTCGTTTATCCAAACATATTGAACGACTGTCTAATACATTTTATGCTGTCATTGAGAAATAAAAACCACATACAAACGCTAATATAATAAAATAACTATTTTGATGAATATCAGTTGCGCAATATTTGCACGGAAAAACTATTTTTGAACATGTTTATTTTTAATTTGATTACAGCGTGCACCTGGATTTGTAGGTTCGTTTGATTGATATCAGAGATTTGTAGATTATTTAGTTTGTATACACACTCCCTGTAGAACAAAAATAATGGATGTGTTACGCATTTTTGCACTCCTTTCTCATACGATGCTTGCATAAATCGGTTTGAACGAAGTAAAATAAACACAAGTCTCCCCACAGATCACAGACTATACTAACAAACGTCTAAATCTGTATAGCGCTCTTAGTCTTCATGTAGCAATTATTGAATAGCAGGGACAAAGAGAGCACCCTCTATACGCAACATGCATCGCCTTATTAACCAATGTAATCCAGACCTCGCTGTTGAGTGACGTATACAGAATATATTTCTCAAGGTCCAGACACACAGAAGAGTGGAAGAGCGGGGAGTCATTCTCTCAAAGATTTACATTACATCCTCCCTCATTAATGTGTATTTTAGTTGTGTATGAACACATCTGTTTATCAATGAATGTAGTCTACATATTCTGAGGACACCTCTACTACCATTATGCGAAAGAAATCTTTATTTTTTGAAGTACAATTTTAACATATAATGATATGTAGTTGAACATGTAAAGCCCGTTAAAACTGTATAAATATTTTAATGATTACCATGTTTAAAAAAGAAGGGTTTAAAGAAATTGTGTCTGAATACCACCTACTATTACTACCAAAGCTAAATTTTTGTAGGTGTTTCTGTTTTATAATAAAGTATAATTTCAGATATTGATTTAAGTAGAAGAGGATTTACCATTCTTTATGAATGGAATTCTATGAGATATCAAGTAAAGGAGTGTTTTGGACATAGATAATATTAACAAATAATTATTTTTTTAAATTATTTGAATTTATGAGAACTTTGCTCTTCACTGCAATTTGATAGGCTTGTTCAAGTGTTTTAACTTCAGTAGCACTAGATTTTTAATGACTTTTAATAAAACAATATGTACTGACAACAAACTCGTTATAACTTATGACGTAAATGACAACAGTATCCTTTTCCTTTATACATAATATAATAATGTATATAGTCAACATCGTCATTATTTTTCTCGGAAAATTTTATAATATACCCTATATATATCGGCTGAACAATTTTAGTAGTGTATTTGATACACTAGTATTTTTAGAATCACATAATCAAGTTGGTCATATTGGGATGTCCATTTTGTATTGCTACCGGTCAAACCTAATGTTTTCGCAATACAATCGTTAATTGGTTCATTGGTTATTTTAATATAAAATGCTTCATTTTGGCTAGAGAGAACAACCTAAGTTTTAAATTGTGAATAAAAAAATTGTGATTTTTCATTAGTTTACACGGACATTAATTAATTCCTGGAATGGAAATATCACGCTATGTGTGAGCCTAGGTTTGTACCTCTTCCAAGAAACGGGAGTCAGTCAATGAATAATGTAATGTTGATGTCGGTTGCCACGGAAATAACGATGAACTTTCAAGGAATATTCTTCAGGCTGGATTACATATTGCTGTGTGGATTTGTATTACAATTCCACAGTTTAATATACATTTGTGTAAAAACTTGGTTCTCCAAAATCTTCGTGGTCCAGAAAAACACTTTTTTATTTTTGGGAGCTTTGCTTTAGTATATGTTCTTAGAATTAATAATCCAAATCTGATATACCTTCAGTATTTAGATCCGTAAATATTCCTCAGTCTCTAGGGGATCTAACAGTCTAATTCTATGACAAATATATTGTAATTTATTTGATTTTGTAGACGATGTACTATTTCTAATTTATTGTGAAGAGGAAGAATAAATACCTATATTTATAGGAGTAATTGCTTAAATAACAAACTATTAATATCTTTAGTAGCAAAAAAGTAATAACTTTTTCACCATTTTCATACTAATGCATCCACGAATAATACTCAATAATGGCTGAAGAAAAAAATCACATAAAATATACTTTAATATTATCTATTCAATAAAAGATTCAATGAAACTATCTCAACTATTTACGATTTTAATTTTTACATAACTGCAACATGGCTTTTGCAGGCTCTATATATAAAGGTTTACCAGATAAAGATATACATTTATTCCCATTTATTAATAATACACATTAACAATTTGAAGAATTGCAAGTCTTTATACAATAAAGTAAAGGTCCAACTTTTACAAATTCGTCATGGGTCAATGCTTAAATCAAAACTTAAATCTTGGTCGTCATATTGAATTGGGTATTAAAATTTTGCAAATTGCACATAATGAGATAAAATCTGTACCGTATTTCCGTTCTAATTATTTAAATTTAACTACGTTTACAGTTTTACATGATAAAAAGAATTAAGCGATCATAACTTACTTATTGTATGTTGAAGTACCAAATGTGACTCGACATATTACTGTATTTACCAGAGCGTGTTACAGTTCTAGTTGTCCACGATTGTGTGCAGCACTGTACTGAATGGTGAACTATACTTGGTACAGTGACCGCCAGAGTTCAGCAGCTACCAGAAATCTACTACGGTACTACCTTATCTGCATTTAATCTACTTTATTCTTTCTACTTAGATGAGAAAAGTCGTGCGTGTGTATGTATGTATATACACATATGTATAGTCTTATATATGTGTTGATGGAATAAAAGCATTAACAAAAAAGATTCCAAATAAATATTAGTAGCTTACTTTTAATTTTACCTCCTAAATTTAAAACCGAAATATTTCGAAAACGGACTTATCGTACTAAAAAAATACAAACTTTTCAGATAAAAACATATTTTTACCCTTTTTTCAAAAACATAAAAAAGATATCACTACTGAAAACTCCTTGTATTTTGTCCCTATATAAAAAAAGAGGAGACATTAAAATATTTTTGAAGTTGATATATGAGTAAAAATGTACAAAACACACTTCTAACCATAAACGTTGGAAGAATAACTAAGCTTCTACTTATAATAAAATCGTATTATTGTATTATACTAGTACTGACAACATAATAGTAAAAATAAAGATTTTCTGCTACTTCCATTATTTTATGAATTATGAGCAAGAAAGAGTGCTTGTATTTGAGTATTTTATATTGCCTTTTAGCCTTCCACCGATTTTGGTGAAATTGCGTAGGTAAAAACTTGAAAATAATCTTGAAGCGCTGCATAAAAATCAAATTAAACGAAATAGGTCTATATTGCAAAGTAAAGCCAGCTACCAGAACATAGACTTTCCAGCACTTCAAGAAGCATGCAACTTTAGATTTAATTTCCATGGATACAAAATATGTAGAAGTGGTGTTATACATTACCATCTCCAAATGTAATAGTGTACGTTTATCCGCTTCGTAAATAAACCCTTAACTATAAAAGCTTTAAGGGGTAGAAAGATTGTCAGAGAAAACTAAAGGAAAAGGAATTCAGATTTGCTTAACAACGTCCTTTAAGTAGAAAAATCATACAACATTTTTTAGGCAAACATACAAATAAATGGTTTATATTTATGTGTTGCTATTAGCGTTAAAATTCTAGATAGTTGTCAATACTACCAGCACTTAGAAGTGAGTTCTACTGGCATAGTACATAGTGCAAAGATTAACAAATTAATCTAGAAACCATTGACGCAATACACAGCGGTTGTATTAATAAGTACATCTGGATTGATAAGCTTCTTGAAAACTAGATCATTAACATATTACGAATAACTATCCTTAAATCCTTAAGATAAATAAAATTGCGTTTAATAACGAACTGTAAAAGAAAGAGAAAAAAAAAAAACATGTAAAAGTAATCATCAATACACTTTGAAACATTTGTCCAAATTATATTTACAGATGGATTGTTGACTGTGTGATTAATGGTTACAAAAATACAAAGCCTAACATGTGTTATTAACAAACTTTACAACCTAAGATTGTTTATACTTAAGCAAATTATACAAAGTTACTGTTTAGGGTGTTTATAATACTGATGAAAATAAAATTTGTTCGCGTCAAAATATAGCTTTCTTGTGTATATTTAAACGTTCGTGCAAGATATAGGAAAGCATGAAAAATCTATTTCGTAAGAATCAGTAGCAATAGCGGCCATTTTTATTACAGTCCCATAAGGAAAACAGCTTTTTCGCTCTTATTACAATACCAATGTTATATCAAAAGAGGTTAGCTAGAGAAAGTATCCAAAAGTACGTAATTTCTACCTTCGTACTAAGTTTCACTTGAATCTGATGGATTTCGATACTTTTGTGTTCTCAAACTAGGAGCTTTGTACAGTATTATTAAATTTCCTGCGCTGGATGATTTTTGGTATTAATTAATGACATCGGAAGTTCTATCATGACGATGATTCTAATTTATTATTTTATATATATATATATATATATATATATATATATATATATATATACACAGTATTCATAACATTGGCATTTGCATTATGCAACACAATATGGTCCTTTGATTGGTTTCTTGAAAATTGTTGAAATGCTTTTGTCTGAGTTAAGGAAAAGATGTTCAATAAAAAACGTGGATTATAGTGATACCAAAGTTCTCGGGTGTAGGTAAAATGCACGTCTGTTATCAATAAAGGTCAGGTGGTATCGCACGTTATCAGCCAGCAAGGTAGCGCGAGAAGTGAGACGAGAGCCAGAGCGATGCAGTCTACCGGTGTGAGCGGGGAGGACGGAGTGAGTGCCGAGAGGACGGCCGACAGCACCATGGGCGGGTACGTGTCAGTCCGAGGTCAGCCCAGTGAGGTCAAGCCGCTCCTGAGACAAGGATCAGGAGAGGGCTCCCCTAAGTCATCTTTGAGGAAGGCTTCGTCGGGGGACTTCAGGAAGCAGGTGAAGAGGCAGGTGTCTTTCCAAGACGACGATGTCTTTTACCATGAGTCCGGAGGTGAGTGCAATTTGATATCTTCTCTTTGGTGACGGATTTTTTATAAAACTTATTTAACACGCATAGGTAAAATGGATCTGGGAAAACCCAATGGTACTGCCGATAATTTCTTTCTTCGTTTAGTGAAGTAGGATAAAACAATAGTAGTGTTCATCACTAGAGGCAAAAGTGGTTATTTAGGGGCGCAATCGTGTTTTACGAAAGCGAAGCCGTGTGGTGAACAACGGTTTATATCATACGGGAAACAAAATTAAAACACACGTTTTATTTATTTTGTTTCATGTGATAAACTCAATATAACAATACTGCCAAGTTTGTATATAAAAACAATTGTGTGTTTACTTCTACTGAAAAATGTTTTAGGTTAGCTCACTGAAAAACTTAAATTGTTCGCCTGCTATTTTTTTAGATCTCCGTTATAAGGTGACGAAAAACAATCATTTACTGGGACTAACTTAAAATAGCTTTGATTTATGCAGTATGATGAAAACAATAAATATTTTCCTCTTATTTTTAATATTTGCAATAGATTTTATGAGCAACTTTATTTAGCGTCTGATTGTTTGTGATTCATCAGAGAAGTATAACTCATTTTGGTAAAAGCGTGTAAATTGACATGGTTGTTTTCCTAATCGAAATATAAACTTGGGCATAACAAATGAATTGGATTTCCAAAGTCTTTAATAGTCTTGAAATATAATTGAACAAATCTATGAAAACTTTAAATAAAACAGTTACTCATAAACTTAAACTAGTTTTCTTTCTATATGCAACCAATAATTATATACTTCTTACATAGAGAAATAAATATTTAATTATATTGTGAGTAAGGCAAGTCGCAATAACTTTAACGATGAAATAAAAACTTTTTTACGAAGCTGAATATATTTATATTTTCTTTTCACCCTCCAAACAGCTGTAAACGAGTTAGTAACATGAATAGGTAACTCGTCATTTGGATAAACGTACGTATATATACGTTGTGAACAATCCCATTTTAATAAACGTGCTCAATAAAAATGTTGTGTTAAAGTTGAGGGTAAGGATTTCCGAAAATTTCTTGACTTTGCTAGCGTGAAGATTAAAAATTTGTATCTTCATAAAATAAATGATTCACTACTAAACTGCGTCAAATTGTTTCTAGACTGTATGACTATAAATAATTTTATTGGACTTAACCTTGAAGAAATGTTTTCAAGAACAACAAATTATTACGTAAACTCATGTAATAGTTTTTTATGACCTGCTTCATTATTTATGTTGTAGCTCACCATTTTTGAAGGGAGGCTATTTCAGCCCAAAATGTGTCTTAAAATCTAAGTGATTGGCCTAAGTAAATCGAACGAAACGAAAAGCATAGAGAAATATCATTACACTTTCCATCCAAGAGTATTTAAAAGACGTAGTCGCAGCTACCACTTAGAAATCGATTCGTTACAAGTGTGTATTTATCATTACACGATAAGATACCGACTACGTTGGAGGTTGTATTCATAGTGTACGATAAACTTGGCAACTGGCGTTATCTTTGTTCATACTCGGTATCAAGGTTTGTTTATTTGTACAAACAAAACATCTTTAGCCTACGCGGGAAAATTGAATTTGCATACTACAAAACCATATTTCAATATGGCTTTGAAATGTTGTGTCCTCCACACAATACTGTGGGTAGAATATTTCCTTTTTTGAAGTTAAACATTTAAACATCAGTATAAATTATCCTTTACTGCAATATTTATTTAAAAAGTTTCTCCTTACTCCTTTTAAATAGAAATACAGATACTTATATTTATGTAGCTGTATGATCCTCTGAAAATGAATTTGATACTGTCCAAAATACGTATTCTTAAAGCCAACGAAATGGAATGATTAAACACTCTGTATTAAATCTTCTATCCAACTCGAAGTTTGAAACTAATATATTAGTAAAATAGTTATAAATTTGGACATTAATTTAAATCTAGAACTATGCATGGTGTGTTTGATTAATAGACTTGTAATATGATCTGCATTTTCTAAACATAGCGTATTTAATATTCAAAATAGAAGAGGTCGATTAACCGACCTCACGTACCTGCTTGGTTAAATCTATTTAATTATAAAGATTTTAGAGAGATATGGAATCAATACCATATGCTAAGAGTAAAATGCAGAAATAAGGTGTAAAATTGGCCGTATGTTTTGATGTGTAATTTATTAAATTCGATTCACTTTTATTGTATTTATTGCTAATTTTGAGCTAAGTAGTCGGAATAAATTAATTAGAGTTCAAATATTATTTACGACGAGCAGTCGTACTGAGCAAACGGTACCTTCCTGTGATCTGTAAGCGGCAGATGGAACTATAGCTACAGTTCTAGTAGCAGAGTAATAATGTGGAGCAGGGAGTTATATAATTTTCCTATGATTAGAAAATAGTAACAACGGAAATCGATTTCTTACAACCATACGTGTCCGTACAAAATTATTGTTGTATTAGTCGTTGGTTACTTTTTGTGTGAAGCAATATGAATAATTTATGTAAATATATTTAAATGTGAAAATATCTCACAGTCGTCATCCCTGATTTCATATCCCATGTTTTGTTTTATCTCTAGCCTAATTTCTCCTTCCTCAATAAGAAGCATATGAGAGCGCAATAAAAATCGAAGTAATCAAGTACTATTTAATTTTTTTTATCTGAATGAGACACAACTAATAATGATTTTAAATAACGAAATTTAGACAACTCTAGAAAAATGTAGAGTCTTTAGATTGATGGTAACTGCTAGTTATATAATTCTGTACGGTTTACCAAAACTTTTTTGGGGATTGTACTGTTTATGGTAGGAAAAGATTAAAACTGTGTTGCAAATGGGATCATTTTGTAGTTTTGCTCTCACAGCCCATTTAGTGTACATTGTAACTTTATTTTCACGGAGCACTGAAAGCAAAAAAAATTGAAGGAAATTCCATTTATGACAAAAAACGTTCTACATACTAAGCACTAATCATATTATTACAATTTTATTCATGTAATTACAAGAATTTGGTATTAGTTGTAATATTAGTTAATTAATACATAATAATTGATGTTAATTTCATGAAATAGTAGATGAGCTGAGTATTTACTAAGGGCATTCGTTCCTAAGAAATACCTGGATCGTTATTTATGCTGGTTTTTGTGGAGGTTGGATAGAGAGTATAAAAAATATGACATAATAATCATTTCCTCAAATTATATTTTTTACAGTTAGGTGTACTTAAATGTAACCTCCAGACACTTGAATAGTTACAAGTATATAACTGTCAAATAACTAGATAAAAATACCGAAAGTGGCACTTTATAGACCTGTATTGGTTTGTTGACACTGTGTTAACTTTTATCTACGTGATTGGTGGTTTACTTTATTTGTCATGCTAAAGAAAATATTATCTAGAAATGTGATAATTTCATATTTTTAATATTTTTGATACCCTCTAATTTCAATTTCCACCAACAACCTACCTGACGTCGTTCCCAATTTCTTTAATAGGGGAAATTTTTCTATCGAGTTCAAGGAAAACCAGTTTTTGTGTTAAAAATGCAAATTGGCTCTCGGCTCTTAGACTAAAAAACTATTTTTATATTGTTAAATTAACACAAAATCTGTATTTACTACTGTCCTGTACGGTGCTGCTGTACAGTAGTGAGCTTTCTAAACACGTCGATTAGTTGCTATGTAGAGAGCTAGTGACACCTTCCGTGCTCAAGCTCAGATTGTTCAGATATAATCTATGTTAAAGAATAATTTAAAATCAACGAAGCAAGCAATGTTTATAACAATCTAAAGAAGAATCGTTCCTACCGTGAACCAGTACCCAAAGATACACATCCTTTGTATGACCCAGTTCCATACTTGCTATAGCAATTAATAAGTTCATATATTTAAGATAAAAAATATCAGTAATCTTTTAGCTTTATTTTAATGAAATTTGGATTCTTTTGTAATTTTATACATCAAGTGTTAAATAATTTGACCCCAACTTTAACCTATATGGTTGAAGTTTAGAAATTTGATTGTATTTTATATTATAATCATAAGTATACTTTAAAATTATTAGTTAATTTATTTAATTTTTTTATTTTAACTAATTAGTTATATACTTTTGGCAATAAAACATAATTGTATTTGAAGTGAACTAAGCCAGTATCGGTAATTTCATGACATTATTTCTACACGACACTTTGATTCTTTAAAATTATTAATTAATTTATTTACTTTTTAAATTTTAACTAATTAGTTATTTACTTTTGGTATGGAAATATATAATTGGATTTGAAGTGAAATGAGCTAGTTTCGGTAGTTCAATTACATTATTTCTACACGACACTTTTAGTTGTAATTGCATTGTTATTCTGATCAATAACCAAAATAAGACAATTCCAATATATTATTCTTTTACATTAGACGAGAAGAAGAAAGAAGATAGAGTGAGCTAGCTCAATTGCTCAATTTTTAAACTCTACTGTTTGGAAAGTGGCTCAACTCCCAACTGTGTAATTTCTGATTAGCAGGTCCGGATCCATGTCTCCGCAGATTGTGAAATGATGCTAAAATTTGAAATACAAACAAATGTTAACAAGAAATTGATACTGACGAGACCGATAAAAAATATCGCAGTTCTTCAGAAATCCTCTTGGAGTAGTGTGGGAATGGTTTCGATTGGGAGCAACGCTTAGGCCGGTGTACTTTTTAGTAGGCGAAAATCTTATTGGACTGGTTGGATTAGCATATTTCTCATCGTTAAAATTACCCTCAGTCTACCTGAGTAGATACAGGAATACATTCCATTCACATTTGACCAATAACTGAATGACGGTTTCTACCTTAAATTCTATCTAAAATTTTAAATTCACATTTTTGACAGGTTTGAGCATTCTTTCAACTCCCTTACGCTATTACTATCATAATAAACATGACACTAAGACAATATCGATGTATAAATTAACTTTTCTCACCATCTCAAATCTTATCATCTAGAGATGTTTAAAACAATAGCACCGTCCGAAAACTTCACCCTTACTCGTGCCTTATCGATAAAACAGTAAAGAAACGAATTTTATTGTTTATCTGTCTTCACAGAACATCAAACACGTGCCTTCAGGGAAATACACACAATTTATTTAGTGCTGTTCCATTAATTTACATAGGAATTTGAAACTTTTAACCACTCAAACTTCCGTTATAATGAGAATGTGGAAATTTGTGATATGTTTCTTATGTACAATGGGAAATATTGGTTAATTAATTATTAACTTGTTCCAGTATTAAGAGCGGTTAACTACGTGCATAAATCGTTCATATTGTAGCCAAACGATGATATGTGTATGATAAATATTATGTTTGACAAGTGCAATCGAAATGTTGACCATCATATATTATAATCTATTTTATGTTAGATACACGTGCATTCACTGTACCATAACTAATAGTTAAGCATCATGCTGCGATGAGTTAATAAGCTTATCTTCTAAATCTGCCCAGATTACATACTATCAGATAAGCTTATTAGAAGCAAAAGAAACTTATACATGGTTTTAATTAATATCCAGAACTAAACAGCTTAAATATAATTTGAAAGTTGCTCAGATAATATTATTAATAGTATAGTGTGTAATAGAATAGACACGTTTATTCATAGGAATCTGTTAAATTATACTTTTCTTTACATCTGAATATAAATAAAACATCAAAATGACACGTTTGAAAAATATAGTGTTATGAACAAATATTATAACACTATAAATATGATATGGAAATATTATCCTCCATATCATGAACAACACATACACAACTTCTTGAATTAATGATGTGTGACTATCAGCTCACGTTTCATCCGTGATTACAGGAAGTGCTGATATAGTTGAGTCTAATGTTTCAATTGTCGTTGGATGTTCCATTCCAAACTTATTTAATAAAGCTCGTATTTAGTGTTGTTTTTGAAGATTTGGGAAAGAATTTACGGTATATACATAAAAGAGTTCTGTGCTTGTTTAATCTCGGGAACTTTAAATATTTCATAGCTAAAAACTATAAGGAACGGGAGTTTTAAAAATGTAAACTGTGAAATTTATAAAAAACTCCTAGTCACCATGTTGACTTATATCTTATATAAGTAACCAACTTATTATAATCCTTAGGTTCATTGTTTGTGTTTAGGGAAAGCCATAAATGAAGAGTTGAATTCAAAACCGGGTTAAGTAAAAAAAAGTTGTTTTAACCTGAAATACGTGCTATTTTACCGGCGCACATTCTGTGGAAAACGCTCTATGACATAAAATATCAGGAAGTAGTTTTTAAAAATACGCAAGATATTGTGCGTGCTTATGATCAGCGAGCCTTGCAATGAAAAGTGGGCTATGTGCCAGAAACAAACAAACCCAGCTAATAAGAGCCGGATATGTTTACAAAAGCAATACTCATTTACAGGAGTGATTGTGATTGTGAGTTTTAGATTATTGTAATATTTACTTTGTTTTATTTTACTAATTCTACACAGATCTAATGATTAGTGCAGTGATTAGAACATGTGGTTAAAGACATTAGACCTGGCAGAAAAAGGCGAAATAAAGGTGAAGGTTTGCTGGAAAGATGAGTGAAGAAAAGGAGCCGTGGGAAGGCATACACTGAGACTAATGGGATCTTCGGAGAAGAAAAAATACCACCATCTTACTGAGTCGGTTTGTACAACATTTAATAGTTTTCTTTTAAGCATTTATAGATATGATTGATACCACAGTCCCTTTTGTATTTTCACCGGGACAGTTCTCGTCTAATTATTTGAGATTGTAGGCGCTAACTAGGATATTGGTGGGTTAGCATACCCTTAAAATTGTAACTATACCATTTAATTTAAGGAGTAATATCTCTTTTACATTAGGACCATTGTTGCAATATTTATTTGTGTAAAGTCAACGTCAAAAAAACACATATTTAATGGATATTCTTGTTGTTATCCCTATAAACAGAAGGCGCAAGTCAGGCACCTAGAAGAAAGTAGAAAACAAGCTTCTAATTGTTAACTTTGATAAAGCATCTTTTCTTAAAGTATTTTTACTAACAAAAAGGCGGATGATAACTCTGGTAAAAGCCAAAAAGTAGCTAATGTTACTTACATAGAAAAAATAGAAAATTAAAAAGCGTAGGAAATATTCAGAAAAAAGAAGAGAAGAGGATGTTTGGCCATACAAATTGGCTTTCTAAGAGAGAAAAGCCCATTACCAGTAGGACAGGATTCAAATGGGGACAAATAGTTCTCTGGATGTTCCTTGTAGGCACCGAAATACTACATTCGGTACATCAGAAATTTTAGTGGTTGGTCACTCGTATCTGAGTTGTGATCGTGATTTTGCACTGATCGAAAAGAAAAAATCAGAAGTCAAAGTTGTGAATCATCTTTGGATTTAGAATCGCGGTAGCTTGCTAGAGACCAAAATCTATTTACTACAATGGTTATGGAACCTAATATTTGTTGACTTTGCAAAAAGCGTGTAAAGTTAATTGAATACCAAACATCTCGAAATATCAAAGGCTCAGTCGCTTTGTGTGTCTGAACACCACCCCCGACTGGTACAAGTGAAAACAACATTCAATTAAGCTGAAAGTTTTTACCTTATTAAGGTATTTTTAGATGGTACCTTAGAAAATGTTTATAAATGGTCTACAACCTCTGTCTCGTATACGTTTTTGGTGGAAAAAGGAATGGCTTATAAATACTGCTTCGATATATTAAAAATAAAAATAGGGGTTTTTATAAATACATTTTAGGACTATAGGTAAAAAATGTTAGGTTAATAAATAATACTTTCTTTTTTAATCTTTGCATTGCAATAAAGTTGTTTTCATTTTGTTACAATTAAAACCATTGTAGAGACAACTGCAATAATATGATTTACTGCATACTATGACATAGCTCGTTTAAAACAAATCGTTTGTTGCACATAGCCCTTATCTCAGGTTTCATTTGTATATAGCTCTTTCATTTTTACACCTTCTTTTGTAATGCCAATGGATAAGACAGTTAGATTTTGAAACATTCTGAATATATGTTTTGATTTGTATTTGACAAATATAAATGTTCATACTTGTAAAACTAAATTTATGTAACCTATTCAAATAAACCCAATCGTCTCAAAAGTAACTTTGTGTTGCTTAGCCCGGTTTTCATTTCAACTATTCAAATACTCTTTACGCTTTACATTTTCTGCAAGGAAGCCGTTGATAAATTATTATAGATTTTGAGATGGTTACAGGTTTCTAAAAGCGCAATTTTTCGTTTGTTTCCTCCCGCAGTACTCGTCTTTTAAGTAAATCGCTTGCGTCTTATAAGTACCCTCTAACTAGTATTTTCCACTAAAGTTTCCAGCAAACCTGTACTCAGACCTGTTTTTTTTTTCGAAAATTCTACCGGGGCCCCGCAACACGTCTATTTGAAGGGAAGCGTGTCGACGGACAGACTCGCGGCCGAGGGATGTGACAGGGCCCTTTTGAATATATTTTCCGTGGCCCGTCAAATCTGAGTACGGCCCTGTTTCCAGAATTAATTCTATTTTTGTTCTAATTAATTGTAGTTTTGTGTTCCTTACTTATGTTATATTGATCCCTTATACTTCAGTAGTTACTTATACTCGTGTAGTTACTTTACTCCCTGTAGTTACTTAATAACAACTTTCTGGAATCTAGTATTATAGGTTTGTGTATTTTCTACCTGTTTTGACAAAAATTGTAACATATCGCTAATATGGTCATAATGTCATAAACCTTAGTAATCAGCTTATAAAGCTTTGTCCCTGTTTTATAAAGGTACTACTGGTGAAGAGTAAAGAACTACAGCAACCATAATTTCCAATGGAGTTTATCAGTTCACCCTTAATTAGAAGAAGAGACTGAAATATTCGACCTCCCATAAGATAGGAATAGAAAAAATAACCAAATGACACGGAAAAAAGAGATTTATTATTAAGATACTATGTCTAACAACTGTTTATATTTACATATTTCCAAGTATCATGACTGAATTTTTCTTACTTACGTATCTGTATGAATTGTACGTGTTAATGTTTTTACTTGACAGTTGACAGCTTTTCATTGTAAATACAACATTGTACCTCTATTATCCATGTTCTAATAAGGTCGACTAGGATATTAATCTCTTTTTCGGGCAGTTTCTGCAAAATAATACCTCATTCATTACTATATTATTAAGTGCTAATAACAATCAGAAACTAAGATTTCAGTTACTTCTGTTGCTTAGTTTCCTTCTTTGTATGCCTCAAATAACATTACATAACTATTCTATTTTATCTTGAACAGTGAAAATGAATGACTCATTCTTTTTGTTTGATACATAACGGGCCTTGTAAGAATGTTCTATACATCTGAATAGAAGTATTTAAAACAATGAACAACAATGAACAACGGTACGGTACGGTATTCGTCATGTCTTCTACAATACCGTACTATATTCGTCACATCATAGTAATCGTTCTTTGTATGTAATTTTCATAGGCTATCAAATAAATATCTTTTTATTAGCCTGACGTTATAAATGAAACATTTCTGGACAAGGGTTTCAGACCAGCCTCAAAAACGCAAAAATATAAAAGCAAAATAAAAACATTTCATACCTATTTAGATTATAAGGGTCAAAATCACAAAATGGGATAATTTTAACAAAACTTTGTTAAATAAAAAAGTTAAAGATAATATTTTCAACTTTGTTGTATATAAACCTTAAACAATGTACTTACTTACCTTCATCACAGCAGAGCTCATTTTCAGGTTAGTTTTATTTTATACATTTTTTCGTGTATTATAAACATCTAAATCATATCATCAATAATTCAGTAAACTTATTCTAATTTTTACTAGTTTTCACACACAAAACAATTTACCGTGGCTTCTTCCTTTTAAATAAAAAACTTTTACAATTGTAACCAATAAAGTGTAGACTAGCTTAGAAGTTAGATCCATTACATATTTAGGAATCCATGATAGTCTAAGGCACCAAATTGTTATTAAGTTCACTAAATCTTTTATTGTGTAACGTCATAGTAGAACAATGCTTTTAAATTGAGTAGACAAAATTGTAAGGATTGAATCACATCAGAATTAATTAATTTCTTCATTTGATTTTATAATTTGCGCTAGTGGTATATTTTATCAGTATCATTACAAGTATAACACTAGATGTTAGACAAGTATATTAAGATTTCAAGATAACAATAAGTTACATCACTACTAAACCTTCCATACTCTGAAGAAGAATGTTAGTGGCAAGGCTTTGATCGATTATGCTATGACTAGTTTAGGGCTATGATTCATGGCGAGGACCAGGTTTATTAGTGGGCGTTAGTGGATGGGGAGTGCATGGCCATCTGCGCCTCTCCACATCTCTATATCTGCAGTGTGGTAATGTTGGATACTATTAAATTTGTGAGAGCCAAGTTTATGAGGTGGGTGTTAGTGGTTAGGGGAACAGTGGTGGGAACATACCTATCTGCATCTCTCCACATCTCTATATCTGCAGGGTGGTAATGATGGATACTATTAAATTTGTGAGAGCCAAGTTTATGAGGTGGGTGTTAGTGGTTAGGGGAACAGTGGTGGGAACATGCCTATCTGCATCTCTCCACATCTCTATATCTGCAGGGTGGTAATGTTGGATACTATTAAATTTGTGAGAGCCAAGTTTATGAGGTGGGTGTTAGTGGTTAGGGGAACAGTGGTGGGAACATGCCTATCTGCATCTCTCCACATCTCTATATCAGCAGGGTGGTAATGTTGGTTACTATTTATAAATAGTACTATATCATAAAAAAAAACACTGGTTAAGCACATGTTAACATTGCAAAACAACATTTTACTATCACACATTGTCTACACACTCGTCCAAGAGGTTTCTGTTTATATTTATGGCATATTGCCAATAACATTAATATGGATTGTTTTAATGCTTCTCTTAAACTACTAAACGCTTATTTAATTTGTACACTTTTTACAGTTAGTTATTGTCTGCCTCAGATTTATGTTTTGCCATTAAAGTTTTTAATACTGTGATTTTAAGGTATGAAACATAATAAATACCAGAACTAAGAACTAATATCTACGAAAAGATTTTAGTTATATCATTTTTCAAGGCGTAAGTTTGAAATTTAAAATAACATAATACTCGTATAATTTAATACTTTAGTAGGAGATATTCATAGTATAAATATGTATAAACAAAAAATTATTTATTTGTTTATGGGTTCCTAATCTAGACATTTACAGTACTTCTTTATATTAGGAGTAGGATTTCATAATGAAGGAAACAGCTTAACAGATACACGTGTGTTCGTTTTGTAAAAGCATTAACTTCTCAGATTTGGAACTTCTAATCGCCTTTAGTATTTAGCCCAGGTTTAGCGCCAAAGCTATAAACATTACTTCAAAGTTGAAACTATATCTCTAGTCAGATACGATATTCGCAATTGTACATCCAAATTATTTCATCCTCCCAAAAAGTCCAAAGAGACAAAGAATTTCAGAATTGGTTCGTATTAAGTAAATCTTGGAAAAAAACTGTCATAATTATTGTAATAATCTGCATAACATTAAAATTACCCTTTCCTATAATTAATATAAAAATAATGATGACATCATTTTCTTGGTGATTTATTGATTTAATTTTTTAGTAGACTCAATTCGTCTTTTATCTACAGTTGTAATTATAATAATAATTTATTGTTCTTCCAAAATATACAATACATTTAGTTACAAATAACACATACATATTTATATGCAAACACAAAATATACAGTCCATCACAATTACACTAAAGCAAAACAATGCATATATGTATATATTATGTTGCCATGACAAAGTTTTTTGTGGAAGAAGCAATATTGCACCTCAAGGCAGAGCCCGTTTTGAGGTTGCAAATGTTAACATAACCAACTGATCTAAACAGAGCTCAAAGATAATACAGTTTGCTCATCATACAAAACTACTAAGAATATAAAAACGTGTGCATTTGAAATTAATAATATTTAATCTACTTAATATTTTTGTTTGTATTTAAATACTTTTAATTCTTTACTATTGCAGGATATCAAAAAGAAAATCTATGTCTTCCAAACATAATAGCCATTTTTTCAATTGTTTGACAATTAATCTATTTGAAGGTAAATTCTTTATTTCATCTGGAATTTGATTGAAAATTCTGGGAGCAATAAAATTATAGGTTTTTGTGAAAAATGTAGTGTTTGGCTTAGGTACATCAATGTTATTTGGATT
This sequence comes from Homalodisca vitripennis, assembly GCF_021130785.1. Classification (NCBI taxonomy): domain Eukaryota; kingdom Metazoa; phylum Arthropoda; class Insecta; order Hemiptera; family Cicadellidae; genus Homalodisca; species Homalodisca vitripennis. Next base: position 74,620,753 of record NC_060207.1, read on the forward strand.
TCGCAGTTTATATCTAAAAGTAGCTACTCTGTTATTTTCTATTCTATTACCACTCTTTGAAAAGAAAATCCTCATTACTTTAAAAACATACAGATGTTTCAAAGGCAGAATCTTCAAATCTCTAAAAAGCGGCAATGTGTGCTCATACCTATGCTTGTTCTTTATCAATCTTATAAAGCGTTTTTGCATAAAATAAATAGGCATAATATTTGTTTGGTATGCTCCTCCCCAAGCTGATATAGCATACTCCATCCTGCTATGAACAAGAGAAAAGTAAACTGTCCTAAGTACCACTTCTGGACACATTGTCTTTAAGAAATAAAATATTCTTATTACACTATTTAACTTATTTTTTATCATACTTATATGGTTCTTCCAGGTTAAATTCTGATCTATATTTACTCCTAAATATTTTACACATTCAACTCTCTGCACAACCTTACAGCTATCACATTCAAGATTTCCATTTACACAGTTAATACACTTGTATCTAATTGGATTATGAAAAATATTGGATCCTCTTAGACTAAAATTGATGTAATTTGTCTTCTCTACACTAAGTTGCATTTTATGTTCCAAAAACCACCATTTGAGTGCAGTCAAGTCCTCAACCATAGCTTGTCTTATTTCCTCCGACGTGTTTTCTACATAACAAATGGAGGTATCATCTGCAAAAGATGATAAAGTACCTCGAAATTTTCCTTGGCACAAACTATTCATGTATATAATGAACAGAATTGCACCAAGTACCGATCCCTGGAGGACACCATATTTAACAAAACCTACTTCACTCAGAACATCACATACTCTTACACATTGTTTTCTATTAGATAAATATGATCGAAACCAATTATGAACTATGCCTCTTATACCTTCCTTCAGTAGGATATTTAATAAAATGTCATGATCAACACTATCAAAAGCCTTACTAATGTCCAGAAACAATCCAGACACACACTTCCCATTATTAGTACCTTCTGAAACTATAGAAATAAATTGGACAATTGCATCTTCTGTATTCCTGCCTGTTCTGAAACCATACTGATTTTGACTAAAAAAATTTCTTTTGTTTAGATAAGATATTAATTTTTTTTTTCATAATTTTCTCTATAATTTTGGACCAAACAGAGACTAATGTTATGGGTCTATATTGATTACAGAACTTAGTACTTCCTTTCTTATGTATAGGTATCACAACTGATTCTTTCATTTTTTCTGGAAATATGCCGGTTAAAAAACTTATATTAACAATATGAGAGAAAGGTTGACAAACACAAGAATATATGTTTTTAACTAACTTAGAACTAAAACCATCTAATCCAGGTGCTTTTCCATTTTTTAATGATCTTATTGCATCAATGACATCTTCAGGCGAAACAGGATCTAAGTACATTGACGATAGCTCTTGCTTATCATCAAAGTACTTCTGATAATTAAAATTCACTATTTTATCCGAGTCACCCAATTCATCTCTCAATCGGTCAACTACACTTATAAAGAATGTGTTAAATTTATTTACTTGGCAAGGCTCAGTTATACTTTTTCCGTCCTCATCTTGTAATATTATACTAATCGATTTACTTTTACTTTGTCTTGTCAATTCATTTATAGTTCTCCAAGTATCTCTACTACTGCTCTTACAATTTTCAAATTTGTCTCTGTAGTAATTTATTTTGTTTCCCTTATATCCTTATTTAACTTATTTCTAAATGTTATATATTTATTTCTTAGCCTACTATTCAGTGGGGTTTTCTTTAGACGTTTATGCAACTGATTCCGTTCTTTTATTCTATTACACAAACTATCATTTATCCAAGGCTTTAATTTTTCCATGGGTTTCTTAAAGCAATTTGTTGTACAGCTAATAACAACATTACTAATGACTGAACAAAATTCATCATATGCTTTTGAGGGATCGGAATGACAATATACACTCTCCCAGTCCATATTACACAACTGCTGCCTTATCTTATTATAGTCCAGGCGGCTGCTACATTTCACCTGTTCCCTCGGCTTCTCAAGGTCAGCCCAAGATAAGCCCAAACCAGTTATTGCGTGGTCTGTTATCTCCAACTGTTCTACTACTGTTTTAAATTGAAAATTAGCTCTATATTGTAGTCTAACAAATATATGATCTATGCATGTTACTGATCTGTCGGTTATTCTAGTTCCCACATTTATTAAGGATTCAAATCCAAAGCTTGACATTAACGTTTTATATTCGTCTGTTATTTTTTTTTCATCTAACAAGTCAATGTTAATATCCCCTATGTATATTTGATTTTTTTATATTCTTAGCATTCTCTGTGTCACTTAAATAGTTTCTTAAATCTAATATAAAAGCTTCTTTACTACTACTATTTAATCTGTACATGGCTACTAGACTAAATTGTACATTGCATGACTTAAATATAACTAGTAATGCATCAGCAGTATTAATATTTAATCGTTTAAATTCACAGATATTCAAACAATCGTGTATATATATCATAACACCTCCAGCCCTATATGTATCATTATAATTGGCAAGTAGTGTATAATTGGGTATATGAAACATATTTGACTCTTCTTCATTAATCCATACTTCTGATAAAACTATTACTCCCGGCTTATTATCATATGCGGACAGTTCCACCAAGAAATGGTCAAAGTTTTGCCTTACACTTCTTATATTTTGGTGAAGAATTGATAATTTACAGCATAATATTTCTTTTAATATACTTATATTTTCATGTTCCAAGGTGTATTTAATAAATTAACCTGTAATTAAATAAATTATATAAATTAGCATTAAATAAATTATAAACTTTCGAAAACATAACAATTAATAAACTATGAAAAACATTAACATGTGATAAGTTTAAGAACGTAACAACAACAACAGATAAATTATTTAAATTTCTAAAATTATATATTTTGAGAGCAAGACAAAAAATACAATGTTCATAATCTCATACCTCGTATTAGATTTATACATTCCCTTAATTTGTTGTTCTCTTTTTCGTTCACAAATTCTGTAGGTCCTGCTGACTGACTATTTCTTTCCCACGGTCACCTTCTTTCTTCCGCATAAAGATTTTTCCATTTCGCACCCACAGGAATGCATAACCGAGTTCCTTCTTCTTGACCCGTGCCAGGGCGAGCAGCCTACTTTTTGTAGGACAAAGAGATTCATTAATATAAATTTGACTGTCCATCGGTAGATTTATATGTCGAGTAGATAACGCACGTTTAACTTTCCTCTTGTGGATCATATCTTCTTTATCTCCTCTCCTTACAAACTTTACAATAATTCCAGCTGGTCCTTTTGTGCCTGGTTTCTTATATATCCTATGACATGCGTCCACCATGTCATTTTCAATAGTCATGTTCAGCGCAGCCCCTACTTTTTTAACAGTTTCTAAAGTGTCTTCATTTTTTTCTTCCGGAACTCCGTAAATTTCTAATGTATTTCTTCGTGAATATTGCTCCACTTCAACCAGCCTCTCTTCCAGGACTACTACTTGTTGTTTTAAAGTCTAAAAAAGTCCTGGAAAGACCTCCGATTTTCATTCTTCAATTCTTGCAAAGTTATCATGATATCATTCAAAGTCAGACAATCACCATCTACCCTATCTTCCAATATTTTTGATTTTCTTCTTTCTTCAGTGCAGGGGTTGCACCTCCATATGCTTTCCTCTCGTTTTAGTTCCTCAATATCTGATTTAGTCATTCCAACACATTGACCATGGAATTGCACTTTACATTCCACACACGACACTTTACATTGTTTTTGTGTGAAATTCTTCAAACATACTCCACAGGTACTCATTTTAAATAAATGTGTTCGCAACCGTAACAACCAATTTATCAGTAAAATAACAAACAAAAAGCAAGTATATATTTAACGTTTTCCTTATTTCTCTCACGTACGCACACGCACATCCGACGCACCTGTAGTAGTACCTTGACCTTGATCGCGGTAACGATGTGCACACTCCGAGCTCCGGCTCATGACTGAATTATAACACATCAATACAAATGTCTCATAAATACAATTTTAAATCAGTTTCTTGGATTAGTCACTGCATAGTTCAGAGATGGATTGTAGGCCTAACTATACCCAAGTAGTTATGCTTAAAAGAAGGAAATGTTATATTTATAAATTATGCTGTGTATCCTACCCTCAGTATACTTTAAATTAAAACTAAATACAATTAATTAAATTAATATGTGAAATCGTATGGATTCAGTTTGAGTTTGGGTATAACAATTACGTTCTTGAATTAAAACAAAATGCAGAATACCATGTACTTAGAAATTAAATAAAGTTAATTTAAAATAAATTTTTATAATGCGTTTTATCTAAAAATTGTTATGTTATAAAAATTTAATTTCAATTAAAAGTTTTCGTCCAGACATAAAATTCCTTTATCATTTTACAAGTCTTCATCACATTTATACTGTCAAGTTTCATTGTTAAAAAAATAGATTTCGTCATAGAAAAAAAGTGTGAACGTAGAAACATAATTCATTCGAGTGTTTTATGACCTAACAGTTGAACATTTTAAATGATTTCAAAATTCATTCCATCACTTTTAAAACTAACTTGAACTGAACTTATTTACTAGAGCAGAACGGGAAGAGGACATATTGTTTTTCTTCCAAGAAATCTGCTGATTAGATAACTAGTGGTTCATATATTGCAGCTTATCTGTAACAATAAATGAGGCAGATTTCTCACGAAGCTCTTTATTAATTTATGCCTGGATTACTATTAGGATTTATCCCTGTTCGTAAAGCTCCACGAATACAGTTGTCGTCACTATACAACTTGTTTTTTTACGAAACGTTGTTTTTAACCATAATGTCACGTTCCCCAATATTGTGTTTGAGATCGTACACAAACATCAGAGGATCCTGTTATATGATATTTGTGTCCCATAGAAGTACAAAACCTATCTAACTGTCTTAAATATCAGTATTTAACCTGATTATCTATTGGTTTTAATTACTTTTTTGGAGGGTAATTGACTAAATATTTTTCACAAAACGAATTAAGTTGTTTAAATATATTCATATATTCATAAACCCATATATTCATTTCTTACTAGAATAATTGAGATACTCGAAGGTTTAAAATTAACTATATAAATGGAATATTTTGACCGTATCAATTTTTTGTATGTAATAATATATATATATATATATATATAAGTTATAAAGTAATAAATTTAAAAGTAATAAATTTAAAAAATTATAAGTTTGTAACCATACTAAGCATCTTATAGATATAATGAATAAAAATAATTATAATATATATACACACACACACACACACACATATATATATATATATATATATATATATATATATATATATATATATATATATATATATATTTATATATTTATATTACCATTAGTCACAATATAAATGTTACTCCATACTAAGAATAAAATTAACCTAAGTCACACTAATTAAACAAAATATGTTGAAATCCTCGCTTATAAATCTTAAAATTAATTTGCCAATTAATAAATGAGTTTTATTTTATTTGTGTTAATAAGAAAATTCTAATTTTTTCGCTTGTCATATCGATAAAAGAGGAACTGTTGTGAGATGTTTTTAGTTCCTTAAGAGCGTTCAACAAGGCGGATGAAGTTTCAATTACACAGGATTACGCAGGATCCAAGAGGATTCTATCGTTCCTGGCCACTTTCGGCAAGTAACAAGTGCCGGATTGGTTTGGCTTATATAGCAATATCCTTGTGCAAAGGCATCTGTATACGAAATATTCCCAAGTATTTCCAATATAATATTAGTATTAACATTTATGTTTAAATTGCTTAAAACAAAATTATGAGTTGAAAATATACATTGCAACGAATATTTTGTAATGAAAATAAGAAATATGAGATTAAACAAAAAATGAAATTTACTAAACTGATATGACGACGTGTAACATTTAAAAATGTCCTTACAATTATTATTATTATTAATAAATTCAATACAAATAATTGGAGCTGTATATGAGTTTTGTAGTAAGGCTTCCATGCACCACAGTTCACTATCCTCTCCCCTGGCCAATGAACTTTCGAAAATAAAATACAATGAAACTTGAAATTTACAATATTTTTAAGTCGAAATTTAATAATTAAAACTTTTCTTCCGGTCCCTTGATATTCCTACACACGTTATACAGTCTGCACATTTCGAGATCTTGCATGATTAAAACTTTTATTTTGGCCCCTTATGTGTAATAAATTATAATATTTAAATTTTGTATTCGTTTCTTGAGCTTGGAATTAACCAAGTTCAAGTCGACACAACAGTTGCAAGTCTAAATTTCAGCAGAAGAGAAACTTTAATCATTCTGAATTTTTAAGTGATTTTTATCGGTACATCAAGTAGCATTACTTGGAGTAAATAACATACATTATGTATTATGGAGATAATTACTTACTCTATAATATGGATAACGATCAAATCTTTTTTGTAAATTGTCTGCAGTGAATGTTCTCTGTAGTTTTGTATTTTTCCTGTTATATTGTGATTTTACAGAAAAACATAGATTAGCAAGGTGAAAGAAGGTGCAGTCCAAAATGTCTTTCTCGTGTCTGCTCAAGAAACTAATAAATTAATTATTGGTAATGAAATAACAAGACAAATTATTGATAATATTAATTTCTTAGAAATAGTTTTAACTAAGACTTCATTATAATAGTTTATTACAGTCTTGGTTATGACGTGGTGATGACGTTTATCAAGTTGCTTGTTAGTTAGCAGACAAGATGCAACTTAACTAAGTGACAAACTTGGTACTTGAGTCTGAGAGAAACGGTTCTCTCTGATAGTCAAACTGGAACAGAATCTGCTCTAAATTAAAAAGTTCTGTAATATGGCACGAAGTGTTTTCCTCCATAAAATTGCTATTATATTATAAAGTTTCCTGGTAATAAAACATCAAAAGTAAGAATAGTTCTTTTTTATTAAAGTACAAACTACATATAAAATAGCAATTAGGCCTAACATCTATGATTTACAAAACTCTTTTTTATGTTCTCTCTATAAAATTGAGTCAGTCATCTTGAACTTCTGGGTCAATGTTTCCTACTGTAGGCCAGTTTAAAATGTCCAGGTAAAATTGTTTATTTTCTTCTGGACTGTAGTTCAAAAGTTTTCTGATGTCCTCTATTTTACTTTTTTTGATGGGCAGAGTACCTTGAGGATAAGCAATGCTTTTTGGAAATTCAGGTACCGTTGCTTGGTTTTGATACAAACAAAATGTTTGTTTCACTAGGCCATTGATAAATGTTTGATAAATGTGCCGGGAATTTTACTGTTGTAAGAAAAATGTACTTTGTCTTCCCTAGAGTCTGGGTCGCGTTTCCTCCGATACAACTGTTTTTTTGTAATACTGCTTCCACCATGCCTTGTACTCCAAGATATCTGCAGTTTCAATTTGTTTTACAGTAAATTTTAAGTTTTTGCTGCTTTGAACTATTTATAACCTCAAAGCCTCAATAACCTCTTTTATGTTATACAGGCGGTGATTCCTTAGAGCCCTTTTTATCATTTAAAAATCCCTGTCGCAAGGAAGAAAGGAATGTCCTCGGACAGGAAAATACCGTTCTATCTTTTCGAACTGTCTTGTATATGTCAAAGCCAACAATAATCGTGCTAGAGAGTGGTTCTTATTTTGACCAGAGCAGTTGTCAGCAAATAATCTGATTTCTTTAATCTCTGGTCGTACCTCGCTTAAATAATCCATCAAAAATGAACATACTTCATTGGGACCTTTGTGGGCATTACCCTCATGGTAGAAATATATCATTGCAGTATTTTCCTTTATATTGTGTATATAGAACACGTACAGGGTCAACTGCCTGAGGTAGAAAGTCTCCTGCACAGGAATTTGAGGAAGCTGAATGTTTTGCATATAATCCATGCACAAAGACAGCACATGAGGCTCAGTTTTGCACTCAGTTTCATACTTAAGTGCAGAGTAGAATTTTTCAGATCTTCTTTTATGGATTACATAGTCAGCTGCTGCACATCGCTTTGCTGCATAATTGATGTGAGGACTTTTTAACTTTACCTTTAGTTCCTCACAGGTACAACAGCAATCGAATTGTGGCCTGCCAAACGACAAACAAAAGTTTTCATTAAAAAAATACAAAAAAATACTGATAGCTGCATTTCATGTCTGGGTGTTTATCTTTTAAAAGACGTTACATCGTCATTACACATAGTCGAGCATCAAGATAAGATTTTGTCTTACCTAAGTAGTGACTTAATTTAACTGGAAAGCTATGTATATGATTCCTGACTTTCTCACGAACTTCAGCTGTCAAAATATTTGCACTTGAACTTTTTCATCTATTGTCAACTGGATTTTTACCCAAAATTACAAGTTTTCTCACCCGTTTTACTCTTATATCACTTATAGAATATAGAGTCAAAAAGGCCTTGTAACACACTTCCAATTTCTTGTTGCCAAGAACAGCATTATACTTAAAGACTTTGTCTACCTTTCTTGAACCTTCTTCTTTTCGAGGTCGGCGCCGATTGACATCGTGGACCTCAATCAATGATTGAATAAACAAATCTTGTTCATTTTTAGAAGGCAGGTCATGGAAACGTTTAAAAAGATCAATTGCTTTATCTTCGGAAATTCTTTCAAAACACTTCAATCTCTGGCACCTGAAAACAAAAATTTAGTCTTAATCAAATACATATTATGTTACTGTGTATTAAGGTTAATGTAATAAGTGTTAAAGCCTAAGACCCTTTTTATTCACCGCGGCTCACCGCAGCGCGCGGGTGCCATGCCGCTGTTTCTAAGTAGGCCACATTGAACTAAATGAGACCTTTTATTCACTAAAGAGCACTTTTAAAGTAGCGATGTGCCGCGGCGTGTGCAGATGCAGCCGTGGATCTACACACGCCGCGGCACATCGCTACTTTAAATACCGCGAGCCGCATAACAGATAACACAGTTTACTACAGGTATTTACGTATAGACATCATTTAGCCCTTGTACCACCAGCGCCTAGGCTAGCATTGAGGACTATAAGATGGCTCGTATTCACCACACTACATGGCTGTGGCGGTATAAGTGTCAACGCATTGCAAAAATAATATAAGCAAACATAAAACAGTGTAACTACTGAAGATGATTAGGTTATATAAAATAGTAAAGTTACCTGCAAGGAGGTCCTGTTGTTTTAGCAGGCACATGTTGGCCTGTAGAACTGGTGTATTCTTCCCCTTTACATCTTGAAACTTTCCGCATATTTCTCTTCCAATTACAAGGTGTACTCTTCCTCTTTTTGCCTTGTCTTTCATCTCCTACATCTTCTAATAACGTTTCAACATCAACAGAAGTCATACTTAACCTACAACTATCTAGTTATTTAGGTAAAATCAAAGAAATTTGAATTAACCTCAAAACCCAACTAACCTCAACTCACAAAGCTAACTTGTTCCTATGATGTTTTATTCATGATATTACTGGTTAGGCAACAGAACAGATAGAAATATCTCTTCAAGTAACAATAAGAATCATTTCCCTCTTAATATTCCATGCAAGAAGGGCCTCAGTCCTGGACTGAAGCCTTTTTTGCATGGAACATTAAAATCAAGCCTCTGTTTCACAGGCAAGCATGCATTGGTGCATGCATGAAGTTCTTCTTGCATGTTATTGTAAGATTATCTTCATAGACACAGTTTTCAATGTTAACTCATTTTTGAAAAAAATGGACAGAAGCCCTTCTTGCAGAGACCGATTCAAATAGACGTCTTAGGGTAGCTGTGTAATTAAACAAACGGGATTTATATTGTCATCATAATACGAATATATCTTTCCCTTAAGATCAAGATAATATTTTTGAGTGACGTGTATGTAGAGAGCCGGTTGCCGAGTGCTCTAATGCGCCGGACTTTGCACATGTTCAGTATTGTCGACCTTGTACTGTCTTGCTCTCCTCCTTACTCTGATCCTCGCACAGGCCAGTGGCGTATGATGACGGGCAAAATAAGGAAATCGGCCTCTCCTTCATATACATTTTACAAAAAAGAGTTATTCGGGTTGCATGGTGCTAACCTTGAACCTACCATTACTCCCCTGGGAACAATTACTTAATCGATGTTGTAAATGAACCTGAGTCACGCAAGACTCTACCGTGTTTTACCATTCCTCCTTCTGTACCGATTATTTCTTCGTAATTTTCTCTTCTTTCAAGTAAATACTCCTGATGGTCCTATGTGAGATATTTAGCGGTTTTCTATTTGTAAGTGAAATTAAAATTATTGTATTAAAAATTGTTAACTATACTATTATATTGACTAGATATACTCACAATGCTTGGAAATTCGTCATCAATTTCATTCTCGATTTGAGATTATTGTAATTTTTGCTAGCTTATGCGTGATTTTATTTAGGAAATTTATGTTTCTCTAAACATAAATTTGGGATGCGAGTACAGACATGTCATGAACAGTATCAAACAACCAGATATGCAAACTGTTTTTATATATATATATATATATATATATATATATATATATATATATATATATATATATATATCGATATATCGTATTATTATAATTTCTGAAAACTCGAAATGGACTTAAAAAAAAAACAGTACAGGAAATTACGATATTTAGAAAGTACGCACAGCATTGAAATACTTATATAACTGTCTGATATAAGTAGTTTTTAAATCTGTAGATCCTTTAAATATTTATTATTATAACTAATAACATTGTTTAAAAATATATTATTAAAGGGGAAAATGGCACTTATTTTCCAGATATTTATATTATAGACTCGTGTAAGTAATTTCATCGTTGCAAGTAAAGCTGTAACAATGTTGTTTATTATTATAATGTTTACGTTGTGTTTGATAGTAATGTTTACTTACCAAATAAACAGCATTGAAAGAAAGAAGGTTTTTATAAGCCAAACTAATGCCGTCTGGTTACTGAATGCTTGCATTCCTGGAATATTGCAGTTTATTGCTGGAGCGTTCATTGTGAAGCGAGTATGCCTCCATTTCTGGAATACTTAGAATTTTATGTGTGCACGCCGCATTCATAATCTTTATCTAAAATAACATTTAAACATGTTTAAATTATTGTACACAATTTCAAATTTGCTATTTAATAATAATTTAATATTTTCTCCAAGTGTAATAACAAACTACTTTGAATATTGTTTGTTTGCTTCAGTGTCATTATTTCACAAATCAGTGTCTGCAAGTGATTGCAAATTCTAAGGATGGTCAAGATTTGAGATCATGGGTTATCTCCCGGAGAGGTTACACATAATGTATAGGTAAATACATAAAAAATGATTTTGTGAAAACAAAGGAAAAATAGTGATATACACAATATTGTGTGACCTACGCCACATTGGAGCGTTTATTTTGATTTTCCGATGAACTTTCCACACGAATATTTAGGGCAATGTAAATTGTATTGCTGATATTAAGAGAGAATAACGTTTTCAAACATACAATAACTTATATATATATATATAAAATACATCGTTCTAAGTTCTTTTTATCGACTATCATGCAAAGTGGCTCTCGGTTTCTAGACGAAGTGCTTTCACTTTCCCCGTGTATTGGAAACCAATGCATTTAAACCAGAGTAATGAGAGGCATTAATGCCCATTCTCTTATTCCTTTGTATCCTTTTCTCTCTTAGTTTCCGTTAGTATTGTTGGTAACGGAAAAAATGTTAATGTGGTTTGTTATTGATATACCACATTAATGTTAATATTATGAAGCATATACAGAATATAAGTAAGATCTCATATAAATTTATAGTCCTATCCTGTTTAGTGTACCATCTAGCCGTCAGTTTGTGTGTTTTAGGATATATATATATATATATATATATATATTAAACTGAATAAATGTGTGAAGTCCAATCTTTGCGAAACTTTGGTCCAGTTAAGACCTATTTTTTATTAAAAAAACAACGAAGTTTAACATTAGCGGCAATTTAAAATTTTCAAACTATCAAAACTAAAAAATGGCAGATTATTTTTGTATTATTTTTTTAGAATAGCGGTATACGGATTACTTTTAGATTCACAATGCTATTTTTATAATATTCTTTTTATTTTAAATCAGTTTATTTACTAAAGAAAAACGAACTTAAACATTTATTAGTGAAATCAGTTGATTATTGCATTTAATATTCAGCTATAAAAAACAAACACATAGACGGTGCAAGATAGTGCTGTAGTTTATATGACATTTCTTACTTATTTTGACCTGAAAAATCAAATGGTGAAGTTTGATAGATTAATTTGTGGACGCTCTGCATAGTAATACGAGTATATTCTTAAATACATAAATCCATAAATTAATGTTTGGATTGTTTTAGGATGTTAAATATTTCTTTTTGGATGTGATCTACAAAGTCCATGTTTGAGTTTATATTTCTTAGACATTTTCGTAGAGTTTATTTAGATGAAAGCTTTGAGAGATCTTTTTTAAAATATTACACTAGATACGTACGACAGTAACTAGGACAGTTTGCTTTAGATGATTTATATTTACTTGTTTGGACTATCATCGTTCCTTTGACCTTATCCAGGAAGTGTTCGATAACATTACAGAATGCCCCACCCAGGACATCACGCGATCTCCCGGCCTTGTACTGCGGTGCTGGATAATTTGATTTATGTCTACATCACATTATGTTATATTATTCAGTTACAGAATATCATAAATTGTAATCCTTGACTCCTGGAACACTATTTATACTTTACACTCATGTCTAAATATTTTCATGCTTTATTATTATAATAACGGATTTGAACGATTGTGTGTTTCTGGGAAAGGTTTAATGGGTGTTTACGTAACAAGTTACGTAATATAATCATACTAATAGATAATTATAATACAGAACGAAGAAGGTAGTTTAGTAAACCAAAGGATTAATTCGTACTAGATAATCACTGGACAAATAATGAAAGAACAGACCAAATTTAAATTGAGAATCTCCTCCAGTTTCCAATTACGATGGCGGATTCAAGATGGTAACAGATATTAATCATCCTATGAGAAGTTAGGATTCGCTATGACCGAACGTGGTTCTTCACTGAACTTATGAAAATATAGTTGGTGTCTGTACTGCTATACATATATAAGAATTTGAATTTTGTTTATTCACTTACCATATTAAATTATTAAAGTGGAGAAGATTTTTACGGTATATATTTTAAAAACTTCTCGATAAGCTAACACCACGTCGACCTATTAACACCCGTTTTTTTCTTATTTTGGGAACTAGAAGACCAAGGCTTCTTCCAGTGGTTGTATAAATAATCTGATTTAAAAGCGTTGTGGAATAAAAAATTGTATTGATCAATATAGAGTATTTTCTAATAATAATAATTTAAGTTGACATTTATTTTGAAATCTAAACAAAGGTAACAATCATAAAAGAGGAGGAAACTGTAAAACTATGACATAGACTTCCCTCATTTTATTCCGAAGTCAAGTACTTTTTCCCAACAAGAACTGAATCACTCCTTGAGCTAAGTATTTTTAAAATATTTCCTCTCGATAATGTTAACTGACTGGAGTATGAATCCGAACATATATGAGGTCACATAATTTACAACAACACTAAACCACACAGAGAGTTTGATTAGCAAAATCTTACGTCTTATCTTAAAGAATATATACCCATGTCACAATAATACAATTTTATGTTCAAATTAGGCTCATAGCTTTTACCCAAGCAGAATGGGAGTGGACAGTGGTTAGCAGCTCGCGTGCGTCATGGTAGATAATCTAGAAAAGTGGGTAAGTGATTGTACCAGGTGACATCACCGTGTATATGTGAACGGTTTTATGTCTCATAGCTTTTACCCAAGCAGAATGGGAGTGGACAGTGGTTAGCAGCTCGCGTGCGTCATGGTAGATAATCTAGAAAAGTGGGTAAGTGATTGTACCAGGTGACATCACCGTGTATATGTGAACGGTTTTATGTCTCATAGCTTTTACCCAAGCAGAATGGGAGTGGACAGTGGTTAGCAGCTCGCGTGCGTCATGGTAGATAATCTAGAAAAGTGGGTAAGTGATTGTACCAGGTGACATCACCGTATATATGTGAACGGTTTTATGTCTCATAGCTTTTACCCAAGCAGAATGGGAGTGGACAGTGGTTAGCAGCGCGCGTGCGTCATGGTAGATAATCTAGAAAAGTGGGTAAGTGATTGTACCAGGTGACATCACCGAGTATATGTGAACGGTTTTATGTCTCATAGCTTTTACCCAAGCAGAATGGGAGTGGACAGTGGTTAGCAGCTCGCGTGCGTCATGGTAGATAATCTAGAAAAGTGGGTAAGTGATTGTACCAGGTGACATCACCGTGTATATGTGAACGGTTTTATGTCTCATAGCTTTTACCCAAGCAGAATGGGAGTGGACAGTGGTTAGCAGCTCGCGTGCGTCATGGTAGATAATCTAGAAAAGTGGGTAAGTGATTGTACCAGGTGACATCACCGTGTATATGTGAACGGTTTTATGTCTCATAGCTTTTACCCAAGCAGAATGGGAGTGGACAGTGGTTAGCAGCTCGCGTGCGTCATGGTAGATAATCTAGAAAAGTGGGTAAGTGATTGTACCAGGTGACATCACCGTGTATATGTGAACGGTTTTATGTCTCATAGCTTTTACCCAAGCAGAATGGGAGTGGACAGTGGTTAGCAGCTCGCGTGCGTCATGGTAGATAATCTAGAAAAGTGGGTAAGTGATTGTACCAGGTGACATCACCGTGTATATGTGAACGGTTTTATGTCTCACTTGTACTATCGTAGCTTATTAAATATGCAAAGGGACATGTCAGTGAGGTGAGAGACAGATTGAATTTTATAATTATATAATATAATATATTTAGCTGTTGTTTGCAATGTTTTTATAACCTTCATTCTTATATTTGTTTATATTTTATTTTATACACGCTTTTGATAATGTTACTGAAAAGTAACGAAATATTAAGCATTTCGAGTTGAAGAAACGTGTTTAGTTTTCTTTTATACCTATATAGGTGTATATAAATAAATATAAATATATATACATATTTATTTATTTATACATATAATATATTTTATATATTATACATATTATATATATTTATTTATTAGCATACGTTGACAATGAATGCATAATCTGTAGATATGAAACATTTTACCAACTTCTTTAAGATTGATTCCAATTACGAGCCGTATTATAGGCGAAAGCACTTACAGAATTTTGTCTACCAGTTACATCTCAAGCTTAAGGACATATAAAAGGCTCTCTTTTGATATTTTAATTGATGTTTAATTAAATTAGCCTTTATTATTCTCGCGTACATGTTGTAAATGAGGAGTTCAGTAATTTAATTACCTTAATAACATGAGACTAATGCCAGTTACACAAAATAATACCAGCATAGCGAGGAATCTTTATGCTACAAGAGTTCACATTGGGAAACGGCAGTGAAGCTTCATTAACTTTTACAACTCCATTGCTAAGTTTGTTAAGTAATTACAAAGCCAACTTTCGAAGTTCTCCACAGCAACCTCTTTGATGAAAGCTGTGAGACAACAATTAGTAATTATCTGCTCACATATTAGATTTTGAACTTGTTGCCTAGTTGTTGTTTCTTCGAGACCTCTTTGGAACTGTTGCTTACCGGGAGGTTCTCGCCATTTTCTTTTCGACTCAAAAATAAAAAAGTAAGAATACGCATAGTTTTGTTTTGTGACGTCTGTGCTATTATTGACCATTACTGATTGCTTTGTGTTCAATGAATAACAGTCTTAAATCCTTCGCGTACTCGACATGTTATATAATTTAATTTTAATAAAAAACAACTTACTGTTCACATCTTTAAGGATATTATAATATATATATATATATATATATATATATATATATATATATATATATATATATATATATATATATATATATAAACGAATGTTTGTGTGTTTCTCCTTTATGGAATCGTAAACTATTTGACCGATCAGTACGAAAATTTGTATGTATGTATTTTTCCACGAAGAAGGTTACTATGCTATGTCTATTGATGTAACTCGCCTCCAGGTGGCGTTGCCAAAGATAAGTTTTCAAAGCGCCTGCACATTATAATCTGCAATTAAGAGACAATTACGAATATTTAATAGCCAAACACTATTTGAAGGCGCTAAGTTATGATGTATATGTCTTGAAGATAAATTTCTGGTTGAACTTAAAGCTTGAGTGTTAGACCACTTTATAATAAAAAACATGTACGTGTACAATGGCTATAAACATATACAGATTTTCTTGATCGTGGCAACAAAGCAAACTCTACATCGGCGTTGGTAATATAATTTACTTCAGCCAGAAGTGCACATACACGGGTAACGCTTACGAAAAGCGTGTGAAACCGCGGGAAACAGCTAGTTATCTATAAAAATTCAAATGGAACATGGTACATATCTTTGATTATCATATATACTTGCCATTTTATATATTAATATGGACCGAACATAAAGCCTACTGCTTGTAGATTGTCACCTGAATTGTTCATTGTTTTCCAAGATTTACGCTAATGTAGCAGGTATAATGGCCTTTACAGCCTACTATTACGTACGTCTTATTTTGCTCTGTCGCAGATCACAGAGGTGAAAAAGAATGAGTTAGAGAGTTAACCTCGAATGACATTTAGAAAGCCCTATTGAGATTTTGGCTTCGAAATCTTTTACGAATACTTTTACCGTAAAATAAAAAAAGTCTAACACCATTGAATATGAATATGTATTCATATTGACATTTTTACTATGTTAATAATGTTTAACAGCGGCTAGGGCATTATCAACCTATAAATCGAAAATACTATCTACTGAATCATGTTTGTATCAACCACATCACAAGTAATATTTTATTTTATAGATATACCACTGTGGAAGTAGATACTATCTACTATAATATCTACAATCAACTGTACGGTCCTTTTGAAATATGTTGCTGCTTAAAAATGATTAAAGATGTTTAGGTACAGGATATCAGAAAGTATCTTTTCTGATCAAGGTATACAGCTATCTATTTATGAAGAGATCACTTCACGCTCTCGTTTAAATGCACTCTCTTATAAATAGAGAGTATACATACATAGTTCACGTCTAAAAAGTCTAGATTGACGTACAAATTTATCCATACTTTACATATCGTTCCCTAAGCGAACTATATCGCATGTAAAATGTTCATCCTATATTGTTTCGATCAATAAAATTATTTTTTTAACCCTCATCAACAACCGAAATGTTAATATGATTCACATATCGTACCTAAATATATCAAACATAATAATCTATGTCTAATATCTGGGCTGACTGACCAATCTTACTGAAAGCGTAAAGGTGACGGAGTGACAGTGAGTGTGCTCAAAGAAATATTTCTCCCTAGGCGACATGAAATTTATTTTGAATCATCTAAACTACCCCTGATAGGCGTCAAGTTACCATTTTACTTTCTTAACGTATTTTGAAATTAGACGTCTAGTCTATACATTAAAATTTCAGGTTTGCCATAATAATAGTATCTGGATCTTCAAATACCATCTTATTACGTGTTCATAAGGTTAAAATTTTAACATTTGTATTTTAAATTTAAATGTGCAACCGATAATTCAAAATCTCATTAAGGTTATCAATAATATTAGTCATCATATTAGAAGGAAAAATTGTAATTGCTATGAAATCTTTTGAAAATATCATACGCGGATATAAGATTTAGACCAAATTTTATAAAATATCAAAGTTTAGTTCGTAATATTTAATAATAAATAGCTGTGGTAATTTTATTAGGAATTTAAAGATAAACTCTGGATGGATAATAATTATATCACCAATGTAACAGCAACATTGGTGATATAAAGTTTCATTGAAAAAGTCGTAAACGTTACATTATTCAAAAGTGTTATATCCCATTGCAACATGCAGTTGGTGGAACTGATATCAAACTGTCAGTTATCGACTTACTATGGAAGTCATATAAGCTAAGGAAGCAAACTTTGGCGAAATTAAACGTAACTGTAGACACTGTAGCCTGGTTAATCATTGTTATAGATTTGGTTACAGTTGAATAAACAACTCGGCAAACAAAACTCTTCACATATAATAATAAATAATAATAATAATAATAAACTTTATTGTGAACAGACAATGCACACATTGTATCACAATCGTCCTACCTAACCTAATCATTCACACTGACAATACACCATTCAGACATACATTGTGTCACTCACGCCTCTTTCACACTATTTACAGGCCCGGCAAATTTATTTGTTTTTATGGTCTTTGAGAATTTTAGGTTTTAATCATCCCAGCGACCCATCATAAACTCACCAACTGAGTAAAATGCCCTCGAAATTAAAAGAGTTTTCAACTGAGTTTTGAAATGTTTTCCATTTTGTTGTTTGATGTGTTCAGGGAGACTATTGATCAATCTGACACCAACCTGGGATGGTAAATTTCTGAACGCATTTGTCCTGTGCTGTTGGACGCGCAAGTTGTCCCTGCCTCTCGTCCCGTGTTGGTGAACATCCCGTCCCCTAACCAAAGCACACCTTGACACGGAGTAGAGGATCACCTCGAGAATGTAGAGACAGGGCAAAGTCAGAAATCCCAGCTCCCTAAACGCGCTTCTACACGACTCTCTATTGTTTAAATTCAAAATTACTCTTACGGCTTTTTTTTGGAGCCTGAAGACTCGCTCCAGCTTGTGCTGTGCACAACTGCCCCAAAGTCTGATTCCATATCCCAAGTGGGGATAAATTAAACCATAATAGGCCGTTTTTAATACCGTAATAGGGCAGTGCTTTGCCAAATTGCGAAGGGCAAAGATGCCCGATGCAACCTTGGCACAGACATGATCCACGTGAATGTCCCAGGTTAGTCCTCGATCTAGGAACATTCCTAGGAATTTTGTGGATTCCGTTTCATCGAGCGGGAGATCATCCACAAATACTGAAGGTCTTGTTTCAGATTCTCGTTTGCTTAGCGAAAATGTCATGAAATTTGATTTTGATTCATTTGTTTTCAGGTTTATTTCAGAAAAAAATTGAATACAGGAATTCAACTCAGAATAAGTAATTATTTCCAAGTTTTGAAGTGTTTTGGCTTTAACACAGAGAGTCGTGTCGTCAGCATACTGAACCACCTTTCCATTCTGGATCGATGGGTTCAGATCGTTTACGTAAAGCAGAAAAAGAACTGGCCCAAGGATAGATCCCTGCGGGACTCCATGGGTGATCTTTGCTTTTGAGGATAAGGCACCCGAGATCTGCACACACTGCTCTCGGTCACTAAGATATGATCCAAGCCATTTTAGAGGCAGACCTCGTACACCACTCCTTTCCAACTTGTGCAAAAGTATTTCATGATGCACACAGTCAAATGCTTTGGAGAGGTCGAGAAACACGCTGAGCACGTGTTCACGCCTCTCCAGTCCATCGACAACATGTTCTATGAGGTTAGTTACAGCGTCTACTGTACTCCTTTTTTCTGTAATTACTATGAGCTCAAGCCGAGCATGTTCAACTTTGGCGAAATTAAACGTAACTGTAGACACTGTAGGCTGGTTAATCATTGTTATAGATTTGGTTACAGTTGAATAAACAACTTGGCGAACAAAACTCTTCACATCTGTAATTACTATGAGCTCAAGCCGAACATGTTCAAACTTTGGCGAAATTAAACGTAACTGTAGACACTGTAGCCTGGTTAATCATTGTTATAGATTTGGTTACAGTTGAATAAACAACTTGGCGAACAAAACTCTTCACATCTGTAATTACTATGAGCTCGAGCCGAACATGTTCAAACTTTGGCGAAATTAAACGTAACTGTAGACACTGTAGCCTGGTTAATCATTGTTATAGATTTGGTTACAGTTGAATAAACAACTTGGCGAACAAAACTCTTCACATCTGTAATTACTATGAGCTCGAGCCGAACATGTTCAAACTTTGGCGAAATTAAACGTAACTGTAGACACTGTAGCCTGGTTAATCATTGTTATAGATTTGGTTACAGTTGAATAAACAACTTGGCGAACAAAACTCTTCACATCTGTAATTACTATGAGCTCGAGCCGAACATGTTCAAACTTTGGCGAAATTAAACGTAACTGTAGACACTGTAGCCTGGTTAATCATTGTTATAGATTTGGTTACAGTTGAATAAACAACTTGGCGAACAAAACTCTTCACATCTGTAATTACTATGAGCTCGAGCCGAACATGTTCAAACTTTGGCGAAATTAAACGTAACTGTAGACACTGTAGCCTGGTTAATCATTGTTATAGATTTGGTTACAGTTGAATAAACAACTTGGCGAACAAAACTCTTCACATCTGTAATTACTATGAGCTCGAGCCGAACATGTTCAAACTTTGGCCTAGTATTCTCAAGTCCGATCATGAAGTATAATTTTTTGCATTGAAAAGGGTCTTAAACGAAGTACCGAACCAATTTATTTCATTGATTTATAAGAATGTGAGACTGTGACTTAAGGTAACTTTTTAAAATAGAGGATTCAACTTAAACGATTAGTTGAAAAAAAATTTCAAGAATAAAATCGTTTTAATTTAAAAATATTATTTAAACTAATATTACTGATATTTTAGTTGTTAGGGGTATGTGACACTAAGTTTTTTTTTTAATAGAAATTTCCTGCTTTAATTTGAAACAGCTGTAAATGATGCAAAGATAAATAAGTAAAATAATTCCGCACTTGGATTTAAGAGTACATTTTTCATATGTAAGAAAGCATAAGCACTCAGCAAATATAATAGCCGTTGGATATATTAATCGTTGGGTTTTCCTGCAAATAAGATTGTAAGATTAACAATGTTTGAAATACTTAATTTTGAAAGCTTATAATGCCACCAATTTGAAACAGAAATCAATATTATTTATTAAAGTTATTTGTTAATGTCACTACGAATTACATCGTATTTTAGTTATGTATTAAACTTGTAATAGCATTGGTTTTAACGCTTAGGTAACAATGAAATTTTATTTCACTTGCCAAAGTACATTTACTAAGTGCAAAACCTTTTAACTCAATGACATTTGTTACAATACCCTTGGTATTACTGTGCACTTAAATAAGTATTCTTTCACCAGCAAATAGCACACCGGACCAGTCGCAATTCATTACGTCTATGGCAGGGTTTATCAGGTAAATAGCACCACACCCTTGGACACATCTAGTTAGTAGCAAACATTACTCAATTACTCCAGTCTTCTTGAGCTCCCAACAAGGTCTGCAACGATGAGAGGCAGTCTTCACAAAACTAACCGTGTGTCCAGCCCCAACAGGCCACAGTTCCCAACAGGTATAATGAACTTAATATACTTATTAATAATATTTACTGTTCTCTTTAGGTTAATAGCTAATAATTGCTATTATCCCTTAAGTGACCGATGAAACACATGGCAATACGTATTTGTTAATTTAATTATCTTCAGAAAAAACATTTAGGGCGTAGTTAAAAATATAATATGAACGTTTCTATATTAATTTTTAGACTCTTCATCAGGTAGACCGTGTGTCAAAATATTTTATGTCGTTCCACTAATAGCTATCAACATAGATATCAATATTGATCTATTAAAGTTCTTGCTTCATCTAGTCGTATTACAGCCAATGCGACTGCATCAGAGAGCTTAGTAGAGATGTTGTTAAACAGAAGAGATACTGAGGTTGAAGATACCAAGAATTCTGATAATCACCTTAACGAAGTGGTAAAGTGACCTCTACCAAATAGATCACGGGTTCACATCTCGATGAGTTAGTAAAAGTATGCAAATGGTTTTGGGCCATTTTATATTCAAACACGTTTAGTGTAATCAATTAAAAAAAACCACTTAAGAACACTCTATGCTCTTAACATCTCGGTCTCCTTAGTCTACTTCAATTAAGTACAACTTTAATCAAGTGATCGTGCAATAAGAAACTGTGTTTATATGAGCTCTCTTCAAAAAGTTTTGTCCAAAATATATTTTCTAGTTCTTGACCTATCGGTTCACAATGTATTCAGTTGTAAAACATTAGACAAGTAAGAATTTAGCTATGACTAGTTTCTTTTTTGTTTCGCCTGCGGTGGTTGTGGAATTTTTCTGGTTAGCTATTCTGGCTCGGAGCACCGTGGACCCTCACTCAGTCCTGGATGGTTTCCCTCGACTGCGTTCCCAATATACATTGATCAGTTGTAATTATACTCTGCTCGGAGCACCGTGGACCCTCACTCAGTCCTGGATGGTTTCCCTCGACTGCGTTCCCAATATACATTGATCAGTTGTAATTATACTCTGCTCGGAGCACCGTGGACCCTCACTCAGTCCTGGATGGTTTCCCTCGACTGCGTTCCCAATATACATTGATCAGTTGTAATTATACTCTGCTCGGAGCACCGTGGACCCTCACTCAGTCCTGGATGGTTTCCCTCGACTGCGTTCCCAATATACATTGATCAGTTGTAATTATACTCTGCTCGGAGCACCGTGGACCCTCACTCAGTCCTGGATGGCTTCCCTCGACTGTGTTCCCAATATACATTGATTAGTTGTAATTATACTCTGCTCGTAGCACCGTGGATCCTCACTCAGTCCTGGATGGCTTCCCCGTAAACCATCGACTGTGTTCCCAATATACATTGATCAGTTGTAATTATACTGTAACAGAGTAATGTAACAGATAATCATTTTTTTTAAGTACACAAATATTTATAGTAGCTTTTTTGTACGTCATGGTTCTAACTGATGACCTCGGGCTGGTAGAGAAAGTGGGGTTTCCGGTTAGCCATCCCTGACATTGAGTGTTTATAACCCTACCGTTTTCGGGTCAGTTTATAGTTATTAATGGTTCTTACAAAAGAATTATTAATTTAAAGTAGTATTTGAAATTTAACTAAGTTAACAATATTAATACATTGTTAGCTCAACATTTAATTCTTAAAGATTTATCCAGCTGAAGCTGTAACTAAGTTGCAAGATGTATTGACAACAATAACGGAACTTCAGAGGGAAACCAGGGATAAATCTATTTCCGACCAGAATGTAATTGTGGCTCTGAGACGTGATAGGCGGTTTGTGGGACGTGCTCAGCCAACGCAAGACGTCGCCACAGCGTGTACGTGTTGCACGTTCCTCTCACGTGCTACGTGGTACACGAGGGTCTATCTGACTCGCGTTACATTAGCTATCTATTTATGTGTTCCTTATGTGAAACTATACCGCACCACTGTACCATAAACTGTATATTAATAGCTAAAACATCAGAATTTAGATTATTACAGCAAAATAGCATATCAGAACATATATTTCATGACTTATGAACGCTATTTATACAGTTATCTGTTTAAAAAAAGATCACTTCACGCTCTCATTTAAATCAACTCAACTAATATTGCTCACCACATTTATTTTTAAAGGAAGTTAATGAGTATTAAATCTAATTTGTTTTAGATATAAATAAAACCGCCGCACTTATATCCACATGGAAATGAAGATCTCCCACTTCGTATATCAACTGGTATATTAAAGGTTCTAAAGATTTGAATTCTAGTTAGAGTTTGCGAGGATTCAAACCCTTCCTAGTCCGAAGTACTTTTGACCAGTAATTTCTACCTCATATTACTCTAGCGATGCGATTACGCAGGCTATGGTAGTTAGAGAGGAACTAATTGGGATAACAAGTATTACATCCTCTCATTACAAAGTAAAATTCACAGGATGTCCACCTATTACTATTATGTTCTTTACATCTAACTACGTCCATTTGTGCTACCTGTTTTGTGCTCAACTCATGTACAAGAACCTACACTTCTTTCAATTAAAAGATAATCGAGTGATAGTGACATAATATTAGACACGGGTTTTCTTTGACTCATTTCTTTAATGTGTCATTTGATTCAAACTGGAAAGAGCAGATTTGTAAAATTAATAAGCCGATACAATGGAGTGTCAGGACTTTCAGGACTGTCTAATATATATATATATATATATATATATATATATATATATATATATATATATATACTTAAAAAATGAATTGTTTAAGTTCATACATTTTATTACCAACACGAACAGAAAACACACGCGCGCGCGTGCGCACGCACTCAATCCATTTTTTAATATTTTGCTATGAAATGCGCACTCATAATTTTGTTCTTATTTCGTCATATTTTGATTAATTTCATCCCCACAACAATGCCACTCTCCACATTGAAGCAACGTAATATAACAGTTTTATTATAACAAAGAAGTCATAACAAGCAGAGCCAATATTGTTTGAATCTGAAGTTCCAATTAAAAACTTTGTAATTAAAACAACGCTGGAACAACAGGAGGAATTAATCCTTGGGGAGCGTTTTTAATGCTCTCTTAATTGAACAATTTACTATTTAATCCTATGTTCGCGTGTTTGTTAAAACTGTTACGACGATTTATAATGTCTGGCCAAAGTGATTATTGTCCTCGGAATGTTATTACTTTAACTAAATCACTTTATCGTATAATGACTGGTTAAAGTCGTTAATTTATAACTGTGACTAGTGAACTTGATCATTATGCTTACCAGTCATTATACATAATGATAGTGACGGTAACATATAGATTACTGAAACCCATATGCGGACGTACTACATATCTGTTATACGAGTTAATACTTTAATACCATTAGTACCCGGTGTGTAGAGACACATCGCACTGCAGCGACACATTAATGATATTAGGAGTTTCCTCTCAACACAAGCGTCAACTAACAACGAAATCTATCAGTGAACCTCGTCTATGTCTCGAGGAACTTTATTAACTCATACAATGGTTGAAAAGTATTCACATAAAACATTTTAGTATATACCGGTTTGTGGTCGGTATACAATTTAACGTTTCATATTTCGTATACATTATTTGATTAGTTCACAGGGGTGTAATTGAAATTTCTCTACAAGTTTAGAATGTCTGTCAATTTCTTAAATCTAAACACAATATATTAAAGGACAGTTTTGGTCATTTTAACATTAATATTATGATCTCTATATCAAGGTCTCACGTAACAGACTTGAACAGGCTAGAAAATTTGTAGTATATAACTCATTTCTTTCTGTAGATGTTCTATGGATAGATAGATGTTTCCATCCCCCGGCAGAAAAAAGACGAACTGTGTCTGCCTACTGAGTGACCTAAGCTCCAATGATTCTTAAACTCATTCTTCTTCATATTTCATGCTAAATTTAGAGTCTGCAGATGATCCTCCCGAGATATCTTGTCATATGGTACAGTCACAATTTTGTTCATTGATTAGGTGTTTCATATCAGTGTTCTGGTGAGGTAGGGAGGGTACAACAACGCAAGAATGGGCTGAAATCAGTTCTTGTCATCAATTTTAACATTAAATTACCACTTATAGCATTTTTTCCTTTTTACATTAATAATAAGCTACAGTGTTAGTGTATCACATGATTTGAACCCGTGATCTCTCAGTTAGAGAGCCGAGACTATATCCACTAGTCTACAGAAGAGGACTAATCATTGTTCTTAGCTGGTTTACAAAACTTATTTATCCTACTATTTTATTTTCGCCATCTTGATCACCAGTAGTACCAATATAAAAATGTTTGTTAACTCTCAGCCATATCCCATGGAATGAAATGCACCATTATCAAACTCTGAGAAATAAAGCTTTCTGCAAAATTTCAAGTCTTAAAGTCTGTTATTGTTCTAGATATCGTGCGGACAGACATACAGATAAACACACAAACAGTCTGGCAGGCAGACATTTTTCCAACCCCACTTCGTTAACATTCAACCAACAAGAGTTAATAGAGTTTCGTATTTTACTTAGTGAATAATGAAACATAAATATATTATAGAATTGTTTGGAAGTTGACTAATACAACGGTCACAAAGGCATTAAGCCGAATTTTGTAATAATTTTACACTTTCTTGGTAATACATCTTTACAAGGCAAAACTGTTGTTGATTTATTCGGATGTGGTAAAGAAGCCGATACGACCTCTTATTGGTTGAGCTTCAGCCGCTGTGCCCCATACACTCATTTATATAAGCGACTGAAGTAGTATGTAGTAGTAGTTGCGTATGTAATTCATATACATTACGCGTATATTTAGGAAATAATTACATTTCTTAAGTAAAACCGTCCTCATTAGCCCATATCTTATTATGAGAAGTGATTGTTTAAAAATAAAGTAATATAATAAAATCGCATAAAATGTTACAGTTTATTCTAAATAGTACGTTAATTGTACTGTGAAATTCATAAAACCCATCCTAAGTTTTTCTAGCAAGAGGCTGTATTTGCATGGTTATAAACATAGAATAAAGTTTTATATATATATATATATATACAGGGTGTATATTATGTCTGGAAACACCCAAATATATCCTTTAATAATTTAAATATAAATTTGAAACCTCTTACAATCGTGATAGAGATTGGGCATCTACTTTTTGGAACAATGTTTTGTTATGTCACACCAACGGGGGACGTCCTGCCGAGGGTATCGTGAATATTCTTAATGGAAGCCTATACCTTGTGATACATAATTTTAAAGGTAATAGCTTACTGAATTGAATGCCACAAACCGCATCTCAAGGGAATTATTCTATCAGAAAATAGAGCATTTTTAGTATTGAAAATTTACTGATGTTCAACAATGTAGTTTTTAACATGGTTCTTGCCACAAAATGTGTTATACTAATTTTTTAGCATTTTTTAAATGTTCAATTAAAATAAAATAAACAATTTATTTTTAAGCTGGTTTCATTAGTACAAATTTACCAGTTTTTATTACAATGAATAAAACTTATGAGTCACTTTCTCTGATTACTTATGAATCTGTACTTGGTGTTTTCCAGTCAGCAGGAAGGTTTAAAGAGACAAAGTTCACTAGCCTATGAGAAACATTATTGTATTATTAATCATCTGGTCTACAGGTTTCAGTTTGTTGAGGAGCTTTCACTAGACAGGTCTAAGCTTGGGAAATTACAAATGGACAAAGGTCATATCATTCCTGTCGAGTTAATCAGTGTCTCTGAAGCATTGCTGTCAACAAGTTATCTAATTACAGTAGTTCAGTTTTTATTTGGCATTTTAATTTTAATGGAATTGTCTGAAAGAGAACGAATTACTCTGTTGATGATGCGAGGATATGGCGATCGTCAAAGATCTTATCGGGAAGTTTGTAATTTGTTTAATGACACTTTCCCAGAAAGGAATCCCATAAGTGTTTCAACAATATCAAAAAAACTATTGAGCGTTTTGAAATGACAGGGAGTGTACGTAATCGGCCAAAGTCGGGTAGGATTACAATCTGCAACAGAATGAAGAACATTGCACTAGATGTTTTGCAAACATTTATTGAAGACCCACATACATCGCTCAGAAAACACAGTTCGAAACAATTGCTTTGACACCAAATGCAGGTAAAACGTTTGTTGTAAGACTTTTCTAACAGCATACATTATTTTTTATTTGTAATAAGAAATCAATAACATAAGTATTTCCATAATTGTACTGTAATAAAAACTGGCAAATTTGTGCTAATAGAACCAGCTTAAAATGAAATTTTTGTTTTATTTAATTGAACATTTAAAAAAAATGCTAAAAAATTTAGTGTGTAACACATTTTGTGGCAAGAACCATGTTAAAATTACATTGTTGAACATCAGTAAATTTTCAATATAAAAAAATGCTTCTATTTTCTGATAGAATAATTCCTTTGAGATGCGGTTTGTGGCATTCAATTCAGTAAGCTATTACCTTTAAAATTATGTATCACAAGGTATAGGCTTCCATTTAAGAATATTCACGATACCCTCGGCAGGACGTCCCCCCGTTGGTGTGACATAACAAAACATTGTTCCAAAAAGTAGATGCCCAATCTCTATCACGATTGTAAAGAGGTTTCAAATTTATATTTAAATTATTAAAGGATATATTTGGGTGTTTCCAGACATAATATACACCCTGTATATATATATATATATATGTGTGTGTGTGTGTGTGTGTTTGGTTTTTTATTGATATTCTGAAATGGCAAATTTTCCTATTATATGTTTTAAGTGCACAAGGTATGGTAGAACAATATTTTGCAAAATGTGCTTGATTCAATTGGCTTATAAACATATTTAATGTTGTCTTAGTTATTACACCACCATAAAACTAATAGATTACTTTACCACCATGCAAGATTACTTTTTTGGTTCATCATTATATTTTTTATATTACAATTAATAAGACAAAAATTAATAAAGGTCCTTCTGAACCTGTGCCAAAAATAGATTGGAACGAGTATTCAGACTTCAAAAAAAGGCTGTTAGAATCAT
This sequence comes from Homalodisca vitripennis, assembly GCF_021130785.1. Classification (NCBI taxonomy): domain Eukaryota; kingdom Metazoa; phylum Arthropoda; class Insecta; order Hemiptera; family Cicadellidae; genus Homalodisca; species Homalodisca vitripennis. The sequence goes on from NC_060207.1 coordinate 74,649,156, forward strand.
ACAAAAGTTGAGTTTCAGAGAGTCGTGTAAGGAATCTTTTAGGGAGCTTGGATTTATGACTTTGCCCTGCCTCTACATTTTTGAGGTGATTACGTACTGCAGATCAAGGTGTACTCTGATTCGTGGCAGGGACGTTCACCAATATGAAACAAGAGGCAGGGACAACTATCGAACTCAGCATCACAAACTGGCGTTGTCGCAACATCTACCTCAAGAAGTTGGTGTCAAACTGATCAATAAGCTCCCTGAAAGTATAAAGAATTCCAACAATCAAAATCAATTTAAAACTCGTCTAAGACGCCTACTGGTGTCTAGAGCGTTTTACTCTGTCGATGAATTCATGATGAGCCGCTGGGATTTATGAGAGCATAGGATCTGAGGTCAGTGAGAATGTGTTTGAGAGAATGTATGAAGATGTAAGTTTGACTGTGTGTGTGAATGTATAAGGGGTTGCTTATAACTATAATTATAAGAGGTTTCTTGACGATTGCGATGCAATGTTGAATTGTAAAGAAAATGCAATAAAAGATGATTTGATTTGATTTGATTTTGATTTGAACAAAAAAACTTTTAATTTTAATACAATATTAATAAACTTACATTCGTATTTAATAGTAGCGTCATAGGATAAAATTAAGCCGGTTGGGATAGTAATTATAAACAACGGCTAACTTATAAACTTTCTTATAAACGAATATAACGGAATACAAACGGAAATAAAACATTATTTACACAGATAGTTATTTCAATTAATTTCATAAGTTATAATATGCATTAAAATTATTTATGGTATTCATTTTTGAAGAAATGTTAGTGAAAACGTGTCTTGGTTAAAATCTTAAATAATACTTTCTTGAATATATCATCTTCCGAAGAATGTTTTTTCTGAAGAATGTATTGAGAATTAAAATATTTTTTAGCTAAAACTTATAAATGTTAGGTATTTCAGGAATTTTCCAAAACTGTACATATTTCAGTTCTCAAAAGTCTTATTTTATCTTTGTTATTCTTGTAATCTGTTCTACTGTTGTTTGTAGATAACTACATCATGTTGTTGGGCACCTGAACTATTTATAGCGTGTTTCGAGGGATAGAACTCAAGATGTGGTAGTTACATATATAACACTTATTATTTCATGGTGATAATGAAATGTTACAACGATTTGCAAATTTGCTCGAACCACCGTTCGTATTATATAAATATAAACTAATGGACGTGACTCTCCTCTGAATTTCGGCAGCATCTGTGTACTTTTGTGCTACCGAGCAGTAGTATCCGCTGATGGAAATACGAAAACAGCGAAATTTTGTTGAAATCTCTTGAACTAACATCAAAGACAGCTTGTGGATGAATATTAGGAACGAGTAGGTGCATGATATATTTATTGATATTATTGATCCCTTTTCGAGAAAGTATATCATAACAATATAAACAATCCACTCTAGATTTAGTAATGTATTATCTGTGTTTCTTCTAACATTTGAACTAAACGCAACAATTAAATTTCTGTATCCATAATTATTTTTTTCTTCATTACGTTAGAACAGTAATTTTATTGATTATAACTTCGACCAAAGTTTATGTCGCTGCTAGTAAAAGAACTTTTAGCGTATGTAACATTTTTTTTGTGAACCTTAAATTTATAACAGAGAGTAAGAGTTTTAGATTTTATTAACTTTGGCAGACAGGCCTGATTCAACCTGGAAAATCCATATCAGCTGGGCTATTAAACAGCTGCAGCTCAGCTGGGCCAAACAACAATTGACTCCTACTTCCTGTTGGACTTTGTTACTGACTGTCAGGCTTCACGAGGCTTAACCTCTATCTCTCATGGCGATAGTTTGAAGATTGTTCAGTTGGAAATTGAGTCTCCACGAGGTTATCTATAATGTCTTTACCTACATTGCTCCCTTCCTGGCCCCATTACGGATTGTTGCCAAGGTGAGGTATTTTAATATTCTTTTAAGTCAAATAATGTGTGTACCAAGAAATTATAAATACTTTTGAATACAGATACTTGGAATTAATTTTTCTTTTCTCAACCAACCAGAGTAAATATATTAGTGAAATTAAGAAGCAGAAATTACTTGAGCCTTTATTAATTTGTAAGTTGTACTCATAAATATAAATCCTTTCAGATTGTAAATATTATCATAGTGTTTTAATGGTTCATATTTTCTTAGATCCAAACATATGTTGTTGCAATGGTTAGAACTTTTTTATTTTAAATAATGCATTTGAAATAACAACAAAATGTACTTTAGGTAATAAATAGTGTTGTGTGGGCCTATAAGTTAAAAAATTATCTGTTAGTCTGTTTTATTTTTGCTGTTGTTTGTAAATTCAGGATAATAAATGTTGGTAATTTATGCTACGTGCTTTGTCAAAATGTAAGTAAGAAAAGGCATTTGTAGAATAGGAAACAAATATGAAAAGATGTTTTTCAAGTGAATTCTATTTAAAGCTTATTTTAGTTAATAATTTATTTTTGGAATTTTAATTAACTATATCTCATTATATTGACTACTGTAGATTGAGTAATTGACTAATAGTTAATTTTTGGGGTTATTTACATTACAAACCGATTATATATCTCTCAAAATACTTCATGTTAAGATTATTTCACGGAATATTTAGGTTTCATTGTTATTATTGTTAACATAAAATTTTACGTGCTATTCTGAAGCAACTATTATACATCTTTCAGTGTCAAATATTTTTGTAGATTCTATTGTCTGAATTGTGCTCAGGGATTTGTTCGGGAGCGGTTTGTGTGCCTCCACATAGGTCTGCGTACCACTACCTATCCAGTGCCCGTGCCATACCTGCTACTGTGCCTTCCTCCCTGACCGTGGAGCCCTTACGGAGGCGTATGGTTGTGATCTACGTAGTTGAATAATTACTTATAAATATCTTTCTTTATTGGATACATATTGATGTTTAATGTGCTTTGTGTAAATATGTGTCTAGTTTATGTAAGTATTGTTTGATTGATATCTATGGGTAAAATACCAGAAGTACTAGTGGCCGGCCAAGGTAATGTTGTTTAGTGTATAATTACTGGTGTTTAGGGTATATTGTATTGATAAATCTAAGGGTTACCTGTACCCTCAGACTGTTGAGATCCAAATACAGAAATGGTAATCAAACCTTTTTCCATGATATGAATGTAAAATTACATAATTTTAATAAATATTTCATTTGATAAATGTTTTTCTTGTGCAATAAAAAAAACAGGCTCTTAGAATTTTTCTAAACTTAATGATTACATTGAATGAGTTTAGCTTTCTTACATGTATTTCCTTTTCTTAAATTTACCTTGTATTTAACTCACTCTTACTTGGTTGGTTATAAGGTCATTAATTTTACAACATCATTTCAGTAACGGGTCTTTTCCTTGTTCTGACTCCGTTCTCCTACCACACTACTACTGGAAACAAGGTGGCGCCCTCCGATAGTACCGTTAACAGTTAACTCTACTACGCCGTTAACTTGTGAAAAACCACACCTACCCTTCCCACCCCCTAGACTGAGCAAACTGGGACCGCTACATTTGGCGCTGTCAACGTGGGACATGGCTTGTGTGGGGGACTAAATATATTTGTGATTTTTTTTTGTTCTGATGGTGATTGATATGGACATTATGGTTGGTTAACTTGTTGTATATTGCAACACTTTTGTCGGTACTCGTAATTATTAGTGGTTTTGTTTACTGACTGTACACCTCTATTATCTTTTCTTAAATTGTGTGATTGTTCGTTTTTCACTTTGGAATTTGGTTTCTGCTGTCACCATGAAATGCATATTATTTACGTCGTCATGAAAATGAATATGAGTTGAAACTTAGAGGTTTAGCTACTACAGGAAATGCAAATGAATTGAGATCCAGGCTCTCTCAAGCTTTTCTTGATAATGTTGAGATTAAGGAAGACGTTATTAGTAATCTAAATGCTGAAACCGAACTTGAAGAATGTGAGAAAAAATTCAATGACCCTGTCAAAGCTAGTTGAAGATTATGAAGGAAATACAAAAGACAATGAATATCGAAGACTTTCTGCCCGCCTTTGGCATCTTTACTTGCGAGTGGAGCGTATACCTGTGAAACTGGACTGGGATAAAGACACAGCGGAGGAGAAAGACGACTTATTACAGAGATCAAAACACATGCTAGATACCTTCCTTTCCCTCTCATCTAAGGTAGCGGAGAAGCTGGACAGTGCTGAAGAAAAGAAGGCGAGTGAAGATACGTCAGTGAATACTGCGGAAGAAGGAGGCACTTCCCAAGGTACCAATACAGAAACTCCACCCTCTCAAGGAAATGTAAATCGGAAGAATATCGCACAAGAAAAGCACCTTCCCCTCTTGGACATGCTGGACAAGGAATATCTACTATGGTTGAAAATAGGAAACTGAAATCTGATCAGTCATGTATAGAGGCAGAAACTGCAAAACCTATACCAGTCTTCAAATGGGGTTTACAGTTTTAGTAATGGTCCTGGCCAGAGCATTGGTGCATTTTTGCAGCGGTTGAGGAACTTCGTCATGCTCGCGGAGTTTCTGAAGCTCAACTTTTTAGGTCAGCAGTTGATTTATTTTACCGGCAATGCTTTAATTTGGTATCGGTCGACCCGTGGGCAGAGTCAATTCCTGGGGAGCAATTGTGTACGGAGATGAAACTTGTTTTTCAGACGCCGGATTATGACGATTATGTTGCTGCAGGAGATTATGAAACAGAACTCAAGGCGATCAAGAGCATATTGATCTTTTCATTGCTTCTATGGAGGGTCTTTATGGTCGTTTGTCAAATCCAATTCCGGAACCCATCAGGCTTCGTCAGATTCTTAAGAATCTAAATCATTATTTGCAGGACAAACTCTGTATGTTTGTGATCTCTTCTATTGATGAACTCCGACAAATGGGACGTAAGGCTGAGCTGGGAAGATTGAGAACTACAAATAGCAGGCCTCCTCCTAGGCCAGGCACCGTCTTAGAACCTGATCTAGCTTACTCTCGCACTGATAATCGCAAGAATTCCTCAAATCATCAAGTTCATGCACTTAATAAACCTACGAGTTTTAACCCCAAGGAAGTCCAAATGTTGGAATTGTGGTGAGGAAGGGCCACATGTACAGTAATTGTCCTAAGAGAGGCAACTTTTCTGCTATAGCTGTGGGCATGCTGGTTATCGCAAAACAACCTGTCCTAAGTGTAGTTCAAAGAAACGGAGTACGAAGGGAGCCTCCTCGGGCATCTTAGGAGTACCTCCCTTATCTCATTTTACCGTCAACCAATAAGTTGTCCAATTGTGATTTGACTTCATTGCCTAAAGGTATAAATTTTCTGATTGAAACTTCCACTAATGATCCGCGACCTTATCTACCAATTCGAATTTTTGGATTTAGTTGCAAAGCATTGTTAGATTCTGGAGCTTCAAATACAGTGATTGGAAGAGACCTGATGTGGATTTTTGATAAGTTCCCGGCAAAAAATTCGGCCATTGTCCAACCAATTTGTAGAAACTGCTGACCACCAGAAACATAAGATTATTGGAAGAGCACAAACATTCCTATTACTCTCGCTCATAAAACAAAACATTTATCTGTCATTGTTGTACCTTCTCTATCTCAAACAATTATTTTGGGGATAGATTTTTGGAATGCTATGCATATTGTTATGGACGCCTATGAGAAGTCCTGGGAATTTTCTGAGAACCCACCAACACGAGGCCAGATATGTGCAATTGGTCTACAAGACTCTACCGTATTGACTACGTCACAAAGGGAAGACTTAAATAATCTTTTGGAGAAGTACTTTTGCAATCAAGGAGAGAAATTAGGAAGAACCCATTTAGTGCAGCATAAAATTGACACTGGAGATGCTTCTCCCATAAAGCAACGCTACTATCCCATGTCTCCCGCTAGATTGCAGCTTGTGTATGCCGAACTTGATAAAAATGATTGAACTGGGTGTTGTAGAACCTTCAAGAAGTGCTTGGTCCTCCCCAATCATACTTGTGGACATAACCTGATGGTGGGCAAAGGTTTTGCGTCGATTTCCGGAAAGTCAACTCAGTCACTTGCAGAGATGCTTACCCCTTACCTCATGTCACTTCGATTTTGGATCGCTTAAGGGATGCCCAATACTTGTCTGCGTTGGATATCAAAAAGCGCTTACTGGCAGATTCCCCTTGAAGCTTCAAGTAAAGAGAAAACTGCCTTTACAATCCAAGGAAGAGGTCTTTTCCACTTTAATGTTCTCCCATTTGGACTCACAATGCACCGGCCACCTGGCAACGATTGGTTTGATAATATATTAGGGATGGACTTGGAACCTTTTGTCTTTATCTACCTTGATGACGTAATAATAGTCACACAGACCTTTGAGAAACAATCTTGAAATTCTGGAAGAAGTCTTCAAGCGGCTAGCAGCAGCTAATCTAACCTTAAATCAAGACAAGTGCCGATTTTGCCAACCTGAACTTCGTTATTTGGGCTATATTGTCGATGCTAAATGGCCTGAGAGTTGACCCTGAAAAGGTGAAAGCCATTTTGGAAATTCCTACCCCTCGCTCAGTGAAGGAAGTCCGTGCATTCTGCGGTACTGCAAGTTGGTATCGGAGGTTTATCCCAAATTTTGCCTCTCGTCTTTATCCTCTTACTTCAATGCTGAGGAAACATAACAACTTTAAGTGGACCATTGAAGCTCAGAATGCTTTTGAAGAATATAAAGGGTAACCTTGTAAAAATCTCCAATCCTTTCTTGCCCAGACTTTGGGAAGGAATTTTACCATTTCTTGTGACGCTTCGGCTGTTGGTGTTGGAGCGGTACTCTCCCAAATGTCAGAGGAAGGAGAAAATGTGATTGCCTATGCAAGTCGGACGTTGAGCAAAACTGAGCAAAAGTTTTCTGCTACAGAGCGGGAGTGTTTGGCCGTCATTTGGTCAATTGAAAAGTTCCGCCCTTATATAGAAGGAGTTCACTTTGTTGTTGTTAACTGACCATCACAGTTTGTTTGGCTTCATAATTTAAAAGATCCTCAAGGAAGATTGGCACGGTGGGCGCATTACGTCTTCAACCTTTTAACTTCACTTTGCTGCATCGCAAAGGTAAAGAACACGTCGTTCCGGATCTTTTATCTAGGAACCCATTAGAATCTGTACCTGCAGAATTTATCGTTGATTCCCTCACTAACTGTTTTCCGATTGGGGACAAGTGGTATCTGAAGATGATCGACTCAGTAAAAGAAAAGCCTGACCTTTACTCTTCATGGAAAGTTGTCGATAATCAGCTCTGGAAGTGTGTCCCTTCATCTACTTCGGTTGGTGATGAGCAAGAAGATTGGAAGCTAGTTGTACCCAAGGATCAGCGTGGGAAACTCTTCAAACAATTTCATGACGCTCCTACATCTGGACACTTGGGCACGTATAAAACCTACCACAGACTCTTACAGAAAGTACTATTGGCCTAAGATGAGGAAGGACACCGCAACATAATGTCTCTCGCTGTAGGGTGTGTCAGCAAGCTAAGTCGGCTACCTTAAAGCCAGCAGGACTTATGGGGTCTCAGAGAGTAGTGGACCGACCGTGGCAGACAATAAGTCTGGATTGATGGGACCTTTTGTAAGATCATCAAGAGGTTACAAGTACCTGATGGTAGTGGTGGATTACTTCAGCAGGGTATACCCTTCTGTTTCCATTAAGAGCAGCAACTGCAAGACTTGTTGCTAAACATTTGGAGGAAGATGTATTCTTGGTATATGGGGTTCCTAAACATTGTCATTTGCGACAATGGATCTGAATTCATTGGTCAACCATTTCGAGATTTGCTCAAGGAATATAAAGTGAAGACTATCTACACTCCTAGTCACATCCTCAAGCAAACCCAACGGAGCGGGTGAACCGAACTATAGGGAACATGTTGAGATCTTATGTTGGGGATAATCACCGCAATTGGGATATTAAGTTACCTCAGATTGGGGTGTGCCCTACGAACGGCAGTACATGAGACCACTGGTCATTCCCCAGCCTTTCTTGTATTCGGAAATGAGATCAACTTATCGGGTGAGGGATCTGGGAATCTTGGTGAAGAAGATTTGCCTCAGCTTTCCGATGCAGGTGATCACCTCCAGAAACTGACGCGCTTGAATGAAGTTTTTAAGGAGATAAAAGAAAGGATGAAGAGGGCACATGAGATTAATGCTCAACGATACAAACCTGCGGAGGAGAGAGCAGCAGTTTAAAGCAGGTTCAACTTGTATGGAAGAGGAACTTCACCCAAGCGGATGCAGTCAACTACAAGTCATCCAAACTCTTTCCAAAATTTGTTGGGCCTTACCGAATTAAGAAGAAAATATCTCCAGTGACCTATCAGCTCCAATCAGAAGATGGGAAATTCATGGGCACCTGGCATACCTCGGACTTAAAACCTTATCTTCAGTAACGGATGAAAATTTGGGAAATTTTCTCATGAGAGAGGGGGTGGTGTAACATTTTTTTTTTGTGAACCTTAAATTTTATAACAGAGAGTAAGAGTTAGATTTTATTAACTTTGGCAGACAGGCCTGATCAACCTGGAAAATCCATATCAGCTGGCTATTAAACAGCTGCAGCTCCAGCTGGCCAAACAACAATTGACTCCTACTTCCTGTTGGACTTTGTTACTGACTGTCAGGCTTCACGAGGCTTAACCTCTATCTCTCATGGCGATAGTTTGAAGATTGTTCAGTTGGAAATTGAGTCTCCACGAGGTTATCTATAATGTCTTTACCTACATTGCTCCCTTCTGGCCCATTACTGGATTGTTGCCAAGGTGAGGTATTTTAATATTCTTTTAAGTCCAAATAATGTGTGCTACCAAGAAATTATAAATACTTTTGAATACAGATACTTGGAATTAATTTTTCTTTTCTCAACCAACCAGAGTAAATATATTAGTGAAATTAAGAAGCAGAAAATTTACTTGAGCCTTTATTAATTTGTAAGTTGTACTCATAAATATAAATCCTTTCAGATTGTAAATATTATCATAGTGTTTTAATGGTTCATATTTTCTTAGATCCAAACATATGTTGTTGCAATGGTTAGAACTTTTATTTTAAATAATGCATTTGAAATAACAACAAAATGTACTTTAGGTAATAAATAGTGTTGTGTGGCCTATAAGTTAAAAAATTATCTGTTAGTCTGTTTTATTTTTGCTGTTGTTTGTAAAATTCAGGATAATAAATGTTGGTAATTTATGCTACGTGCTTTGTCAAAATTGTAAGTAAGAAAAGGCATTTGTAGAATAGGAAACAAATATGAAAAGATGTTTTCAAGTGAATTCTATTTAAAGCTTATTTTAGTTAATAATTTATTTTTGGAATTTAATTTAATTAACAATATCTCATTATATTGACTACTGTAGATTGAGTAATTGACTAATAGTTAATTTTTGGGGTTATTTTACATTACAAACCGATTATATATCTCTCAAAATACTTCATGTTAAGATTATTTCACGGAATATTTAGGTTTCATTGTTATTATTGTTAACATAAAATTTTACGTGCTATTCTGAAGCAACTATTATACATCTTTCAGTGTCAAATATTTTTGTAGATTCTATTGTCTGAATTGTGCTCAGGGATTTGTTCGGAGCGGTTTGTGTGCCTCCACATAGGTCTGCGTACCACTACCTATCCAGTGCCCGTGCCTACCTGCTACTGTGCCTTCCTCCCTGACCGTGAGCCCTTACGGAGGCGTATGGTTGTGATCTACGTAGTTGAATAATTACTTATAATATCTTTCTTTATTGGATACATATTGATGTTTTAATGTGCTTTGTGTAAATATGTGTCTAGTTTTATGTAAGTATTGTTGATTGATATCTATGGGTAAAATACCAGAAGTACTAGTGGCCGGCCAAGGTAATGTTGTTTAGTGTATAATTACTGGTGTTTAGGGTATATTGTATTGATAAATCTAAGGGTTTACCTGTACCTCAGACTGTTGAGATCCAAATACAGAAATGGTAATCAAACCTTTTTCCATGATATGAAATGTAAAATTACATAATTTTAATAAATATTTCATTTGATAAATGTTTCTTGTGCAATAAAAAAACAGGCTCTTAGAATTTTTCTAAACTTAATGATTACATTGAATGAGTTTAGCTTTCTTACATGTATTTCCTTTTCTTAAATTTACCTTGTATTTAACTCACTCTTACTTTGGTTGGTTATAAGGTCATTAATTTTACAACATCATTCAGTAAACGGGTCTTTTCCTTGTTCTGACTCCGTTCTCCTACCACACTACTACTGGAAACAAGGTGGCGCCCTCCGATAGTACCGTTAACAGTTAACTCTACTACGCCGTTAACTTGTGAAAACCACACCTACCCTTCCCACCCCCTAGACTGAGCAAACTGGGACCGCTACACATATTCGACCAGTGTAGATTGCTGCACGCTTCGAATAAGTAAGCGAGATCATTATTCGGTGCTCAAATATATACCAACAGCAGCGAGTCCGCTATAATGTTCTCACTAGTATCATAAACTATAATTTAAAAATTATGATGTCAGTAAAATGTCATAATTTAATCAGGAAACTTGTGGGTACTAAAATAACATAGTTATTCTCTTAGTGGCTCGCCTCGCTTCATTGCAGTTGTAAAAACTTGGTTTATGGAATTAGATTATTAAACTTGATTCAGCGTAAAGTAAACTTTGTTTGTGATATTTCATCTTGTAAGATTCTCATTAATTACATTTTATTAGCTTCTCTGTTTACCTGTATATAGTGGTTTTAAACCAATATAAAGTTGGTTCACAGTAATGAAATGAAACAAGTGAAGTAATTATTAATAGTTTCAGTTTTAATCACTTGGCGTTTTATTAGTTTATATTTTTATTAATTATTCTTAGAAGTTTAAATTTGAAGAGGAAATCTTAAATGCAAATTAATATTACCCTTCAAATGAAAATGTACACCTTTTAATGGATAATTGAGTGAAAACGTACGAGAAAATAGTCTTGCTAACTGTCCTTCAGGTCTATTTTATTCGTTAACAAAGTAGCTTGCAGTTAGGAGTAAGGGAGTAGACAGTAAAGAGAAATAGCAATCTCAGTTGAATATTCATTTAACCAACGTCCCTTTCCAAACTGATAACATCTCACATTCAAGTGCCATACCACTCGCAGACTCTGGCAGTGACAGGTGCTTGTGCGCGTTTTAATCAAATTTTGGCTAGTGTTGTATTTTAAATACTTCTCACTTGAATCTACTCTTTCCTGCACATCGAAAAATTAATATTGAATACATTGTTAATGCTTTGTAGTATCCAATATAATGTTGATATAGTGAATATTTCTTTTCTATCAAATATATCTTCATTAATGGTATCTTCCTTGCGATAATAGCAAAGCTGTAAAGAGATCATTAAAGTATACATTCCCTCCAATTTTTCTGAATGAAACATTAAATAGGTACTAGCTACATCAATAATACATGATACAATAATAATTTCAGTGATTTTCAAAAGTATTTGTAAAATGCCACCCAAACGATTTAAAATTAGATAAGATGCATATAAAAACATTTTACACGAAAAGTAATAGAACAAATTTTTACTTCAGTGATAAATCATGATTTACTCTAATTAACACAATAAATAAATAAATAAAATACTTCAAACTACTCGTTCTTAATTAATTGTAATTGTCATATCATTCAATAAAGATACTACACCAAAAAGTCGCTTCCAATTTAAATTGACAACAATATCTCAAAAATAGTGGTGTTGTACTTTTTATTTGACAAATGCCAAGTTCTCTTACAATGTAAGCACAAAGTGCTTGGATGTGATCAGTATCGAAATAACGTCTCCGCATTCTGCTGACGTCATGTCTCCTGTTACGTGATCACATCAGTGATCTCGGATGTCTGCTGGCGACAGCTGACTTCTCCATTATCTCAGACAAGGAAACGTAGTCAACGTGAAATTATTTCTATTACGTCCGTTTCTTTTATTTAACGAGATAGTAATTCATTCCTGATTTAAGAAGATTTATTTTTCTCGTGTAAGAGATTTTTGGTATAGGGAGAATTGTTTTGGCCGAAACGCTTTTAAATAGGTAGTTAAATAAAAATAACAATGAAGTGAAAAGCTATGTTTAAATATACTTTCGTCTTTCAATGTTACTTCCAACAAAGTTTAAGGTTAATAAACACTATACTAATATAAAATAAAGACATTACATTTGGATATACATACAACATCTCGTACACCTAATGGTGTGACATTTTTGTACATACAAATATATAGTCTATATTTATAGTGAATACATTTTTAATGCTTTGTAGGATCCAATATAATGATGATATAGTGAATATAAATACATATCAATTAACACACACACACACACACACACACACACACACACACACACACACACACACACACACACACACACACACACACACACACACACACACACACACACACACACACACACACACACACACACACACACACACACACACACACACACACACACACACACACACACACACACACACACACACACACACACACACACACACACACACACACACACACACACACACACACACACACACACACACACACACACACACACACACACACACACACACACACACACACACACACACACACACACACACGCACACACACACACACACACGCGCACACACACACACACACACACGTATTTATTTACTAATCAGCCTAGGTACTTATTCATTTGAAAATGTAAAAAGGTGTTAGATCATAATCTATATCATTAGCTTATATTGCGCTACTTATGCGTAAATTAAAACATTATAGTTTGAGAATAATATAAAGTGGTTAAAAATAGTCAAGATCTAATTAACCCAGTTGGCCGGAGCCTCTGTTTGTGACAGGTACTTGCGCTTATTCGAATCATTGTTTTTAATCTCAATATCCATGTTTTTCACCTACACAAAAATCCACTATTTGCCAAAATTGGTCGAGAAATTAAATAATTAATCATTACACAACAACCACAAACTACCCTTAAATGATACCACCAAGTATTTGCTAATATAATAGACATTGCATCTATCAACTGATTAAGTCATTCGTTCCGAACGTATTTTTGATAACTTAAGAAATCTAATCTCAAAGTAGTAGGAGATTCAAGAACATAACATATTAAATCGCGCGCGCGTGTGTGTGTGTGTGTGTGTGTGTGTGTGTGTGTGTGTGTGTGTGTGTGTGTGTGTAAAACGTACATATGGCAGTTTGAGAACCGGTTTCGTTCTGTTCTTCAGATTTTATCATTCCCAGAGTTTAAACAAGCTGAATCTTTTGGATTTACCAATGTTAGACACTTCACCGCTTGAGCACCAATCAAAAATTGGATATGCATTGGTGGTGAATAATTTTGTAACATTATTTCTATATATTGTTACAGTAAACATTGTATGGCGAAATTAATTACAATTTAAATGTAACTTGTTTAATTGACATTTTTACAACGTATCGTTTAAGCCAACAATTCAAAACTATTATTTTTCATTGTCTTATATATTGCAAAATATGCTAAACACATTTTCATACTAATTTCAAACTTAATAAAACCATTGAAGGTTGTTGCAACAATGGTTTTTGATAGTTGGGAGGACGCAACGAATTATATGTTATTAGGATCCTGTTGACAAATCTCAATCCAGATCTTTTGGAGCCACGTCTCTCTTAAATTGATGCCACTCTCTGTATTTGTGGATGAATTAAAAATTAAATTAAAAATTACAATATGTACTTTCAATTTTGAGTTAGTATATACTGCACTATACTTCATAGTATAAATAAATGAACAGTACTATTATCACACACTTACAACACGAGGCTCAGAACGAGCAATAGGAGCACATTTGTGTTACCAGTGACGCAACTGCCGTCATTGTAATTTAAAATGCAAATTCTGTTCTCAACTGATGTCTTACAAAAGTTTGCCGTCTTCTTGATTGGAAACTCCTCAATTGCCTTCTTGATTTAATCTGAATAGTGATAAGACAGTCCTTGTATGTTTTCCACTAATATTACAAACTCGTAGTGAATCTATATATATATATATATATATAAAAATGAATGTTTGTGTGTTTGTCCTTTATGGAATCGTAAAATATTTGACTGATCATTATGAAAATTTGTATGTATATATATTTTTCCACGGAGAAGGTTTATATGCCATGCCTATTGATGGAATTCGCCACCAGGCGGAGCTGCAAAAGATAAAAGTGTCTGCACACTATAAACTGCAATTTACGACAGTTACGTATATTAAATAGCCAAACAGTGTTTGAAGGCGCTAATTTGTGATATATATTTGTATTTGAAAATACATTTTTCGTTGGACATAAAACTTGAGTGTTAGACCACTTTAGAATAAATAAATGTAATTGTATAATGGCTATAAACGTACACTTTTTACATATTTTCTTAATCGTGGCATCAAGACAAACTCTACATCGGCGTTGGAAATATAATTTACTGAACCAGAAGTGCTCATGCACGGGCAAAGCTTACGAAAAGCGTGTGAAACCGCGGGAAACAGCTAGTAGTTTATAAATCCACCTCGTTTGTATTGAAACAAACATGCATATCTTAAGGGACTTTAGTAATTGAAAATTTGAAATTTACCTAGTTTATCTAAGATTGAAGGTGGAAGATTTTGTGGTGTTGGTTTAACTTTGGAGGTCTCAAAAAGTAACTCTGAACTCTAATTCAGAACGATAAATGAGCAAAGACAACATCGGCATATCATATTAAATGGCGTATTAAACATTCCTGCAAAGTATTTAAATCTCCTGATCCATTTCAGAATTTTTGAAATTTTAGTTAGATGAATGGTTTGGAACCCTGAAGTCCAAGATTGAAATAGTTCTTATGAGTATAAATGAAATACTCAAATTTAGTTGCAATATTTATTAATATTTTAATACCCACAACAGTTTTAGTAACAACCGTATTATGTCAGACCAGTGTGATGCTGTAATGTGATAAAGCCCAATGATAGTTTTGAAGTGGAAGTAGATCTAATAGGTCAATAAATTCTATATTATTTCAGTATTAAAGGCAAGAAGTTCAAAATTAAAGCAACATTGTAACTCGCATTTCAGAATTGTTCTGGTTTGAATGGGTTAACTTCAGACGTCATAGTAGACTTTGCTTTCTAGTAACGATAAAAAAGTATACGTACGTAGATATGAAAAACAAACACATCAGATATGAGTCAAAAAGCATCTATTGGTCTAAGATATTTTTGATGCAGTAGTAGCTTTTGCACTGACGACCCAATCAAGAAAATATATACATACGTGAATGTATATGTGGTAATAAACCTGCATAGGTCATAAAACATTTACTTACAGCCCTTTTATTCTACTGTAAGTCTTATTCTGTCAAAATTTGTCTATTTCCAATAACCTAATAATCCAATGATAATAATATATTTCCTGTCAAAGATATTTCTGTGGCCATTGAAGCGTTTGCCCGATCATAAAAATATACACATAAGTTCATCTGAAAGTATACTTTCTGTTTTAGGTATTTCCGGTACCGGTAGTCAAATGTTCGTCAATTTTCACATTTATAGGATATCACAAGTTGAAAACAAAGTACAGTTCTTTTAGAGGGTTAAAATCCCATTTCATCCCCTATGGGTGGTTGATATTCATTAAAACTATTTTTATTTGTCTGCTGTGACATATGAAATCGTAAACGTGGCATATGGCAAGTGTGTGTCAAATTTCATCTTTCTAGAACATCGACAAATATAGTTATTCTAGGGAGGTGCAACCCTATTTAAACCCCTATGGATATCTGATCTTCTTGAATATGCTTTAGTTTTTTTTTTTATTTAAGTCATAAGTCATACGTTTGGCAAATTTGAACTATATGATATATCGGGAGGTTAGAGCATTATTGAGGAGTGAGAGTTATTAAGTAAGGGCTTTACCTTTATATATGGAGATGAGTTTTAAAAGATATTGGTTTAACTTCTGTATTACTGATAAATTTAAAACTTCGATAACGCAATGTATACAGCCATATCGTGCGAAATAAGTCATAATTTACGGTTGAAGGGTCTGGTAGTGAACGTGAAAAGGTGTTACCGAAAATCGGACATTTAAAACATAATCAGATATGTCCAATTTTCTACATAGATGGTGAGGATTAAAGAGTAACGCTTCTTTGTATTTTCATGCACTTTTATTTCACACTAGTGTATTTATAGAAAAATGCTATCCACTCCAATATGTAAAACCATTTATCAAAATATTAGTTTAACGTCCATTAGTTTAAATTTTCATATAGAGTAGTTTAAGATGAAACTTTAGTAGCCCATTAGAGTTTGATGTATAGTTTAAGATTGTTTTTTATAACATCTATCATTAAACTTAGTTTCAACGTAAAATGAAGTAAAGATGTAAACGTCAGCAATTTGATTAAAGATACATTTAGTATTTAAAATCGGTCACATGCAATTGTACTCAATTTGCTCTTAGTGACAAAAGAACCACACACACACACACGCACACGCGCGCAGGCACGCGCGCGCGCACACACACACACACACACACACACATACATATAGCCCCACACAAATTGAAAGTACTAAAATACTGAGCTAAACTAATGAAATTTCTAGAATGTATGTTATAATATATCAGTCATTGCTCAGTTTGGTAAGCCATTTCGTTTAAAGAAATTCATAAAATTCGCGCGCGCCCAATTAAATTTCAATATTCATACCTCTCATATTAATCGAAAAGGAAAATTTGTTTTACATATGTTAAAATCATGTCATTTTAAATAAACAATCACATTCAAGTAATTACAAAATCTACCCACTTTTTTAGACTGAGCCGGAGGAACTATATACACGCATTATGTATCCCAAATACGATACTGACTCTAGAGAGACCCTTGAACTGTCTCGAACATCGTCACACATACACTACAGCAGTAGCAATATAAGAGATAGTAAAGTTTTGAATAACCTCCTGGGAAAGGTCAAAACTGTTTTATTAACTTCAGAAGGAAAACAAGAACATTATTCTGAGGTATTTTTATCTTTGCATCTCTTCCGCCAGTTTGTTGGAATGGGACGTTATCTGCTGCTAATTTATTGTTATAACTTTACAACTTTAATAATTCGTTAGTATTATTTCTAATAAAATTTTGAATTTGTTGTTTTAACTAAACTACTCTTAATATAACTAAATACACACACACACACACACACACACATACACACACACACACACACACACACACACACACACACACACACACACACACACACACACACACACACACACATATCTATTTATTTATTTATCTACGGTATTTGGTCTTCCGATTACATGTTAGTTTTTTTTTATTTAAACACATATGTAAAAGAATGGGAGAAATTCAAAATAAAAAAATTGTAAAGAGTAAGGGCTCTTGTAGTGGTAGCATTCTATATCTAGTTGTATATATTACCACTAGATATAGAATGCTACCACTACAAGAGCCCTTACTCTTTACAACTTAATTATATATGTATATTTTAATATACACATATTCAGTTTCAAAATAAGAAATTAAAAGATAATAATGAAAAAGATATATGAATGTTTTATATTTAACTAGCAGTTACCCACAGGTAAACTCGCAATTTTGGTAGGCATTGAAAGTGTATGAGCACGTTTGGTTGGAGTGAGTTGTATTTCCAACAAAAATTTGGTGTTTGCCTTGTTTCCCCAGAAAAGGTTGATAAAAAAGTTGTTACTATCAAGGCTAATGTGTGCTTTCAAGTCTGTAGATATAAATAAGTTTAAACTAGTGGTTAAATTAGTAAAACATATGATTTTGTTGTCATAAAAGTTTACACAGAACAGTTTAATACATATAATACGATTTTTTATCTGTATTATTATATGAAATCTTATTCTTTTTCTATTTAACCGATTTGACTTTATGATATATTTCTTCATTAGTTTAATTTATGATAATTATCTATTCGGAAACAAATCCAACAAATGTTAGGTCATTATAATTGTTAAATTCATTCTTAAATTATAAATTGTATAACTAACCCAACTTTGTTTTACACATATAGGTTATATATAAAAACACGCGCGCGTTGTAATAATAATATATAATATATTGTTTGTAATTGTAATGCTATTGATATAATAATAGTTTGTAGCTTAACGAATTGCCCTCTGCGTGGCTCAGAGTCGGACTAATAGACCAAAGGTTTTCCTTAAAAACTTAAACGCTTATTACAGATTAAAACTTTGTAAGGTTGGTGAGGACGAATCCTTTGACAATTACCAATTTTAATTCATGGAATTACGTTTTAAGCTTCAAAAGCAAAATATATACCCCTCCTAGCATTGACATCGGTACATAGAGTGTTTGGCATATGTTAGCTCAGCTGCGGTGTAGCTTGAGGTTCAACATTGGTGGAACTTGCGCTTGGTTAAAAACAGTCAGCCCTTTTTTTAGACAATGGAGGTGTGCTACTGTTTTTTTAGACTTTGTTTAGGCTCTCCAATCGTAGATATGTTCAAAGACCACTACTACACAGCATTACATGTGATCCTGTATGTGAAACCTTTAATAGGTATTCGTAACGTTCACTGGGCGGTACGAGTGTTCTACTCGCTTTCACACACTCTGATCACTGGTGGATGAATTCAGCATTCGACATGTCAGAGTGCCCGTATTTTCAAAATTTTAGTGAGGCTATTCAATTACCTCAGTTTATTATTTAAAAAATATTAATAATTTATCAATTTTATGAATTAATTATCCTAATTTGAATTGTCTACGAGAGACTGATAACACCAGGCTCCAGATTCCAGGAATCAATTAGCAAACACTGACAGGTTTCTGTCACTGACAAGGAATGGACGTTGGGCAAGAAACTTTTGATTGCCATTCCATCCATAGAAAAGAAATTGGACTAACTATTAAATAATTTTGTTTAGAAAATTTCTATTACACACATGTACCTAATTGTCTTTAGTTATATTTCACTAAAAGTTAAATCATTAAAACATATGTCACTTACTAAAATTTTAACTCATAATGTAAAAATAACTTTTTATTTTCAGCCATTTTAGGGTCTAGTAGAAAAATTGCCTGAATTTCCAACTTTTAATGTCCATAATTTCTTGTGAAGTTAAAGATTAAAAAATGTTTTAAATTTCTTCTGGCTTCAGGGAACTTATATTAAAGGCCTTGAAATAAATTATGTGAAGCTTAATTTCGTGGATGTGATACAACTTAATAAAGTAAAAGTAAAGGACTAAAATTTTTTGTCCAACGAGAACAACCACTAATGAATTTTAAATGGATGAACCAATTTACTCGTACAAATAATAATTTATATTTCAAACCTTGTCATTGCAGTATACGATTGTAACGCCTGACACAATATGGCGGCAATTCATGCAGCACAGTAGTGGACCCATATTGCGTTCAACGCCTTTGAGAAACTACAACAAAACAACCTTAACTAATATTGTAAATGCATGTTTATTGTTAAATGTCTCGTAATACAACGGAAGAGTTACTTAAAAAGAGAATTAATAAAGGGAGAGACATTTTCAAGAGACTGGTGACGGCTGCGATAGGCAAATATCTCGGTGATTAACTAGCTCAGGCGACTTATTTGAATTGAAGATTGTAAAGCCCTTGGGATGTAATTGCCCTCCTTCATCTTCTTTCCAATCTTGGCAGCTTACTTGAAGCACAAAATTGATTATTGTTCAAGTAGATTTATCAGTTCAAGTTTGTTATGAGTTCTTTGGTCCAATAGTAAAAGAACTATTAAGGGCTTTGTACTAATTAGGAATTAAATAATGGATGCATTTTCTTGGATATTGACCAACAACGCGTTTTTGTATATTTTTATAACACTACACAGTACTATTTTAATCATGACTAAATTTCAAACCAAATATTTTATTGCCAAAACGATACAAAATGTATTGCAATTGTCAATATCACATTTTTTAATCGCGAACAAACACCTCACACTTATAGCCAAACATCTATTATTTTCGTTAATAAGTAATTCATTCTGTTTAGGCCCTGTACTCTTTTAAATCTATGTAAACGATCTTAATTCTTGGATTTCAAAGGGAAATATTATTCAGTACGCAGATGGTATTATTCTCTGCTTTAGTACTACTAAGCGTTTACTTGACCCTTGAACTCATCTCATACAACGATAAAAAGTCTTTTATACAAAATATTCAAACAAACAATTTGCGATGAAACCATTAAAAACCAAATAAGTCAACTTTGTCTTTTAAATTATCGAAATTCAAATTACCAATCTACTATTATGTTGAATGATTTAATTCTAGAGGAAGCAAACTTCTAGAGAATACACTTCGACGGGGGGTCAACCTGGAATGATCCCACCAGGAATGTTTTTGAAGAAGTAGTGTTTAGTAATTTTGTTCTACGCAAAAATTCAAACTTTTGTATGTGGTACAGTTAGTAGTATATTTTGCCTTAGTTTATCCTCATCTATCCTATGGGGTTAGATTGTAAAATACTGTGCATCATTAAACCTTGAAAAAAAAATAATAAAAAATACTGGAAAATTAAAATACGAAAAGTAATGTAATGACGCCGTCAGAAGTTTAGGGTTGCTTTCACTTCCATATATTTACATGATACTCTGTACTGCAGGTGGAACAACTTCCACAGTGCTCAGCATCGGACTCTATGAAGCACTTTAACGTCTGTCTTCACGGGCAGATTTAGGATTTATTAACATGCTAGCCGAAAGTCTCACATGAGAAGCAACCCCGTAAAATGTGAAAGGTAAACTGAAATCTGCTAGTGGTTTCCTTATTTTACTCCGTAAGTAAGTTTCTTGAGCCTTGTTTGAAATTCCGGGATTTGGACTCAATGGTTTTAATTTAACGTGCGTTAAAAGTAATATAAAAAGTTGGTATCTTTTGCTACACGATGTCTTAGAGATGTCTTAGATGCTACATTGTCTTAGAGTCAAAAAGAAGTTTAATTTCCCCCTGGTCAATTTTAGCACTTCTAATGCCGACTGTTAGTCTTAATGTGCTTCCACTCGGTAGTATATATAGACTTGTCAGCAATACAAAATACTTAAGACTCTAAAGAGCGTTACAAACGAGCTTCTAATGCCTTGGCCATCGTCGGGTCATTTTTAACTGATTCTGGCAACTTGACTAAACGAACGCCAGTGAGGTGTGTTAGCGCATCGGCCTGTGTCTGCCAATTCGGTAAATATCTCTCCATCTTGTTCCAAAGGCATAATGTTAATATAAAAAATTCGTTACTCACATTCGAGCAAGTGTGGACTAATAAAAGTGATATTTACATAATTTTAACATAACGGTATAAAATGAAATTTCCAAATTTAAATAAATCCTGTTCAAATTTACTTATATATAGTTACAAAATACCAGTGAGGGTAATTTTGGCTATATTGTCTTCAAAAATAATAAGTTCCGTATGAACTAGAAATATTTTAAAACGGTTTTGTTAAGCGTTGTTATAGTTCAAACTGTTTATGAAAAATATTTTCATTAAACTTTAAAGACGATTTTAAACCAGTAAATCCATTATACAATTTCAGCTTTAATTTAGGTTAGAATCTGCTGGGACAGGATTAAAACTACTAAACATATATACTGTTGTGAATTCAGTCGTAAAAGAATTTTAAGACTTTGTATGGAAAATGCTAAACAAAACGAGAATTTCATTACGTTCTGTAAATACTTTTTTAAGTTGTTAAGTGTTTTTTAAGTTAATCCTATTTTTTAAAGAGCTGTGTAATTTGAATACTAAATTTATTATTATAACGTACTATTATTTTTATTTCTTTATCAAAATAATTGATTATACTTCTTGTTTTTTGTACTCTTTTATTTAAATCGAAAGTGAAAACTGTTTAGAAAGATATTGAGCAAGATTAATGAAATTCTAGTGAAACAAATCTATATATTAATTCAGCTCAATTTATGGATTTATATAGTTTGGATAAACGCCACAGCTTGATTTAAATTTCAATTATTGATCCGCTAAACGAACCGCACAGTCGATCAGGCACCCGAGGCAAGATCGTCGAGTCGCTCTATACTATCAGCAGTAGTACGGCGCCTACTCGCCAGGAGAGCCACTGAACGCTCTCACACATTCAGTCAGTCAGTGGCCGCCATGTGGACGGACAGGATATCTCACCGAGTCTCCAAGTGGTTCGCTTCTGATCGTCATCCTTCCAGACGTGAGTTTATCAATACTTATATAAAAGTGTTACACCTAACTTTTGTAACATACTTTATACGTTATGAGGTTCATTTTTGATTTTCTGCGTCACTTCAAAAGGGTAATAAAAATGGAATTATTCATAAAATTATGTATATACTGTATATATTATAAATTATACATACAAAATTAATTAATATACATACAAAAGTAAAATAAAGATACCAGGATTCTGGAACAGTTTTTCCTGTTCTGTTTGAACTCTCACAAAACGTTGTAGTTATAACTAAAATTAATCATACCAAATTATAGAAAGTACCCTAATCTGATAAACGATTTGAAGGATTTACAAATGTCATAACAAAATGTATTAGTCTGCATTGACGTATTATTAATGTTATTGATATAAGTACTAACCGATTAAAACGTTAACCACAAATTTTTAAGAATATTATTACTGATCTGTAACTAAACATAGTTTTTCAAAATCTAAATATATTGCAGTATTTTGCTGAATAATCATAATATAAACTAATTTAAATGTTAAAAATCAAATTGATTCGGTGATATTGCTTTTGCTATCCATTTTACTTAAATTTATATTATTTTTCTTTTGTGAAACCATATTATTGTTTTTACACTGTAACATTGCTAAATAATTGAAAGCTTGTGATTGTAGATCTTCTATATCAAAATGATTTATAAAAAAGCAAGGTCGTATAAATAATTTGTATGATTATATTTAAAGAAAACTTATTAATAATTCAATTTATAAACACATGTATTATCAAACGCCGATTATAATTTGATCGATTATATTCCACAAGGATTCGATGAAAAGTCATTAGTCGTCATCGTCAACCATACAGGATAGATTTCGTACAAACACTAAAAATTGAGTTAAAAATAACGCCGATTAAAGCTTTTGAAGTTACGATATTAATACAAGAATTTTTCTTCGGAAAACCCATTTGTGACATGTTAACTTTCAACTCTAGCTTCTAGATTTTTTAGCGTTTTCATCAGTAAAAAGTACAGGTATGTACAAATTATTTTACTACCTTTCTTAAGCATCTAAAACCGTAATTCCGCCTGTTTTCAGAGCCATTTAAACCTTTTGTTGATTTTCTTGTTTAGTTATCTTTTAAATAACATTCAACTCGACCTACGTTATTGTTACAGTACATTTAAAGTATGTCACGAATTCTTAATTGTCCGAATGTAGGAAGGTAGAGAATCGTTGATGGCATTGAAAAACATGTTTGTTTATTCCATATTCTCTGATCTAAACAGTACTGTCTGTGGTAGAACAAATCTAGATACGTCAAACGGATTTGGCAGTTGAAGGATTTATATAACATATCACCAAAAGTAGTAGGCTAGGCGGCAAAGAATGTTTTATGGAACATCACCTTTTTTAAGTTACATTTTCTTAAACTGCCTAAGTCAACTGTGCCATAAATATTACTACTTTAGTGTTAGTCAGTTTGCTGAATCAGTAAATACATAAAGCTGGAGTTTTTAATTCTAATACCCAGTAGACCATACAAAGACAATTAACTAACTGTGATTATTTTTGTAAATACGCAAGTAATTTTATAAAGAAGCTTTGCGAGGACGGTTTCCTAAAACTTGTGTTTATTTTATGTTGTAAAACCCTACACTTTTACTTTCCAACGAGGTTCGAAGCAGAAACCGTAAAAACACTAAATATTTAGGTAATATATTGTGAAATTTATTAAGAGTGAAACCTAAAAGTGCCGAGTTTAAACGTTTTACATTCATAATTCAATCAACTGAAACACTGAAAAATGAAACATGTTAATTCATATGAATCATCGTCCATTTACTAGCCACTATGTTTAAATAAACACCAGAGTGAAAGCTTTTACGCAAATTGAGGCTGCCCATTTTAACGTTTCCGCAGAGTATGGACAGTTGAGCAGCTATAAATCTCGATATTCTGTACTACTATTTCCATTGTACAAGGACTTGCCAAGCGGAATAAGCTTTGTTTGAAGTTAATCCCTTGGATAATGACGATAGATATATGGAAAGATGATAAGATTCTGACTTCTGTGATCGTTGTTTTTTACCACATGACTATGGCTAGTGTTCGAAATCAGAATAAGCTGCTATAAATTGAAAACAATAGCAATAGATCGAAAAGCCGAGACGGCATTCTTTGGCGTCACTTTGGAGTCGGGATTATTAGAGTAGGTCCAGATTGTAAACTGAGTGTTTAAAGACGGCGAAAGCTCATTGGGCGCAGCACATATCAGGATGGCCAGTTAGCAAAGTGCCCGGGGCAGGCCTATCTGGCATCAACTGGCAATATCTCCCATCAGAGCAGAGCGGGTCCGTGTCAGATAACGCCTGCTGATATCAGAACTTGCCAGACAACCAACCAGGGCGGTCTCGAGCGGCTGCACAATTCTCGCCACGGTACACAGGTAATTACATTAAATACAGAGTGTTCATAAAATAATGATGGGGTTTGAGATGTAGTAACGCAAGGATTGAGTCACAATTTTAAACGTTTAACAACTCAATTTCTCATAGCGTATTAATGTTAACTTCTTTTTCTCCCACCTCCGGAGCTATGGGTTCTCCTTCCATCTGAGTGTATGACGTAACCAACTTTATCGTGGTTCGGGTCGGGCAAAGGTATTGTCAATTTGTAAGGTCTGATTGATGGTTGGTAATATTGAATTATTCTCACTTTGGTTGATTAGTAGGGGTCTGTAAGTCGTAAACTTCAGTCGAAACCTTCACGTAAGGAAACTGCTGTTAAGCGACCCGTTGGTGCTGAAGATACGATCAGAAACTTGGTGGAGATGACCAAGTTGAACGCGTTACCGTGGATGCACCGGTTGAATATTTGGACCGGGAATCGGGTTTAGAACGTAGTCCGTGTTAAGAGAGACGGTTAAGAAAGACTCATAATACTCCGGGAGAGAAATTATCCTAAAACTACAAACCAAGAGATTTATAAAACGCCTTTACTTTGATAATAAGTAGTGGGATGAAAGATATGGAAATATCATGATGAAATGCCGTAAAATAAATTATAGTTCTGTTTATGACTATATTTAAGTGGTTGAAACTTTAAGTTTCATTGAAAAAGAATTCGATGTATATATATATATATATATATATATATATATATATATATATATATATATATATATTGATATATAAATCTGTATCGATAAATATTCATTAAATATAATTTTGTTAACAAAAGACACGAAGAGAGCAAATATTGTTCTCGAAACGCCGTATTTCTGTTTTTATATTCTGGGGTTCATAATAGGTGAACAATGGTAGTAACATGTAAACGCTTCATGCTTTCAAATTGATCATCGTCGGTTACAGACTTAAAAACTCATGCATATTTTTTTCTAAATACAATATGGAAAATAATATTTAAAAATTTTTTTGTTCTTTTTTAATACCAACCCATTTTGGATTGAAATTTTATTTTCAACTGTTGCAATACAACTGTAAACTGGCATGCACTAGAATATAAACATATACCTACTTCTGCGACCACCAAATTACAAGTAAATTACGCGTAGTCGGTGTATGTGTAATACAGACACACGGCTCCCAGTGCCGCTGCGAATTGTGTCGAACTCTTGCGACACCCGGGTAATACATGGCAGTTTACATGTAGTTAAGGACCGGTTTGGCGCTGAGTGGGGCGCCCCTAGTGGCGATGTGTCCTCTAGTATATGGGTTTACAGCCAAATTTCAATGTCGGGTTTGGTTTCTGTCCTGTTTTTCGTTGGTTTCAAAAATTCTCCGGTAAATTTTCATCCGTATATCTAGCTGTTATTATGACAGTCATATTTTAGTGCAAGTAGCCTATACATAACTTTTAAGACCTACCAATGATGAAGGCATAGATGTTTTCGTTAGTCTTAAGTAACACTAGTACATAAACATTAATTTAAGCTATACACTCTAGTTATATTAAACCTATGGACGTAAGATACTTATTGACTTGAACATTTCTACGACCACGAAAGGTATAAATTAACCACGTTTTATCTCACCGGTTAAATTAATAAGGAAAAGATGATTTATCTACAAATCGTTTCCTCCAAAAATCTTTTGAGGTATATTTATAACAGGTATGTTTGAAAGATGCGTGAAATTCTTCCATCTATGTGAACATTTGAGTTTGAGCCAAAATCCCAGAAGCTTTTCTGTGCGTTTTGTTACTTTTAGAATTCTTGAGGTCAATGTAGACTCTGATCTGTCAAACAAAAAAAGTTTGCTTATTTATTGAAGCATAGAAACAGAGGTGACCTTGAGTTTGTCTATGACGTTAGTAGAAAATCAAAGTTATATTGTTTTGTATAATATTTTTAAATGTTGAAGAATCCATAACATACAAATGATGAAGTTGAAATATTATAGCTCACTTTATATAGTATTTTACGAGCTTTGCGTGAGGCCATTCACTGGTGTACTCTTGCTTTGTAATCTTCCATGATACAAAGTACGTCATGTTATAATTCGTTTTAAAAGATTTTTAATCGTTCTTGAGATATTTGTGTTTTTATGAATAGTAAAAATATTTCTTCCAGCACAAAAATTATTACAACTCATTAACCGCTCATCTACAATTTTATTAAGATGTTCAAACATAGTCTTTGAACTCTTGACGGTAGTAGTATCCTGTCTGCAAATAAGTGATTTGAGTATTTTGAAGTGACAAACTGTATAGGTAATAAAATAAATAGTTTTTATTCAAATTTCAATACAATTTCTTTCAAATAATTTAGGCTATTTTTTAGTTAAACTTTATTTTGCTTATGCTGCAAACTTAAATACAGTATTTTTATATAAGTAATTATAAACTGATAATAACATACGAAAAGCAAATTACTAATATCTCGATAACGAATAAAGATAATATAAAACGAATTGCTACTCGTGTTGAGTGCAAATAAATAAATCATGTATCACCGCACAAGCTGTACATTAAAAAAAAAACATTCTCTAATTCCAATGTGGCACGTCCTGGATGGTGGCCGAAAATGTGATGGTGGCTAATCAAAATGAAATATTAGTTACAAAATAATTGTTTGCATGTAGAGGGAAAATTTAAAATTCACCCTGTATGATCCTTGACTACCCCTGTGGAAGGATGTTGCATATGTTACAAGATAATAAACGACACGAGAGCAGTCCGCTGCGCAGCTTGCTTGGAAGTAAGCCCTGATCATGTTATGTGCTGATATTTATAGCACTACGAGTCTTTTCATGTCATGGCTTGCCAATATGAAACCTCCACCCACGCGTTATCACCCCATTGAGAGCTCACCCTCGTATTTGTGGCGTCAGTAAAGTGTATGTTCTGGATATAAAAAGAAATCTCTTTCTAATTTCTTTTTAGTTTAAGGACGTTTTTTAAACAAATGATTTCCCCTCTATTTTTTTAGAGGATGGAATTCCCGGTTTACGAAACTGAGGCAGATCTGGTCTGAGAATCTCCGGCAATGAGCTTAACCGAGAATTGTGTATGTTAATATAATGATTATTAAGAACTATGAATAGCTCTCTAGTTCTTACAGGTTTCAATATGTCTTTTAAATTAGTCACGCTTTCCTAACTAACTTAGAACTAGAATAACAACAAATGATAAATTTAATAATTTGAGATGTTAAAACACAATACTGAATAGCTGTACAACATTATCCTAAATCTACCGCAAACGAAAACATAATATATATATATAAAAAAAAACTACCAGAGTAAAACTCATTTAATTTTATTTACAAATGTAAAGTCGTTTTGAAACATTGACAGACATTTATGATGAAAGTAAAGTGAAATTGTGGTTACTGACTGCCTCTGGGTAAGTGAAGCTGCCTGTACTCACACATTGGAATCTCAAAGTGTGTGAACCTCTCTCAGAGTTGCCATTGACAAAGTTTCACAGTCGAAGACAACACTAATAAAATAATGTTGAACGAAGTACAAAAAAAACTTAAGTTGAAAAGAATAAAGGTGAACACAAAACATACAGCGTTATCTAGCACGCTTAGAACGATTAGTTTGTCCACCTTCGATTTTCCGTTTCTAAGGTTTGGATAACAGTTTAAAATTATGGTTCCGTGACTGTTTCGTATGCAGCCTAAGGACTCAGATAAATCTATACAGTCGTCCAAAGTGGGTGACGTGATCAGAGAAAGTGAGTTCGTCATCCAGCACGATGTCCTCACCTGGTGATCCACGGTCAAACACTCGCCGTCGAGCCGCACACTAACTCTTGCGTCACTGAATGTTTTTACTAAAGTTTGGGGATCAAGGTGATGTTGTGAATTCACAACATTTAAATATTAAGAGTATAAGAGTATTGTTTTATATATATTTATAATTTATTTGTAACAAACAACATTGAAAATAATTGTGTAGGTTAGGTGTGTAGGTGGGAAATTGATATTTTATTTAAATCTATGATTTATTAATATAATCAGTACTACATTATTAATTATTAAGCTTGTGCGGACTGTGTCTTGTGTTCAAGCTTGGTTTTTTTATCTACTCCGACTCATGAAAATGTAGACTCTATGTAGTTGTGTCTCAGTCTGCACACTTAATATCAATACTAGTCCGTAGACACATTAGGCACACAATACATCACGATATTGACAGATCTGCTAGAGGAAAACACAGTCAAACATTCAAAC
This sequence comes from Homalodisca vitripennis, assembly GCF_021130785.1. Lineage (NCBI taxonomy): Eukaryota > Metazoa > Arthropoda > Insecta > Hemiptera > Cicadellidae > Homalodisca > Homalodisca vitripennis. The sequence goes on from NC_060207.1 coordinate 74,678,174, forward strand.
GTGCAACAGAATCGGACAAAACAAAACCACTTGAAAGTATCTATAATACTAGCCAAGGATACTACGAAGAACTTTGGAAACAATCAAGAATGAAAATGACTTAACAAAGAAGGCAGTGTCAAACAATCGAAAATCTGTAACCTCTGATAAACAAACCATGATAATCGCAGATTTTTTTAACTTTCATCACTTCACTGACCTACGGAAATATATTATTGATCTTGCCAGTTCTGGTAACGTATTATTTTGTTGACTGAAGATAGCTCATAATTTTCTGTGAGGTCGGAATATCTCAACATTATTTATTGTGATATTAACTTTTGACACGTTGTACGTCGGAAACATGTGTATGTTCTAAGTTTATTATATTTCTATTTTCGACTTCAAGTAATCATTGTTTATATTAAATTATTTGTATTTACTTAATTTTCCCATCTTTTATTTATTTATGTTTTTTAAATTATTTTATTTTCATATTTTGAGGTTAAGAAGGGTAATTTGGTTCTAAGTCTTTTGAGTTCAATTAAAAGATTTTGGTTTAATTTAACCGTGTTAAATATTATTTATCTATTATCCTACATCCTTTACGAGCTGGGTTACCTTTTCTTAATATATTGGTAGAACGACATTCATAAATTCGTACCGCTTAATGGATTTGTAGTAGGCTATTTTCGTTTAAAAGTAAGAGATTGATGGACCTACCCTCGTTGGTGATGTATTCCACTGTTTATCGAGTCGGAAGCCAACAAGTACTTTGAGGATTCGCGGAGATTGCAGGCAATCAATCACCTTCAATGTTCAGTAATCACTAAATCCACACTGCCTGAGTTACTAAATACTTTTAATTTTCACTCATTAAACATTTATTATGATCAGTGCGATTATTGGTTACGTTTGTTCATTTTTATATTACAATTTATTTATTAAGTTTAATAGTTAATAAAATTTGAGTCATTTGCTGATTGTAAACCAAGTACTTTTCTTAATGTTTTTTAAACTTGTGTCAGTTTATTATTTAACGACTCTACAGATCCTTCTTTCAACTGAGTCATTATATGTATGTCTGTCAGTCCATGTGATAACTCGTCATTTAAAAGTATTAGAGATTTGAAACTTAGGTATATAGATCCCCCTTGGTCCGAAGAAGAACCTTATTGATCTTTATGTCTAAAGATGAAAATTAAACGTTATAACGACTTGGATTGTAGATATTAATATTCCAGAATATTAATATTTAAATTATCAATGAGACATCCAAGACGATATAAAATATTTTTTGATTAGTAAGCTCCGAGTGAGTATTCAGTAAAATTTATTACTAGATTTTTAAACTATTAAATATTATCTGGTTTGTCTTAAATAAAAATCACAGTTCTAAATTAAAATAATGGATTTATTTTAAACTGGCAAATTAATAAGCTCAACGTTTTAGAATTTTCATCACTCTATTTTCCGCAAAGAATTGACAAACCGTTTAGTAAATCTAAAAGTTCCTTTGGCAAGAAATAAATATATTAATCAAATATATCAAACTAAAAATCAGAGCTCTCTTCTAAAATAAAATAATAAAGTTTTAAAATAAAAATCAAATACCACTTGGAAATAACTAAAATAAAAATGTTCACTTCAAAATTCAAAGTAAAAAATCAAACTTCTCTTTCCACTAATTGTACCTTAACTTTCAAGTTTTTGCAAATCAGATACAACTCTCTCAAACAATAATTAATGTTCAATTAATTTCCAATTAATAATTCACAATAAAACAGTTCCAATTAAATATTAATAAATTACTACTTTTCCAAATCTCAATTAAAGTTATTAACAAAGTTCAATTTTAATTCACTTTTCTTGCAAGTATGAACCAAATGTAACTTGTATGATTCTAGTGTGCTCTATTGTTCATCGAAAATTAATTATTCAGATTGCTCTGTAGTTTCTATGAATTTAAGTTTTTGCTCAAACTCCCTCGCGGAAAAAAAATTAAGAAACATGGCGTACTGTAATCCACTTAATTCACGAAAATTACCAAAAGAAGGGAGAAAATTATGAGTTGGCGCTTATATACTCCCTCCCTCCAAGCAATTCTGCTGGACATCCGCGGTACTTTCTCATTGGTCCAGCTGTATCAAACAAGGAGAACAATAGCCGTAACAAGACAAGTTCTAATCAATTCAAGGTGGTCAACCGCCTTCCTAACAATTTAAAACTACCAGTAGTAACTTGCCAAAGGATTACATATTCGTTTTTACCCTAACTTCTTACAATCTAATTTAAAATTAAATCCCAATATTTCGTTCCCAAAATTTTCATTTTATTTAAGTTTTAATTAAATAAATAAACCAATGTAGCTTTAAAAACGCTACAAACGTAAAAACAAAATTCTAACTTATTTACTTTAGTATTATGAGTAACCATATATACAAAAACAAAGTAAATACGATCACATCATGGGACATAGTAACACATGTTATTTACGTTCTGTCGAATTCTTCGATACTCCGCTGTATCGGTTTATTAAGGATTGGCATTTGATTCTTGAGAGCCTGATGTGCTGACGACCAGTTTTATTTTAACTCCAAAGAACAATGGTAAACTGATAACGTCTTTCGCTTTAATTTTATTCATACGAGTATAGGAGTATGGCTAATATATATTTCGATATTTTAATAGGTTATACAGAAATTTCAAACCTTGTTGTACTTCATAGAAGTAGAATATTAAGAAGGTAACACTTTACTAGAATAAATAAAAAAATCACATGGGTGTGTACATATATTTTCGGGTTTATTGGAACTCGGTCATATTGATGCAAGAAAAAGTAGTATTCAGATCTCGATACCTCAGTTCTCACTGATGTTTAGCTTCCTTTACTAAGGCAGGGATTCCAGCCTTGTAGCATATCTTTAGTATTGTTTGAAACGTGATAGATTTTTAAATACAATGAATGAAAACTAAAATATATAGTTGGTTGCATAATCTATTTTGTATGATAAATATGTTCTGAGACAATAATTTTGAAACATCGTGCAGCGATATTTCTAATGTATATTATAACATTTTATCTCATAATAAATCGTGGAAACATGTACCCTCACTATCAAAATTATTGTGTGGAATTTCAGCAGATCATTAAAAAAAGGCAAACGAGTTAGTTAGTGGTTTGTATTTGTGTGAATATATGTAAAACTTATTATAAGTGCCAGAGTAGACGATGTTGTTTGTAAATATCGCAGAAACCCTTACTTACGAAGCAGGGCTTGGTAACGAATTAGAGTTTATAACAAACATTGAAATATTAATGAGAGTTTTTCTACTAGAAGCAGGAACTGTGCAGAAGATGAATGATCATGAAATTTGTATTCTGTACCGCGTAGGTACGCTACGCTGGATTTATGCCAGTTACGAAAAAAGATCTTGCGCAGAGGATGAATTGATCACGTAATCTGTATTGGGAACTCACGGAGACGGGAGTTGTGCACAGGATGAGACGATAATGAAATATGTAAATCTCTTATGGATCTCCCACTCGCCCTCGAACCTGCATCCACTGTCACAAGTAAACTTTATTTAATTTGTTTTTTTAGTTCAATTGTTACTCTCTATATTTGTATGTTGGTGTATGCAAGGACGGAACAGGATGTTAAACAGAATAAATGTGAAATCTTTTACAAAGTGAAGTTTACATTTCACTCATTCCATGTCGTACGGAGAGTCTGTCTCCTACGTCTCAAAAAAACTAGGAACATAGAAATACAATCTTGTAACTACATTATATGAATATGCAGTTATCGTATTAACGAAATATTTTATTTTGCAAAGAAGAGTTATAAATTAAAAGTTTTGATTGCTTCTCACAAGCTGTGAGGAGAAACTGCTCAAGGGACGGGGAATATTTGTCAATCTGAAGTGCTTTGGTTCCTCCACCGATAATACGATTACATAGGAATTTCAAGACAAAATTAAAATTGGAAACCTATGCTGTTAGTTGTTGTAATGTATTGCTCTATCAATTAAAGATCTGTTATTGAATGTTTATTTTACGCTTTTTGATTCTTGTACGATACAATAATTCTGCTGTGTGTACTGTATATCTACCTAATCGTATACACCGTGTGTGGTTATATCCGAGAAAGTAGTTATTACAATGCCTACGTCTCGGTAAGATAGCACGTCTAAAAGAAGTTATACTCTGATACTATTTACCATGAACTTAAATAATGCTTACCTGAACCTGATGTATGCCTACTTAAGTTTTTAAATTTGTATGGGACTACCATCATATTACACCATAATTGCTTTTACTAAGTAATATAAGGACTTCGGTTCTAAAGATTGCGTGCGAAGCCGCGGGTAACAGCTAGTCTTATAAATAAAAATGTGTTGGTAAGCGCTAATCTCAAGAACGGCTAGACCAATTCGGTTAATTCTTTTTGTAAAATGTCCATTGAAATCCGAGGAAGGTTTTTATGAAGCAAAATATAAGAAAAGTTAGTTACCTGGAATATTTTGAAATTCAGAAAATAATGTAGTTTTTACGTTTCATAATCCAAATTAAACTGTTACTAAACAGCTGTTTACACCTTCAGTTTCATGTCGAAAAGATTGGCTGAAACTTCTGTTTACATTTAAATTTTATCAAATATTAAGTAAACAGTGCTTGATCAGTAGTGTAATGCAGATAGTAAATAAAAACTTAATATCAAAATTTTACTCCAGATAGCGCCAATGATGAATTTAAATCATCTATTGCATTTTATATATTATTTAAACACTGTTATAAAACCAACATGAATGAAAAAAGTCATGAATGTTTTCACATTCGTTACTTTAAACTGGTAGGCTTCCTTGACATTTTGATATTTTAACATTGCTTTATGGGAAACAGAGAAATTACTGTAATACTAACATGCCTTAACGTAACAAAAAACTTTTATTTTGGAATTTTGCGTAACCTTAATAAGGATTTCTCCCTTATACCGAAAGTACATGGGAAATGGGTAGGACTTCTCCCTAGGCCGTAATAGGCTTCTCAATCCTACTTATGCGTATAGTTTCTTCATCACAACAGAAAGTCAAACCCAACTATGTCCCTGGAAATATTTGAGACGGAAAGTATATTACAGAAGCCCATAGTAGATGATTTTTTTTGACCAAAGTAGATTTCCAAGAACTGCATAATCGAACTATATAGTATTTTGATCGAGACAATACGGCAAGCTAAATTGTGACATAGCAAGTGAATTTAAACGGTCTGCAGTAGGTACTTTTTAATCGAAATAGGGTTCTTTGCCCTATACGTAAGTATAATTTTTCTTTGCCAGGACAAGGCAAACTCTAATATGGTACTGGAAATATCATAGACCTGAAATATTGATAAATGCTAGAAATAGACGCTTTATGACCGAAGTAAGTTTTCGAGACCTGTGTATTGTATTTTCTTGATCGGTGTAACAATGCAGGCTCAGCTGTGACGTTGGAAATATAATTAATTTTAACCAGAAATGCTTTTCCACGTGCAAAACATGATATTAATATATCATATATTAAATTATATATCATAAATCATGTGTATTATATTAAACTCTGATACTATTTACCATGAACTTAAATAATATCTACTTGATGTACCGGTATGCCAGTAGATATGAATATGCCGGTTCTAGACCACTTTTGGGACAGACAGAAAATCAATGTAAAATACTGTCCATTGAACCATAAACAAATCTAAATAAAATCTAACAGGAAAGCACGAATGTTAAATAACCGAATCTTTAGCTGTTTTACTGTTCAATGTTTGCTTCTACACATTTATAAGCTGTTTTAATGAAAAAATCAAAAAATCTTAATAAAAAATCTTATTCTACAAAGTTAATTGTAACACAGTCTTTATCTTTAATAGTCTTCTCTCCAGTAACAACCAAGTGTAATTTTTCATTTTTGTTTAATTCTTTAATCTTTTTTTCATCCAAAACAGTTAAAAATCTGTTCGGCAAGTGTACTTTACAATCTTCCAACTCGGCAATTATTGTAAACCCGAACTTATCTTTCATTTTCTCCAAATTCAAGATTCTATATCTCTTTTTTTCTTCCAATTCCACTAATTTCTATATTCTTTGAATCTTAGTTCACCAACCTTATTCAACTCTTGTAACAGCGCTGCCATTTATTATAGAAAAATCTTTTAACTAAATTTAGTTAAAAGATTTTTCTATAACAAATAGAACAATCTGAAAACATTTGACCAGAAATGTGTGCTGATTTGTGTCAAAAATCACTACTTCTCAAAAATTTAATTTTACAAATTTTTGCTCTTTAAATAGAACAAATCTGAAAACATTTGACCAGAAATTGTGCTGATTTGTGTCAAGTTGTCACAAAAATCACCACTTCTCAAAATTTTAGTTTACAAATTTTTGCTCTTTAAATATGGAGCGGAAAAAGATAGAGTGCCCATACTGCAAAAAAGACATTTTTGAACATCACTATACTCGTCAATACAATTCGAAAAATCATTTGAAGAACAAAGAAATTTATAATAAGAACTAAATTATTTGAGGACTTGGGCTAAAGAGAATCAAATCGATGGTCACGAAAAGATGTACAATATAGAAAAAATTGCGTGAATTAAGAAAAAGCTTTAAGGAAGATAAAAAAGATCTCAATCTATTTAATGATGAAAAAATTCAATCAATCGCTGGAAAAATTGTCCTTAGAAACAAACGATAAAACTAAGTCTGAAATGATCGAAGAAATTGATAAAACTCTTAACGAAAAACCTAAAAATATCATTGATGTAGAAGTTTTATCCTCAATACACGGTCTTTTCAAGCAATACATTTTAACGAATTTAAACGATAAGTTCATGTCCAATTTACAAATATCTATCAATTATGAGGCCAGAAATTAAGAGTTTAATTGAAAAATTTCAAGAAACTGTGAAAAATAGTAATGGATATCTCTCTTTAGAATGCGAATACGAACGAACTTTAGTGGAACGGTGAAACACAAACTTGTCCAATGTACTTTACTATAAAAGCAGACGAAATCTTCGACGTAAACGACTTTATTACTAAGCAATTTAATAAATTTAACACATCGAGAACAGACAAATCATCCAAATAAGGGCTCTGGTTGGACATTATAAACGTTGTAAACAACTGATTTTGAGCCTTAATAAACATGAATTTATGAACGCAGGATCATATATATCGATTTACCAAAGGAAATCAAAGATAAAAAAGCTTGTGTAAATATCAAAAATAAAGATGATTATTGCTTTATTTACTCTATCCGATGCGCTATTGAAAAAACCCGAGACTCATGTTGACAGAGCAAAACAATACGAAAAATTCGTGAACGATGAGATATTTTCTGGATTTCGACTATCCTATGTCTTTAAAAGATATACAATTATTTGAAAAAACGAAGCAGCAAAGCAAAGTTACAAGTATCCGAAAATGTCTGTAAATGTCTATACTTTTGATGAAAAACTACACATAGTACCGTTGCAAATTTCAGAAGTTTATGACGCCAAGTTAGAAGTTGATTTATTGTATGTTAAACAAGATGATAAATCCCATTATGTTTTGATAACAGATTTAAGTAGATTAGCGAGTTCACAGATATCAAAAAATGCTCACAAGACGTTTCTTGTGTCGAAGATGTTTAAGCCATTTCTACAAATATAGTGCTTTATCAGATCATTTAGAAATTTGTAAGCAACATGAAGTTTGCAAGCCAATTATGCCGTTTTCCGGGTCAAACAACTAAATTTACCAATTACCAAAAGAAATTTAGCCATCCGTACGTTATTTATATGGATTTTGAAAGCATATTAGAGAAGATTCCCACATGCCAAAAACAATCCGCAAAAATCGACTACAACCAAGATTCAGAAGCATATTCCTTATGGTTTTACTCTATATTTAGTGTCTAATGTGACCAATCGTATGTACAAGCCGATATGTTATCGAGCAAAAAATGAAGAAGAGTTGCCGAACGTTCCTGCAAAATTGTTTGAAGAACTCAATAAATTATCGAAGTACATAGCTAAAAAATATAATTCAAAGAACATGAAGCCCATGAAATTGACTGACGAAGAAGAAATTTCGTATCAAAATTCAAATCTTTGCACATTTGTGAAGAAATATCGTATCAAGACACTGAAAAAACTTTAGGGTTTTTACCAGATAATTGGAGTTCTGCTTATGATGCATTCAAAAAATGCAGAGTTCACTGTCATTTGACTGGAAAATTTCGAGGTGCAGCTCATAGAATTTGTAATCTGAATTTGAAAATTTTCCTCAGAATATTCCCGTTTTCTGTCACAATATGTCTAATTACGATACGCATTTGTACATAAAAAGAATTGGCAAAAACAATACGGTAATGTTGATTTGATTGCAAACACCGATGAACGATATATAAATTACTCTGTAAATTCTGGATACGGGTATGAATTTGATGGTGACAAACCTAGAAAGTTCATAAAATTCTCTTTCGTAGACACGTTTAGATTCATGGCGTCATCTATCGAAAAATTAGCGAAAATTTTAAAGAAGAAGACTTCAAACATACAAATCATTTTATACAGGATGGAAGAATATTGAATGAAATTATAGAAAGACAGCCAAATGACGAAGAAGAAATCTTTAAAATTCTATCTGGAAAAGGCATATTTCCCTTACGAATTTATCGATAGTATTGAAAAACTTGATTACACAGAACAGCTGAAAATTCAAGATTTCTATCACTTTTGACAGACGAGAGCATATCTGAGAAAGATTATCAACACTACTTGAGCGTTTGGAACAAATTAAAAGAGAAAAATCTTGGAAATTACTCTGATCTCTATAACATTCAAGATGTTCTATTGCTCGCTGATATCTTTGAAAAATTTAGGAATATTTGCTTTAAAATGTTATAAAACTCGATCCGGCACACTATCTAACAGCTCCCAGTCTTGCATGGGACGCTTATGTTAAAATTAACGAAGATAGAATTACAATTAATTAACGATTATAACATGTATTTAATGATCGAAAAAGGTATTCGCGGAGGGCATTTCTCAATGTATTAAACGATATGTTAAAGCAAATAACAAATATTTGAAAGATTTCGATAAGACAAAACCAGAAAGCTATCTGTTGTACGTCGATGCAAACAACCTTTATGGGTATGGCCCTCATGCAAAGTTTACCATATAACGATATCAAGTGGATGGATCTCTAAAACGTATACAAAAAGAAGAGTGGCAAGAAACAATTTTAGAACTCACTGGCGACGAAGATTATGGCTATATTCTCGAAGTCGATCTTGGATATCCAAACAAATTTACACGAACATCACAAGGATTTACCTCTTGCTCCAGAACATTTTAAAAAACAAACTTTGCACAACTCTACTGGATAAAACTGAATACGTTGTTCATTCGAGAAATTTGAAGTTCTATTTGGAACAAGGTATGATTTTGAAACATGTGAATAGGAGTTATTGCATTCGAGCCTTTTATGAAAGAATACATTGATTTTAACACAAACATGAGGACCAAAGCTACAAGTGTGACTTTGAGAAGGATTTTTATAAGCTGATGAAACCAACTCAGTTTTTTGGAAAAAAGTATGGAAAATGTGCGAAATAGATGCGATATTAGACTAGGAAATGAAGAATTTTCAATGAAACAGGCCAAGAAAACGAAACTTCAAAAGCTTCACTATCTTTGACGACAACTGTATAGCGAGTCAATGTATAAACAAAAGGTTAAATTTAACAAACCGATTTACATAGGATTTTCAGTTCTCGACCTCTCAAAATTGCTAATGTACGAGTTTTTTATTACAACAAATTAAAGAAGTTTGAATCCAGATTTGAATCTGTGTTACATGGATACAGACAGTTATTTTCTAGAATTGAAACGAGATCCTTTTAAAATTATTAAAGAAAATATAGATGACTTTGATACAAGTGATTATCCAAAAGATCATGAATGTTTCACTACTAAAAATAAGAAGGTAATAGGGGAAATTCAAAGATGAGTTAAATAGCGAAGTTTTTAGAAGAATTTTGTGGTTTAAGGTCTAAGATGTACTCGTACAAATATCTAGATAAAAACCCAGTTAGGGTGTAAAGGAATTAAGAGAAGCGTTGTAAATAAAACAATAAATATCGAAAACTTGAAGAGATGTTTGTTCGAAGATAAAGAAGAATTTAGGGAGATGACAGTCATCAAAAGTTATAAACATGAGTTGTACACTGTTACCATAAACAAGCTGGCACTGAACGCTAAAGATGATAAGAGAATTGTCCTAGAAAATAAGATCGATACAGTACCGTATGGCTATAAAAATGAAGCAAAAATCTGATATATTAGACGAATTAAATAAACTTGGAAACTTTGATATGTAAATGGAAGATGATTTAATTCACTGTCACAAGTGTAAAAAGAAAACGAAAAATATAGATTCAAAAAATCGTTCAAACTCAAAATGGATTGTATAGAATTGCTGCAAAATGTTCAAAATGTAAGACAAACAAGAGTAAGTTTATAAAGAATCCAAATCCAAAACCTGTTAAGCAAGAATTGAAGACTAAAGATGAGATAGAGATTGAAGCTCGAGAGAATTCATGCACCAGTACGAAGAAAGTTTAAAAAGAGAAAAATTATAACATTAGGAATTGACGATTTATGGGCAGCAGATTTAGTTATAATGTCTAAACTATTCAGATCAAAATGATGGATTTAAGTATATGTTAAATGTTATTGATACTTTCTCAAAATATGCTTGGTCAAGAGCTATCAAAAGAAAAAACGGCAAGGATATTTCAAAAGCTTTCGAAGATATAGTAAAAGATGCCATAAGGATCAATCACAAACCTCCTAACCTACTTCATACAGATAAGGGTTTAGAGTTTAAAAATAAAGAATTTAACGATGTTTTGAGGAAATACAACATTAAGATTTATCATACTGAAAACGAAGAGAAATCAAGTATTGTAGAGAGATATAACAGAACTCAAAATGAGAGAATGAAAGTAATTTTTGAGATTAATAAAAACTTTAAATGGATCGATATTCTTCAAAAAATCGTAAACAATTATAACGATACAGTTCACAGCACAATCCAAAATGAAACCGAAAGACGTAGATAAGGATGCAGAAAAGGAGTTATTAGAGACCGTTTTCAAGTATGTTCCACCTGAAATTTCACACGAAAACTAAATTTTAAAGTCAATGATCATGTAAGAATTGTTAGTAAGAAACAAACATTTTCGAACAAATATAATAAGAACAATTGGTCAAGAGAAATCTTTGTGATTTTATCAAATTAATAACACAGATCCTGTAACTTATAGTATAAAAGATTTAAATAATGAAGAAATAACCGGAAAAGTTTTTATGAATATGAATTGAGAAAGTCAAAGCTTTAATTTTTTCTATATAAATGGAGGCTCAAAAGAAATGTTCAATGTGCAAAGAATTAAAAGGTTTGAAGAATTTTTATAAAGATAAGAATAGAAAAGATGGAATTAATTATAATTGTAAAGATTGTTATAGGAAGTATCATAAAGAGCTGTATGATAAAATAGAAAAATTAACTTTGGAAGAGAAAGAATGTCTTAAATGTAAAGAAACTAAAAAAATTTCAGAGTTTAATAGTGATCCACTATAGTAGAGATAAGAAAGACTCATATTGTAAAGATTGTGTAAAGAAGAATCACCATAGATTATATTATGAAGATACTCAATGTGAATGTGGAAGAACTATAAAATGGTTTAAATAATTATCAAAAACATTTACAAACAAAATATCATAATTCAAGAGTTTAACATTTTCATCGTGTAATAATTTGTTCTATATAAATGGAGTCTCAAAAGAAATGTACAAAGTGTCAAGAAGAGAATAGAAAAGACTGTTATTGTAAGGAATTATATGATAAAATGCAACAAATTAACTTTAGAAGAGAAAAAGTGTTACTTTTGTAAAGAAATTTAAAATATTTCTGAATTTAATAACTGGCAGTATAGTAAAGATAGAAAAGATGCTTTTTGCAAAGATTGTGCTAAAAAAATTTTCAGCGAAAGTTATAAAAACGAAATGCCTTGTGAATATGAAAAAAGAATTCTACAATGGTTTACCTAGTTATGCTAAACATTTACAAACAAAATATAATAAATCGAGAGTTTTTAGTAAAATTTAGAAACATTTTCATCGTGTAATTTAGATATTCTATAAAATCAGTCGAGATTCTGCCATATTTGTAGTAAAATGATTTCCGTTGTATAAAATATTCAAAGATTCTTTCATTTGGTTTGTAGAGATTTATACTATTTGGATCTCCTTGTCTTAATAAAATTTTCCATTTCTGGGTAATCAATTTCAAGTTCTTTCAATCTTTTCGGTATTTCTCTCTTTTGAGCTCTGATAACGTAATAAGGATATTCCCACATGTGATTCTTCTTAATTAATACAAAAACATGGTGTTTTTTCTTAGCAAAATCTTTACAAACAAGGTCTGGTTTCATTAAAGTCAATTTTTACACTTTGTTTTGCGATTATTTCCGTTTTTTATTTTCATCTTTAATTTGCAAGTGTTTAACTTCGTCCTCTAAATATTTAATCTTGTTTTCATGTTTGTACTCACCAAATTTACGAATACTTGGCAAAAACTTCTTTTGTAACCCAATTTTTGAAGATTTTTGCCTCTTTTTTATGTGATCTCAAAATTAAAGAATAAAGTCCAGATTCATTGATAAAAACAGTGTCAGGATGAAGATTGTTAAGGGGCCATTCGAATAGCCCCTTGTTTTTTAAGTAAAAAATATTGAATTTTGTCATCATCATCAACATTTAATTTAATTGCGTTTTTTGTTTTTTCATAACCTAATATTTCACAAACATCTTTAGCCTTAAACCAGATTACATTGATTTCGTCTACAATCGTTACAATGTCTTTATTATTGAATATAAGTTGATTATTTATTGGATCTACAACTGTCTCCATTTAGATAGAAAAGAAATTTAACTAGTAATTTTTATTTTGAGAATAAAGCCCAGATTCATTAATGAAAAACAGTGTTTTTTTGAAAGTTTTGAAGGCGGGGGCGAATCACCCCTACCTTCAGAAATGTATGTTTTCGAAGCTTTTTTTATATTTTGGGGTCCATTTTAATCCTTTTTCAATCTTAAATATTATTGTTGTTTTTACTCTCATTATTTAATAAATTTCCCTCAGAGTCTTGTATAGTTAGAACGATTTTTTGAATTCTTTTAATATTTTTTCTAATTGGAAATATAATCGATTTCATTTGGTTTTTCACTGATTTTTGATCCATAAGCAACATTTGGGAAAAAAAATGTACAAAATTTCCGATTCTTTGTGAAGATGTTCGGTATGATTTTCAAAACTAGGTTCAACGAGATTGCAGTGGCACTTCAATTACATCGAAACGGTCTAAATTTTGGCGTTTTATTTCCTAAATATACCTGATTTGGCTCAATAGTTTCTTGAAACAAACCCTAACAAATCTACAATAATTGCTGAAAACATTATTCTTACTGGTGATTTTATTTGAATTTTATTAGAGAGATAATTTTTTTGCATTTCAAACTTGTTTTCGTCAAAGTTTAAAGATTTATCTGATTGTTTGAATGTTTTCAGATAATTTTTAAGGGAATTTTTTATTTGATCGAAAGTATAATATCCTTTGTTTAAACCATAGTATTTTGTTATGTTCTTCTCACTAAATCCTATGCAATAAGGAGAACTTTCACTAATATTTATTACAAAATTGTCAGAATAAAAACCGCTTAAACCGATAAAATAATTTGATTCTTCCTCTAAGTGTTATAGGATGTTCCAAGTTTTAAAACTAATTTAGAGCTTTCTGAAGTCAACTTGAACAGCTTCATTTCGCAAGCGTTGCTTCAAGATGAAAATCTTCTATTTAAATGGAGAGAAATTTTTAAAGCAAAAAAGATCAGATAAAACTTCAAACGTTTGAAGAAAATAAGAAAGATCAACCAATCAGATTGTTAATTGTTGGTTCAAGTGGATGTGGAAAAACAAACTTTATTATTGAATTTTATCTACAATAGGTTGATTCCTTATTCCAATTTGTATGTTTTAGTAAATCTTTAGACAAGACGCCTATAAAAAATTACAAGAAAGATTTGAAAACATTGAGAAGAACTTAAGTAAGAAAATATCATATTTTTATAATGCCTCTGAGGACATAGTTCCATTAAGCGAGTGTAAACCAAATTCTTTAATCGTTTTCGATGATTGTATTTTAGAAAATCAAGACGTTATTAAGGAATATTTCGTAATGTCTCGTCACAAAAACATATCTTGTATCTATCTTTCCAATGCTTTTCAAAGGTTGATAAACAAGTTATTAGAAATAATTTGAATATGTTGTGTGTTTTTTAAGCAAGACGATCACTATTCGAGAAAGATTTACAACAATTATGTGGGATCTGATATGAGTTTTAACCACTTTATTGAGTTATGTGATAAAATTTGGAAGGAAGACTACGGATTTTTAACTATTAATCTAACTTTGAAGCCTAAAAATGGTAAATATTTGAATAAATTTTCCAATATAAACGTGTGATAATCTAGTTGTTTTTCATGTTTTTTACGTTCACGTTTACGTTTCGTGTTCTCGTTTTTACGTTCCACGTTCACGTTTTACGTTTCACGTTCACGTTTTAACGTTCCGTGTTCACGTTTCGTGTTTCTCGTTTCGTGTTCACGTTTTCCACGTTCCACGTTTACGTTTCAAAATTTTCCTAAATAAATGGCGAACGTAACTTCAGAAGAAGCAAAAAAACTTGATCAAATAGAAAAGAAATTAATCAAAGAATTTAAAGAACAGATTCGAATTGATGAAAAAGAACAAGAATTTATTCAAAAAATTAAATCAACCTGTAACATCTGCAATAAAAAATGTTGAGGGCAAAATTGAAAATGTTTTAAGCGATAATCAAAATTTGATGAATTTGGTTCCAGTTGTACGACAATTTGCTAATATTTCGATACCAGAATCTGAGTTTGAATTGCCAAAATTACCATCTTCAACACCATTTAGACCTCGAATCATTGAAGACTCTACCATAGTTGAACCCCAATAAGTCCTGGAACAACGGATATAATAATTGGTGAAATTGGTAAAAAGTTTTCTTCCTAGAGCAAAAGGATGATAAATTTGGTTTGTATTGGGACAGAAAAAAGAAAAGTTTTATGATTGGAAATTTGCCCGTGAATTTTGAGCATAATGATATCATTATTAATGAAAAAACATATGAAGGAACTCAAGGTTTATGGAGATTATTAACAGGCACTGATGTTCCAAAAGACGGTTTATATTCTGAAGAAGACTTGAAAAAGTATACTGAAATTTTATGGAAATCTGATTCAATTTACAAAAATAATGATCCATCAACTAAGAAACCAAAGTCAAGTAAAGGTAAAAAATATCTAAATTGGATTAAACCAATTTGGGAAAAAAGAATCGAAGGAATCAGGTGTGAGAAAATACAGTGATAATAAGATTGAATACAGATATATCGACGATTTGACAAAACTCGATGGAATTATTAATTATATTTATGCTCAAGAGAAGGCTGGAAACAACAATTTTTTGAACGAAAAGAAAGCGATTAAAGATTTTATTTCGAACAAACTTGATGAAATGATTGAAAAACCTGATGGAATTAAATATTTAAAACGAGTTTTTGCCGGCAATAAGTTCATCTATGATTGAAGGTAGCGGACTTTTGAATGATTTTATCAACAAATTTACCTTTTGAATTACACGTACCAACTTATCAGTATCTGGGGCCCGGCACAAAAACTCGAAAAAAAAGACTAAAAAGAGGAGATCCTGGTATAAATAAATTAGATCAAGCTGCTATGGAACACGATATTTTTTATGCAAAACATAGAGACACAAATTCCAGACATATCGCAGATAAAGTTTTGCAAGATAAGGCAATGGATAGATTTTTATCAAAAGATGCTAGTTTAGGTGAAAAGATTTGTTGCGCTTCCAACAGCTGGAGCAATGTTTTTGAAGAGAAAACTAGGAATGGGAATCGAAGAGAACTTGAAATTTTAACTATATAAATGGAGGTGAATGTAAATTTCAGCAAAAATCAGAAAGAAAAAATAAAATCCGCCTTTAAGAAAAAAATACCCGTTAGTATTCAATTTTAAAATAGATCATCAACTAAACAATGGCGAAGATAAGATATTTTTAAACAAATAGACAATACAATAAACTCGAAAAACATAAGAAAAAACAATAAAGGAACCAGAATAGAATTTTCTTATAATCAGTTGAAAGAACTCAAAAATGGTGGACTTTTGAAAGATTTATTAGATTTTTGGAGAAAATATTCCAGTTGTTAAAAATGTTGTTCCTTATGTTCGTAAAGCTGCTCCAATCGTTAAAAAGGATGTGATTCCTATTGTTCGAAACATTTTAAATTGGTTAGATAAAGAGTTGGAAGATGTTACAGGATCTGGATTAGATGAAAAAACTTTGAATTACGTGAAATCAAACATCGGAAAAAAAATTTGAACCCTTAACATTCGGAGGAATTGGAAGAAATCTGCAAAAACATTAAACATTTTAGAGGAATTTTTATGCGCGATACATTACCTGAAAAAGTTAAGAAATTTGAATGTGGAATTGTGAATTTAGACTCGATTATGGGAAGTGGAACGCATTGGGTTTGTTATTATAAGAATGATAAGAATGACTGTTATTTTGATTTTCGTATGGAAGAATTGAGGACAAACCGCCGATAGAATTGATCAAATATTTGAAAAAATCAAGCGTCTGACTACAATGACTCTCAGATTCAAGACTATAACGATCCCCCAATTTGTGGGACATTTGTGTATTTTTGTTTTGAATGAACTGAGTGATGGTAAAGATTTTAAAGAAGTTGTTAACAAATTATTGCTTAATAAATATGGATTCACAAAATATTTTTGACGTATTTGGAACACAAATTATTCAAAAATGTAGATAATAGTTTGAATTTTGATAGTTTGAGAAATGAGTTTGATAACAAGTTAGAAAATGTATTACAAAACCTTCCAGATTCAGATACGTTTGCTGTCGAGATTGAAGATTTTTAAAGCAGAATATGATAACAAACTTGCAAATTTCATGAGTTCAAATGAAGTTGCTGATAAAATAAAAAACATTGGAAAAGAAGTTGATGATGGTGTAAAAAAATTATTTACCAATTTAATGTCTCATATCGAAAAAGCTGATGAAATTACTGAAGCAATCAAAGTTGAAAAGAATTATGTTAGTTTAGCTATAAGAAAAGAATTGTCGGTGTTCGACCTGGTATTGACAAACATGATGTTGTTGTTAAAGAACAAATTTTAAAACCACTAAAATTATCAGAAAACATCGATATTGTTGATTTACATGATCCGAATGTTAAAAATGCCTTAGATTTTAAAGGAAAAAGAAATTAGCGGTGTTAGTAAAGGAATTAATCCATTTGATGTTGTTGTAATGATTCAATTAGAAGATCCTATATTAAAATGTTTAATGAAACTAAAACAAAATTATGAGAATCATAAACAGCATGTTAAAGATTTTACAACAGAAGTCTATGAAAAACTTGAAGCGAGAAGTAAAAGATCAGTAGACGATGTTGGTGAATTACTTGATAAAGTAAATAAACTAGAAGAAAACTTTAATTACATATAAAAATAGTGTTAATATATTAGTTGGTGAAGTAATTAACAAAATTCTGGAAGATTTTGATACACATTTCAATGAGAAAATAAACATTTTTGAGAAATTTTGGTACACGTTTCAATGAGAAAATAACACATAATAATGAATTACTTAAAAGTATAGATGATCGATACTCTTTATAATCTCGATAAAAGTAAATAAACTAGAAGAAAACTTTAATAAATTTAAAGAAGATGTCGATAAAACTTTTGAAAACATCGACAACAGATTTAATGGAGTAGGTGGTTACGATGACTAATTTTCCTTATATAATGGCGCTCATATACTGTGTGAGGTGCAAAGAGGAAAACTGCCACAAACGATATAAAATACTATGCAAACATTAACGGAGTTAAGAGAATTTCTGGAAAATGTGCTGAATGTAACTAAAAAAAAAAGAGCCAATTTATAAAAAACTTGATTTTGAAATTTTTTCTTAATAAATAGAGATGGCGGGACATTACAGTGCTTTCGATCTTTTTATCATGCAACACGAAAGAGATTTGAAAAAAGAACATTGGGATGACATTTCTCAAAAATATGAATTATCCGAAGATATGATGAGATTATACGTAAACAAATTGAATTGGTATAACATTGCAAAAATATCAAACTCTGTCCCCAGAGTTCATTCAAGAAAATATACATTATCAATTAAAAGATCATATGTCTGTTCTTTGTCTCTATCAACACTTGAGTATAAAGTTTTTGGATGAAAATAAAGATATACAGTTGATTTGGAACAATATTATAGATAGCGGTTACTATCCTGTGCAGATTTTATTGAAATATGTGACCGAGATCGCAAAATTTAAGGAAGAGAATCCTGAATATGACGAAGTAGATCATTAAAAATGACTCTAATCTTTTTAATTATTTTACTAAAATTTATATCTTTTCTTTATAAAAACGTACATTAGAGATCGATGAAAAAAATGATTACACGATGTTTAAAATTTCTAAATTTTCTCTTATTAAATGGCGGACTACAGAAAATATGCTAGTGATATTGAAAGGGCGGAGTTTAAAAAATTTCTATCCAATTAGTAAACAACATTTGAATGAACCGAATAAAAGAACTGAGTTTAATATTGATTTTGGAGATAACTTTTGCTCGTCTAACTTCCAGTTTTATATTTCTGGAACTTTAACAAAACAAGATGGTCAAGCATATCTTGGAACTGATAATGTTAGATTAATCGATAATTTTATACAGTTTTTTATTTTCTAAGATTGAAGTAAGAAAAAACACAATAAATTGAATAGAAGAAGTCGAAAACTGTGGCCAATTAAGCACAATTAAAGGAACTATTTCGTATTCAAAAAGTGATGTTATTTCTCAAACTTCTAATGGCTTTGAATCAGAATTTTAAATTTGGTGTTTTTGAAGCAGCTGGAAATTTATCTCATTTTGGATTAGGATTTTTTGAAAATGTTACTATTCCGATCTATAAAGGAGGATTTTATCTAAGTTTTATAAGAGAGCAGAAGACGATGATGTGATTCTGAAGACTGCAACTGGAAATGTTATGCCTGTTGATGGAAAAATAACAATTACAGATTTTTTTATTAGAGTTCCAATGATTGATTATAAAATCACGAGTAAAATAAGGTTGATTGATGAAATTACAAAAAGTCAAAAACATTATGTTTAATTTTCTAGATTGGCAATGTATTGAACAAAAAGGTATTTTCCGGAACAACTTATTCGTTCGATATCACAAATATTTATAGAAATATCTTCAAATCCCAAGTTCGTTATCATAGGTTTTCAAACAGATAGACAGAATAATCAAGAAAAAAAATCCTTCAAAGTTTGATAGTTTGGATGTAAAAAATATCAGAGTAAAATTGAACGGTTCTTATTATCCAGATGAATTACAAAATTTAAACATTTCCGGAGGTCTTTTCAGAATCATGTATCAGATGTATCAAGATTTTAAGAAAGTTTACTGTAATAATAAGGAAATGTATTACAATCCTAAAGAATTTTTAGCGAATAGACCTATTTATGTCATTGATACAACAAAGAGTTTGACAAATATTTCTGGTTCAAAGAACGATATAATTATCAATATGGATTTTCAAAAAGCTGTTACAAACTCGACATGTTATGTGGTTGTGGTTTTGAGAAATTTTTTAGCCTATGATGTGATTAAGAACGATATTAGAGAAATTCAGTAAAAATCACGTTATTTTCACTATTATTCATCGGATAATTTTAAAAAAATTTACAGAATTGTTAAAGACATTGATATAAGTATTCATTTTTAATTTCAAAAGAATATCTTAAAAAATGGGGAGATATTAACAAAAAACTATTCCAAGGTCAATCTTAAGGGTTGGACCGGAAGTTATGATTTTAAAAAATACTTTAATATTTACTGATCCTATATACCAAATTTCAGCAAAAAAGCTCCAATAGTTCTCGAGATATAAGAGTTTTTAAGATAAGGGATGATTGGGGTAGTTTTTGAAAATTTTTGTTATTTTCATGAAATTTTAAGTTGAACTCGCTTGTTTTTGAAGTTTCAGATTTTTCTGATAATTTTTTTTATTTTTTTATGAATATTAAGAAATAGGGGATGATTTCACCCTTATGGATAAGTTAAGTCGAAAGAGTTAAGTATTTACTATATGTGTACCAAATTTCATTAAAATCGGTTGAGTAATTTTTGAAATATAAAAATTATTAATATAAACTTGTAAACTAGCACTCTTAGTTGAACAACTTATATAGCAGAGATATAGCTTATATCTTTCGAGACTCTCCGTAGCTCAGTTGGTAAGACGCTTGCCTTCAAAGCCTGAGGTTCTGGGTTCAAATCCCAGAGCTTCAGGCGCGCTTTTTATTGAGGAAGACATGGTTGTCGTTCAGTGGTTGGGGACAAGTCTTTACACGAGTTGCCATAGTGTAATGACTATAGAACAAGCCGAGTAATGACAACTGTGGTTGGCGCGCCATTTGCTTCCTCACCTTTCCACTTCATTCCTTAATTCCTTCTCTTCCTTAATTCGTTCATTCCTTCTCTTCCTTAATTCGTTCATTACATTCATCATTCACATCATTCATTAATACAACATTACACTTACAAAAACACCCGACACAAATTCCCTAATTGTATCTCTCCATCAACTTCTACACAGTAGTTACCAAAGAAAAAATGAGACTTGGGAACAAAAAAATTCCAGAGTCTAAGACCCGAATTACAGCTCCTAGCCATTAACTTGGTTGGACAGTAGCAGTGCAGGGCCAAGTCTCTAAACAATAGACACCGTAGAAGTTGAATGTGATGTGATTCCCCATAGCGTTAAACACGCACACTAACAACACTACACCAAAGACACAATCATTCATTTTGTCTTTTACAATAATTGATGATGTTCATATTATTCTCTTTCATTCCTTCTAAAACTTCAAAAATATACTCTTTCGCTGATGAAAAATCTCGATTTCTTCCGGAATAATCTTTGTAGTCATAGACAAAATATCCTAAATAGTTGTACAATAGAATGAAATTATTTCTATTTATCTCTGTTGTAGAAATGTAAACACAAACATTTGCGCTGAAAAATTTATATCTCGGCAGACTTAGTTCCATAATCTCCATTTATAAAAAAAATCTTTTTGTTTAAATGGAAGAGTATAATGCCAACTGTTACAAGTGTTCTAATAGAGGAGAAATTATCGATAAAAGATATTTAGTTTGTAGAGGTTGTAATTTAATTTTGTTAGAAAGACCTAAACCTAAGAAATTTCGAAATAAATTAACACATTTGAATAACCTGCTTACAAAATTGCAATATGGAGACAAGAAGCAAACAAAATTTGTTACAGAATTTAGAAAACAGAATAAAAATTTTTACTTATCTCTTGGAACCATTGACAAAATTATTTTCCTTTTCAAAGAATACATTAGGTTTGTAGGTATCGATACACACGTTTATTATGAAAAGATATTACCTGTATTTTTTCATTATCTGGATGTTGAATTTGTTTATGATTTTGAACCAGAAATCCTCGATGATTTTATAGTACATTTGGAGAAATTAAACGAAGAACCTCTTGAAAAGAATGCGGTTTTACTCACATTCTCCCCGACTTCTCGAGTGATTGTTAGCAAATTTCATTTTTTTCCGTCTTTAAATTTTTTCTATTTAAATGGAGTTCTTGAAAGAGTTAAATGATATTGGAGAATGTAAGTTTAAAGAGTATAAGAAGTTAAATGAATTGGAAGAAAGGAAGAAACATAGAATCTTGAATTTGGAGAAAATGAAAGATAAGTTCGGGTTTACAATAATTGCCGAGTTGGAAGATTGTAAAGTACACTTGCCGAACAGATTTTTAACTGTTTTGGATGAAAAAAAAGATTAAAGAATTAAACAAAAATGAAAAAATTACACTTGGTTGTTACTGGAAAGAAGACTATTAAAGATAAAGACTGTGTTACAATTAACTTTGTAGAATAAAGATTTTTTATTAAGATTTTTTTGATTTTTTCATTAAAACAGCTTATAAATGTAGAAGCAAACATTGAACAGTAAAACAGCTAAAGATTCGGTTATTTAACATTCGTGCTTTCCTGTTAGATTTTTATTAGATTTGTTTATGGTTCAATGGACAGTATTTTATACATTGATTTTCTGTCTGTCCCAAAAGTGGTCTAGGAACCCCTTACTGTTTGATTTTACAGATTCGTTTATTGTCCTTTAAACAGTATTTTCCCTTGATTTTCTGTGTGTCCCAAAAGTGGTCTAGAACCGGCATATTCATATCTACTTATGCCTACTTACGTATTAAAATTTTCATAGAACTCCAAAATATTACATCATAAGTGCTTTTACTAAGTAATATAGGACTTCGCTTCTAAAGATTGCGTGCGAAGCCGCGGGTAACAGCTAGTAAATTATATATAATTTATTATTGTACCATAAAATTAACATAAATTATAAAGTAATATCCAAACACCATAAGAAGCAGAAACTATAAAGGACTTTTATTATAATTTTATTAATTTGGAAGTTTGTTGAACAATCGGAAACAAAACATGGTTTAGAGAAACGCTACAGTTTTGAAATGTGCCTGTCCTTAAGTTTCGTTACGTTTAAAGATATCGGGAATATAAAAATGACGGATAAATAGTGTATGGTACTGAACACCAAGCGTACTTTGTGGCCGCAGAGAACCGAACTATATCACTTCACTTTACATAAATGGCAACATACACAACGTTGCCTTCTTCTCTGAAATGTCCGCACAAAGGCTTCTTGTGAATGACGTTGTAAGCCGCTGCCACAAAGTAGAGACAAATTGTTTTCTCTAGGTTCACTCCGATATTCCTTCACTTCCAAAACTGATCCTAAAAGAGTTTTTTTCTATACTTTTGGCGTAAACTTTTCTTTAATTTATTGCAAGATTATACATTAAAAGTTAAACAATGAAATAATGATAGATGTTTGAAAAAATCAGATTTTCTATGTTTTATTGAATTGTGAATGTTGTTTTGAACGTAAAAACTGGGCGAGCTTCATTAATTTTTATATAAAATTTGCATTTAACGTACACTTTTTATGTTTGTATCCTCTCATCATATTTAAACCAAATTTCGTAAGAAAATAGCTCACGTTGTGAGGTAACTTTAATATAAAATGTATAATTTAAACTTGGCTTAACGCCGGTACATAACACACATATACACCTACACACATTAGTAATTTTGATTAGATTAGATCACATTAGATTCCTTTTCATTCCCAGTAAATAAAAAACTGGTAGTAATTTGTTCAATACTGTAAAATAAATATGGTAAAAGGTCGAAACCATCATAAAGGTGATTATTAAATGATAACGTCTAACAAACCTACATAAAGCCATATTTCTACTAATATATAACATTTTTGGAATCAGAAATTTAGTTGGTGAGCGTATTCACCTATATTGTATCGTACTTCTAAAAAAGTATTTCTTTGGACAATCCCCATCTTGAAACTATTGTCAACGAAAAACAAAAACCACGGGAAAACAAAAATAGTAAACGGGTAATGAGTTATATAAAAACAAAAGGTGTTCTTGATAAAAAAACATGTTTCAGATTTGTTCAGTAATGTTTGTATCTAGAACGTAAGTATTACATTCTCGATATTTGTACACACAGTGATCTTAAAGACTAGAGAAATACTGCATAATGTGATATACTTGTAAACAAAGAAGTTTCAGTATATAGTGGCTAATAATAGAGATGTCGTTTTTATACGAGTGCGAACCGCCGCCACATTTAAACTGTATGATGTATGAGGAAGACTAATGATTTATATAAGTATATAAATAGTAAATGTATTTATTATTGTGTAAATAATTGCCCTGTACACTGATAAGATTATACTTCTGTATAGAGGGCGAAATAGACCACCCGTCCACGATGTATAGCAGCTAAATAGAAAACTTACCTACTTCGTTTTAATGAAAACCCCTAGACTTCGACTGCAAAGCATTCGGGAAAATAATTTTTAACACCCTAAAAATACGCTTAAATAGCAATTTTGGGTGGAAGGGAAAATTGTTCCAACATAAAGGAGCTCTACCTTATTTTAAAGGACTTTAATCCCTGATTCTTTTTGAAAACAGTTTAAATTGATTTCGTTTCTTGTATAGCACAGGGTGCTCCAAAATGGAATATTTGTATGGTGTCTCAGTTTTTACTGTTACCTACCTCGTTAAATATTTTAGCAAATCAAAATATTTCTCCAAGGTGACCTTTGGTATGTACTATTTTAAAATTGTAATTTTCAGCACATTTCCAAATTTTAAATAGTTCAAATTTAGGATATTTTAAATTCGTAAAACCTAAAAACTTGCAGTGAGGAGTTAATAACGTATAAACTTCCTTGTGCAAAGTTCGCCAGAGTAAATCTACGATGAAAATATGCACTGTGATATGTGCAAACAAAAACAGGATATGCAGCTGCGGTAACCTGCGGCCTTGGTGGATTTATTCTTAGACCACTATTATATATCGACTCTACTTGAAACATTTCTATTTCCATCTGGTTCTGAGATTAACGATATAAATGTGACATTATGTACTCACGACAATCCATTATATTCTTATGTGTAATGCGTTTCGTACGATTATGTTATTGACAAACGCACGCATAGTTCTACAGTGTGTTATTTCACATTTATCTGGGTACGCGTAATCGTGAGCGTTGATTCAAGCAGTATAGTGCATTTTATCACGGGCCCACAAACAAAATTCATTGTCAGAAGGTAGTCTTCTCCATGTGGTTATTGATGTAGTGAAATCCGGTATGAGAAAATGTAATTGTCCTTTACGATCATTAAATTTAATTGTACTTAAATACTGATTGTTGGTCAATTCCTGCATAGGTAGCCACCCTTTTAGATGAATCACGTGGATTGAACAGAGCCTCAGCAAACACGTCTGATACCTTATCATGCCTTACAGGCTTAGTGAGCTAATTTCCTGTATGTGATCCAGTTTCATGCACCTAACACCATCAACATCGTGAAAGCTTCTCCATTGGTAAATGGCATATTTGACAGACAGCAATACAATTCGTAATGGGTACGGCACAAAACTGACAAGAGTTACTAATATAATTAACATCATACACGCATGATTATCATCCCTTATCATTTATCTAAAACTTGTTTGAAAAGGTTCAGTAGTTGTTGAATGTAAGCTTGTCCGTACCGGTAGAAATTAACTGAACGTACAAACAACTGTTCCGTGTGAAATGTTTATAATATTTTATAGTTTATCCTATTTCCACCTTTTCTGCAACCGCTGTGGAGCACAGAGTAAGAAAATATCCAGAGAAGTAAATTAAAAGTTTTAATCAAAATGTACATTCAACTATGAATTTATCAAATATTAAGTATGCAGTGCTTGCTCAGTACTGTAATACAAATATCAAAAATGCAAAGACATATTTACTGTATAAATTGGGTTTTGTAACCCATTTTAGTTGTCTTTTGACAGATTCATATATATATATATATATATATATATATAAGTAGATATGAATATGCCGGTTCTAGACCACTTTTGGGACAGACAGAAAATCAATGTAAAATACTGTCCATTGAACCATAAACAAATCTAATAAAATCTAACAGGAAAGCACGAATGTTAAATAACCGAATCTTATTAGCTGTTTTACTGTTCAATGTTTGCTTCTACATTTATAAGCTGTTTTAATGAAAAAATCAAAAAAATCTTAATAAAAAATCTTTATTCTACAAAGTTAATTGTTATAATTTCTTTATCTTTAATAGTCTTCTTTCCAGTAACAACCAAGTGTAATTTTTCATTTTTGTTTTAATTCTTTAATCTTTTTCTCATCCAAAACAGTCAAAAATCTGTTCGGCAAGTGTACTTTACAATCTTCCAACTCGGCAATTATTGTAAACCCGAATTTATCTTTCATTTTCTCCAAATTCAAGATTCTATGTTTCTTCCTTTCTTCCAATTCATTTAACTTCTTATACTCTTTTAAACTTACATTCTCCAATATCATTTAACTCTTTCAAGAACTCCAATTTAAATAGAAAAAATTTAAAGACGGAAAAAATGAAATTTGCTAACAATCACTCGAGAAGTCGGGGAGAATGTGAGTAAAACCGCATTCTTTTCAAGAGGTTCTTCGTTTAATTTCTCCAAATGTACTATAAAATCATCGAGGATTTCTGGTTCAAATCATAAACAAATTCAACATCCAGATAATGAAAAAATACAGGTAATATCTTTTCATAATAAACGTGTGTATCGATACCTACAAACCTAATGTATTCTTTGAAAAGGAAAATAATTTTGTCAATGGTTCCAAGAGATAAGTAAAAATTTTTATTCTGTTTTCTAAATTCTGTAACAAATTTTGTTTGCTTCTTGTCTCCATATTGCAATTTTGTAAGCAGGTTTATTCAAATGTGTTAATTTTATTTCGAAATTTCTTAGGTTTAGGTCTTTCTAACAAAATTAAATTACAACCTCTACAAACTAAATATCTTTTATCGATAATTTCTCCTCTATTAGAACACTTGTAACAGTTGGCATTATACTCTTCCATTTAAAAACAAAAGATTTTTTTATAAATGGAGATTATGGAACTAAGTCTGCCGAGATATAAATTTTTTCAGCGCAAATGTTTGTGTTTACATTTCTACAACAGAGAATAAATAGAAATAATTTCATTCTATTGTACAACTATTTAGGATATTATGTGTACGATTACAAAGATTATTCCGGAAGAAATCGAGATTTTTCATCAGCGAAAGAGTATATTTTTGAAGTTTTAGAAGGAATGAAAGAGAATAATATGAACATCATCAATTATTGTAAAAGACAAAATGAATGATTGTGTCTTTGGTGTAGTGTTGTTTAGTGTGCGTGTTTGCGCTATGGGGAATCACATCACATTCAACTTCTACGGTGTCTATTGTTTAGAGACTTGGCCCTGCACTGCTACTGTCCAACCAAGTTAATGGCTAGGGAGCTGTAATTCGGGTCTTAGACTCTGGAATTTTTTTGTTCCCAAATCTCATTTTTCTTTGGTAACTACTGTGTAGAAGTTGATGGAGAGATACAATTAGGGAATTTGTGTCGGGTGTTTTGTAAGTGTAATGTTGTATTAATGAATGATGGTGAATGATTGAATGTAATGAACGAATTAAGGAAGAGAAGGAATGTACGAATTAAGGAAGAGAAGGAATTAAGGAATGAAGTGGAAAGGTGAGGAAGCAAATGGCGCGCCAACCACAGTTGTCATTACTCGGCTTGTTCTATAGTCATTACACTATGGCCACTCGTGTAAAGACTTGTCCCCAACCACTGAACGACAACCATGTCTTCCTCAATAAAAAGCGCGCCTGAAGCTCTGGATTTGAACCCAGAACCTCAGGCTTTGAAGGCAAGCGTCTTACCAACTGAGCTACGGAGAGTCTCGAAAGTTATAAGCTATATCTCTATGCTATATAAGTTGTTCAATTAGGATTGCTAGTTTACAAATTTATTAATAATTTTATATTTCAAAAACCACTCAACCGATTTTAATGAAATTTGGTACACATATAGTAAATACTTAACTCTTTCGACTTAACTTATCCATAAGGGTGAAATCATCCCCTATTTCTTAATATTCATAAAAAAATAAAAAAAATTATCAGAAAAATCTGAAACTTCAAAAACAAGCGAGTTCAACTTAAAATTTTCATAAAAATAACAAAAATTTTCAAAAACTACCCCAATCATCCCCTTATCTTAAAACTCTTATATCTCGAGAACTATTGGAGCTTTTTTGCTGAAATTTGGTATATATAGGATCAGTAATTATTAAAGTATTTTTTAAAATCATAACTTCCGGTCCAACCCTTAAGATGACCTTGGAATAGTTTTTTTGTTAATATCAATCCCCATTTTTTTAAGATATTCTTTTGAAATTAAAAATGAATACTTATATCAATGTCTTTAACAATTCTGTAAAGTTTTAAAATTATCCGATGGAATAATAGTGAAAATAACGTGATTTTTACTGAATTTCTCTAATATCGTTCTTAATCACATCATAGGCTAAAAATTTCTCAGAAACCACAACCACATAACATGTCGAGTTTGTAACAGCTTTTTGAAAATCCATATGATAATTATATCGTTCTTTGAACCAGAAATATTTGTCAAACTCTTTGTTGTATCAATGACATAAATAGGTCTATTCGCTAAAAATTCTTTAGGATTGTAATACATTTCCTTATTATTACAGTAAAACTTTCTTAAAATCTTGATACATCTGATACATGATTCTGAAAAGACCTCCGGAAATGTTTAAATTTTTGTAATTCATCTGGATAATAAGAACCGTTCAATTTTACTCTGATATTTTTTACATCCAAACTATCAAACTTTGAAGGATTTTTTTCTTGATTATTCTGTCTATCTGTTTGAAAACCTATGATAACGAACTTGGGATTGAAGATATTTCTATAAATATTTGTGATATCGAACGAATAAGTTGTTCCGGAAATACCTTTTTGTTCAATACATTGCCAATCTAGAAAATTAAACATAATGTTTTGACTTTTTGTAATTTCATCAATCAACCTTATTTTACTCGTGATTTTATAATCAATCATTGGAATCTAATAAAAAAATCTGTAATTGTTATTTTTCCATCAACAGGCATAACATTTCCAGTTGCAGTCTTCAGAATCACATCATCGTCTTCTGCTCTTATAAAACTTAGATAAAATCCTCCTTTATAGATCGGAATAGTAACATTTTCAAAAAATCCTAATCCAAAATGAGATAAATTTCCAGCTGCTTCAAAAACACCAAATTTAAAATCTGATTCAAAGCCATTAGAAGTTTGAGAAATAACATCACTTTTGAATACGAAATAGTTCCTTTAATTGTGCTTAATTGGCCACAGTTTTCGACTTCTTCTATCAATTTATTGTGTTTTCTTACTTCAATCTTAGAAAATAAAAAACTGTATAAAATTATCGATTAATCTAACATTATCAGTTCCAAGATATGCTTGACCATCTTGTTTTGTTAAAGTTCCAGAAATATAAAACTGGAAGTTAGACGAGCAAAAGTTATCTCCAAAAATCAATATTAAACTCAGTTCTTTTATTCGGTTCATTCAAATGTTGTTTTACTAATTGGATAGAAATTTTTAAACTCTCGCCCTTTCAATATCACTAGCATATTTTCTGTAGTCCGCCATTTAATAAGAGAAAAAATTTAGAAATTTTAAACATCGTGTATCATTTTTTCATCGATCTAATGTACGTTTTATAAGAAAAGATATAAATTTTAGTAAAATAATAAAAAAGATTAGAGTCATTTTTAATGATCTACTTCGTCATATTCAGGATTCTCTTCCTTAAATCTTGCGATCTCGGTCACATATTTCAATAAAATCTGCACAGGATAGTAACCGCTATCTATAATATTGTTTCCAATCAACTGTATCTTTATTTTCATCCAAAAACTTTATACTCAAGTGTTGATAGAGACAAAGAACAGACATATGATCTTTTAAATTGATAATGTATATTTTCTTGAATGAACTCTGGGGGACAGAGTTTTGATATTTTGCAATGTTATACCAATTCAATTTGTTTACGTATAAATCTCAATCATACTTCGGATAATTCATATTTTTGAGAAATGTCATCCCAATGTTCTTTTTTCAAATCTCTTTCGTGTTGCATTATAAAAAGATCGAAAGCACTGTAATGTCCCGCCATCTCTATTTATTAGGAAAAAAATTTCAAAATCAAGTTTTTATAAATTGGCTCTTTTTTGAGTTACATTCAGCACATTTTCCCAGAAAATTCTCTTTAACTCCGTTAATGTTTGCATAGTATTTTATATCGTTTGTGGCAGTTTTTTTCTTTACATCTCACACAATATATGAGCGCCATTTAATATAAGGAAAATTAGTCATCATAGCCGCCTAATCCATTAAATCTGTTATCAATGTTTTCAAAAGATTTATTAACATCTTCTTAAATTTATTAAAGTTTTTCTTCTAGTTTTATTTACTTTATCGAGATATAAAGAGTATTGAATCATCTATTCTTTTAAGTAATTCATTATTATGTGTTACATTCTCATTGAAACGTGTACCTTAAATTTTCAAAAAAAGTTTATTTTCTCATTGAAACGTGTATCAAAATTTTCCAGAATTTTGTTAATTACTTCACCAACTAATTCATTAACATTATTTTTATATGTATTAAAGTTTTCTTCTAGTTTATTTACTTTATCAAGTAATTCACCAACATCGTCTACTGATTCTTTTACTTCTTTCATCAAGTTTTTCATAGACTTCTGTTTGTAAAATCTTTAACATGCTGTTTATGATTCTCATAATTTTGTTTTTAGTTCATTAAACATTTTAATATAGGATCTTCTAATTGAATCATTACAACAACATCAAATGGATTAATTCCTTTACTAACACCCGCTAATTCTTTTTCCTTTAAAATCTAAGGCATTTTTAACATTCGGATCATGTAAATCAACAATATCGATGTTTTTCTGATAATTTTAGTGGTTTTAAAATTTGTTCTTTAACAACAACATCATGTTTGTCAATACCAGGTCGAACACCGACAATTCTTTTCTTATTAGCTAAACTAACATAATTCTTTTCAACTTTTGATTGCTTCAGTAATTTCATCAGCTTTTTCGATATGAGACATTAAATTGGTAAATAATTTTTTTACACCATCATCAACTTCTTTTTCCAATGTTTTTATTTTATCAGCAACTTCATTTGAACTCATGAAATTTGCAAGTTTGTTATCATATTCTGCTTTAAAATCTTCAATCTCGACAGCAAACATATCTGAATCTGGAAGGTTTTGTAATAAATTTTCTAACTTGTTATCAAACTCATTTCTCAAACTATCAAAATTGAAACTATTATCTACATTTTGAATAATTTGTGTACCAAATACGTCAAAAATATTTTGTGAATCCATATTTATTAAGCAATAATTTGTTAACAACTTCTTTAAAATCTTTACCATTACTCAGTTCATTCAACACAACAAAAAACACATAAATGACCACAAATTGGGGGATCTTTGTAGTCTTGAATTTGAGAATCGTTATAATAAACGCTTGATTTTTTCAAATATTTGATCAATTCTATCGGCGGTTTGTCCTCAATTCTTCCATACGAATCAAAATAACAGTCATTCTTATCATTCTTATAATAACAAACCCAATGCGTTCCACTTCCCATAATCGAGTCTAAATTCACAATTCCACATTCAAATTTCTTAACTTTTTTCAGGTAATGTATCGCGCATAAAAATTCCTCTAAAATGTTTAATGTTTTTGCAGATTTCTTCCAATTCTCCGAATGTTAAGGGTTTTCAAATTTTTTTTTCCGATGTTTGATTTCACGTAATTCAAAGTTTTTTCATCTAATCCAGATCCTGTAACATCTTCCAACTCTTTATCTAACCAATTTAAAATGTTTCGAACAATAGGAATCACATCCTTTTTAACGATTGGAGCAGCTTTTACGAACATAAGGAACAACATTTTTAACAACTGGAATATTTTCTCCAAAATCTAATAAATCTTTCAAAAGTCCACCATTTTTAAGTTCTTTCAACTGATTATAAGAAAATTCTATTCTGACACCTTTATCGTTTTTCTTATGTTTTTCGAGTTTATTTGTATTGTCTATTTGTTAAAAATATCTTATCTTCGCCATTTTTTAGTTGATCTATTTTAAATTGAATACTAACGGGTATTTTTCTTCTTAAAAGCGGATTTTATTTTTTCTTTCTGATGTTTTGCTGAAATTTACGTTCACCTCCATTTATATAGTTAAAATTTCAAGTTCCTCTTCGATTCCCATTCCTAGTTTTTCTCTTCTAAAACATTGCTCCAGCTGTTGGAAGCGCAACAAATCTTTCACCTAAACTAGCATCTTTTGATAAAAATCTATCCATTGCCTTATCTTGCAAAACTTTATCTGCGATATGTCCTGGAATTTGTGTCTCTATGTTTTGCATAAAAAAATATCGTGTTCCATAGCAGCTTGATCTAATTTATTTATACCAGTATCTCCTCTTTTTAGTCTTTTTTCGAGTTTTGTGCCAGGCCCCAGATACTGATAAGTTGGTACGTGTAATTCAAAAGGTAAATTGTTGATAAAATCATTCAAAAGTCCGCTACCTTCAATCATAGATGAACTTAATTGCCGGCAAAACTCGTTTTAAATATTTAATTCCATCAGGTTTTTTCAATCATTTCATCAAGTTTGTTCGAAATAAAATTCTTTAATCGCTTTCTTTTCGTTCAAAAAAATTGTTGTTTCCAGCCTTTTCTTGAGCATAAATATAATTAATAATTCCATCGAGTTTTGTCAAATCGTCGTGATATATCTGTATTCAATCTTATTATCACTGTATTTTCTCACACCTGATCCTTCGATTCTTTTTCCCAAATTGGTTTAATCAAATTGAGATATTTTTTACCTTTACTTGACTTTGGTTTCTTAGTTGATGGATCATTAATTTTTGTAAATTGAATCAGATTTCCATAAAATTTCAGTATACTTTTTCAAGTCTTCTTCAGAATATAAACCGTCTTTTGGAAATCAGTGCCTGTTAATAATCTCCATAAACCTTGAGTTCCTTCATAATGTTTTTCATTAATAATGATATCATTATGCTCAAAATTCACGGGCAAATTTCCAATCATAAAACTTTTCTTTTTTCTGTCCCATACAAACCAAATTTATCATCCTTTGCTCTAGGAAGAAATTTTTTACCAATTTTCACCAATTATTATATCCGTTGTTCCAGGACTTATTGGTTCAACTATGGTAGAGTCTTCAATGATTCGAGGTCTAAATGGTGTTGAAGATGGTAATTTTGGCAATTCAAACTCAGATTCTGGAATCGAAATATCAGCAAATTGTCGTACAACTGGAACCAAATTCATTAAATTTTGATTATCGCTTAAAAAACATTTTCAATTTTGCCCTCAACATTTTTTATTTGCAGAAGTTACAGGTTGATTAATTTTTTGAATAAATTCTTGTTCTTTTTCATCAATTCGAATCTGTTCTTTAAAGTCTTTGAGTAATTTCTTTTCTATTTGATCAAGTTTTTTCGCTTCTTCAGAAGTTACGTTCGCCATTTATTTAGGAAAATTTTGAAACGTGGAACGTAAAAACGTGAACGTGGAACGTAAAACGTGAACGTGGAACGTAAAACGTGAACGTGGAACGTGAAACACGAAACGTGAAACACGAACGTGAAACGTAAAACACGAACGTGAAACACGAACGTGAAACGTAAACAACGAACGTAAACATGAACGTGAAACGTAAACACGAACGTGAAACATGAACGTGAACGTGGAACGTAAAAAACGAGAACACGAAACGTAAACGTGAACGTAAAAACATGAAAACAACTAGATTATCACACGTTTATATTGGAAAAATTTATTCAAATATTTACCATTTTTAGGCTTCAAAGTTAGATTAAATAGTTAAAAATCCATAGTCTTCTTTCCAAATTTTATCACACAATTCATTAAAGTGATTAAAACTCATATCAGATCCCACATAATTGTTGTAAATCTTTCTCGAATAGTGATCGTCTTGCTTAAAAATACACAACATATTCAGGTTATTTCTTATAACTTGTTTATCAACCTTTGAAAAACATTGGGAAAGATAGATACAAGATTATGTTTTTGTGACGAGACATTACGAAATATTCCTTAATAACGTCCTGATTTTCCAAAATACAATCATCAAAAACGATTAACGAATTGGGTTTACATTCGCTTAACGGAACTATGTCCTCAGAAGCAATTATAAAAATGTGATATTTTTTTGTTTAAGTTTTTCTCAATATTTTCAAATCTTTCTTGTAATTTTTTATAGGCGTCTTGTTCTAAAGATTTACTAAAAACATACAAATTGGAATAAGGAATCAACCTATTGTAGATAAAATTCAATAATAAAGTTGTTTTTCCACATCCACTTGAACCAACAATTAACAATCTGATTGGTTGATCTTTCTTATTTTCTTCAAACGTTTGAAGTTTTATCTGATCTTTTTGCTTTAAAAATTTCTCCATTTAAATAGAAGATTTTCATCTTGAAGCAACGCTTGCGAAAATGAAGCTGTTCAAGTTGACTTCAGAAAGCTCTAAATTAGTTTTAAACTTGGAACATCCTATACACTTAGAGGAAGAATCAAAATTATTTTATCGGGTTTAAGCGGTTTTTATTCTGACAATTTTGTAATAAATATTAGTGAAAGTTCTCCTTATTGTATAGGATTTAGTGAGAAGAACATAACAAAATATTATGGTTTAAACAAAGGATATTATACTTTCGATCAAATAAAAAATTCCCTTAAAAATTATCTGAAAACATTCAAACAATCAGATAAATCTTTAAACTTTGACGAAAACCAAGTTTGAATGCAAAAAAAATTATCTCTCTAATAAAATTCAAATAAAATCACCAGTAAGAATAATGTTTTCAGCAATTATTGTAGAATTGTTAGGGTTTGTTCAAGAAACTATTGAGCCAAATCAGGTATATTTTAGGAAATAAAACGCCAAAATTTAGACCGTTCGATGTAATTGAAGTGCACTGCAATCTCGTTGAACCTAGTTTTTGAAAATCATACGAACATTTACACAAAGAATCTGAAATTTTGTACACTTTTTCCCAAATGTTGCTTATGGATCAAAAATCAGTGAAAAACCGAATGAAATCGATTATATTCCAATTAGAAAAAATATGAAAAGAATTCAAAAATCGTTCTAACTATTCAAGACTCTGAAGGAAATCTATTAAATAATGAGAGTAAAACAACAATTTATTTAAGATTGAAAAAGGAATAAAAATGAAGTTGATGATGATGACAAAATTCAATATTTTTACTTAAAAAACAAGAGTCTATGCCATAGACCCTTTCAAAATCTTCATCCTGACACTGTTTTTATCAATGAATCTGGCCTTCATTCTCAAAATAAAAATTACTAGTTAAATTTCTTTTTCTATCTAAATGGAGTCAGTTGTAGACCTACTCCAATAATCAACTTAGATTTAAAGCAAACATATCTTTACAATTGTTGACGAAAATAATGAATTTTGGTTTAAGGCTAAAGATGTTGCAGAAATATTGGAATTTAAAAATACGAGACAAGCTATCATTAGATCATGTTAAAGAAAAATACAAAAAAAAGCTTTGAAAACATAGATTCTGACAAGGTATCGAATCGCGACTCTTACAAAAATTACATCCAGACACTATTTTCATCAATGAACCAGGCATATATTCTTTAATACTGAAATCTAAAATGAAGATTGCAGAAACGTTTCAAAATTGGGTTTTAGAAGAAGTTTTACCGAGTATTAGAAAATATGGCGAGTACAAACTTGAAAACGAAAATAAGCAGTTAAAAGATGAAATAAAAACAGTTACAAATTAAAGATGAAATGAAATCATTGAAAATAGAGAATCAAGAATTGCGAATGGAATTAATGAAGAGAGATATGGTATGTAAAGATTTTGATAAGAAAAAAAACACCATGTTTTTGTGTTAATTAAGAAGAATCACATGTGGGAATGGCCTTATTACGTTATCAGAGCTCAGAAACGAGAAATACCAAACCGATTAAAACATCCTAAAAATAAATTATCCTGAATTAGAGATTTTGTTCATTGATGACGAACCAAATTCTATCAATCTGTATAACCAAATGAAAGAATCTTTGAATATTTTATACAACGGAAATCATTTACTACAAATATGGCAGAATCTCGACTGATTTATAGAATATCTAAATTACACGATGAAAATGTTTCTAAATTTTTACTAAAAACCTCTCGATTTATTATATTTTGTTTGTTAAATGTTTAGCATAACTAGGTAAAACCATTGTAGAATTTCTTTTTTCATATTCACAAGGCATTTCGTTTTTATAACTTTCGCTGAAAATTTTTTTAGCACAATCTTTGCAAAAAGCATCTTTTCTATCTTTACTATACTGCCAGTTATTAAATTCAGAAATATTTTTAATTTCTTTACAAAAGTAACAATTTTTTTCTTCTAAAGTTAATTTGTCCATTTTATCATATAATTCCTTACAATAACAGTCTTTTCTATTCTCTTCTTGACACTTTGTACATTTCTTTTGAGACTCCATTTATATAGAGCAAATTATTACACGATGAAAATGTTAAACTCTTGAATTATGATATTTTGTTTGTAAATGTTTTTGATAATTATTTAACCATTTTATAGTTCTTTCCACATTCACATTGAGTATCTTCATAATATAATCTATGGTGATTCTTTTACACAATCTTTACAATATGAGTCTTTCTTATCTCTACTATAGTGATCACTATTAAACTCTGAAATTTTTTTAGTTTCTTTTACATTTAAGACATTCTTTCTTTCTCTTCCAAAGTTAATTTTTCTATTTTATCATAACAGCTCTTTATGATACTTCCTATAACAATCTTTACAATTATAAATAATTCCATCTTTTCTACTCTTATCTTTATAAAATTCTTCAAAACCTTTTAATTCTTTGCACATTGAACATTTCTTTTGGGCCTCCATTTATATAGAAAAAATCTTTGACTTTCTCAATTCATATTCATAAAACTTTCCGGTTATTTCTTCATTATTTAAATCTTTTTATACTATAAGTTACAGGATCTGTGTTATTAATTTGATAAATCACAAAGATTTCTCTTGACCAATTGTTCTTATATTTGTTCGAAAATGTTTGTTTTTTTTACTAACAATTCTTACATGATCATTGACTTTAAATTTAGTTTTCGTGTGAATTTCTGGTGGAACATACTTAAAAACCGACTCTAATAACTCTTTTTCTGCATCTTTATCTACGTCTTTAGGCTTCATTTTGATTGTGCTATGAACAGTATCGTTATATTTCTTTACGATTTTTTGAAGAATATCGATCCATTTTAAAGTTTTTATTAATCTCAAAAAATTACTTTCATTCTCTCATTTTGAGTTCTGTTATATCTCTCTACAATACTTGATTTCTCTTCGTTTTCAGTATGATAAATCTTAATGTTGTATTTCTCAAAACATCGTTAAAATTTCTTTATTTTTAAACTCTAAACCCTTATCTGTATGAAGTAAGTTTGGAGGTTTGTGATTGATCCTTATGGCATCTTTTTACTATATCTTCGAAAGCTTTTGAAATATCCTTGCCGTTTTTTTGTTCTTTTGATAGCTCTTGACCAAGCATATTTTGAGAAAGTATCAATAACATTTAACATATACTTAAATCCATCATTTTGATCTGAATAGTTAGACATTATAACTAAATCTGCTGCCCATAAATCGTCAATTCCTAATGTTATAATTTTTATCTTTTTAAACTTTTTTCGTACCGGTGCATGAATTTCTCTAGCTTCAATCTCGATTTCTTCCTTATTCTTAGATTCTTTCTTTACTTGTTTTTTCATTTGGATTCTTTATAAATTTACTCTTATTTGTCTTACATTTTGAACATTTTGCTGCAATTCTATACAACCCGTTTTGAGTTTGAACGATTTTAGAATCTATATTTTTCGTTTTTTTTCTTGCATTTGTGGCAGTGAATCAAAATCATCTTCCATTTACATGTCAAAGTTTCCAAGTTTATTTAACTCATCTAATATATCAGATTTTGCTTCATTTTTATAGCCATAAGGTACTGTATCGATCTTATTTTCTAGAACGATTCTCTTATCATCTTTAGCGTTCAGTGCCAGCTTGTTTATGGTAACTGTGTACAATTCATGTTTATAGCTTTTTATTAACAAGTCATCTCCCTAAATTCTTCTTTATCTTCGAACAAACATCTCTTCAAGTTTTCGATATTTATTGTTTTATTTACAACGCTTCTCTTAATTCCTTTACACCTAACTGGATTTTTGTCTAGATATTTGTTACGAGTACATCTTTGATCTTAAACCACAAAATTCTTCTAAAACTTCGCTATTTAACTCATCTTTGAATTTCCCTATTACCTTCTTATTTTTAGTAGTGAAACATTCATGATCTTTTGGATAATCACTTGTATCAAAGTCATCTATATTTTCTTTAATAATTTTAAAAGGATCTCGTTTCAATTCTAGAAAATAATGTCTGTATCCATGTAACACAGATTCAAATCTGGATCAAACTTCTTTTAATTTGTTGTAATAAAACTCGTACATTAGCAATTTTGAGAGGTCGAGAACTGAAAATCCTATGTAAATCGGTTTGTTAAATTTAACCTTTTGTTTGTACATGTGACTCGCTATACAGTTGCGTCAAAGATAGTGAAGCTTTTGAAGTTCGTTTTCTTGGCCTGTTTCATTGAAAATTCTTCATTTCCAAGCTTAATATCACATCTGTTTCTCACATTTTCCATAGATTTTCCAAAAACTGAGTTGTTCATCAGCTTATAAAAGTCCTTTTCAAAGTCGCTTGTAGCTTTGGTTCTCATGTTTGTGTTAAAATCAATGTATTCTTTCATAAAAGGCTTCTGATCGAATGCAATAAACTCTATTCACCATGTTTCAAAATCATACCTTGTTTCCAAATAGAACTTCAAAATTTCTCGAATGAACAACGTATTCAGTTTTTATCCAGTAGAGTTGTGCAAAGTTTGTTTTTTATAATGTTCGGGAGCAAGAGGTAAATCCTTGTGATGTTCGTGTAAATTTGTTGGATATCCAAGATCGACTTCGAGAATATAGCCATAATCTTCGTCGCCAGTGAGTTCTAAAATTGTTTCTTGCCACTCTTCTTTTGTATTCGTTTTAGGATCCATCCACTTGATATAACTAAACGGCAGTTTTTTGCATAAAACCATACCCATAAAGGTTGTTTGCATCGAGATAGAGTAAATAGTTTTCGGGCTTTGTCTTATCAAAATCTTTTAAATATTTGTTATTTGCTTTCACATATCGTTTAATACACTGAGAAATGCCTCCGCGAATACCTTTTTCGATTATCAAATACATATTATAATCACTAATTAATTGTAATTCTATCTTCGTTAATTTTAACATAGCGTCCCATGCGAGACTGGGAGCTGTTAGATAGTGTGCCGGATCGGAGTTTATAAGCAATTCAAACAAATATTCCTAAAATTTTCAAAGATATCAGCGAGCAATAGAACATCTTGAATGTTATAGAGATCAGAGTAATTTCCAAGATTTTTCTCTTTTAATTTGTTCCAAACATTTAAGTAGTGTTGAAAATCTTTCTCAGATATGCTCTCATCTGTCAAAAGTGAATAGAAATCTTGAATTCTCAATTCTTCTGTGTAATCAAGTTTTTCAATACTGTCGATAAATTCATAGGGAAATATTCCTTTTTCCAGATAGAATTTGAAAAATATCGTCGTCGTCATTTGGCTGTCTTTCTATTATCTCATTCAGTCCATCCTGTATAAAATGATTTGTATGTTTGAAGTCTTCTCTCTTTAGATTTTTAGCTAACTTTTCTATAGACGAGGCCATGAATCTGAACGTGTCCTACAAACGAAAACTTGATGAACTTTCTAGGTTTGTCACCATCAAAATTCATACCCGTATCCAGAATTTACAGAGTAATTTATATATCGTTCATCGGTGTTTGCAATCAAATCAACATTACCGTATTGTTTTTGCCAATTCTTTTATGTACAAATGCGTATCGTAATTAGACATATTGTGACAGAAAACGGGAATATTCTGAGGAAATTTCAAATTCAGATTACAAATTCTATGAGCTGCACCTCGAAATTTTCCAGTCAAATGACAGTGATCTCTGCATTTTTTGAATGCATCATAAGCAGAACTCCAATTATCTGGTAAAAAACCCTAAAGTTTTTTCAGTGTCTTGATACGATATTTCTTCACAAATGTGGCAAAGATTTGAATTTTGATACGAAATTTCTTCTTCGTCAGTCAATTTTCATGGGCTTCATGTTCTTTGAATTATATTTTTTAGCTATGTACTTCGATAATTTATTGAGTTCTTCAAACAATTTTGCAGGAACGTTCGGCAACTCTTCTTCATTTTTTGCTCGATAACATATCGGCTTGTACATACGATTGGTCACATTAGACACTAAATATAGAGTATAAAACCATAAGGAATATGCTTCTGAATCTTGGTTGTAGTCGATTTTTGCGGATTGTTTTTTGCATGTGGGAATCTTCTCTAATATGCTTTCAAATCCATATAAATAACGTACGGATGGCTAAATTTCTTTTGGTAATTGGTAAATTTAGTTGTTTGACCCGGAAACGGCATAATTGGCTTGCAAACTTCATGTTGCTTACAAATTTCTAAATGATCTGATAAAGCACTATATTTGTAGAAATGGCTTAAACATCTTTCGACACAAGAACGTCTTGTGAGCATTTTTTGATATCTGTGAACTGGCTAATCTACTTAAATCTGTTATCAAAACATAATGGGATTTATCATCTTGTTTAACATACAATAAATCAACTTCTAACTTGGCGTCATAAACTTCTGAAATTTGCAACGGTACTATGTGTAGTTTTTCATCAAAAGTATAGACATTTACAGACATTTTCGGATACTTGTACTTTGCTTTGCTGCTTCGTTTTTCAAATAATTGTATATCTTTTAAAGACATAGGATAGTCGAATCCAGAAAATATCTCATCGTTCACGAATTTTTCGTATTGTTTTGCTCTGTCAACATGAGTCTCGGGGTTTTTCAATAGCGCATCGGATAGAGTAAATAAAGCAATAATCATCTTTATTTTTGATATTTACACAAGCTTTTTTATCTTTGATATTCTTTGGTAAATCGATGTATGATCCTGCATTCATCATTTCGTGTTTGTTTAAGGCTCAAAACTAGTTGTTTACAACTTTTAAATGTCCATCCGGAACCTTTATTTGGGTTATTCGTTTGTTCTCGATGTGTTAAATTTATTAAATTGCTTAGTAATAAAGTCGTTTACGTCAAAGATTTCGTCTGCTTT
Source organism: Homalodisca vitripennis (assembly GCF_021130785.1). NCBI lineage: Eukaryota > Metazoa > Arthropoda > Insecta > Hemiptera > Cicadellidae > Homalodisca > Homalodisca vitripennis. The sequence continues at coordinate 74,719,494 of NC_060207.1, forward strand.
GATAGTAAAATACATTAGGACATAGTTTGCGGTTCACCATTCACTAAAGTTCGTTCGTATTCACATTCCAAAGAGAGATAGCCCTTCATATTTTTAACATTTTCTTGAAAATTTCTCGATTAAACTTTTAATTTCTGACCGCATAATTGAAAGATATTTGTAAATTGACATGGAATTGTCGTTCAAGTTTGTTAAAATGTATTGCTTGAAAAGACCGTGTATTGAGGATAAAACTTCTACATCAATGATATTTTCGGATTTTACTTTAAGAGTTTTATCAATTTCTTCGATCATTTCACAATTTGATTTGATTCACAATTTCGGCAATTTGATTTTTCTTTAGCCCAAGTCCTCAAATAATTTAGTTCTTTATTATAAATTTCTTTGTTCTTCAAATGATTTTTCGAATTGTAATGACGAGTATAGTGATGTTCAAAAATGTCTTTTTTGCAGTATGGGCACTCTATCTTTTTCCCGCTCCATATTTAAAGAGCAAAAATTTGTAAACTAAAATTTTGAGAAGTAGTGATTTTTGACACAAATCAGCACAATTTCTGGTTGAATAAGGTTGGAGAATGTAAGTTTAAAGAGTATAAGAAAGTTAAATGAATTGGAAGAAAGGAAGAAACATAGAATCTTGAATTTGGAGAAAATGAAAGATAAATTCGGGTTTACAATAATTGCCGAGTTGGAAGATTGTAAAGTACACTTGCCGAACAGATTTTTGACTGTTTTGGATGAAAAAAAGATTAAAGAATTAAACAAAAATGAAAAATTACACTTGATTGTTACTGGAAAGAAGGACTATTAAAGATAAAGACTGTGTTACAATTAACTTTGTAGAATAAAGATTTTTTATTAAGATTTTTTGATTTTTTTTTCATTAAAACAGCTTATAAATGTAGAAGCAAACACTGAACAGTAAAACAGCTAAAGATTCGGTTATTTAACATTCGTGCTTTTCCTGTTAGATTTTATTAGATTTGTTTATGGTTCAAATGGACAGTATTTTACATTGATTTTCTGTCTGTCCCAAAAGTGGTCTAGAACCGGCATATTCATATCTACTTATATATATATATATATATATATATATATATATATATATATACCATATAGTACCATATGGTTATTTGTATATATATATTCTTGGTCGTGGAAACTAGGCAAAATCAACAATGGTAAAAAACTAAGACTGGAGTAAATTACAATGGCTATAAATATACATTTTTGTGGCGGCAACAAAGTAAACTCAACATCGGCGTCGGAATACTGTTATAAAACTCATCTTACTTCTCTGCTGACAGAAGTTGGCTTATCAGACCTTCTCATGTACTAGTATATCTGCTAGATCAGGGCAACAAAGCACTCAATAATTGTGACACCAGTTATATCTTAGATAGGAACTATATTACAATGGCCGGTAATAGACGGCCGAATATGCCACTGTGATATGGCACAATTTGTCGGTCTGTCAGAATATTAGTATGTAATTATTATGTAAATTATGAAACCAGAACATATTTAGGGGATTGACTCATCACTGTTATTATCTGTCTGTCACTGTCATTATGTCAACTGATCATCACGTCACCGTTACAAACTGCGATCAATGTATCGATAGTATTTCTCTCTGTCTGTTATGTGAAATTGTTATCTGCTGTGTTCTCTTCCGCATTTACTACATTCATGATTTTCTATATGTTTAAAGTTTAACATATTATATCATGTTACTTCGATGATATTCTGCGAGTTTTGTTATAACAGTATAGAGTTATTAAGCTAGTTGCCATATAACTTCAACTTGGATACTTACATTTTTCGATAATATCTAGATGTAACAAGTTTAATTTTACCATTGAAATAACCTCAAAACAATTTAGATTGTGTGTAATATATCAATGACATAGTAAAGCAATAGCTTATAAAGTTTTTACAAACACACATCATCGTAGGCTATAGATGTAGGAAGTTCTGTCAAGTGTTTGACATTAATGTGGGACGCTATAAGTCGGATATTGCGAAAGAAACAACGTAAAGTGCTATTGTTACATATCTGAGTTGAATACACATATCTGTGCACGATACCAAACTATTACAATACAGGAATAATAATTATTCATTATTTTTAGATATAATATAGTACAATATATTGTGTAAGATAGCGTTTCTAAACTAAAATTCTTTACTTTGTCTGATTACTAAGAACTGAACAAATTATTGAAGATGCAAACTTGTATAAATTTACATCTTCATCATCTTTTACAGCAAAGTGTAAATCCTATTTATCATATTACGATTAAATGCTTTTATGCAAATTTATATTGTCAGTACGCTTTTAAATCGTGTTATTAAACCGGTCCCTCAACCTGGCGGTCGCTTACCTCCTGTGACGTATGTTTGGAGTTCTGCCAATTGATTTTTATTATTCTTTCTGAAATTCGTATATATATCGCTTCCTCAAATACATAACGACTGGCCTAATTTCAATTTAATCGTTTCTAGTTATTTAAATACAATTAAAAACGCCATGAATATGAATACCCTATGTAATTTTTAGTTATATACATTTGTTCTATGCACTACACGACTAAAAAAAAAGAGTTGTGTATAAAGGAAACCAAATATGATATGTATCATACGAAAATGACTTTAGTTAAATGATATACTGGGAAGTGGTAAGCAAATTCAGACCGCCTATATAATTATATACGGTCTGAATTCGCTTACCCCTTCCCAGTATATTATTTGTTCGAAGGGACATTGCTCAAAGTACACATGTTCACTTTCCACAATAAAACACCAAAATAGGCGTAAATAGATTACGTGATTTGGGAATTTATTTACAAAGTTTTCTACTTTATAGTTAACCAAAACCAGATAATATGTACCAATAATTGTATTTTACAATTTGCATAAACTCCACTGTATTTACAAATGTAAAATTTCATAATGTGAGTGCTGGCACCGGTACAGTTAAAAAGATGTCTGATATGCCAATATATGTCACTGTCACTGATTAGTTTCAAATTACGACAGATTTTCTAGAACGTTTCTCAGTTCACCTAATGAAACTTATCTCCAGTTTAACTCATAACATACTTCATTTTGAGTTTCAGAAAGAGCTCACTATAATTTGTACGCTTTTCATATATTTCTTAAAGGTTTATGCACAAAAAATATGGATTTGGGATTAGCAATCACTCAAGTACAATACCGATCACATGGTCCAGTGGGACATTTGTTGACGCAACATATTCGAGTCCAGCTACGTCGATTTTGGATACTCCTTGGATGGGTGAGTAATCCGTTCTTGCAATTTTCCTTTCTACCCAGCTGTTTGTTGGTATTTTGGAATTCAAATGCCATTTATCTCTAATGCCAGATATTGTTTTGTTAGCATTATTAAATTTGCATTTAAAAGATTTCCTTTAACGCCATTTTAATCCTGATTTTTTAGAGACCCTTCTATTTTCGGGGAAATAAATACCGAAAATGTAGGAACAGGCAAATTATTAGTCTTTTATGAGCAAAGGCATTATACGCTGTGCAAACAGTATAAGTGGCGACACGTCTAAGGGAGAAGGTGAGTAAAACACTTGTAGTTGGGCCAAAAGTATATGACACGGGCTATATAAAAGTAAATATATTGTTTACCAAATCACGTTTACCAAAGTGATTTCTGAGACCTAAGTATTTGTATTTCTTGATCGAGGCAACAACACAAACCCAGCTGTGGCGTCGCTATAGTTGATTCGAACCGTACATCTTTCTACATGTGCAAAACTTGATATAAAAGTCAGGTTCGACTTTGATTCTCTTAACCATGAACATTACAATAATATGTACATTGTACATGCCTGTAACGTTAGAAAAACATCACAGGACTCCAGAATATTACATCATATTGGTTTACTAAGTATTATTAAACTTCGATTTGAAAATGTTGTGTCACGCCGAGCGTATCAGTTTTCTATATTAAGTACATTCATTCATTTTCCCCCCAAAAAAATAAACTTAATATTTTAATACACATTTCTTAGTGGTAGCTTATGACAGTTACGCTATAGTATTGACTTTTCCGAAGTTGTATTGGAAACAAGATGGACGATGTAAGAAGGCCGAGGTTGTTAGCAAGAGTAATGTTGTACGAAGAGAATGTTATTGATGACGTCAGATACTTCACGGTAAGGTAACAGACAATGTTGGTGTCTAGTACCCAGGCACGTCCCTTACATGGAAGGTGAGAACATCAGCAGATACACGCGCGGGCAAATAAATACGTTTAGGGTTACTTTTTATATGCAAACAGATTTGTTATTAACTTTATTTTTTACGTTAGTCCTTTTTCATCGTGGTAACAGAGTAAATGTTTGTCATTTATAAAATGATGTAAGTATAAATAATACAAAAGCCTTTTTGCCAAAAACTTGATGTGCTTTTTAACTCGTTATATTTTTTAATGTTATCAATTATACATAACACAGAGTTATTACATTAATTTCTTGCATTTATACATCAATCACCTTGATAAGTACAACCGTACGAGGCAGACGCAAGAGCGGCAATTCTTTTGATAGTGACAATGAATTTATTTCCCATGATACACACAAACTCCCTTTATTCATCTACAATTTTCGTTTTTAATAAAAATAACCCATATTTATGTCTACACATCGTATTATTGCTAATAATAATTATTCTACTATAATCTAGATAAATGAGGCATGTGTGTTTCAGTAACAGTTTTTATCAATGCATTCTTAATTGTAAATAACAGTAAGACTGAATAAATAATGAGGTACACTATCCATCCAAAGAATATAAATAATCAGTACTCATTATAATTCCTCTTAAAGAATAAATGAATAAATTACTACGTGTTGTCATGATTGCAGGTTGAACTATTCTGGGAAACTGGATTATAGTATATTATAAAATAATAAACATTAAAAGTGGGATCTCAACCTCACTGAATGCCTTATAACATCTTACATTATATTTATACATAGCTAATTAATACCAACGATTACCTTTAGTAAACCCATGACACGAATCTGTCATGGAAGTGAAAATCACAAAGCGTGGCAACTCCCAAAGCATGATGTTAAAGGAAATACAGTCAGAGATGATAACGAGAAATGATAAAGTGCTCTTGTTACAATGGAGCAGAAACGGCCAGTTAGTGAGAACAACGCTTTTATCGCTGACTGTTCGATTGTCTCCTTCACAGCTCAGTACTTGTCTTATTGTCAATAACTGTCAGAGACATGACACTTACTTACTAACAGGTGCTCTTAAACATACTACTTACCAGAAATGTGTTTGTTTTTTAAATAAAGTAATAGATATACATGTAATGTTCCATTGTCGAGTTTATTCGAATTGAAATTATTTAACCAATTTTTTCTGTCAATACCCACAAATTCGTATTTTTTATCTTTTCTCAAAACAGAATCACCAAAAAATTTAAGAAACTTAAGTAACTGAAAATTAAGTAGTTGGGGCAATACGCCAAGTAACTTTTAAAATTCAATACAAATTAATTATTGATTCTTCATTTATACATAGTTTTTATAAACTCAATGGATGCTTTTAATATTGAAGAATTCTGGTGTGTAAGAATCAATTACTACTGTGTGTGGTGTCCGTGGTTCTGAATTCCCATTTTTTTACCCTGTTATTAATTATTATTTTACTTTGATTAACCAACCAATTAGAGACAAATATTCTTATTTTAGAAGTTTGCGTAAGTTATGAATTTAAACTATCTGGTATAGTTTTATGGGGTATTTTGTATAATTTTATGGTTTTTGCAGTACAGGTGTTTAGTAATCTAGTAAACAGGATCTTTTCCGTGTATGATTATTTTCTAAATCTATTCCCGATCCCTTATCATAATACCGATAGGTTCTATGCAGGTGGAAATAGTCCCTCCATTTTAATTTGACAAAGATAAATATACATTTAAGGTTATATCTATCAGATAACTGCCAAGACAACATTCGCTATACAATGTTACGCCATGGATTAAAAAAAATATTAAATTTCGTGTACATAAACCCATCGGCGCCCGTATCATTTGTGACACTATACTATACATTTATTACGTACGCTCTAGTCAGAGCCTAACTCGATATATTATGGATTTCACGTTATATATACAGAAAAGATTCTGACCGCAGCATGACCGAATTAATATTGCTATAAAAGTACCAGTCAATCAAAGTAGTATAATATTATTTTGGGTCTTTAATTTCTATCAAACTCTAGTTTCTTCTATGGCCCTTGGTTCCCTGGTGATTAATAAGAAATTAATTTCATGCTGAAGCAAAGAACTATAGTTGAGCTTTTCCAAATATAGAGAAATAGGAAATATAATTAGAATACCTAATAATCTAATGTAACTTAAAATAAAATTTTAGTATTCTTGATGATTTCTCTGTCACACTATTATTGTGTATAGTGTTAGCCTTAACTAACTGAATTATGTTTTTTTTCTAGGTAAGTACTGACTGATGACGAGGATTACTTACGTTTAGCAAAAACTAGGCTATACTAAGGAGAGCCTCATCGTAAGTCCTCTATTTATTATTTTATTTTTATGTTCTAAGTTTTATTGGTTTCGTCACGGCTTTTTCTCGAACATGACATTAAATATAAAAATTGCTACAGTTTACATTGCTGCTAATTTAGTATCACCGCTCCTTTAAGTCGGTAAGGGATCCAGTAACCGAAACTTCTCACATAGTTTTAACATATTTTTACATTTTTGGTCTCATTGGAAACGTTTACTACTGTTTCAATTTAACAAAAATCTTTAAACCTAACTACGAAATAGTCATATATCAGTTTTTAATCTATAAAATACATGTACCTATACAGCAACTGCTTTTATGTCCAGTTGGAACACCGTATTATTTACTATGAGAAAAACTTGTACATCTACTTTTTAGACGGACTCATGAAATTATAGCTCAAATCCCCATTTATTACACTGAATTCATATTATGCTGAAATAATTACATTGTAACAAAATGCTAGACCCTACAAAGATTCTAATTCGGATCCCTTATGTGATAAGCTAAGATGCTATTCACTTAGCTGCAATAGAGAGCGAAAGGTCTGAGAGAATGTAAAGGTGATCCAATCGATTTTGGATTTGAAAATTATTTTTTCACTTTACATTTATGGTTCTTTAAGATAACTTCACAGATTACAGAAAAGTATAAAAACATTCTACTCTAAAAATAATCCCAAATGAATTATATGCATTTAAAAATATAATTTTGGCATTTAATAATTATGTTCAAATAAAAACTGCTGAAGATAAAAATGTTACAGCAAGTATATGAGTTGCAGGTTCAAAGAGAGGATTGTTTTTTATTTCTAAAATATTAAACCTTAAAACATAAAAAAATACTACAAAGTTATATTTAAATGTTATTACACTGAAAAATACAATTATCTTGTCATAGAGGATTAAAAACAGGTATGCTTACAAAAAAGGACGTACATGTACCATGTATACTAAAATGTATGCTTATATGTATAGTAATCACATTTTCAAAATTTCTTACTGTAATTTCACGTGGAGTCATAAAAAGGAACGTTTATACTTACTTTGAAAGAGAAATGATCTGAAGAGCTATGAATTTAACATAGGTACAAATATTTTTAAAACCATACAGGTATATCGATTCCACCACCTGTGAAAACTGATAACAATCATAGTATAATAGCAAGAATTTGAAAGACTTGTTATGAACGTGGATGATGTAGCATTTTTATTAAATTATCTAGTTTAATTATCAAGCCTTATTGTCTGTGGTATTGCGGCACGTTAGTGCGTGTCAACAATAGAGATCTGATGATGATCTCCTGATGTGATGATATGATTTAGGATATCCCGATGTATGATGCTAATTCTAATGCTCTCAGTCATAAACAATGATTTACATTTCTGAGGTTAGTAACCTTGACCCACCCATGCGAGGTACGACTGCCTCTACACTATCAGCAGTAGTACGGTGCCTACACGCCAGGAGCGCCACTAATCGCTCCCACACAGTCAGTGGCCGCCATGTGGACGGATAGAATAACACAACGCGTCTCTAAGTGGTTCTCTCCTGATTGTCATCCTCCCAGACGTGAGTTCTTCTTTAATATACCTTATAAACATAAAAATTACCATCACTAACATATTACGGGTATATGAGTTTAAAAAAAAATTATTGCCAGTTAACAAAATACTTAAACCGATTGACATTTATACTTTAGAATATCGTTAAACATTAAAATAATAATGTATAATATTTTTTTTGTTTTTTTTCCTAATATGTGTATCGCATTATTAATACTTCGTGAAGACATTCACAGATATTCTAGGTTTGTTTAAAAATATGAATGTGGTAAAATATTTGTCATGTTATAATATGTTTAGAAATCGTACCTGACGTGTGTAACATACAATATTTAATACTTTATTAAATTATCGATATTTCGGTTTCAACAGGTGATCTATAAACATGTCATGCATAGTATGCGTAGTAAACAGTTCATGCAAAGTATGAATAGTCAACTATATATTTTGCAATTAATAGTATTTAATATGAATAAAATACAACAGTACGTATTTTAGATGCTTATTTACTATTCACAAATTTATACAATAGCAATTTAACAATGCTTTCTACTATTTTAGAATAATTGTTAGTAGAATATATTGATTTATTTGAAAATAAAACAAAGTACAATGACATTGAATAGTCGTGTCGGCCGGAGTTTATCATATTTGTGGTTGAAAGTTACGAGATACATCATCTCCAACTGATATTCTTATAATGGACATGCTATTCCAAATCGAAAGATAATCTTTTAAAAATTAATGAAATTGTATTAAATTATGTAACGGTGCATATTATACTAAGTTAAAAACACTATATTATACATTATTTCCAGCAATTATATAGTATCAAATGCAATTTGAAAACTATAATAATATCGATAAAATTGTAATAATGCAACGAAAATAAATACAAATATTTATGAAATATATTTTTACATTGGTACTATTGGTAACCATTTAGACCGCTGTCTAAAATATCATTATATCGTTATTATCGTTGTATCGCTATTATTGTTATAAAATTTATATAAATAAAAATGAATTTCCGTTCGTTAGTCTCGCTAAAACTCGAGAACGGCTAAACCGATTTGGCTAATTTTGGTCTTGAAATGTTCGTGGAAGTCCAGGGAAGGTTTAAACGATGAGAAAATATAACAAAATTGCAAGGAAAATACTAAAAACGACAATTTTATTTTCCCATACAAACTGTTCTAACCTGTCAAACGTTTGATTGATGTTTATGTATCGATAATTAGTTTAACAGCTGTAACAAATACAAATGACGAAGTGTCTCAGTATCATATGTTTACTTACTACTGCATGCAATTTTGGGTAAAACAGCTGTCGCCATTATAGGTTAACATTATTAGTGCAAGAAAACATTAATATCAGATACTGCTTACAATGCCGAGAAGAAAACGACCTAACATAGGTCGTCGAAGTAGATCGAATGTGCGGCGAGCTACCTCACGCGCTAATCGCACTGATGACCAGCAAGAGACTGATAATGATAACAGTCGTATTGGTATGGCACATTTGCGTTCTACAGTAAATCAGAATGAAGTGGATAGACAAAGAATGCAACGAGTTCGGGCACATCGATCACAACAGCAGCGAGCCCGGGAAAAGGAAATTGACCGATTCCGCAAACGCAATGCTCCTGTGAACCTGGAACGAGCAGCATTCTCCTACGATCCATAAATCGATAATAGTGCCGACAAATACAGTACATCCAAATAACGCTGAATGTTATTATCTTAGATTGTTATTGGTGAATTTTCGTGGTCCGACATCGTTTCAACAATTGAGAACAGTTGATGGACATCTGTGTGCTACTTACCGTGAGGCGTGTCAACTATTACAGTTACTCGAGGATGATTTACATTGGGATAATACGCTCAAGGATTCCATCATATCTTCACCACATCAAATTCGAACATTGTTTGCGATTATAATATCCACATGTTTCCCTTCGAATCCGGAAGATTTGTGGATGAAATATAGGGATGACATGTCTGAGGATGTGCTACATCGTGTGCGATGTCAAACTTCGAATCCTACACTACTAATTAATGCGGAAATTTACAATTAGACATTGATCATGATAGAATATATGTGTTTATTGATGGCAAAAAAAGTACTGTCGTGTTTGGGCCTGACAGTACCCAATATTTTATGTCGAAGTTTTTGTTACACATGGTAAAGTAGGCCCTATATCTTTATATGTTTACGCACCGCAAAAAAAGACAAAACATATAGTTTACCAGAAAGGTTTAAATTGATTACCTGTATTGATTGCCTTTTGTCCGATATGATAATGATGATAATTTGACAATAAATGTGTTATATTTAATGTATTCAAAAATGTCATTGTTTATCATTTCTGATTCCAGGTGCTGATACCAACAAAAAAGTCAGGTCTATGAATTTTTATTCATACAGATTCGTGATGCTATTAATGCCGTTGCAAATGCAGAAAATGTGGAAAAAATTACAATTTTACCGGCCACTTACATTGGAAGCCCACGCCACATGCACGAATACGCGCAAGATGCGATGTCGTATGTTAGAAAATATGGCCGTCCAGACCTATTTATTACATTCACCTGTAACCCACAATGGATGGAAATTAAGAAAGAATTGCTACACGGCCAAACACCAATTGATAGGCATGACATCACTGCCAGAGTGTTTAAGCAAAAATTAAAATCTTTAACGAGTTTCATTATAAAGCATCGTGTGTATGGCCAAGTACGTTGTTGGATGTACTCTGTTGAGTGGCAAAAGCGTGGTCTGCCACATGCGCACATATTAGTTTGTTTAGTTGATAAATTAAGGCCAGAAGACATTGATTCCATAATTTCAGCCGAGATTCCCGATGAAACACTTGACCCAAAATTGCATGCAGTAGTAAGTAAACATATGATACATGGACCTTGCGGAGTTTTCAACAACTCCCCCTGTATGGTCAACGGCAATTGTTCTAAGCGATACCCTAGAGCATTGATTGCTGAAACCATCTCGGGAAATGATGGTTACCCGTTGTATCGTCGGCAATCAGTTGAGGACGGTGGGCGATCTGTAATTGTGAAGATAAAAGGACAAAATTTTGATGTAGATAATAGTTGGATTGTGCCGTACTCGCCAATATTGTCCAAAACTTTTGAAAGTCACATCAATGTGGAATTTTGTAACTCTGTCAAATTGATAAAGTACATATGTAAATATGTTAACAAAGGTAGCGACAGGGCCAAGAGGTAAGTGAAACGAAGTTCACCGGGTCAGCTAGTAGTAGAATAAATAAATTGACAAAAAAAAATAATTTCAGCGCAGTCTTGCGTTGTAGTACCCACCCTACCTGACCGAAGCTTTGATCATATAAACACTGCTGCACAACCTAACTAAATTATGAAAAATATGAATATATCATGTGGCAAGATATGTCGATAAAGATCATATGCGGGCTTTAAATTTTATATGAACTTTCATTTCTACAGAGAAAAGAATAAAGGTGTGTAGTTTTATAATGGTGCAGGTCCAATCATTGAATTTGGCTGAGCGTCATTGAAGCACTTGCCACTCATTAGACTGAAACAATTTATGTTTTCTTTGCCGAGGAGATTTACGTTTTTTATGTATGATTTATATATGATTCAATGTCTGTCTATCTGACCGCAGGACATATCGAGAATGAAATGAGCTAGGTTTACAAATTGTGCATGCTACAATAGCGTAGGCCTACTATGTTAGGCGACACGTGGTGTGGTGTACTGCTATCTTACATTCAATGTCTGTCTATCTGACCGCAGGACATATCGAGAATGAAATGAGCTAGGTTTACAAATTGTGCATGCTACAATAGCGTACTATGTTAGGCGACACGTGGTGTGGTGTACTGCTATCTTACATTCAATGTCTGTCTATCTGACCGCAGGACATATCGAGAATGAAATCAGCTAGGTTTACAAATTGTGCATGCTACAATAGCGTACTATGTTAGGCGACACGTGGTGTGGTGTACTGCTATCTTACATTCAATGTCTGTCTATCTGACCGCAGGACATATCGAGAATGAAATGAGCTAGGTTTACAAATTGTGCATGCTACAATAGCGTACTATGTTAGGCGACACGTGGTGTGGTGTACTGCTATCTTACATTCAATGTCTGTCTATCTGACCGCAGGACATATCGAGAATGAAATGAGCTAGGTTTACAAATTGTGCATGCTACAATAGCGTACTATGTTAGGCGACACGTGGTGTGGTGTACTGCTATCTTACATTCAATGTCTGTCTATCTGACCGCAGGACATATCGAGAATGAAATCAGCTAGGTTTACAAATTGTGCATGCTACAATAGCGTACTATGTTAGGCGACACGTGGTGTGGTGTACTGCTATCTTACATTCAATGTCTGTCTATCTGACCGCAGGACATATCGAGAATGAAATGAGCTAGGGTTTACAAATTGTGCATGCTACAATAGCGTACTATGTTAGGCGACACGTGGTGTGGTGTACTGCTATCTTACATTCAATGTCTGTCTATCTGACCGCAGGACATATCGAGAATGAAATGAGCTAGGTTACAAATTGTGCATGCTACAATAGCGTACTATGTTAGGCGACACGTGGTGTGGTGTACTGCTATCTTACATTCAATGTCTGTCTATCTGACCGCAGGACATATCGAGAATGAAATCAGCTAGGTTTACAAATTGTGCATGCTACAATAGCGTACTATGTTAGGCGACACGTGGTGTGGTGTACTGCTATCTTACATTCAATGTCTGTCTATCTGACCGCAGGACATATCGAGAATGAAATGAGCTAGGTTTACAAATTGTGCATGCTACAATAGCGTACTATGTTAGGCGACACGTGGTGTGGTGTACTGCTATCTTACATTCAATGTCTGTCTATCTGACCGCAGGACATATCGAGAATGAAATGAGCTAGGTTTACAAATTGTGCATGCTACAATAGCGTACTATGTTAGGCGACACGTGGTGTGGTGTACTGCTATCTTACATTCAATGTCTGTCTATCTGACCGCAGGACATATCGAGAATGAAATGAGCTAGGGTTTACAAATTGTGCATGCTACAATAGCGTACTATGTTAGGCGACACGTGGTGTGGTGTACTGCTATCTTACATTCAATGTCTGTCTATCTGACCGCAGGACATATCGAGAATGAAATGAGCTAGGTTTACAAATTGTGCATGCTACAATAGCGTACTATGTTAGGCGACACGTGGTGTGGTGTACTGCTATCTTACATTCAATGTCTGTCTATCTGACCGCAGGACATATCGAGAATGAAATGAGCTAGGGTTTACAAATTGTGCATGCTACAATAGCGTACTATGTTAGGCGACACGTGGTGTGGTGTACTGCTATCTTACATTCAATGTCTGTCTATCTGACCGCAGGACATATCGAGAATGAAATGAGCTAGGGTTTACAAATTGTGCATGCTACAATAGCGTACTATGTTAGGCGACACGTGGTGTGGTGTACTGCTATCTTACATTCAATGTCTGTCTATCTGACCGCAGGACATATCGAGAATGAAATGAGCTAGGTTTACAAATTGTGCATGCTACAATAGCGTACTATGTTAGGCGACACGTGGTGTGGTGTACTGCTATCTTACATTCAATGTCTGTCTATCTGACCGCAGGACATATCGAGAATGAAATGAGCTAGGTTTACAAATTGTGCATGCTACAATAGCGTACTATGTTAGGCGACACGTGGTGTGGTGTACTGCTATCTTACATTCAATGTCTGTCTATCTGACCGCAGGACATATCGAGAATGAAATGAGCTAGGTTTACAAATTGTGCATGCTACAATAGCGTACTATGTTAGGCGACACGTGGTGTGGTGTACTGCTATCTTACATTCAATGTCTGTCTATCTGACCGCAGGACATATCGAGAATGAAATGAGCTAGGTTTACAAATTGTGCATGCTACAATAGCGTACTATGTTAGGCGACACGTGGTGTGGTGTACTGCTATCTTACATTCAATGTCTGTCTATCTGACCGCAGGACATATCGAGAATGAAATGAGCTAGGGTTTACAAATTGTGCATGCTACAATAGCGTACTATGTTAGGCGACACGTGGTGTGGTGTACTGCTATCTTACATTCAATGTCTGTCTATCTGACCGCAGGACATATCGAGAATGAAATGAGCTAGGTTTACAAATTGTGCATGCTACAATAGCGTACTATGTTAGGCGACACGTGGTGTGGTGTACTGCTATCTTACATTCAATGTCTGTCTATCTGACCGCAGGACATATCGAGAATGAAATGAGCTAGGTTTACAAATTGTGCATGCTACAATAGCGTACTATGTTAGGCGACACGTGGTGTGGTGTACTGCTATCTTACATTCAATGTCTGTCTATCTGACCGCAGGACATATCGAGAATGAAATGAGCTAGGGTTACAAATTGTGCATGCTACAATAGCGTACTATGTTAGGCGACACGTGGTGTGGTGTACTGCTATCTTACATTCAATGTCTGTCTATCTGACCGCAGGACATATCGAGAATGAAATGAGCTAGGGTTACAAATTGTGCATGCTACAATAGCGTACTATGTTAGGCGACACGTGGTGTGGTGTACTGCTATCTTACATTCAATGTCTGTCTATCTGACCGCAGGACATATCGAGAATGAAATGAGCTAGGTTTACAAATTGTGCATGCTACAATAGCGTACTATGTTAGGCGACACGTGGTGTGGTGTACTGCTATCTTACATTCATATGGTCAAAAGGAATGTTAGTGAAAACAGTTTCAAAATATTTAACGATAATAAAATTTATCATGACACAGGTGAATTTTTTGAAAACTGGTGAAATTCTAAATATCACTTTTTGATTTGCAGTTTTCTATAAAAGATAACCTCGAAGAGTCTATACAAATTTATATTTGGGGATTTTTATATTGTAATGAGTAAGACGGGCAACTTGAGATTCTGTCGCAATAATAAAGTGAATGATTGGGAATTTTTCCAGTTATAATGTCTTTGACTCAGACGCTTTCATATACCTAACCTAACCCTTTGACGGACAGCACCGATCTTCAGTAACTGTTCTGATCCGTTCACTGTCCAGCAAGATGGGTACAGTCACCAAAAGGGAGCCGGCTGTAGTAGGCCTAAAACTTTTGATCCCACAAGAGCAATGTTATACTGCATTCATAATGTGAGATTACTTATACAAACTCTGTTTAATTCCTTTTAAAATTTACACCTTTTAAGTAACTAAACAATTATAATTTAATCGCAAGAAAGTTTAAATTTATTTTCTAAATAATTAATAGAAATATAATTAACCTTAAATAGCCATGTATTTATTTTAATAATTTTTAAGTACCTTCCTATTACCTAGGTACAGTTAATCATTAGTACTCCCGTATTGATAGATTATAAATAGTTAAAATCAATTCTAAAATGATTAATTTTTTATTCACATTAAATATTTTATACACACTGATTTATGACGATTCCATATACGCAATATCGCGTACAGCATGGCCTTCTCCTTTCTCAAAAGGTTAGCCATTTTGTTCCACAGTGCTTCTCCTATTCTACAACACGCAGTAATTTGTGCAAAATTTTAAGTATGCTTCATAAACCAAATGATAAATGATAATTAGTATTAAAAGATATATTTAAAGATTATATTAAAAGAATACAAACGTAACAATTCCAATAATGTTCCTGAAAGGAAACCATCACATGGACCCCAGTTACTAGGACCCCAGTTACCCCCCTGCTCACCACTGCCCGGCCCAGGTGTCACTCCCGCAACACTCAGATAATATACGGATGTTTACATGTAATTACGGACCGGTTTGGTGTTGGCCGGCGGTGATATGACAAGTGTGCGTGCGAGTTCACGCCTGTTCAGTTCAATGGCCTCGTCCCGTGGTTCCTATTTAGGGCCTCGCTCACCTCCATCACACTATATATATTATTAGTGTAGTTGACAAATTTTGTCCATTCAATGCCATCAATTTCAGTTTAATTAATGTTTTTGCTTCTTGGATTTAACAATAACACGGAAAGAAGTTCATTTTAATTTTTCTTATTTCATTCTGCCCCGTTTTAGGTCAGCATCTATAAACATTTTCAATGCTTCCATGGGATTAGACGCGAGATATTTGCACATTAAGAAGTACCATAAGCATTTTTGTGTTTCGTTACACTGGTCGGAGAGCTCGTTATATTTATGAGTTTGAAGTATCTCGTTTTCTCATTTTATTTGATTAAACTTGTACAACGTGCAACGTGAAGTATGACAGTCTTTTCTACATTGGAGTGGAGCTCTTCTATTTTTCTTCTTTTGCTCTTTTCGCAGGATTTACAAAACGATTTACGGGGGTAACCTGGACGATTTGGTGTTTCAAATGTACCATCCAGCCAAAAAAACTTTTTTGATACGTCTTCTTTCTGTGTATTTTAATCTATCTTTGCTTCATTTCAGACTTTAATAATACAAAGTTATTTTTATATATACTAAACTGGTTTTCAGTAAGATAATTGCGAGAGTAAAGATAATCTTTTAAAACACAAAGTTTTTCCTACTAGTTATCTTTATTTTATTTTTCATAATCTCGAACAGGTATTTACGAGCTATCCTTACTCCTGAGGTACCCAGAGTACCTGAAACAAGTAAATATTGTTTTATATACATAATTGTATATATATATATATATATATACACAAAATGTTTCATAAATTTGGATTTTTTGTGTGTGGAGTATAGAGTAACGTGAGTTTGCGCATCCGCAAACCTTTACATTCCGCGGCTGATTTACCTAGAACTTGCTAAGGCTTTAAATAATTCAAATTAATTACAAAAGTTACCGGATCTATACCAAAACCAAAACAAATATCTTTCCAAACATAAATTTCTTTGGAAATGATTTCTTGTTTTGGATTTAATTTGGTGATAATAATGATTATATTAAAAGAAAACAAATTCCATGAAATATATTATATTGCAAATATCGCCTACCTGTAGTCTCCGAATCCATCGCTACTTTGAACCAGGTTAACAATGAACGCTTCAGTTTCACTTATGAAGTTAAAGAGTTCCGTAAAATCGCCGTGAAAAGACACGTACACATGGTTCAGTGATCAAGTTACAATAATTCGTTTTGTAACGCGCAAAAGTAGAATGGTGTGGACGGCGTCCTATGGTTTGTAGAGTTTCTCCTGTCTCAGGTAGTCAATGTAAAGGGATTTCTTTTAACTTTGTTATTTTGACTTATTGCCGCGTAGATCGTTCAAATACTGCAGTGTGTGACAACGGTCATAGAAATGGCCCTGTTTGTAGCTATGGTGTCCTTTTCTTGCTCTGGAGGATGTTATTCGGCTAAATTATGCTATGGAATAGATCTGGCATCTTGTTTTCCATGAGCCACTCTGCTATTCCTCTCGGATATCTTTTGTAATTCAAAATTCTACTAATATGTGCGAAGTGTAGGACCAAACATAAAATGTTATGTTCAACTGGTCTGTTTGAAAATGACCACGTTTAACTGTGTTTTTTATGATCTGAGACTAACGGAATACATAATATTTTTTAAATAATTAGAACACATTAGAAACGCGATAAATGCTATGCTATAAACTTAATCGTGTTAAAAAAAAACTACAATGTTGTGATTTGTATAGTGTAATGTGTTACGATGCTTTGGTTTGGTTTGAGAAAATAAAATGATACTTACACTACCAATAACATGAGATTTCCTACTTCTGGATAAAAATACAGACGTTCATAAAATCTCCAGATAAACAATGGGAAGAGTTGATTCAATATGGTGTTGTTTTCGCCCAGTCCATCTTCCTTTTATTTGCAGCGTCTGGTATCTGAAGAGATCCAAACATCTTCCTATCATCATAGCTACGTTATGTGTAGAAAAATTGGCAGAGATCATGTCAGAAATATTGCAATGCACAAAAGTGATGAGACAATGAGACTGCCACTTAACCTATTTATAGGTGTCTCTAATGTCGAAACGATGTAAAGGTTTGTTTTCAGCTTCTTTGTCGCCGTCTTCCTTTGTATCTCTTCAGACGAACATGATTTAAGATTCCAGGAGTCAAGTCTGAGAAAGCGTCAGATACCAGAAGCAGCAATAAAAGGAAGATGAACTGGGGCTAAACTCAACATTCAAACACTTTAATAGGACACTTTTGAAACTGAAAGTAATAGTCAGATAGAATAAAAAAAAACGTTTCTCCCACAATACAACCTGTGAAGATGGTTACTCCAATAAGATGGTTGTTGCGTGCATAGTTCAAGGTTGCATCAACTAAAGGTTTTAAGGTGGAATCTCAAGTGAATTAAAAATGTATAGAAATTCTAGAGAGTTTGAACTATTTCCTCCAGCTCTATAACACAATCCACAGATTACATATCTCAGTAGGAAGTTGATTAAATAAAGAATCGTTATTGTTTGCCTATATGTAATTTTTGTACAAAAATGGCTCTTTCCTTCAATTGTTCAAGATAACCAAGTTTACCATTTAAGCTTGGAATGTTTACTTTGCCCTTTCTTCTCTTATGCTCCCATCTCCTATTTTAATAAGTAAGTTGGAAAACTCCTCTGCCTCAGGTTCTTCTTTGAGATTTACCATCCCCCTACATGTTGAGTCACAAGAATAAGACTTAGACTTTAGGCCAAATGTAGAATGACGTTGAAGTTGTTCAGTGTAACCGACCAATATTGAGTAAATGATCCAACTTTTTGTATTGGGTTTAAAACAATTAAATTAAACATTGTAAAACAATGCATTGTTAAAATGATATTTCTGTGTTACATAGATCCCCACCCCCCCCCCCCCCCACCCCCCCCCCCCCCCACCCCCCCCCCCCCCCACCCCCCCCCCCCCCCACCCCCCCCCCCCCCCACCCCCCCCCCCCCCAGGAAGTGAAGATCACAAAAACGTGGCATCTCCCAAAGCATGATGTTAAAGGAAATACAGTCAGAGATGATAACGAGAAATGATAAAGTGCTCTTGTTACAATGGAGCAGAAACGACCAGTTAGTGAGAACAACGCTTTTATCGCTGACTGTTCGATTGTCTCCTTCACAGCTCAGTACTTGTCTTATTGTCAATAACTGTCAGAGACATAACACTTACTTACTAACAGGTGCTCTTAAACATACTACTTACCAGAAATGTGTTTGTTTTTTTAAATAAAGTAATAGATAATGCATGTAATGTTCCATTGGCGAGTTTATTCGAGTTGGAATTATTTAACTATTTCTCTATCAATACCCACCGATTTTCTACCGTATATATATATACGGTAGAAAAATATATATATACGGTATTTCAAAACTGCATTTCCAAAATAATTTGAGAAACTTTAAAAATTACGTAGTTGAGGCTTTTCAGAAAATCTGAGAAAATATTCTTAATTTTTTTGTTTTATACTTAGTAGCCTTAGCTGACAGGAATTGTTTAATATTAGAGAATTCGGTTAAGAACAATTTTTTACTAACTGTAAATTACAATTAATTATTCTTGTGAAGTGTCCGTGATTCTGGATTCCACTGTATTTTACACTGTTAAAAAATGTATTACTCTGATTTACCTAGCAAACAAAATATAATATGTATTTTGAAGTTCGTGGGAGTTATAAAATTAAAATATTCGGAGGTTTCTTACAAGGTGTTTTGTATAATCGTATGGTTTTTTTTTGCAGTATAAGTGCATAGTAGTCTAGTAAAACAGTAATTTGTTCCATGTGTTATTATTTTTCTATAACACATCTATTCCAGACCACTTAGTATCATAATACCGATATTTTTATGTATGTGGAAGTAGTTCCTTCATTTTAATTCAACGAAGATAAAATTATTTCTATCGTCATAGCTATGAAGTTTAGTTATAACACTCACTACACAATCTAACATCATGGGCTTAATTAAAGAAGTATTGGCGTTATCATTGGTCTCCTATCATTTATGACATCACACTATTCATATATTACCAATTATCTAGTAACTGTATTACGAGATGTTTGATAACGTTAACATCAGGGCCTAACTTGATATGTTATGCATTTCACATCGCAGTTAACATCTACTTCTCAAGGCATGACCGAATTACTCATTATTGCTATGAAATTAACAGTCAATCAAGATTTACTATGAGAATATTTTATTTTCTTAATTTATATCAAACTCTTTATCTAGTTTCTCCTATGATTCTTGGTTCTTCGTTGGATTGGTGACAACGATTGAGAAATTACTTTCTTGCTGAAACAGCCAACAACTTGGGGCCTTTCTTAATCTATATCCACACTATTTAAATAAGTAATAATCTTGTGTGACTTCCACTAATATTTTAGTAGTTATGATACGAGTAATTTTGTTAATCTTACCGGCGCTGTGTATACTTTTTCCCTTCTAGTAACTCATTTATGTTGTTTTCTAGGTAAGTACTGAATTATGAGGAGGATTACGGTATTCACGTTTTGCTTGAACTAGGCTATACTGAAGAGAAACCCTTACCGGTAAGTCCTCTCTTTTTTATTTTATTTTTATGTTCTCAGTGTTAATAACTTTGTGGCAGGGTCTTCTCAAATATGACTTAACGTATATACAAAGTAAGAAAGTATAGGTGTTAAATAAGTGTCACTTTAATTTGTTAGGGGTTCTGTAACCGAGGCTCCTCTTAGATTTTTACCTTATTTTTACATTTTTGTTGCCTTTGGTGGCCGGTTTATTTCTGTTTAGATTTCAAAAACAGTATACCTAATTACTAAAGGACCATATATTTTAGATACCATTAATTTACTTTTGTAGATGGGTGATCTGAAACTACAGCTCGAAACCATTTATCATATTTAAATCGGATTGGGTTCAAATGATTACATGTTAACGTTTGAAACGCTTCTCAAAATGATAATCCTACGTGCCCGTACTAAAAATTGATCCCAGGTCCTTGGGGCAATAAATTGACACGCTAATCACTCTGCTGCTAGAGACAGCAAACAATCTGTAGTTATCTGAGAAGCTTAAACCGATAGCAATCATAATAATACAGCTATAAATTCATAAAACATTGTATATAAATGTCGAATATGATATAGCATTTTTATAAAATTATCTTGGTTCATTTCAAATAATTAGGCTATACGTTAGCAGCATATTCTAAATAGGACATCTCCCATCAATTTAGATATGAGTTCTACATATGAGCTAATATCTACCTATATAGAATACTAATTTAAATGATCAAAGTCATAAACAACGATACACAATTCTGAGGTCTCGTAACCTTGACCTTCTATGCTATCTACACTATCAGCTGTAGTACGGTGTGTACACGCCAGGAGCGCCACTAATCGCTCCCACACAGTCAGTGGCCGCCATGTGGACGGATAGAATAACACAACGCGTCTCTAAGTGGTTCTCTCCTGATCGTCATCCTTCCAGACGTGAGTTCTTCTGTAATATACCTTATAAACAGAAAAATTACCTTTTCAAATTTAACTTTGTATCTATTTGAGTTGAAAAAATCAAAAAAATCTCCTGTTAACAAAATACACTACTTAACATTATTATATGTTAGAATATCGTTGAACACCAAAATAATAAATTATAATAATTGTGTTGTTTTTATTTATACATTTGTGATTAAGTTATTAAGTCACTCACTTTAAGTCAAATACTATTATTTCTATAAGTTGAGTCTATGTTACGTAAACGTTTAAATCTCAAATAGAATCTTCGATTATTAGAAAACTAGCCAATTTTTCTTAATGGGTAATGTGTACAATATAATGTTTAATAATACATAACAGTTTCTTTGTAGAAAATCCCACCAGTGTCGCATAAGTCGATAGTTACTTTTCTGACAAACATTGGATTTGGACTAAAATAGAATCAATGTTGTTTACAACGCCATTATATTAATTTATTACAGAAAACAATTGTATCCTTCGTGAACTACTCTACAGGCATCCACAGATAGTACAGGTTTCTTTAAAAAAGTATTAAGGAATCAAACTTTTTGTCATATCATACGTGTTCAGTAATCATGTACCTTAGGTAAAGTTAGTTTAATAGTCAAATGATATCTTCTACAATTAGTAATATTTATAATATAAATCAGGTACAGAATCACGGTCAGATTGAGGGGCAACTTGAAAATACGTTCAACTATTCATAATAATTATTAGTAATATATACATGTATGGATTAATTTCAAAACAATGTAAAGAACAGTGATATTGTAATATAATATCGACCTTAATTTATTATTTTTAGGGTGAAATTTTGAGATACTTTATCTCCGAGTATTTTTATAATGGAGACGCTATTGCAACTAGAAATTTAAACTGTTATATATGTATGTGATAAATACATTACTAAATACAAAACTTTATAGTTTTACGATTTTCATCAATAGATTACTCGTATTAGTGAAATAATTTGAAACTTTAAATAATTTCGGTAATGGTTTACGTACCACACATATATTTATGTAATCAGATAATAAATTTTTAATATTCATGTAGTCAAGAGGTAAGGTAGTGAAAACAGTTTCAAAGTATTTAATGACCGTAAAATGTGTTTTTATACACATGCATTTGCTGTAAACTTTTGGAGTCCTAAATATCACTTGCCGTTTGCTTTCGAGTTTGTTTAAAAAATATATTTTCATGCAGACTAACAAATTTACATTTTAGGAGTTTTATATAATAAAAAGTTAGTTAACCGACTTGATGTTGTTTCGAAATAATAAATTATATGAGTGGGAATTATATCAATTATAATGTCGTTACTCAGATGCTCTCATAAACGTAACCTAACCATCTTACGGGTAGCACTTGATGTTGAAGTGAATGTTCTGACCCGTTTCCTGTCCAGCTAAATCAGGACAGTCACCAGAAGGGACAGCCTTGTAGTAAAACAACCCTGAGTGTCCCCGCAATAGCAATGTTAAAATCCATTCACTTTTACAAGTACACAGATTTAATTATTACAACAAATTATAAAGTTTACGTTATTTAATTTTTACCATCAGAATATTATATTAGGCAAAGAATAAACCATTTAAACTCATAATAATTACAGTAAAAACCGTGCCACGAAAATTGGTAAATTAATAATTAAAATATAATAACATTCTGGCATATACTACTCGGTAAATTCAAATACGTGCATTCTTCCCCTTGTAAGGATTAAATGCGTGTGGTTCTGCAGCATCAATTGGTGTTGACATTCTCAGGGAACAAGACATTGGCCAGCTTCAATGAGTTACAGTACTGCTGTAAATGTGTGTGTTACAAGAATTGTTATACAGATTTTACTTTTTCCATGATACTTCGATTCTTTTATTTCCATGTTGTAACATTTTCTTCAAACATCAAATTAATAGCAAAACCGTAATACATTTTTCATCACTGTATGGTTAATGGGGTACTTTCCAATACAGCTGAGATTATCGGGTTATCGTTTTCCTCGTAACTGCCATCAGGTGATCTTCCCTCTCCCAAACATTACTTTACTTAAATAACCAATTGTATGCGATTCCGTTATTTGTTTTGACAGTACTATATAGAAATAGCTGCTATAATGGCAAACTGAATTGTAAAATAGTGTTACGTTTTCTCAAGAAAGAATATATACTATACTATGAAATGTCAATCAATCTTTAAAAGATTGCGTGTGTTTTTTTGCATCGTGATGAAAAGTTTCCTTGAATATTCGTCTTGAAAGTTCTATAATGGGATTACATAGTATTTTATAAGCTCGGTTTCGCCTCGCACGTAAATTCTATTTGACCTGGAAAAAACGCAAGCTGTCCTTCTTCTCACCCAAATAAACCCCATTGTTCCACAGTGCTTCTCATCCTTGAAACACGCTATAATTTTGAGAACAAATTAAGTGGACTTTTCAAACCAAGAGTCTTAATTAATGAATCAATATTTGTATGAAATTATCTTAAATTAATACAATTGTAGAAATTCCATTAAAAACTGGCTTTATTCGTTACCATCTTGATTTTTTGGTTTGGTAAGAACAATGTTAAAACTTCATGCAGTCTCACAATCTTTTTTCCGTTGTAGTATTATTATATATGTGTCATTATAAAATATAATTAATATGCGTTCTTTTTTTGCTTTTTCGATATTTTTAAAGGATATTCTAATAAAATCTCAATCTTTGTTTTACATCGTCGTTTAAATATTCAAAATGTATACATTTAAAAAGTAGTTTAGATGCGTATTAATTACCGCTTTTAATATGAGACAACTCCTGAAAATGGTGTGTGATAAAAAATAAGGGTGTAAACCTGTAGGCTATGAGGTATAACATTATTCTTATCGAGTAACACCCAATCAAGGTCATTTTTTTAATAACCGGTCTTTTTATCATTTACCTAAGAGTTGGACCTCACAAGGACCCAGACAACAGTCTCCTCCTGTTCGCCACTGTCCGGCCCTGCAGTGAGGCCCATCTCACACTCCCACAACACTCACATAGTATACGGTTGTTTATATGTAATTACTGAGCAAATTGGTGCTACCCGGCGGTGATGTGACAAGTGTGCAATTTCAAGCCTGTACAGTTCGATGGACTAGACCCATGGTTCCTATTTTAGAGCCCCACACATCTCCATCACACTAAGGGTCCATCGGATATAGGACCGTTGATAAGGAGGCTGGTATTTGGCAAATGAGATCCTATAGAGTAAATCTGACATCTCATTTTCATGAGATACTCTGATACTCTCCTCAGATTCATTTTCTCAATTAAGATTCTAGATTGTGAAAGCAAAGGGAGCAATATTTGCGAAAAATGGGACTACCAATTACTTAATGATATTTTTGTTCGCATCTAAAACTAAAATAAGCAGGGCTGACATGTGAATAGGCAACATACTATTGGCCGTGGGAGAAACTAGCTTTTTTGAATCCACCTTGCCACTTTCAAACGTTGGCCTTGCGCTTTGTTTATTATTACGGCAAACACACCTTAATGGCAACAATGCAGTCGTTTAAACTGAATGTAATATGCGAATCGAATCAAGCGTTTCCCCCACACCACAAACCTCTGAAGAGGGTTGGTCCAATAACGTTTCTGTGTAAAGCTTTAAACTGCAATCGCGTGCCATAGCAATGTTTCAGAGGAATTAGATTACGCAGAGGTATTATTGAAGCATCATCAACTAATATTAGAAGGTGGAGTATCAAGTGTATAGAAACTCTACGCGGTGTGAACTGTGAGTACACAGATTTCACTAACTCAATAGAAAGTTGACAAATCATTATTGCTTGCCTCCAGTGTCATTGTTTGTACAATTATGACTCTTTTCTTCAACCATTTAAGTTTGCCAGCGTCAAATGTGCTTAATTTGATATACATTTGTTAATTTTAACTGTTTAGATTTTTGAAGACTGTGCTTAGTCTATTTGGAATGTAACAAGTCGGGAACCTAAAATAGTAGGAACTGCAAGTTCTCCTTTGAGATGAATACCACATTGACAGCAAGGATCAGACTAGGACTTCATGCCACAGGTAGAATGACTTAGGTTTATAGAGAATAACAACTTTAAAACCTGCAAAAACACTCTAACCAAACAACTTTGAGCCAAAATTCTCTTCTTTTTTTGTTGAGTATAGTGCTCAGAGTCAAACAGTTCAATGTAAGGATAATATAATAAAACTTTTAGTGTAATTAAGAAATTTAAAAAATTGTGAGTTTTAGATTTATCAAGTATAAATTCTTTAAGAAAGCACCGAAAATCAAATAAACGGTTCAGAAGGATTTTTTAGTTTCTTTATTTCTTTAGTATGCCTGTGATTAATTTTGAACAAATTGGTTTTACACTGTATAATTTGTATTTCAAGATGTAGAAGAATTACACGTTAATAATTTATATTATCTGCAATTAAAGACATAAATCACAGATTTGCAGATTTATAATAAAACCTAAACTGAGTTTAACACAAATACTAAAATGTTTGAATACTTTGTTTGAAGGTTATTTTTGACGATGGAAGGATTGTGAAGGAAAACAGGATTTTTCCGGACATTTGCCATCGTTCAGTGAAACAATAAATCAGTAACACCACGTTTCGAGATCTGCAATCTGATCTCTTCTTCAGGTAAAGAACTAACCTAATACATAATATTACAAACTAGGTTAAAATAAACAAATCTTACCAAAGCTTTGGTAATTAACTCCTCCAAAATAATATTGAGTGTAAAAAAACTGAATTAAAAATACTGATCGGTACAGAATTCAAACAACATTCTGGAAAGCATCCAAAATAGATGTAAAAAAGTTTCTGAAACAGATAAGAAAAAGAAAATCTCCAAACTGGAAAAAATTAGGCCCAAAAATGTGATTTGCCTAAAGATGGCAAGGTGAATACGGATGCAAATAATAAAAAATGTAATCAACCTCTCTTCAAAAATCCTCAATGAAGCGGAAATATCAGTCTTATCCAAGGGTTTAAACTTTTCTGTGGTACAAAAATCGGTAAAGGCACTGGAGTTCGTAACTGGAATCGAGGAACAGGGTGACCGGTTTCGTTGTGAGGCCAGTCTTTTACTCAGAAAAATTCCTCCCACAAAACCCAATTTGACAATAGAGGAGAAAAAAGGCCATGTCGATCCTTGGGAAAGACGACACGGTCAAAATCTTACAAGCCGATAAAGGCAACGCTTACTGTTGTACTTGACTCAGTAGCGTATAAAGAAAAGATTGCGGAAACTTTAAATATTGGCAAATATACAGTTTTAAATAAAGACCCGACTGATTCATTTGAACGCAAAGTAGCAACACCTTAAGAAAACATAAAGAATTTTTTTCAGATAAATTTAGATCTAAATTAACTCCTCACCACTCCAAAATCCCCCATATGTATGGCCTTCCCAAAATCCACAAACCTACCATCCCTCTCCGGCCCATCATTAGTTCTCGTGATTCACCTTACAGGGAATTGTCTAAAGTCCTCTTGGATATCTTAACGCCATTAGTAGGAAAAACTGACTCTTTCATCAAAAATTACAGGGATTTTGTAGAGAAGTCAAAATCCCTAAAAGTTGACTGGAAACTGACAAACTGGTAAGTTTTGATGTCGAAAGTCTATTTACAAATGTACCAGTTCCAGAAACTCTCGGAATTATTAAATCACGTCTCAAAGAAGACCAAACATTAAAGGATAGAACTAAACTTCCCGTGCCAGTAATTATGGAACTTTTAGAACTATGCACTCAATGCAATTATTTTTTAGTTAGAGGGTAAAAATTTACCGTCAAGGATGAGGGGATGGTAATGGATTCTCCACTGTCTCCTATTTTCGCCAATATCTTTATGGAGGAATTTGAGCGAAACGCTTTGGCTTCAGCTCAGTTCAAACCGAAGATTTGGTGGAGGTATGTGGATGATTACCTTTGTTATTTTTTCTCATGGAGACATTGAATTAAATAATTTTTGAATCCACATTAATAGTATTTCTCCTTCCATCCGCCTCACAATGGAAGTGGAAGTCCAAAACAAGCTTTTCCTTTTTGGATGTGTGTGTATTAAGAGATAGGGATGTCCTTAAGACAACTGTTTTTCGAAAGATAACACACACAGGAAAATATTTAAATTATCAATTCAACCATCAAAAATCTGTCAAGAAGGAGTAGCCTACTCGTTGTTTGATAGAGCAAAGAGCTTGTGCTCAGATACAGATGGATTAAAAGAAGAATTTAAGAAAGTTGAATCGGATCTCAGAAGCAATGGATACCCTCAATTAGTAATAAATAAGTGCAAAAGAACCAGAAGAATCATTCCTGAGTCAGAAAAACAGAATTGTGATAAATTTGCGTTTATGTCAATCCCTTATGTGCCGGGATTATCGGAGAAAATTAGAAGAGTAGGTAGAAAGTACAACATTAGAACCGCGTTTAAAACACACAACACTCTTTAGACAAAGTCTCGTAAAAACAAAACCAAAAAATGGCACACAGGATTCCAAAAACTGTGTTTACAGTATAAAATGTAGTTGCAATAGGGAATATATAGGCGAGACAAAAAGACCACTAAACGTAAGGATAAAAGAGCACAAAGAAAACACGAGAAAGGGTCTCACAGAAAATTTTAAAAAATTGCACACCATTGTTGGTCCGAAGACCATCATATGAATTGGGATGAAGCCAACACAATACATCGGGAACCACATTTCTTCAAAAGGAAATTAATTGAGGCAACATACATTAAATTGGCAGACCAACCAATCAGTCAAACCATCAGTCGAGATTAGGCCGCTTTGGTTGCCAATTCTAAAAAATGAACTAAAGAGAAAACCAAAAATATCAAACGGATCAGAAATTTGTAATAAACCAATGCGGAGTCACAATATGGTTTTTAAGAAGTTCATCTCGCATGAACCAATAATAACGAAAGGACCCATTCCTGTCCTCCTTCCTTTTTATTTCCGCCATCTTGTTTTTAGTCTGCCGTCACGATTACCATTGGCTAGTCCCTTTGGTCAGTCGTAGGTGTTTTAGTAGACGAATGAAGACGTATTGTGACCTGTATTCCGTAGTTCAGTTTTAATGATTAGTGTTTTGTATAGTTTTTTATTAAGTGCATGTTTATAGAGTTAGTGAAGTTGACAAACAACATGTAGTTGTGATTCCTGACTTAGGCGTTGCCACAACGCTTTGGTAAGATTTGTTTATTTTTAACCTAGTTTGTAATATTATGTATTAGGTTAGTTCTTTACCTGAAAAAGAGATCAGATTGCAGATCTCGAAACGTAGTGTTACTGATTTATTGTTTCACTGAACGATGGCAAATGTCCGGAAAAATCCTGTTTCCTTCAACATATATAATATTCTTCTAATCCAAAACGTATTAAATGTGTTATATATTAAACTTTCTATCAAATTTGATTTCGGTATAAACCGTAGGTGTTGACAAAATGTGTTGTCAATCTATGTCAACACATTTTGTCATTTATAAAAATGACAAAATTTTGAGGTAACAAAAAAAGGAATTTAGCAACAACAGTAATTTATTTATTCAGAAACCAATGCCCAACACAGTGTTATTGTTATTTCCAATTTAAAATTTAACCTATTCTTGAAAGGCGATGATAGTAACTATTTCCCTGATGTGAAACTGTATGTTAATGATAATGAATGTGAAGCCAGAGAGGACCGGCTCCAGCAGATTTGGCTGACAGTCGAGCCCGAGGCGATAGAAAGCTAAAGCCTCTGTTAATTAACCGTTCACTCTTATGTCATATTCTCTCTATGCTGTTGTTCTGCTCTCATTGTTAGATGAATAGTATTTCCAAACGAACTGTTTGTTACCTTTCGTACTTCTTCTTAGATATTACAATAATTGAATAATTAGTTCAATTAGTATCAGCTACAGGCAAGAGATACGGCTCAATTTTACCGTTTTATTTCCTTTGATAGGGAGACCCATTGATAGGTCTTTTAAGCCTAGTATCGGCACCACATGTTGACAAAACACCAAACCAGAATTTTTATTGAAGGAAGAGATCTTCCTTATTGAAGTTAATTGTTTTGGTAGATAAACAACACAATTTGTACTATAATTTTAAATTAATAGCAGTTAAGATTTATATTAGTATACACAAGTATAAATTATTGGACAGTTTGTGTGTTTTTGTCCAACACCAACCAAGAGAGATTAGTGTATTTAATTTTCACAATATCATTATAATGTACGTTATACTCTAGGATCCGATATCCAATTTACATTGCATAAGCACAAAACATCGGTTTACTTAAATTCTAGTTTCGGAGAATAACTGAATTCGGTGAACGTGAATTCAGTGAATAGTCATGTCACTGTCAGACATTCAGGTAAAGAGAAAGAAGGCTGCCAATTTAAGTGGCTAATATACTTTCTTTATTAATGCTGGTTGACGCTAATTTAACATCTATTTATGTGGTAGGCGGTTGGTTTTGAATGTGTCAGGATAAATTAAGTGTGGTTTCAGAAATAAATAACATTTTTATTTTTATTTTTAACCCTCTAATTTCAACCAGACACTTCAAAACTTGGTGATCGATTTATTTCTCAGTGAAAAATTTGTCAATCTATGTCAAGAAAAGCCAGGTTGTTGTGCTTGTATAATGCAAACTGGATCTCGGCCCTTGAACTATTACCATAAGTTCAAAGACAAGTTCACTCAGATAATCACTTGAGCGTATTTTAAGCCTGCATATCATGATAGAACTATTAATAGCTGATAAACTGTTAAGAGCACTCAGTTTAGCTATACAGACTATCACCGTACACTACTTATAATCCAATCGTATGTTTTGTAATATTGTCTTTGATATATATATATATATATATATATATATATATATATATATATATATATATATTAGTATTAGAAAGTAAGTTAAATATTTATTAACTGAGCGTTAGCAAAACCCATGGGGACAAAAAAACTTAATTTCCGACTGTTTGTTTGTTATCTCGAAAACAAACCGATCTATAGACAATGTTTCATGAATGTACGTTTCTATATAGGCTACATCAGGTTTTGATGATGGCTTATTGGTTTATGTTACTCCAGGGGCTTGGCTGAGCGATAACTCCCCACAACAAATGAAGTGTAGTTTTGTCAGCACATACTTATGTATCTTCATTTTTTATTAATTTCAATGAGCTGCTATATTGTACTGGGTTAAGATAGATAGCTTTAGTTTCCACTGTCCTTCTTCTTTTATTAAGACCTTTCCAATGAATGGGCTTTGCATTTTAAAAACTTGGAGCCGCCCCACCAAAATTCCATTCTGGGTAAATGGACAAAGATGTAACAGTAACTAAAAAGTTTACTTCTATTTCCTAGAAATGTGTCCAGAGTTCCATCCCCCTACCTTAATCCATCAAAAACTAAACAGAGTGTATCCATACTTTTAACTCACACTTTATATACTTAATATAATGCATGTAATGTAAAATATTAAAATAATAAGTTCTGTAAATTATTTGATTTTAACTACTTGCGATTTGAAATGTTACTTGAGTTTGGCATATTATGTCAAAAAGCAGTATAAAATTAAACTACCATATCAAGAAAATTAAATATCAGCATGACAAAGGGAATTAATTTAAGAGAGCAAAGAGCGAAGATCGTGAATTTAAGGGTTTTAGTCGATGAGAACTTCTCTAAAGCTTATCCTTACACAGGGTTTGTTTTAAAGACCGGCACAACTTTGCATGTTTTTCAAATACATTTTCAGGCGTCTATTGATAGCTGTTTAAGAGCTGTCAGATTGTTTATGATATGTCTATATTTGATTTATTTGGAAGATATATTTAGAGCACCTATCTCAGGTGTTAGTCTTAAATTATGAAATGTACAAGTTAAAAATGTCACGTAAAAGATATATAAAAAATATTAACGTAAAACTATATTTGGTTACTTCGAAACTGCATATGACAGGGCATGGTTATATGTTACTAAAAGTAATAAATAAAAACAGGTAAGTTTTTTTTCGGGGGGAGGGGAGGAGTAAATTATATATAAAATTGTGCTTAATGTTTGTTGTCATCATATAAACTGCATTATACGAGATACTTAAGCTAAATAATTAGATACACGGATTTTCTCTTTTTACAAAGACTAGTGAATATTTTATTTTATACAGCTAATTAATTATAATATATTTGGTTAAGAAATAAAATAACAATTTTGGAGTTTCTGGTAAAATATTTAAATATGGGAATTGAGACTTTAAAGTATAAGTTAGGTTATAAATATTGAATTAAATTAATGTTTGTGTCAATGATGTTGCTAGGAGTAGGCCAGCAAGATTTTCACTCAGGAAGTCATTAATCGTTTATTTACAAATATTGTAATACGTTTATTAAATATTAAAATGGAAAATATCTTAAAATGGATCTCTTAAACTCTGATATTATTTTTGAGAAATTCAAATAGGAAAAGTTGATTTTTAATTTAATTTGTTGTGTAGATCTGATGAAGTACTAAAGGTTGGTTCTCACAAAACATGGGGAGGTCATCAACAATGTTATTGCTTGTAGTCTTCTTGTATTCTTAATACTCATCACTATAATTTTTAAAGAGAATTGATAAATATAACTATAATATGATAAATGTAACGAAGCGATAACGCAATAACAAACTGACATTGTCAAGCTTATTTTTTAAGACATCACGTATACATTGTTTTTTTTAGCTATCCACAGCAAAATTCAAGCTAGTTGTTAATTTAAATAATTTAAAACCATTTTGAACCATTTACACTTCATAAATATATGTCATACCTTGTGCAGCGATGCGAAAGGACTTCTGTGAGATATTCTTTTAGCACGGCCATACTATTCATGTTCTTAAACTGAGTTCTTTAAAATTTGTACAAGGAGCATTTTAGAAATGTTTGGAGTGTCATAGAAATGATCATAAGATCAGAACCATAAGAATAAAATGAAAAATGAAATGAAATGAAAAATGGCTCTATTAAAGAGGTGGAGTTAGGGCTATTAAGCCCTCTCTACCACTCAACCTCAAGATAAATAAATAAAATTAAAAAAAATTATAAATTATTTATTTTCGTAATATTTAATTATTTTAGTAGTATATACATTATGGCGTTATTTAGAATAGTTTAATTACTAGGTTTTATTTTATTATTTTAGTAAAGATGAATATTATGTAAGATAATGTTTTTATAGCTACTTTTATTCTTTTGTAAACAACGTAAATTGTTCAATTTTGTATGGAGTATTTATTACATTATACAATATTATAATTGCGGAAATGCCTTTGTTTGTTTACATGCATAAACTATTGTACTGACATTTCACATGGACATTCTTATAGTCCCTGGGGTCAAAATTGGCCCATTCTTATTTTGAAAATCCCTCTGAGGTACGCCCAACTAGTCTTAAAGCAGCAAAAAATCCCATCTTGGTCTCTATAGTTGTGTAATATAAGTCAAGTTAAATGTAATCACTCTGTGTAAACATTGTATTAGACAGCACGGCCATTCGTTTATTTAATTTAACCAATATTTTCAATGTGTTTAAATTTTTATAGTATGAACTACGTACATGGATTTGGAAGGAAGTACATGTATTTAACTGCATCGTATACCATATTTACATATATATGACAACTGCCATAATGTAAGTATTGAAATGTGTATTATTGATGTTGATTTTAGTTTTTAATTTTCAATAACAATATCTATATCTATACAGTTTACAAAACTGTTATTCTAAATTCACCCTCATTACAACATTATATATTAGGTATATATACATTATTTAATGGTGCTAAATAGCAAACTCCAATTTTTCGTTGATAATAGAATTGATTTGAACTAGAAGTGAAAATCTTGAAATAAGGATTACTCACAATTTTTCTTAAATTCTGGTCCTCTTAATAATTAACACTGGAAAATGGGCACCTACCTGACGATTGATATATAATTAATTCCACTTTAAAATATCATATGACCCTATCGTATTATACCACAAATTCTTTCACTAAGAAAGCTATACACGAGTGAAGTTTGGAGTTCCTCTAGATTGGTCTAAAATAGTTCAAGTGTTACTAAACTCATCGGAGCTATTGCAACACGGAATGTTGCAACTGCGGGTGGAGCCGCGGCAATATGCTACTATTATATTATATAGTATTATATATATACCGGATGTAAAAAAGTCTCGCACAAGCTCCATAATTCCCGAACGATTGGAACTAATTGGTCTTTATTAGTAAAGTACAATGCAGCAAATCCGACTTCAATAGGTCCACTCTTTAAAAGTAGTTTTAAAGTATAATGTAAGATCAAATAAAATCCAAAGCCCAACTAAAGTGAGAACTTTCTATTACAATAACTGATACCAAGTTTTTCCCTTTATCTTTCATCTCTGCTAACAACTCCTGTATAGTGATGTACATCTTGAGCAATGCTTACGTTACATTTGAATGATGTTTTATACTTATAACACTTATGAATACATAAACTCTGCTACTGTCACACTTATCTATAATAAGCCTATTAGCTTGCAATGAAGAATGTTATAAAGCTTTTGTTATATGTTATCTTACTTATAAACACATATTTAAGTCTACTTTTTATTTACACTTCTTCTTTAACTAACTGTTGATTTGAAATGGCTAAGCAATAAACATTTAAAACAATGCTACTTGAATTCTGTATTTGTACTTAAGGAGAAAATTACATATCAGGATCATTGAAGTACATAGTATATAGTGTAGCAGTTCCTTCTGTCAAATTATTGTCAACATCAAATTGCTAACTATTTACCTAACCTGTAACCACGCATCAGGAACTCATCATCTGTGAACTGGAAATGTTTAGAACCGTATTTTGAAAGTTAAATATTTGAACTAATAGACCTCATTGAGTAGTTTAACTAAAGGTCGTAAAACATTATAAACTTCTCAAAATATGAATAACGAAGAACTTGAAACAAATAAATGGATGTTGTAAATGCTGCTTCTGTGGAATACTCATAAAATTATTCCATTACTAAAATTGTAATGTAATGAAAAAACCTGTTACGACTTACCTCCCCAGCACCGTGTCTCGAGGAATTAAAAAGTGTAAATAGTAGTAATTCCAACCTCTCCTCCCCCCCCCCCACCACCATATCGCTACTGAGAGTACCTCGCAGAGAGGGAGAATAAATAACGTGGAATTTACTCTTGCCACTCGAGAGTTTCAATTATAGTTACAAGTTTCCTCTGATTAACATTATTAGGTACATACTACACGTTTTATTGTTATAGATTCCCTATCTAGTTATCAACATTTTTGAATGGCTATACTTTTTAATACAAACATATCTGAAAGGTTTCACTCCTTGTTACAGTGATTAACGGTTACCACTATTACTTAACTATTAACAACATATACAACTTATATGAATAACTGAATCCATTATAAACTATTAACACTACACTAAACTAAACCTCACTGGTGATTTACTTAAATAGGGTTATTCGTCCTCTGATGGATAATGTAAACACTTCTTACAGAAATATTTCATTGCAATAGTTGTTATGTGTAAAGAATATATTTGAAATATAGTATAAATCTTATTACCCTATTAAGCAAACACCACTCATTTGATACTTTTTGCAACTTTAAACCGCTTGTTACATATTACACACACGCGCGCGTACACGTTCACACATACTGTACCCTCTCCTCGTGAGTAATGTCTAGCAGCGGTTTCCGCGGGGATACAGGCCAGAGAAAAAGGAGGTTTTTAGTCGGTATTTGACATATAAGCCCGACATACCCAGGCCAAACGACTGGTCCAGCAGGATAAGTAAAAGTTTTTTGCCCAACCTATATATATATATATATATATATATATATATATATATATATATAAAACATATGGGGTAGGGTACAATAAGCGGACCCGCGGTTTTTTATATCGAAGAATGTGTATATGAATCATCGATACCTAATATTCGCATCTCAAATCCTAGACTCAAAATCAATCGATATAAAAGTATTTATAGTCCTCAATAACAATTATATGTTTTAAATTTAAATATGAATTTAATATTTGCAGTGGTCAAAGAAATTATTAGGTCTATATCCAAAATTAGGAAAACTGAAGACCATATTCGCTCCTCTCACAGTTACAGTTGTTTCTTTCCCACAAACGTCACATAATGGGTTTTACAGTCGAACATGTTGAAGCCATGAAAAACATGTCTTATCATCTTTCAAAGCAATGTCGTGTAGTTTTCTAAAATTAACTACCATTCTAATAATCAAATGTTACTTATGTAAAATTGAAATATTACCTTACGTGGATTATTTGAAAGTGTGTTGATATAGATTATTTAAGTTTAAATGTTCAAAATAATTAATCGGTATCGATTGATTATACCGATGGTTGGGATTAAGTAATATCGTTTGCCAAGTTCGATATAAAAAACCGGGTCCACTTATCGTACCCTACCCTATATAGTATGTTAAGTTAACTGTATTTCACTCTAACATAAGACCTGAGAAGTAATGGTTGTGAATAGTAAAATGATCTAAAATTTCAAAAACTAAGGTGAATTCAACTTATTAAATAGTACGTGGAATATAGTACAATGCATGAGGGCCAATCTATAGTTCTAAATCGTAATTACAACTTTAAAGTATGAGTTCTTCAAGTGAAACACTTAGACGTGTAAACTGAGTATAAATAATGTGATAATCTTTCACCTAAATGTTAAAGAATACCTTCCGACTAAAGAACATTTCCTGTTGTGATAACTAAAGAGGTTGGGCCCTGATATAAAAATAATTTCTTTACACACATTCGATTTCAAACACCATTCCATCGCCTCACATTGAACAAGGACGGTCTCACACGCAAAAACTTTTCTATTCTTTTATGAGGGCCGTCTTCGATCTAGGTCAAACAATTTATAAACGTGACATTCAAATACTTATGTCTATGTAACAATTAACTATCATACATAACATGGTACAAAGGTAACTAAATGTATCATGGGCTTATTTATACAATCACAATCTTCTAAGCAGAAACAATCCGATTATTATTTTACAAACGAGAACAAATTTAAATACTTTATTTGCAAGTAGTAATAAATAAAATATCAGCCTAACAAAATATTTTTACTACATATCTTTTTACACATCTAACAGATGTTCTTTTTATATTAAACTATTTTACATTACGTTATATTATCATGTGGTTTTAATCAATTTCAGTGCTAATTTAATGTGATGAGTATATTATATATATATATATATATATATATATATATATATATATATAATATATATAAATTATATATAATTATATATTATATTTTATTTATATATTTATATTTATATTTTATTTTATATTATATATAGTTTAATACAAAAAGAACATCTGTTAGATGTGTAAAAAGATATGTAGTAAATATATATATATATATATATATATATATATATATATATATATATATATATATATATATATATATATAATATACTCATAACATTAAAATCAGCACTGAAATTGATTAAAACCACATGTTAATATAACATAACAACCATTCGCTATGAAAACTGTTTCGGTGATGACCTGAAAGTTGTCTAGTCGAAGACCTGATAACAGTAATTGGATGCAGCTGACAATTTAATTATAACCGGTGTTCTCTCCCAGAGTCAAGATAATTGCATGTGTTACTCTCTGACACAATAATCGCATGAGTAAAGGGCAAGTGGTCATGCGTATCAGCGACGTATTGATGAACTCCTTAAGGGGTGGGGGGGGGATTTGAGTATTCTATGTGAAACACCGTCTTTTTCAAAACGGCGGTATATCAGGTTACTTGTGTTTTTAAGAGTTTCAATGTTGAACATTGATAATATCAAAAGTTTATGAAAATTTTAAATTTAGTTGTGGTGTGTGTGTGTGTGTGTGTGTGTGTGTGTGTGTGTGTGTGTGTGTGTGTGTTTTCGAACAGGTATTGTTGTGTTTCAAATAGTTTTGTATTGTATATTTAACATAAATTTTGCAACTTTGCGTCTATGACTTGGCTATTGTGTATGCTTTCGTGTATATATATATACATATATACTTACATAAAAGTAGGTAATAAAATGGCTTGATCTGATGATAATGTATGTTAATGTGATTAAATGTAAATCTAAATGTGTATCGGCACTGTATGTAGGTTTTTTGTGTGTCAATACTTTGTTGTAAAATGGAATTTTGTTTTGTAGTTAAATATGCATTAGCAGTAGTTTTCATAAATTTAATTTGATTATAACTTTTTATGTACACGTTAATTGCAGTTGGCATCACTTTCCTCTTCACGTTTAATATTATGAAGGTAACCACAAACCGGCAAATTATGTATTGAGAACTGACAGTTCTCTCTAAAAAAACAAAAGACTACAACACAACTGTTTACAACATATCCGATGGCTAGAATCAGTACTACTTTTTAACTCCAGCGTATGTATATATTTTAATTTGGTTTCTGTCCGTAGAACTAAAAATATGTAGTTTATTGATACAAGCCGATTTAAATAAGGCTTACATTATATACTATAGAACATAATTGAACTAATCCAAATAGATGACTGTATCTGCGCCTGACAAACTGTTTGTTAAAACACTGAATGATATGTTCAAGCGTTAGTCATACCATGAAATACAAATAACAAAAAAGGATCAAAATGTTTTATTTTATTACTGATTATAGTAGTCCAAATTGTATTTACAGTATTGATATATGTAAAAATTACATTTAATTTGTTTTGCCTAACCTGATCATTACATACTTTTGTATTTACATGTAACGCTTCATTATTGACCTAATAAGTTCTGCTTATTATTTGTATCTAACTTCTTACAATAATTGTTAGTTTAGTTCAGCATACTTTGTATGTTTAAAACTTCGCAATCTGTAATATAACTTTATAACACCAAGAAAACTAAATATCAGCATATCAAAGGAATTAATTTAAGCAAGCAAAGAGCGGAGTTCGTGAGTTTAAGGGTTTCAGTTGATGAGAAAACTTCTTTAAAGCTAATCCTTACTCAGATTATGTATTAAAAGTCCGCTGTTGACACCTCTTACGTGTTTTACAAATGCATTTTTAGTTGTCAATTGTTAATTGTTTAAAAACTGTTTGATTGTTTATATAGTTGGTGTATACGTGATTTGTTTCGAATTCAAATACATTGTTTGAAATTGGAGTGCCCACCTTAAGTCTCCATAAATCTATATAAGTCAATATAAATTAAAAATATTACGTAAAATAAACGAGAAAACATTGGAATGTGAGTTTTTATTCTTAATTTTTTGAATTTTTTACAAACACGCAGACATTAATTGCAGAAGATTACATTTAAACCCATACATCATTGTAAAATTGAATTTCTATTAGTTTTATATTTGGTGGCCAGGAAACTTGCATACAACGCAAAATGGTTATATGTTACTAAAATTATAAAATACAAATATTTCTGAATTTTTGAAAGTCGGGGAGATATTTTTCAATTCTCGTCTAATACCGTTGTATTATAACGGTAATTTCACGGTGTAAACAAAAAATAAAACTCTACAAGAAATTAATATTTTATTATTATTGATTTGTATCATATTTATGATAAATGAGAAATGAATTATTCATAACATGTTCCAATTATAACAATATAACATAAACAATAACGCAATAAGGAGTTGAAAATTTAGTAACTATTTTTTTATATAACCTACAAATTGTTATGTTTTCAGCTATGGACTGCTAAACTTTCAAGTTTCTGCACTGGCGTGTGTAACATTACTAAGGAACATGGTGTGCCTTTGCTCACTTAGGAGAACTGACGCCTGTTATAATCATTATACACTGTGTAAAAATTTCACATCAGGAATACTGCCTCATTCATTCTTTTGTTAAACGTTGTTATCTTTCTGTGGGATAATTAGACTCCATAAATGTCTTTAAAGGACTTCTATAAGGATTAACAATACTTATAACGTTCATAAACTAGATTCTTTTAGAATTTGCACAATGAAAATTTTAGAATTTTCTGAAGGATATATATATATATATATATATATATATATCATATATATATATTATATATATATATCATATATATATATATTATATATATATATGTATATGTATATATATATATATATATATATATATATATGCATATGTACATTCTCAACAATTTAAGTATTTGAGTGGTACATCTATTACGATATTATTTATATATTCGTTTTTAATTTATAAGCGTTAATAAACTATTTTACTAAAGATATACAGGTATGTTCTGTAGGAAAGTGCTTTTGTTTGTTGAAATGGTCACTCTTGATGTAGAAAATGTCAGTAGTTCCTTCCATATGTTGAATGAGTTATTGCTTAGGGAGTTATGGCACTAAAACCATCATATGATGGAAAATATTATTCAATTAGTGCTGAAAGTTTTTGGTAAAGTAGTGATTACCAGTTTGCTGAAGGTAAAGATAAAACATCTAAAGACTATTTTGTTTCCTGAAGATATCCAAACGTATCTTTTTAGAAACGAAGTATATATATAGAAAAAAATTTTTTTTGTTGAAGTGTCTGAATACATAATCTGTGCTATTGTCACACTTTAATATAAGTCTAAAAGGTTTCAAAAAGGAATGTAACACAGCTTTTGTTTAACGGTATCTTAATATTGAACTCGTATTTTGTAACTAACTGTTGATTTCGAAAGTCAAAGCAGTAAACATTTGAAACTGTATAAAAAATACTTGAATTCTTGACTTGAAACTAAGAAGAAATTCGCATTTCAAGGATCATAGTAGCGACAGATTATTAACACAATCGACATTAATAGACCTCATTGTTCATACTTGACACCACTTGTAAACAAGAGGGTAACTAAGAATAATATATTAAACAAATAAATTATTATTGTAAATGTTGCTTCTGTGAAATACTCATAAAATTTTTCCAATTCTATAATTCTAATATAATGAAAAAAGTTATTTTACATTTTCGGTACAGTGTGGCAAGGAATTTAGTGTACTGTAAACAGTACAAGCAGTAATTCAAAACTGTCCTCACCCTTCACATCGCTACTGGAAATACCTCCCGGAGATGGAGAATAAATAATATGGTTCCATTTTGTCACTCTGTTTCAATGATGGTTACCAGTTTAATAATGGTCCTCTGATTAAAATTATTAGGAACAAACTACACGTTTTATTCTTTTAGATTCTCCACCTATTTACCAACAAATGTTACACTTCTTGTTATTACTATTGTTGAACTGTTATCCTTCATGTTATAAAAAGTGTCGGATAGTTAACCTCTTCGTTACACAGATGAACCGTTGCCAATATAGTTGAACGATTAACCATCTTTTTAAGAACTTTGATGAACTGTTATTGTTCTTGTTACCAGTAGTGTAGAACTGCAAAACGCCTTCTTAATATTGTTTAAATATTAAGAAATTTTAAGGAATATTACGTTTGACAGTTTAAAAGAGCATTAAACTGTAAAATATTGGTACTGTTGAACATAATTTAATATTTAAATGATTCTTTTACGCAAGTTTATAATAGAGATATAAAACATCAATTTGAAGTTGTTCCAAATTTTTCTGTCATTGATGGTTCCTTTGACATCAATGTTATTAAACCAGTTAACATTGTTCTCCTTGTCATTAATATTGTACAACTGTTACCCTCTTTTTAAACGTTGTTGATTTTTTACCCCCCCCCCTTCTTAACAGCGTTTGTGAACCCTAACCCACCTTCTTAACAACATTGTTGAACTGAAAAACCCCTTTTTCAACATTTTTGAATACAATACAATTACCCTCCATGTCATCGGCATTGTACAACTGTTACCCTCTTTGTTAATATTGTTGAACTGTTACCCATCATCTTATCAACGTTGTTGAACTATTACCCTCCTTGTCATCGGCATTGAACCACTGTTACCCTCTCTTTTAACATTATTGAACTGTTACTCATCTTCTTATCAACGTCGTTGAACTATTACTCTCCTTGTCATCGGTATTGTATAACTGTTACCCTCTTTGTTAACGTTGTTGATTTTTACCCCCCTTCTTAACAACGTTTGTGAACCCTAACCACCTTCTTAACAACATTGTTGAACTGATAACCCCTTTTTTCAACATTGTTGAATACAATACAATACAATACAATACCCTCCTTGTCATCGTCATTGAACAACTGTTACCCTCTTTGTTAACATTGTTGAACTGTTACCAATCTTCTTATCAACGTCATTGAACTATTGCCCTCCTTGTCATCGGCATTGTACAACTGTTACCCTCTTTGTTAAAGTTGTTGATTTTTACCCCCTTCTTAACAACGTTGGTGAACCCTAACCCACCTTCTTAACACAATTGTTGAACTGATAACCCCTTTTTCAACTTTGTTGAACTAATATCCTCCTTATCGCAACATGGTTGACCCTCTTTCTTGTTGTTGGACGGTTCATATAACTGAATCCTTGATAAGAATTAACAACAGACTAAAACCAAAGCTCACTGGTGATATACTTCAACTGAATTATTTGTCCTCTAAGGGATAACAACTTTTCAGGAAAAGTATTTTATTGCCATAGTTGCTGTTGCCTATAAGGGATAGGGGAAGTAGTGTAGAACTGCAAAACGCCTTCTTAATATTGTTTAAATATTAAGAAATTTTAAGGAATATTACGTTTTTACAATTTAAAAGAGCGCTAAAATTGTCAAATTTTGGGACTGTTGAACATAATTTCGTGGTTTCGTTTGTATAACGGAGATCAGATATATCAATCTGAAGTTCATCCAAATTTTACTCATGGTCTAGCTCGCTTCATATTGCATATAAAAATAAATGGTTTTAAGTACAACTTTCTTGAAGTCTAATTTAAATCTTACTGTCAAAATTTAAAGTAAACACATATTGTTTTGAAATTATTTCGTATTTCCTAAATTACAGTAAAATTATGCCTATTACAGCAAACATTACACCTATTACAGCAAACATT
Source organism: Homalodisca vitripennis (assembly GCF_021130785.1). NCBI lineage: Eukaryota > Metazoa > Arthropoda > Insecta > Hemiptera > Cicadellidae > Homalodisca > Homalodisca vitripennis. Next base: position 74,762,226 of record NC_060207.1, read on the forward strand.
ACGCTTATTACTGCAGAATCATTAATTTTCTGTGCATTCAGTGGAGGCTCTTCAGTTGCTGGTACACGGAATCCGATTTCTGTTTGCCTGTACGCAACAAAGTTTCAAATGAGTTGATGTAGTAGATTTAAATTTGCTGTTAAATGTGTATTATATAGGACAGAGCTCCTAGAACTTTATTTATATGTTTAAAATTACCTACTACAAAGTTTCATTGGATGAGCGTTTAATAGAGTTTCTCCCACCAGTTGATGACGAAATAAGAATTCTGTTTGAACTGAGTTATCTTAGACAGTTGACATTTTTTAATTAAAAAAATGGTAAAGTCCATTAGGATTCATTATGGGCCAAAATGTTGTCCAATGTGGAGCGAACGCGAAACCTCACGCGCTTACCAGAAGATTGGCGTGCGTTAAACCCTGTATAACATTCTATATTGTCTTATAAAATGGTAATTTGTAAACGAGTATACGGAAACATTATTTTCTATTCTTTCAATTCTACTTCTTGCAATTAGGATGATTCTAATACTCGTACATTATTCTCTGACCCCACATGAGAACACAAGAACACTCTCATCTACGTAATAGCATCACGTTGTGGGAAACACAAGTCTATACCTGCGGTCTGCGGTGAATAGTAAACCTTGTCATTGCCTACACTACAATTGCTGATACCTGTTGATATGTTACATCATTGCACAGAGGAACAAGTGGATAATTAACATTGTGATCAAATATGCCTATATTCCTTGGTGATACTGTTACAATATGAATATATAATAGTCGCATGGACACTTAGCATTTCCATGCAATAGTATTTGTGGTGAGACTATAGAGGTAATCTCTCCATTAGGCAAGTGATGCCCTTTTCTCCATTGTTTGGTCACATCCTTGATAGAAAGTACACAGTCGAATTACACTCACACTACGGTTCTCTAAGGGTATATCTAAACAGTTTACATCTATAAAATGTCCCGAAAATGTCAATAAATTGAAGTAGAACTGGGCAAAATGGTAGGCTACCATGAATGTAGAATATTAGTGTATTAAAAAATAGCGAATTTTTCATTATTTATTGGCGAGCGTTATTAGCCTATACAATATTGCGACCCAAGCAAATGTCGTGCCGGAAAAATACAGTACTATATTCGCGTTGAAGGCGCTTTTTATATACTACTTTTATGATAAAAAGTTCAGATATTTTATCTAGATACTTATTGATGTTTACTTTAAATATAACATGTAACATGTATGAACATTTTTATAAGCAGTTAATAAAAGGAATGTAATTCAATATAGGCATTCCAATGCACTAACAACTACGATTTTTATCTAGTTATTCGTGTCTAATTTTTCCAATATGACGATATTTTTTAACTTTTTCTTTGGATTGGTTAGCAAAGAATTCGACAGTGATTTTTTTCTGTCGTTATACATAAATCGACTAACAAAGATCACTAAATTCCCGCATAACTATATGGAGAGATCTCATAATGAACTTGTACAAACTTTTTTACAGACAAAAAATCTGTTGTCTTGATTTGAACTTTATCAAATCTACTGGATGTCGAATATTTATTTCATGAATATAGTTTTAGACATTTAATTGAACTGTCTGTCACTGTAAGTAGACTTGCTGAACCTGTTATTCGCAGCGTTATCCGGATAATAACGCCATTAAAGAGCTCATTAAGCGGGATTTTAAGCTTGAAAATCTTCTCTTAATTATCCAAGTTAGTGAGGCCCTGCACTGTGCTGATGTTTACACATTCCAATTAACTGTAGCTGTTAATTACTGAATATTTACTTTCGCAAACAGTATTCATATTTGAATGCTGCTCTAATTTATCTTATAACTCAAAATGAAACGCAAAATGTAATTCCTAAACGCTAATCTCGAGAACGGTTGGGCCAATTCGGCTAGTTCGTTTTGTAAATTGTGCTTAGAAATCCGAGGAAGGTTTATATTATAAAGGTAAAAAAAGTTACCTGGAATATTTTTTGGAACATACTATCCAAACTTAACAGCTCTTTACAGTGTCAGTGGAGTTTCTTCAAATGTATAGACACATTTGTTTACAATTTAAATCGTAGAACAGTGCTTGATTAAACTACTGTTATGCAGAGACTAACGACAAAGTTAATATCTAACTTTTACTCCAGATTGTATCAGTAACCAATTTTAAACATTTATATATTATAAATACTATTTAAACACTGTTATAAAACCAACTATAATTAACAAAGTTTTAAATGTTTTTACTTTAGGTACTTGACACTAGTTAGTTTCCTTGGGATTGTGATATTGGATTTTAAGATTAGCTTAAGGAAAATTAAAAAAATAAACACTAACGATACATTTCCCCCGAATTGCAGTCCGAAAAACAACAAGATTTCTGTAACGCAAAACGTTGTAAACGATTATTTTGAAATGTTGCGTGAAGTTAATAAGGATTATCATAATACCGGAAGTAGATAGGGTTTTCCCCTAGACCCAGCTACGACGTCGGAAATATTGTATAATTAATTCTAACCAGAAATTCTCCTACATGTTCAATACATGGTATAAGAGTCAGGTTAAATGAAAACCTGCAATATACCATGCTATGTTAGCTATGAAAACTGCAATATTATGTACCTGATGTATGCTTCATTAAGTTTTGAAAACTTAATACAATTCCATCATATCAATTATATGTGCTTTTACTAAGTAGTATAAATATTCGATCATGAAAATTGCATGCGAAGCCTCAGGTAACAGCTAGTTTGTAAATGTTTTAGAATTTGCGTATAACAGTAATTTAACCTGATATAATTATACTTTAATCACTGAATCTTACCTCATTCACAGAGAGCTGTGCTAAAATATTAACGTATCTGGAAAATATTATAAATGCTTTGATTAACTTCTTCTGCTAACATTCAACATTACAAAATGGAATTAAAGTTGAAAAATGAATACGGTATTAGAAAATGTTGCTTAAAGAGAAAATAAAATAAAAACATTTCGCCATGTACACATAAGAGCCCCAAGTGTTATTAAATTCATCACACAATAGTATGAATATCTATCTATATATTGTATGAATATTAAATAGAATTTTTATCGAATGTTAGACTGAAATATAATTTAAATTTGAAACATATCAAATCTTTATTTATATTTTACAGTCGTTCAATGCAAGTCGGTAGATATATTACAGCGCAATGTCCTTTTTATGCTTAAAGTGTGAAAATATCTGTCGAAAAACGACCCTTAACTTTCAAAAAAATGTATAAAACCATTCATTGACTAGTTTTTGGTTGATGATTTCCCACCCGGTATTATATTTTTAATTAATAATATATTACATATTTGAGAAATAAACATTTTAATTGTATAGTAGAAATTTTATTTCAATTCACTCACAATTAGGCTAATCATTGAAAAATAAATTTGGAATATAAGAAATCCAGTTCTTGAAAACGATTGTTTTCATTAATTTCCATCAGCTCAATTAGAATGATTCTCCATAATATTTTTTTTCGTGAACATTAAGCCCAAAACTTTGTTTTAAGTACTACCTCAATTAAGATCTTTCTCGAGTTGATCACCTGCATTAAAGGATAATACACGTACATGATCAAGTAAGAGAAATATGTATAAAGTCACGTAGCAGCAACTCCTACGCCCGCGGCTGTCACTGTCTATTGCTATCAAACCTGCGCTGCGCTTTAGCTTATTTCGCTATATTTTCCTACCAGGAGTGAGAATCTTTTGAAGGGAGATCTATTTATATTTTTACATCTCTACTGTACATTCCTGAACTTTAATTTAAGGAAGGGTTCAACTAATAATCACCACATAATATATTCCGTATCGAAGTTTTATTTATAATTTCAAGTTTCATGTTAAAACATAAATTATTCACATATTATATTTTGTATAGATGTAAAGGACTTTATTTTCGTACGCTTTTCACGTGGATGAGCACTTCTGGTTTTAGTTAATTATACTTCCGACGACAATTTTTAGTTTGCCTTGTTGCCACGATAAAGAAAATATCTAAAAAGTGTACGAGAGATTCTAACATATAAATCTGGTGCCAGAAGAACATGGTTTACACATTTAACTTACTCTAACAAAGCTGATTGATTATACTTTACTATATATATACTTATAATGGATAATATAATACACACCAGTAATTCACTAACTTTAAACGGAGCTGTCTTCGACAACAATCTCACATATTTTTGTTTTGTTTTAAATAGTAACAAATTCTTCGATCAAATCATTGATAAAAATTATAAACACTTAAAAAATTTAAAACGTTACAAATCTCGTAGCTACAAAGAAAGATGGCAACCTAAACGAAAACGCTGTTCTAAAGTACCTTAACATTTTTTAGTTAAATTCATAATATCAGGTAGTTCAAAATCCATATATTTTGAAAGTCCTTGTCTGTCACAGACTACGACGAGTATGTTAAGTTACGTGTGTGGCCTGTGAAGCAAGTCTCTCCCGAATTCGTTATGCCTGTCCAACATCCATCCTTAATAAACAACTTTAAACAAAAGACAAGACATGCTCTACAGTTTTAACGATCCAAATCGAGTGCTGAACATGTTATCACCTAAATACATTATAACTATATTTTTTAATACCATACCAGCTTTGCAGCTGAAGGGAATTCAGTTCACTGTTTGATTTGTACTTAACTATTCATTCGTAATTAATTAACTTCCGACGACTTTGTTTGTTGATTACAGAGCTGTATTGCTGTTACGGACTATGTTTACACGCACACCATTAATGAAATGAAGTGCCTACTGATGTTACATTAATTTAGATATTTTGATAAATGCAGCAAATGTTAGATATGTTTTACATATTCATTCAACTAGTTTTAGTTTTTATTCATAGCTATTGTACAAAATAAGATAATGATGATGGTATTTAAATCTAAACACGGGAAGATTCCACAATAGGGACAGAAGTAGGTTGTTTCGATGCGGTTTTCGAAAATACGATTAAGCGCCTAAAGACACTTTTGCTATTTTGGAGGAAAACTATTTTATCGATAAAATTTAAGTTGTTTACATAATATCTCAACATGGTCATACCTTTTTTATAGACTGTCACAATATCAAATGTCACGCTGTTAGATATCCGCCATTATTTAATTGTACTAAAACAATATTTAAGTTTGAGGTTAGGGTTAGAGAATTGATAAACCTTCTATTGTGTATCATGGTGTGCCAGCTGATTTTCAGATCTCTGTTATAATAAATAAAAAGTCTTGGGCCAATTTAAGTATCAAAAATAGCTGTTACTTGCGTGACAACAAAGAAACAACAATAAATCATTACGCAATAATCGTGTAAACATGTTTTCTACAAAAAAAATTGAACATTTTATTTTACTTGTCGATACACAATAACGTTTTAAATAGAAGTTGTAATATTTGAATTAATTAATATTCATTAGAATATTATTAGCTCATACACAAACAGTAAACAGTGTGGAAATGTAATCTAACCACTGATAAAACTATAGTAATCTCATTTTATTACACCTGTAAAACGTACACTTTTGTTACCAAACAACATTTTCACTTTTCCGCATTAAAGTCATCACTCAAACAAATCAGTAAACATATTTTGGTTAAAAACTTAATTAAAGGATTTAAAATAGTTTGGTTTGGTGCGATATAATTTGTTTATACTTAAATATTATTTTCAAATCGAAAAAAACCATTTAATTGTTGTAAAATTTTGAGTTGGTCGTTACAATAGTTTAAAATAATAAACTTTGGCACAATGACTCCAGAACGAAAGATGTGTTCTATTGTCAAAATAGAATAGGCGAAAGCCTAAACCCTTATTCAATAATTATAGGAAAAACTAATTCATAATTCATTCAAGTTAGGTTTTGATAACTATTTGTTGTCTATTCAAGAGCAATTAAATAATCGATTACTGTTTAATTATTTTGTCTGAATATATTAGTTAGTTTTTTCGAGCTTGAGTGGTAAAGAGTGCTTTCTAGTCATAACTTCACCTCAAAAAAAATTATTTTTCGTGTTATTTAATTACTCTCACAATAATTTGTGACTTAAAAGTCAATAACTTTTCTGTTTATAAGTCTTTACTAGAATTCTTCCAAATATCCTCTTATACTGTATAAATACCTCACTTCAATATTGCTATAGATATTTCATGACAGAATTTTCTCCAGTAGCCTACATAACTAATACTGTATCATGCACCAAAAACGTAATACTAATAAATAATCCATGCGATGGTTAACACAATTAGGGTATGTTCTTTTTTATGTTTAATGTCAACTTTAAATCTATATAACTACTTATCCAGTCTCAGACATTTTACTTTTGCTTGTAAAAATCACAACAGGACTTGATAACTTTTCCAATCGACCACAAATTTGACATTTTAACCTTAGTTTAAGTAAGTAATTTCTATCAGCAGGGGATTGAAGTACTAGTAATTCACAGTCGAAACTCTTCAAAAGTCTCATTCACTCACAGCAGGTATTCGCCAATTGATGTGTAAACAATTACAGTTTTCCTGGAGTGCTGTTCTTATACGATTTAAAATAATTGATCCATTCACTTGCAAATTTCAGTTAAATTAAGAGTAAATGGACACTGTTTCGTTCTATGTATAATTTATGTTTTTATTTACGTTTTATCCATTTTGATGTTTATGTTTCACATTAAACACTTTATTCCTATATAGAAAATTAAAATCCATCATAAAAGTATATGAAAACAATGATAAAATCTGTAAATTACAGGCGCTGGTTGTTAATGTAGTATACGGATTTGCTATACTCTGTCCAGGGAGCACTGTAGTTTTTCCTTATTATACGTGTTCACATATAGTTGTGTGAAGGGACAAAGTAGGACTTTATATAAAATCTGTAAATTACAGGCGCTGGTTGTTAATGTAGTATACGGATTTGCTATACTCTGTCCAGGGAGCACTGTAGTTTTTCCTTATTATACGTGTTCACATATATGTGTGTGAAGGGACAAAGTAGGACTTTATATAAAATAATATGTGCTATTTATTACAAAATATCTCTATCATTCATTCCATGCCATACAGAGAGTGTGTCTTTTGTGTTTAATAAAAACGTTTTAACGCATTAAATAAAGAAATGTGTTTTAGTATACAATTTGAAGATATTAACGTTTTTCAATATTTGAACCAGCTAAAAGATGCTGGAGGGAGATATGGTGTTGCTTTATACATTTATCTTCCTGTTGAAAGGAGACATAAGCGTAAATTCTAGAATTATATCTTCGATTTGGCAGCGCTCGCATCCAGCGGAAGTTTGTGGCGACCAAGTCAGGGTTTGTGCTATTGGATGACATCCAGGTTTGGTGTTGGATAAATCATCAGAACCACTTTACAGTGTTTTTAACCAATAGTCTACTCTATTTTTTAGAAGTATTTCCACTACCTCAATCTATTAGTTAAACCAATAATCTAATGATTTGCTATCAATATGCTACAAAAGAATACTAATATAGTACACACATTTTTTATGCGATAAATGATTCAAGATACTTAAGAATAACACAGAATATATATAGTTTTTATACAGAATTCATTATTGTCATATTTCCGTGCACCACAAGGCACTAGCAACGTAGAAATACAATTTAGTGTCCAACATCATATGAATCTGCAGATATCTTATCAAAAAACTATTTTATTCTGTAAAGAAGATTTATAACTTAAAAGTTGTGATTGCTTCTTACAAGCTGTGAGAGAAACTTCTCAGGGAACGGGGATATATTTGCCAATCTGAAGTGCTTTGGTTCCTCCACCGATTACATAGGATTACATAGGAATTTCACGACAAAAGTAAAATTGGAAAACTTATGCTATCAGTTGTTGTTATGTATTGCTTTATCAATTAATTACAGAACTTTAAATTGAATAATTATTTTACGCTTTGTGATTATTGTACGATACCATAATTCTAATGAGTTCTGCATAACTCCCTAATCTCATACACCGCGTGTGATTATGTCCGATATAGTAGTTATTACCAATTCTCCATCTTAGACCTTCGGCCTCTTAAGAAGTTTTCATTTGTAAATTCAGTACTTCAAAAATAAAACCTCGGGTTATATCGGTTATTGCCCACCATTGTGGGGAAAATTGAGAGGTTTAAAAATAATCGAGCAAATAAAATATGTTAGATTTATTCCTTGAAAAATGAATCAATAATAGCACGAAACACGATATGAAAACTTATTGAACTTATTGAGTATATTATTATTATTGACCCATTGAATAGTCGACGTTATTCAATGACGTCGACTATTCAATGGGTCGTAAATTGAGGAAATCTGAGTTTTGTTTAATTTAGTTCTCAAATAACGATCTAGTCTGTCTCTTGGCAGTTGTTATTTTGTATAACATTAAAAATTATATTCTGTCCAAAAATAGATGCTATTTGTCTCAATATCCCAAGTTTTATCCCAAAAGTCCTAGTTTTAAAATTTACACATTTTATGTATATTTTGTGGTTAAACCTGAAAATTGTAAAAAACCTGTGTAGCAGTATTTTTTTAAAGTAACACTATTTATTTTAAGTTTCTTTACATTGCAGTGGATTCCTTTAGTAAATTATTTATTGCCCACTCTTGTAAGACTTACCAATTTGAAATACCGTCATATGCAAAAAGTCGTATTTGTGTAATCTATAAATTTTGAATAATGGAGCAGAACATAGAATGATGAGTGATCATTTTTATGTATGAAACCGGAACTGAAGTATGTAGTCCACTTTTTTAATCCTCACATAGGAAATATCTTTTGTGAAATCTACATTTTTTCGTCTAGTTACGGGTAGGAATAAGCATCACTTACTTTAGTTATTTGTAATATTCTTTTGGGCACTATTTTTCTCCCCTTACATTCGTCAGCCCAATATTTCAAGCTCTAAAGGTCAGTTTTTAAATGAAACTTAACTATTATGAAACGCGATTTTAATATATACATTTATGTTTTACGTCACTATTCTTTTAGAACTATCGCAGTTGTTTAGATAATCACTACAATTTCGAAATTTTCCTATCATTAAGTTTCGTTCCTTTAAAACATTGAAACTTATAATTGTGAATTTAAAAAATTGCCCTAACGGATAAATAGTGGACGTCACTATACACCAAACGTACTTTGTGGCCGCAGGGAACCGAACTATGTCACTTCACGTTACATAAATGGCAACATACACAACGTTGCCTTCTTCTCTGAAATGTCCACACAAAGGTTTCTTGTGAATGGCGTTGTAAGCCGCTGCCACAAAGTAGAGGCAAATTGTTTCCTCTAGGTTCACTCCGATACTCCTTCACTTTCAAAATAGATAGGTTACTTAGTTTAGATTCGATTAAGTTAGGTTATGTTAAATTTCGTTAACGGGTTTTTTATTTTTTATTTTATTTCTTACAAGTATATATTACTTATAATTTGTTAAACTTATTTTACTCTTTGAGTTAACACTTGATTGTTTAATCCAACGCATTGAACATAGCGAGGATGCTTTCATCACAGATTGAGCGGTGTGGAAAACGCGGAAATTGAAAAGCGTGACCTTGCAACCTTTCAATGTACATCAGTGATGATTGAGAGGCTGTACAGTTCGAGGACTTTAGCTGTGCGCGTGTCCTTGGGTGTGTGGCGATAGGTGGGAGGGGCGGCGGGGTAGCATTATGCGCTGCGTCCCGAAAACATTTCCTGTGACTCACGGGTAAAACCCTCCTTTCAGGGATCGTATTGGCCCGAATAACTCATCATCACACTCGCTAAAATCGGTCTGTTTTGTGACAGTGCTGATTGTGATGGAATTAAATAATAAGAGAAAACCAAATAATAGGAATAATATGACTTATCCTTGTTTTTCAGTTCTTATAGTGCTGTCTAACGTGTTTTTGAAAATAACGTATTTGACAATTGTATCTGTAAATCACAATCGTGAGTTTAAGGTCGTTAAAAAGATTGTTGCGCCTTCATATCAGCGGCTAGCACGTAAATGCAACCCGCCACACAGATAGCGTTTGTTTGTTGAGAGGGTAGTATCTGGGCCCTACGAGCACAGCTAAATTCCTCCAACTGTACTACAACACTTCAACACCGAGCCTGAATAAAAAGTTTAGCATCGATTTATAAATGAGTTTTAACATTTTGTAGTTAATGTCTCAGTTAACATAATTTCACTGAAATAACTTATAACTGAATTAACTTAGTGTACGAACAATATTGTTTAAACATTGATAGTCATTCACAGTGTTTAGGAAAAAAAACAATCATAATATTAGTTATGAACATAAAAGAATCTTGCGGAAGACTGACTGCCTCAGACGTATCTGATTGATCCATACAATGAAATTAGAACAGAGCGAAAATTGTTTCTGAAATTTGGAAAACCCATAAAGGTGTCGCTTAATTTTCGTACTGTTATGTCGGTTATATCATAACATAAATTATGCGTATATGCCATTGTACTTTTGTTTTTAATAATGGCATGGCACAATTTATGGATTTGTCAGAATAATACACAATACTTATTATGTAAATTATAAAACCGGAACATATTTAAGGCAGTGACTGATCACCGTTATTATCTGTCACTGTCACCATGCCAACCGATCATCCTGTCACCATTACAATCTGCGATCAACGTATCGATAATATTTCTCTTCGTCTGTTATGTGAAATCCTCATCCGCTTTGAATTATTTACTCTCCCACATTTATTACTTTGTAATTTTCTATATTCACGAGATTTATATTAACGGTTTATGGTATTAACACACTACTTCGGCGAATTTGTATGAATTTTGTTCTGCAACAAAAAGTTGTATAAACAGCATAAAGTTGTTAAGCTAAATGTCATTTAACTTCAACTTAGAAACTCTTGTAACTACGGAATGATTTGCGTTAAACACTAGGTTTAACTTGGATCACTGACTTGTTTGGAATTGTTAATAACTTTCTCGATATTATCTGGTTGTAGCAAGGTTAATTTTATCATTTCAATACGGTAAGCTAAAAACGATTGAAATTGTAAAATATTAACGATGTGCATAAGATCACATGTTGTATAGCTATAGTCTACAAGTATTATGAACCAGCATTATTGTATAGAGATAGATTGTTCTGTCATGGGATCAGGTGTTTGACATTAATGTGGGACACTATAAGCCGGATATTGTCTGGAAAGAAGTAACGTGACGTCTTCTTGCTGTGTTCTTGTGTCGAGCGTTTTATGTACTACCCATAGTACCGTACTACAATATCGGTAAGAGCTGGCTTATTCTCAGATATAGTATTGAGTCAAATTTCGAATCAAATTCAATTAACGATTAGTACTCATATACGTGCTAAGCCTACGAAATTGCGTGCGAAACCGCGGGTAACTGCTAGTATTGCTAAAACATTATCGGTCAACCTAAGTTAATTGGTCAACATCAATGATTAGGATAATATTTTTTTGCTTAAACAAGCAAAAATTACACGTTTCCAAATGTCTATTCATACTATTTAGAATAAATAACTATCTAGTATAACTTCAAATAATATTAGATTATCCATGATAATATTTTAAATTATACCGACGTTGTGTATAGTTATCTCTTCCAGTAACTTATTTATGTTGTTTTCTAGGTAAGTACTGACTGATGAGGAGGATTACTCACGTTTTGCTAAAACTAGGCTGTACTTAAGGAGAGCCTCAACTGTAAGTCCTGCCTTTATTATTATATTTTTTTTGTTCACAGTTTTACTAATTGTATGACGAAGTTTTCTCGAATACGACTTAAGTTATCAAAATTAAGACAGTTTATATAGGCGTAAATTTAATATCATCACTTCTTTAATTTGGTATGTCATCGAGACTACTCGATGTGTAAGTTTTAACACATTTTTACTTTTTTGTTGCCGTTGGACAGGTTAATTATTTTTGCGCTGTATGATTACATCTTGGTTCAGGTTATGTTGCATAACAACAAAGTTCTTTAATCAACACCTTTTAGAATAAAACAAACAAGCTTTAACTTACTTTTATGGATTGGTGATCTGAAACTACAGATCTACAATGCTACAATTCTACAAAACTACTAACAGCTCGAAACCGTTTATCAATGTGAAATCAGGTTGGGCTCAAATTATTGTATGTTAACGTGCGAAATGCTTCTTCCAAATGATGATCCTACATGTCTCTGCCAGAAATTGAACCCAGGTCCCTGGGGTAATTAATTGAGATGCTAATCACTCTGCTGCCAGAAACAGCAAACAATCTGCTACAGCTAGAAGCTTAAACCAACAACAGAAACCCTAAAAATATAGCAAGCAATCATAAAATATTTTATATACACAGCGGAAGATAATAAAGCATTTTTATTAATATATGTTCATTTTATTTTCAAGAATTATACGTTTGCAGCATATTATTCTACATAGTACATGTCCCAATGAGTTTAGATGTGAGTTCTATGTACACATGAGCAAAGATCTACCAATGTAGAATGTTGATTTAAATGCTCATAGACAACAATACACACTTCTCAGGTCCCGTAACCTTGACCCACCCATGCGTGGCAAGATTGCCTCTACACCAGGGCCTACTGTACTCTACACTATCAACAGTAGTACGGCGCCTACCCGCCAGGAGCGCCACTGATCGCTCTCACTCAGTCAGTGGCCGCTATGTGGACGGGCAATATAACATATAGCGTCTAAAAATGGTTCTCTCCTGAAAGTCATCCTTCCCGACGTGAGTTCTTTTGTAACATATCTTATGCACAGAAAACATTCAGATAAGCATCCAAAATATAGCCTTCCGAGTACGAGTTGAACAAATAAAACAAATTACAAGTTAACCAAATACGTAAACTGCTTGGCTTTTATATTTTATAGTATCATTGAACATCATAATAATAATGTATACTAATAATGTTTTTATTTCTAATTTTTGTTTTAATTTATTAAGTCACACTAGTTAAAAAATATTCTATTTATAATTTGAATCTGTTTTACTACAGTAAACGTTTAAACAATTTCAAACCGAATCTACAATAATATGAAAAATAATAAATCCAAAGTTGCTTAATGTGAAGTACACAATATGTATATCCGTTGTTTTATAATGCTTTAACTTTTTTTTTTTTAAGAAAAGTCTGCCAATGTCGAAATAGTTGCCAGTTCTATCGTACTGGGAGTGCCGATGGCCGAGCGGTCAAAGATGTTGGACTTTCAGTGTGAGTTAGAGATAGTTCAGGTTCGAATCCTGTCTGTGACCGTTGCACTTTTTATCAGTACCATATACCTTTTACTGTATCGACTCTTTCCCTTATTCTGTTTGATAAGAAGGCCAATCGCCCCTGAGGACGGACCAAATAAGGCTTAAAAGGAAAAGAAAAGTTACTTTTCTGACATTAAACATTGAATTTAGAGGAAAATATAATTAATATCGTTTACAACGCTACTATATTAATTTAATAGAAAACACCATTGTATACGAAAACATATTACTCAGACTTTCACAGATAGCTTACTTTTTTAAATAAAACAGAAGCAAAATGTTTGTCATATTACAACGTGTTCAAACATCATGTATCTGAGGTAAAGTACGTTAAATAGTCAAACCTTATTTTCTGCAATTAATAAAATTTATAAATTATTACTTGTATTGCATTCGTTATTATATTTAAAATCTCTAAAATGTATTAAAATATTTTAGAATATAACTGACTATTGTAAATGTACGTAATCATTTCTCTTAAAAACACTGACCATCGTCAGTTACATGAGTAAATTTACAAAACGTTCAACTACTCCAAAATAATTATTAGTAGTATTTGTTGATTAGTTTCAAAATAAAAATAAAAAACTGTGAAACAAAACAACTGTGTCAAAGTTTATCATACTCTAGATGCATTAACTCCAACTTATCCCTATAATGGACATGCTATTGCACTTCGAAATGTAACCTGTTGTATATGTATGTTACAAATACCACTTTAGTAAGAAAAGTTATAAGTATTCTACTTCCATTAATAACAAACTCGTATTAACGAATTTAATTGGAAAAAAATAATTTTGAAAAAAGTTTAATGCCACAACGTACTATACACGTTTATGTAATAAAATACTAACTCCAAAGTGTTCCTTGACACAGTGGCATTTTCTGTAAACGTTTTGTGTCCTAATGATCAGTTGACATTGCAGACAGCCTAACAAATTTACATTTTAGAAATTTAAAGAGAAAATGTTAGTTTATGACACTTGCGATTGTGTCGCAATGATAAAGTAATTGAGTGAGAATTATGCCAATTGCAATGTTCGTGACTCAGATACTTTCGTGAACCTAACCCTTTACGGGCAGCACTGATGTTGAGTGACTGTTATGATCCGTTCACTGTCCAGTAAGATCGGTACAGCCACCTGAGGGAGCCGTTTGTAGCAAAACAACTTTGAGTTTTACCCCATAAGAGCAATGTTAAACTTAATCCACTTTTAAGCAATTATTTTTGGACCTATAATACTGGCAGATGATTCGTTTTTAATATATAATTAATATTTATCCAAAATCTTTTTTACTTTTTCTTTGAAAGTATACTTTTTTGGTAAATATTTGTTTATAATTTAAGTGTAAAAATGTATAAATTTATTTTCTAGATAATCAGTAAGAATATGCAAGAAAACTAAAAAGAATTTTAATGTGTCCTAAACACGTCGTTAAAATTAAACACTTCTCACTTCACTACAATCACAAATAAAGACATAACAATGTTTTGAGGTTCAATATTGTTATTTTAGAGCATAATAAGCATAATAGTTACCAGTACAGACGGCATTTACAACATTTAATTTTGATTGTGAATCGATTCTGTACTCATTACACAAGTGATGCATAATTAGACTGCACATTGAACATGTACAGAATTACAGTATTATATACGCATAGTCCCTAAGTGAGTATTTGCATAATAACCGATATCCTGAGATAAAATAAGAATTTTGAGAAAAGATATGTAGATAAACACGAAGATATTCGAACATATTCAGACTGGTTAACGTATGTATTAAATCGGGTTGCCAGTTTTCTTACAGGGTGAGATGGTTTGGGCCTTACTACAATTATTAATGCTAAAGAAGTCTGTTTTACTTAAAGTTCGAAGCGTGGATATCTCCGCATTAATTTTGTAGAAGTGTTATCAATTAAGCGTACCGTGGAGCCGCTTACCCCCAGTTATCTCGGGCGGATCTCACTAGCAAGGTTAATTGGAACATGTTCTATGATGTTTAAATATAATATACACTCGAACTCTTTAAGTTCCCAATAAGACTAATACCTCCGGTTTTTGTGGCTCATTTTGCAACTAAGATACAACGTATACAGCAAGCAGGTACAGCATATTCTTCAACTCTTCTGCTAACTAGGATATTATTACATACCTTATGAAATTAGAAAAATTCCAGGACTAGGTCACAGTTCTTATAAATACTAAGTGTAATCATATATATATTGTAAAACTTGTTCACATTTCAAAACCCATTTTGGCGTTGGATTTATATATTGCAACAAATTATAAAGTTTACATTATTTAATTTTCACCATCAGCATTAGTATATCAAACAAAGTCGACACAATTAAAACTAATAATAATTTAAACATATTATCCTAAAGTTTAATTAAAATCTACCACGAAAATTGGGAGATTAGTAACTGAAATATAATATAATACTCCGGCATAGCTCTCGGTATATTTAAATACGTGTTTTCTCCATAGTCTACGGATTACATTGCGTGTGATACCACAGCATCGATTGGAGTTGACATTCTCAGGAAGCAAGACATTGAGTAGCTTCAAGTGAGTTAGAGTCGTGCACTAAATGTGTGTGTTACAAGTATTCTTATAAAGAATTTAGTCCTACCATAAATTTCTACTTCGATTCTTTTATCCTCATGATGTAACATTTTCTTCAAATGTCAAAATAAAACAAAATCGCCATACGTATTATTTATCACTCTGGATAGTGATGGGCTACTTTCTAATGTAGCTGTAATCTGCGAAAGTAATCGTTTCCTCCTAACTAAGTCAGCTGATTTTCCCTCTCTCAAACTTTACTTTCCCTGTGTGAACAATGCTTTCCCTAAGTAAACAACTGAATGTGATTCCTTTATTTGTTTTGACAGTTCTGTGTAGAAACAGCTCTTAAACCTAAATTAATAAAATACAGTTAGTTTCCTTATGGAAGAATAATTACTAGACTATGAAATGAGGCGTTCAGACAATCTGGCCGTCAGACCAAATAATTAAAAATTTCAGTACAAACAGCTTAATTATTTCAATATAAAAACTCTAGTCTTTGTTTAGCACGTTTTTAATAAACTCATTCATTTTTTAATACTTTACGACGTGTTTTAATTACTTTATTCATGTATAATAAAAATTCAATTAATTTAAATAAAATAAAAATGCTACTTTATATGGAGTTAGACAAATTGCCAAGTGAAAGGTAATAAATAATATTCCGATTGGCTTTTTACACATGTCACTTTATTAAACAAATGCACACGAAACAAAACACCTTTGCATGAAAAATAATCAGTATTCTTACACGTAACACTAGTAACTAACACGGTAGCCTGGCTCTGGGAAACAGAATAAAAAACTGGTCCTAGACATAAAATAAAATTTTGTTCTTAAACACCTGTAGGCCGCGTAAGTGATGCAGTTGTCATCACTTTCAAGTTCCCCCTGCAGGGTACTTCTTTCAGTTTTCAAGTTGTTGTAATACGAGTTGTTATAATATTCAAACAATTGTTTAGGCTGCCTGCTAATAAAATAAATAAAACAATAGCAGACTCCGATATTGAAAGAATACAAATAGTAAATGTCAATTATCAAATCAAATCAGATTTTTACTGCCGGAACATTCTACACCGCATGGTAAAAGTCAACTTTTTACTGCTAGAATCTTGTCATACATCCCACAATAGATCTCATTCAAACATACAATTTACAAATTTACATACATCCATTCACTCGGCAATGATTCCCACTTCCAGCGACGGATTCAGTCAGTCTTTTTAATTGGTGGTCTCCCAATCATATACTAAAACCCGTCTACATTATAAAATGCTTGTGACACTAAAAACAGTTTCAAACTAGTTTTTCACACCATGGGCGTTGGAGCGATTTTTATTGAATTTGGTAATTTTTTGACAAAATGAACACCTGCATGTGAAGGCAAGCGTTCATAAACCACCGTTCTGTGTCTACCAGTTCGGTAGTTATCTCTGCCTCTAGTCTCATGCGCATGTAGGTATGTCTCGGCCATTCTTCATGGTACATTTAGACACACAAAACAGAGTTGTTTCCAAGATTTAGAGACTGGGCAGCTTCAACAGTTGTAAATTTTTGAAGGCTTCCTGCGGATCGCTTGTTTTTTCAGCTTCAACACTTTCATAAATAGATTGTTTGCACAAGCTCCCCACAACACCAACCCGTAAATGAGATGGGGATAAATCAAGCCATAATACGTCATCATCAGAACCTGAATAGGGCAGTAATTTGGCTACAGACCTCAAAACATAAATGCCTGAGGCCAATTTGGAGCAAACATGATCGATGTGATTATTCCAAGTCAACCCTCGATCTAGGTATATTCCCAGGAATTTTGAGCAGGAGCAGTAGACTTCTTCCAGCATTTGTGTCAGCCAACATAACAGCTGGTTCGTCATGCCTGTCTACTGATCGCAAAGCAAAATTTAGAAAATTATAAAATGATGATTCCATCTAGAAAGTCTAGAAGGGTATACACAACATTATAGACGTGGGTAAAACGCAAGGTGGCCTTCTCACTCAAATTGTTCCACAGTGCTTCTTCTACACGCCATAATTTAAAAAAAAGTAAGTGAACTTGTTATGCCAAATACGTTATTGAATGCATAAAAACTTGTATGGAATGAATGTAAATGAATACAACTGTAGCAATTCCACTATCAGCCGGCTGTATTCGCGGCCATCTTAGTTTAAGCCCAAAATGAATAAAGGTAGTATTATTTATATAATATATATTATTTATATTATATATATATATATATATGAAGTTATACATGTGATATGAATAATAAGAATCCACTTAGTTTTTATATATTTTTGAAATATATTCAGTTTTCAATCTGTATTGTGCTTAAAATATTCCAAAAGTTTACACTTAAACGAAAAAAACGTTTGGATGCGTATTAGTTATATCGTTTAAAAGACGTCTACTAAAACGCTGCGATAAACCTGAAGGTTTCAAACTGCATGAAGTTCAACATTATTCTTAGGGAGAAAAATTAAATGTTATTTTATTACATTCGGCTCTTAATTTTCCTAAGAGGAAGACCTCACAGGGACTCTTCCTGCTCTCTACTGCCTGTCCTGGCTCACACGCCCGCAACACGCAGATACTGTATGGATGTTTACATGTGGTGTTGGCCAGCGGTGATATGACAAGTGTGCGTGTAAGTTCACGCCTGTTCAGTTCAACGGCCTCGACCCGTGGTTCCTATTTAGAGTCTCGCTCACCTCCATCCACTGAGGGTCCATATTACGTGTGATCATTGTGTCGACTGTCATGAAAATAATCCTGTTGCGTTAATTACAGTATTTGAAGCACTCTTCTTGTTCTGGAGGCTGGTATTTTGCAAAGAAGATGCTATGGAATAGATCTGAAATCTAATTTTTCATGAGTCTGCTACACTCCTCAGACTCATTTTGTAATTGAAGATTCCAGATTATCGAAGTAAACGGACCAATATGTGTGAAACATGGGACCACCAAACCTAAAAGTGGTATCTCTCTCTAGCCTATTTGTAACTTAACCACGTTTCTGTGTGTTTCTATGATATGTTGACTATAACGGAATTAATAATATTTATTATATAATTATAAAATATTGTGTTTTTCATATTATAATTACTATGGTATATTTTTACTTAAACATGTCCAAAAAGTCCAATAAGTTTGTGATTTTCTTTAAAGATGTGATATTATTGTAATAAAAAGCTAATTAAATTTTAGAATTTCATTTGTTATTATACAACTTAGTATGGATTGTATTTAGATTTTTAAATCACGTAATTTTTTAGGAAAACGAAAAAGTGACTTAAGCAACAAACAGTAAATTTATTTAATCAGAAAACCAATATCAAAAACAATATTATTCCTAATTTACAGTCTAACCGATGCTGGAACGCAGATACTAATAACTAGTTACCTGATGCCAAACGGAATGTTAATGATAATTGAATGTGAAGCCAAAGAGGACAGGCTCCAGCAGATTTGGCTGACATCGAGCCCGAGGCGATAGAAAGAAAGCCTCTGTTAATTAACCGTTCACTCTTTATGTCATATTCTCTCTTCGTTGATGGTCCTGGTTATTTGAATAATATTCTTGATGTACTTAAAACCAACTTAAGACATATGAATAATAATAAATAGAAGCTTATAAACATATTGTGATAACAGAAATAAATATAATTTCGATTCGACCTCCACCGATACTAGCGAGGCTGGCGATCGATTTCTTTGTCAGCCAGATTGTATGCTTGTACAATGCGAGTTGTCTTTCGGCTCCTGCACTGAGAGTGTACCAAGCCTACGTTTCATGAGATAACTACTCTATTAATAGCTGATAGACTGTGAAGGGAAATCGATTTAGATATACGGACTGTCTCCGTACATTACGTGTAAATCCAACGTTGCGTATAGAAAACTCGTTGCTCCAACCGTGCGTAAAGCTCGGTGTTAGTAACATTGTAGTGCTGTCAATTGTACACATGATGCGACAGTGAGAATGTTAATCCACCTAGATTACACTATATTTCATCTGTTTTAGTCTTTGGTGTCTCTCATGTCGGAACGATGTAAATTGTTCCTTTTGAGCTTCTTCGTCGTTGGCAATCTTAACAGACGAACATGGCTCCAGATTCCAGGAGTCGTCTGCAACAGCATGAAATTCCAGACGCTGCATTAAGAGGAAGGTGAACTGGAACTAAACTCAACGTTTATATTAACTGTCTTTGAGGTGAATATAAATAATAATAATTATTTTTCTTGAACAATTTTTTTATATCTGCCTGTCTAATATCTCGAAAATGTAGTAGCCCGTTACACAATACGCGGCGTGGCTCACTCCTACCTTGTCTGTAATAATGATGAAATGCATGCCTGACTGATGTATTTACTTCAATACAATCTTGCACATAAACTAATCACATGTGACAGAAACACTAATTAGATATTTACATATGATTCGGTAAATGTTGACTCGGGATTCATTTCCATAAAAACTATCCGTGACAAATTTCCCATTGATATACGTCAGAAAATTATAATAAAAAAATATTAGATCAAAACTTAAAACGCTCTGGCTGAAATTAACTGAAACATTTTCTATGATCGGCGGAAATATAAATTTAATCCAGGAAATAGTTGGTAATTTTACAGCGCCTAATCATTGTTAAATTTGAGAATCAAACATAATATGCGACAACATCTTTCTAATATCGGCAAAATTACAGTCAGATTTACGAACAAACATAATCTACTGAATTACGTACCTAAAGTTATATGAGTTAAAGTACGACTGTCGAGAAACGATATGGAGGAGCGGAAAAAATTCTTGAGAATGGAGTACTGAAATATCCAGTAAATATAGTACTTTTGAATTGACCAACGCAACATCTTTATTGAACGGAATTTAATATGATATCAAAAGCTAACACTTTAATTTAAACAAAGACAAGGAGGTATTTTACAAATATGTAATAACATTTACTCAGTTTCATTACTATTCCCTCAACAACAAGGATGAAGGTCCACAGTTATCGACAAAAGGATTCCAAGTTTCAGTAATAATGAAATAAGTTTATAAGCTGCGAAACGCAGGGTAACGTACACTCCACACTTGAATATAACATTGACTTGTTTCCCTGTATTCAGTTTTAGTACTCTCTCTGTAAACATCTCTACAAGAAGATGTACACGTTAATAAACAATAGCCTTTAACAAAACTAAGCCGACCAACGTAAAAGGGTTGAAGTTACTTAACCTTTTATTACTATATATTTTAACCGTATTATTAATTTATTAATATGATTATTATTTCTTATAATAATTACAGTATACATAGTATCATGATGTATTATTGTTTGTCAATTAATGAATTAATTAAACGTCTCAAAATTAAAATAGTAACTTTTATATTTAAAACTATTTTGTATGAAGATTCAAATTATTGAAGTTCCACGATAAAGGAAGATAACTCTATAGAGTTATCTTCCTTTATCCTTTATTATCCTTTATATTGAATAAATATCGAAAAAATTCAATATAAATCAAAGACTTTCACCTCTTATACATAACATATCAAAACATATGTAGTGAAAATATTATTATTTTTGTACACATCGTACCAACCTTTAAAATTTGTATTCACTTGAAAATTAATATAATTTTGGATTACCCAAGGGAAATTACAAAAATTTGATTTCACCTTTACTATACTTACATTCAAATAAATTTAATTTTAAATTATGACTCTGTTTGCTAACTTCAACATAGTTAATACAATCATAATATGACATGATATAGCATGTCTTATTTATTATAATGTACAATGATTTTTTTAACTTCACCTAACGTTTACATTAACTTGTGAATAATACACATTTCTAAGCTTATATTGAAAATCGTCATTTGTCGTCATAAATATTTCGCCTAAAATCTTCAAAAATTTATATGGCATGCAGGAGCAAGTTCCAAAATCTCCAATCTCTTATTTAGAAGATTACATCAAATTCAATAGTACAAGTTTATATCATTTGCTACACATAAAGACCAGAATTATTACTTATTGTACAATGTTACGTCTTTCACTAAAGGGTCATATTTATAGTTACGAATATAGCGCTTCATCAAAAAACTAGGCCGAATTTTCATAAGCCAATTTAGTGTTGACACTCCACTACCAGATCGTCTACGATGTCCAAACATACTCTAACGAATGGTGCAGTTCTTAATGCTTGCAGCACTTCATCCAAAAACTAATTCCCCATTTATAAATATCTAAACTCTTATTTTTAGAGCCAATTGTTACAGTTCTCCACACATTCCCCCTTATAGCGCTTTGCCTGCCCATTGTCTGGAGGGTTGTTAGGAGTGGTGCGACTAGTGGCAATCCCATTGCTGAATAAGCAGTCCTTTATTTCTTGTTATAAATGAGGTTTCTCGGTAAGAATGAATAAATGCAGGTGTCCTGAATAGATATAATATATTTGTGTCCTGATATAATATCAAAGTTGCTTGAACTTTGATATTACAGTTCCTGATAAAAGATCTGGGCAAGGTATTTTTTATTCTCATAAGGTCTTTATTGAAAACAATTTGAACTATATTTTTGTAAAACCAACCTTCTTGAGGGACAAAAGTAAGCAGTAGGGTCTTCTCCAGTTACAAGTGGTCCATTGTGTACTTGGACTGTTCGATAGCTTCTGAGCGCGATGTCACTTGTTGCATGAAAATTGTACTGAGCAAACACTACTCTTTTGATAACTATTGCACTTGAAACCGCTTGTTACATATCATATCATATCATATTACATTTATTTTCATGCGGATAAGTAATGATTTGTTGACAGTAAAAATTATATTTATTTCAGAAATAAAGGATAATTCATTGAATAGTAAGCTACTACTCATTAATAACGTTTCTATCTTCATACGAAGTTGATCGTTTGATATTACCAGGCAATTTTAATCAACGTATTTAAGTGTAAGGTTTCTTATATATTCAAATTGCAATACTTATATCCTCAAATTGAATTTGTAGCGTAACACTCGTGTGGCTGTTTAGGAGAGTTTGTTAGAATCTCTGTGGAATGAATTTATTTAAACAGTTATTAATAATTCATTTATTGATGATGCCTTAACCGGCGAAAGCGCTTTTTAAATAAATTAAATGTAAAAATAATGAAAAATGTCTTTTTTATTAAAATTCATGTATTGTTATTTATTAATAATAATTACCATTGTATAAGTGAACAGATGTTAAGCTAAAGGCTGGAAATAGCTCTCGAACAACAATCATTATTGCTAAGACTCTTGTCTGTATACATTTGTTAGAAAAACTATTTTATCGTCTCACATTAAATAAGGACGATTTCAGACAGTATGATAATTTTTTCATGAGACCTATCTTTGATGTAGGGCAAAACCGTGTATAAAAATTGTTATTTCAAATATCTATATACATGTCAACAAATTATTTCAAACCATAAATAACATAGAACAAAGTAAGCTAAATATATCACGTATTCGTAAACTTGAAATTTGCTAAGCAGAGAGAATCATACAAGATCAATCAATTTAAGTGAGGTGTAATTAATAAAATATTAGCTAAATTTAAAAAAAAATGTTTTTACTACACACCTTTCATTCATCTAACAGTGATACTTCATGTTCTGTGTTTACATTCAACCATCGTAATAATATTTCACCTCATTAAAATCAGCGCTGAAATTGATTCAAACCACATGTTATTACAACATTAAAAACCACTTGCAATGAAACTGTTCCGATGATGCTCTAGTTACTTAGTTGAAGACCTGATTACAATAATTGGATGCAGCCGACAATTTAATTATGACCGGTGCTCTCTCCCAGAGACGAGATAATTGCGTATGCAACTCTCTGACACAATAATTGTGTGAGTAGAAAACAAGCGGTTCACCGATGTCATGAGTATCAGCGCATATCCATGAATTTTTTTTATAGAGAGTGACGTAGGATTTTTGTATTCTTTGTTAAGAGTGAAAGAGAAAGCAAAATTAATCGAAATTGCTTCTTATTCTTATTTTAAAGTGTTACAAAATGTTACCTATGTTACAGAGTTATATTATTTCAATGTAGAAAGTACGCTTTTTACCCAGGGAGTACATTTGATACGCCGGCGTAGCGGCGTGTGCATTACAACATTTTACATTATCTGTAACCTAAGCGGTGTGTGGCGTAAAACCTCATTAATAGGTGGTATCTTTAAATTATTTTCTCTTCCCAATTGAGGGAATTTACCGTTAGAAAGGTAGAAGAGGAAAACGCAGACGTCTACAACACAACAACTATCCTATTAATCACTGCCATTTACATCACCTGGTTATTAGCGAATTCTGGTGACTGTCCCATACCACGAACCACAATGAAATGTCTGTAGTGTGATTGTTCTACGCATTTTGAAATTGTAATTCATAGAAAAAGATACGGAGGTTTCACTAAAACTAAACTAAACGGCCAGGACCTAGGAACTACGATTAGCGAATAATTAGTGAAATTCTGTTGTTTGCCCCTTATTATTAACCTATGTGAGCAGTAGCGTAGTCACTATATTGAAAATTTCCGTTCGGGGGGGGTCCGAAACCGGGAGATCCGGGGGACGTTTTAATATGTGGTTATTTTCCAATGAGTTCACTGGTAAAAGGTAAATACCAAAAATATGAGCTTTTATAACTATGCCTTATAGAAAGTGGAAAGATGTAATAGGCAAATTCAACTCTCACAGCACTCTAGTTACCACAAATGTTTTCTTGTTATAGCTACAGAAATAGTAACAGAAAGTTCGATTCTGGCGAGTATAAGGCACCAAAGTGATGTTGGATTCACTGGATTAAGAAAGAAAAAGAACAAAACAGAGCTTTCCACTCAAGCTTATAATTGACACAACTATATTCTGTGGAAAAAATGAAATACCCCTTCGGGGACATTGGGCCACTGACGGTCGAAAACCCTTTAGAAAAAGGAGGGCAATTTTCGAGCGTTGCTCGGGTGGTCAGATCAAACTAACGGTCGGAAAATGCACCGGAAAAACCTCTACTGATTAGAAGTTCGGCTACTTTGGATTTCACTGATTAAGGTATTTATGAATGAGTTATAATGGCGATTTTTTTGTATCATTACACTGTAGACGAGTATATAATTATCGGAAAAAAATCCAAAAAATCATTGTTCGGTCGGAAATAAAATACACCTGAAAACTCTAATGATTAGAACCTTCAACTACTTCAGACTTCAGTTATTGAGGTAAACGTGGTATTTAGTGATTGAGTTTAGGACGAACGATTTTTTTTTGTTATCATTAAAAACTGTACTCGACCTACCTATATAATTTATCGACAATAAAATCACTTCCGGTCGGTAAATACCGAAGAGAAAGCTTTGAAACATATTCAACGTTTTGACGATTTTGGATTTCACTGGTTGAGTGGTTGAGGTAAAAGTGGTATTTATAATTTTGTTAGGACATTGATATAAATAGCTTTGCGCTCTATAGCAATACCGTGATTACCACTACACTATCCGAAAGGCCGAGCCCATAAGTATCGTTTGATAACTTTATGATGTTATTTTAACGAAAGGACAATTATATTTTTAACACGGTCACTTTAATCAATTAAATCAATCAATTTAATTTTGTCAAACAAGAGTAAATGATAACTCTCCTTTTTCTTTCTCCTGCTCCATGCTTTATTTTTATAATATGTCTTAAATATTTCGGGGGGGTCCGGACCCCCTGAACCCCCCCCTTCGCTACGCCACTGTATGTGAGACGTTTGTAGTCACTATATTTGAATAATGTTCTGCATAGATCTTTTAATATGTTCACTTGTAAAAACATACCGAATGATAGACATAAGTTTTTGCATTCATTATAAGTTTAAATATATTCAATTTTAAAGCACTCTGGTTTGATCATCCTTTCAATAGTTCTAGCAAGGTAGCCTTTTATTAAAATGTTGTTATCAATGTTCCCCTCGCAAAAATAGCGAAAAGTAGCTTTACTTTACTTCCGGGGAGTAATTTTCTCCGCTAAGGAGTAAAATGAACCTTTATTTTTTGTTTTAAAGAAGTAAATAGCGACTTGGCACAGGAAGTGAAGAATAGCTAATTCAGCACACACGGCTGTACCTTCATCTCAAACTTTGCAAAAATCTTATGTCTCTATATAGTCAAACCATGAATATAGATAAAAAGCACATATTCTTCCTCCTCCATTTTCCTATATATATTTCATAAAAACTTCTGTTTTTATTGATGTTATTATATTTTTCCTCTCTCTCTCTCTCTCTATTTTTGAAATATATATTTTCATATATATATATATATATATATATATATATATATATATATATATATATATATATATAATATATATACGTTTGGATGCGTATTAGTTATATCGTTTAAAGACGTCTACTAAAACGCTGCGATAAACCTGAAGGTTTCAAACTGCATGAAGTTCAACATTATTCTTAGGGAGAAAAATTAAATGTTATTTTATTACATTCGGCTCTTAATTTTCCTAAGAGGAAGACCTCACAGGGACTCTTCCTGCTCTCTACTGCCTGTCCTGGCTCACACGCCCGCAACACGCAGATACTGCATGGATGTTTACATGTGGTGTCGGCCAGCGGTGATATGACAAGTGTGCGTGTAAGTTCACGCCTGTTCAGTTCAACGGCCTCGACCCGTGGTTCCTATTTAGAGTCTCGCTCACCTCCATCCACTGAGGGTCCATATTACGTGTGATCATTGTGTCGACTGTCATGAAAATAATCCTGTTGCGTTAATTACAGTATTTGAAGCACTCTTCTTGTTCTGGAGGCTGGTATTTTGCAAAGAAGATGCTATGGAATAGATCTGAAATCTAATTTTCATGAGGCACTCTGCTACACTCCTCAGACTCATTTTGTAATTGAAGATTCCAGATTATCGAAGTAAACGGACCAATATGTGTGAAACATGGGACCACCAAACCTAAAAGTGGTATCTCTCACTAGCCTATTTGTAAGTTAACCACGTTTCTGTGTGTTTCTATGATATGTGACTATAACGGAATTAATAATATTTATTATATAATTATAAAATATTGTGTTTTTCATATTATAATTACTATGGTATATTTTTACTTAAACATGTCCAAAAAGTCCAATAAGTTTGTGATTTTCTTTAAAGATGTGATATTATTGTAATAAAAAGCGAATTAAATTTTAGAATTTCAATTGTTATTATACAACTTAGTATGGATTGTATTTAGATTTTTAAATCACGTAATTTTTTAGGAAAACGAAAAAGTGACTTAAGCAACAACAGTAAATTTATTTAATCAGAAACCAATATCAAAAACAATATTATTCCTAATTTACAGTCTAACCGATGCTGGAACGCAGATACTAATAACTATTTACCTGATGCCAAACGGAATGTTAATGATAATGAATGTGAAGCCAAAGAGGACAGGTTCCAGCAGATTTGGCTGACAGTCGAGCCCGAGGCGATAGAAAGCTAAAGCCTCTGTTAATTAAACGTTCACTCTTATATCATATTCTCTCTTCGTTGATGGTCCTGGTTATTTGAATAATATTTCTTGATGCACTTAAAACCAACTTAAGACATATGAATAATAATAAATAGAAGCTTATAAACATATGATAACAGAAATAAATATAATTTCGATTCGACCTCCACCGATACTAGCGAGGCTGGCGATCGATTTCTTTGTCAGCCAGATTGTATGCTTGTACAATGCGAGTTGTCTTTCGGCTCCTGCACTGAGAGTGTACGCCTACGTTTCATGAGATAACTACTCTATTAATAGCTGATAGACTGTGAAGGGAAATCGATTTAGATATACGGACTGTCTCCGTACATTACGTGTAATCCAACGTTGCGTATAGAAAACTCGGTTGTTCCAACCGTGCGTAAAGCTCGGTGTTAGTAACATTGTAGTGCTGTCAATTGTACACATGATGAGACAGTGAGAATGTTAATCCACCTAGATTACACTATATTTCATATGTTTTAGTCTTGGTGTCTCTCATGTCGGAACGATGTAAATTGTTCCTTTTGAGCTTCTTCGTCGTTGGCAATCTTAACAGACGAACATGGTAACCAGATTCCAGGAGTCGTCTGCAACAGCATGAAATTCCAGACGCTGCATTAAGAGGAAGGTGAACTGGAACTAAACTCAACGTTTATATTAACTGTCTTTGAGGTGATTATATAAATAATAATTATTTTTCTTGAACAATTTTTTTATATCTGCCTGTCTAATATCTCGAAAATGTAGTAGCCCGTTACACAATACGCGGCGTGGCTCACTCCTACCTTGTCTGTAATAATGATGAAATGCATGCCTGACTGATGTATTTACTTCAATACAATCTTACATAAACTAATCACATGTGACAGAAACACTAATTAGATATTTACATATGATTCGGTAAATGTTGACTCGGGATTCATTTCCATAAAAACTATCCGTGACAAATTTTCCATTGATATACGTCAGAAAATTATAATAAAAAATATTAGATCAAAACTTAAAACGCTCTGGCTGAAATTAACTGAAACATTTTCTATGATCGGCGGAAATATAAATATAATCCAGGAAATAGTTGGTAATTTTACAGCGCCTAATCATTGTTAAATTTGAGAATCAAACATAATATGCGACAACATCTTTCTAATATCGGCAAATTACAGTCAGATTTACGAACAAACATAATCTACTGAAGTACGTACCTAAAGTTATATGAGTTAAGTACGACTGTCGAGAAACGATATGGAGGAGCGGAAAAATTCTTGAGAATGGAGTACTGAAATATCCAGTAAATATAGTACTTTTGAATTGACCAACGCAACATCTTTATTGAACGGAATTAATACGATATCAAAAGCTAACACTTTAATTTAAACAAAGACAAGGAGGTATTTTACAAATATGTAATAACATTTACTCAGTTTCATTACTATTCCCTCAACAACAAGGATGAAGGTCCACAGTTATCGACAAAAGGATCCAAGTTTCAGTAATAATGAAATAAGTTTTCAGTAGAACTAAATGTTGTATTGTGCGAAACGCAGGGTAACGTACACTCCACACTTGAATATAACATTGACTTGTTTCCCTGTATTCAGTTTAGTACTCTCTCTGTAAACATCTCTACAAGAAGATGTACACGTTAATAAACAATAGCCTTTAACAAAACTAAGCCGACCAACGTAAAGGGTTGAAGTTACTTAACCTTTTATTACTATATATTTTAACCGTATTATTAATTTATTAATATGATATTATTTCTTATAATAATTACAGTATACATAGTATCATGATGTATTATTGTTTGTCAATTAATGAATTAATTAAACGTCTCAAAATTAAAATAGTAACTTTTATATTTAAAAATATTTTGTATGAAGATTCAAATTATTGAAGTTCCACGATAAAGGAAGATAACTCTATAGAGTTATCTTCCTTTATCCTTTATTATCCTTTATATTGAATAAATCAAATAATCGAAACAATCAAATAATCAATATAAATCAAAGACTTTCACCTCTTATACATAACATATCAAAACATATGTAGTGAAAATATTATTATTTTTGTACACATCGTACCAACCTTTAAAATTTGTATTCACTTGAAAATTAATATAATTTTTGATTACCCAAAGAAAATTACAAAAATTTGATTTCACCTTTACTAACTACATTCAAATAAATTTAATTTAAATTATGACTCTGTTTGCTAACTTCAACATAGTTAATACAATCATAATATGACATGATATAGCATGTCTTATTTATTATAATGTACAATGATTTTTCAACTTCACCTAACGTTTACATTAACTTGTGAATAATACACATTTCTAAGCTTATATTGAAAATCGTCATTTGTCGTCATAAATATTTCGCCTAAAATCTTCAAAATTTTCTAAAA
The DNA here is from genome assembly GCF_021130785.1 of Homalodisca vitripennis. Classification (NCBI taxonomy): domain Eukaryota; kingdom Metazoa; phylum Arthropoda; class Insecta; order Hemiptera; family Cicadellidae; genus Homalodisca; species Homalodisca vitripennis. The sequence goes on from NC_060207.1 coordinate 74,792,086, forward strand.
TCTAAAATCTAAAATCTAAAATCTTCATGCAGGAGCAAGTTCCAAAATCTCCAATCTCTTATTTAGAAGATTACATCAAATTCAATAGTACAAGTTTATATCATTTGCTACACATAAAGACCAGAATTATTACTTATTGTACAATGTTACGTCTTTCACTAAAGGGTCATATTTATAGTTACGAATATAGCGCTTCATCAAAACTAGGCCGAATTTCATAAGCCAATTTAGTGTTGACACTCCACTACCAGATCGCCTACGATGTCCAAACATACTCTAACGAATGGTGCAGTTCTTAATGCATGCAGAGCTTCATCCAAAACTAATTCCCATTTATAAATATCTAAATTCTTATTTTTAGAGCCAATTGTACAGTTCTCCACACATTCCCCTTATAGCGCTTTGCCTGCCCACTGCCTTGAGGGTTGTTAGGAGTGGTGCGACTAGTGGCAATCCCATTGCTGAATAAGCAGTCCTTTATTTCTTGTTATAAATGAGGTTTCTCGGTAAGAATGAATAAATGCAGGTGTCCTGAATAGATATAATATATTTGTGTCCTGATATAATATCAAAGTTGCTTGAACTTTGATATTACAGTTCCTGATAAAAGATCTGGGCAAGGTATTTTATTCTCATAAGGTCTTTATTGAAAACAATTTGAACTATATTTTGTAAAACCAACCTTCTTGAGGGACAAAAGTAAGCAGTAGGGTCTTCTCCAGTTACAAGTGGTCATTGTGTACTTGGACTGTTCGATAGCTTCTGAGCGCGATGTCACTTGTTGCATGAAAATTGTACTGAGCAAACACTACTCTTTTGATAACTATTGCACTTGAAACCGCTTGTTACATATCATATCATATTATATCATATTACATTTATTTTCATGCGGATAAGTAATGATTGTTGACAGTAAAATTATATTTATTTCAGAAATAAAGGATAATTCATTGAATAGTAAGCTACTACTCATTAATAACGTTTCTATCTTCATACGAAGTTGATCGTTTGATATTACCAGGCAATTTTAATCAACGTATTTAAGTGTAAGGTTTCTTATATATTCAAATTGCAATACTTATATCCTCAAATTGAATTTGTAGCGTAACACTCGTGTGGCTGTTTAGGAGAGTTTGTAGAATCTCTGTGGAATGAATTTATTTAAACAGTTAATAATAATTCATTTATTGATGATGCCTTAACCGGCGAAAGCGCTTTTTAAATAAATTAAATGTAAAAGAATGAAAAATGTCTTTTTTATTAAAATTCATGTATTGTTATTATTATTAATAATTACCATTGTATAAGTGAACAGATGTTAAGCCGAAGGCTGGAAATAGCTCTCGAACAACATCATTATTGCTAAGACTCTTGTCTGTATACATTTGTTAGAAAACTATTTTATCGTCTCACATTAAATAAGGACGATTTCAGACAGTATGATAATTTTTTCATGAGACCTATCTTTGATGTAGGGCAAACCGTGTATAAAATTGTTATTTCAAATATCTATATACATGTCCAACAAATTATTTCAAACCATAAATAACATAGAACAAAGTAAGCTAAATATATCACGTATTCGTAAACTTGAAATCTGCTAAGCAGAGAGAATCATACAAGATCAATCAATTTAAGTGAGGTGTAATTAATAAAATATTAGCTAAATAAAAAAAAATGTTTTACTACACACCTTTCATTCATCTAACAGTGATACTTCATGTTCTGTTTACATTCAACCACCGTAATAATATTTCACCTCATTAAAATCAGCACTGAAATTGATTCAAACCACATGTTATTACAACATTAAAAACCACTTGCAATGAAACTGTTCCGATGATGCTCTAGTTACTTAGTTGAAGACCTGATTACAATAATTGGATGCAGCCGACAATTTAATTATGACCGGTGCTCTCTCCCAGAGACGAGATAATTGCGTATGCAACTCTCTGACACAATAATTGTGTGAGTAGAAAACAAGCGGTTCACCGATGTCATGAGTATCAGCGGCATATCCATGAATTTTTTTTATAGAGAGTGACGTAGGATTTTTGTATTCTTTGTTAAGAGTGAAGAGAAAGCAAAATTAATCGAAATTGCTTCTTCTTCTTATTTTAAAGTGTTACAAAATGTTACCTATGTTACAGAGTTATATTATTTCAATGTAGAAAGTACGCTTTTACCCAGGGGGTACATTTGATACGCCGGCGTAGCGGCGTGTGCATACAACATTTTACATTATCTGTAACCTAGCGGTGTGGCGTAAAACCTCATTAATAGGTGGTATCTTTAAATTATTTTCTCTTCCCAATTGAGGGAATTTACCGTTAGAAAGGTAGAAGAGGAAAACGCAGACGTCTACAACACACAACTATCCTATTAATCACTGCCATTTACATCACCTGGTTATTAGCGAACTCTGGTGACTGTCCCATACCACGAACCACAATGAAATGTCTGTAGTGTGATTTATTCTACGCATTTTGAAATTGTAATTCATAGAAAAGATACGGAGGTTTCACTAAAACTAAACTAAACGGCCAGACCTAGGAACTACGATTAGCGAATCATTAGTGAATTCTGTTGTTTGCCCCTTATTATTAACCTATGTGAGACGTCTGTAGTCACTATATTTGAATAATGTTCTGCCATAGATCTTTTAATATGTTCACTTGTAAAACATACCGAATGATATGACATAAGTTTTGCATTCATTATAAGTTTAAATATATTTCAATTTTAAAGGACTCTGGTTTTGATCATCTCTTCAATAGTTCTAGCATGTTTAGTCTTTTATTAAATGTTGTTATCAATGTTCCCCTCGCAAAAATAGCGAAAAGTAGCTTTACTTTACTTCCGGGGAGTAATTTTCTCCCGCTAAGGAGTAAAATGAACCTTTATTTTTTGTTTTAAAGAAGTAAATAGCGACTCGGCACAGGAAGTGAAGAATAGTAAGCTAATGTCAGCACACACGGTTGTACCTTCATCTCAAACTTTTTGCAAATCTTATGTCTCTATATAGTCAAACCATATAAGAAAAAGCACCTATTCTTCTCACCTCCATTTTCCTTTTATTTCATAAAAACTTCTGTTTTTATTGATGTTATTATGATTTTATCTCTCTCTCTCTCTCTCTCTATATATATATATAATATATATATAATATATATATATATATATATATATATATATATATATATATATTCTATTGTTATAACGATATTAAATTTTCAAAGCTTTTTATAAACGTTTTTTACCAATGACGTTTTAATATTGCTACTTGGTTTTAGTATAGTTTGTTTTTAGTTTTTACAAAGGATGCACGGTGTTATTCAATTTACCAATTATAGGTATATACGATCAATTAGGTATGTAATCAACGATACATTCATTGGTATTAGCCGATTTAAATGACGGTTACATTGTAATACAATTGAGCTAATCCAAAGAGATTAGTTTCAATCTCTATCTACTCCTGACAGATTGTTTGTTATAACATTGAATGGTATGTTACAGTTTTAATCGTAAAATAAAACACGTTTTTATGTGATTTACCTACTTAACTTAGTGGTCAAAAAACGTATATGTCTATCCTTTTACCAGGTCTGATCATTAGTAGGAGTACGTTTTATAATATTTACGCTCATTTACTTACAACTGATCTATAATAAGTTCTGAAATTATTTGAGTCTAACTTCTAACGAGTTTTACTAATAACTAAGTGTTACATAATTAATTCTTTACAATACCAAGTAAATTAAATACCATCATGTCAAGGGAATTTGTTTAAGCAGGTAAAGAGCGAAGGCCATAAGGGTTTCAGTTAATGAGAAAACTTCTTTAAAGCTAATCCTTAACAAAAATGTCGTTTCGAAAGTCCGCTGTTCATGTGACAAATACATTGTCAGGAGTCTATTTACAACTGTTTAAAAATGCCAGATAACATAATAAATATGCTGTGTATATTTGATTTGATTGGAGTAATGTATTTTCAGAGCACGTATCTCAGGTATTTTCATGAAAATTTCCGTCTAAAATTATGAACTTTACAAATTATAAACATCTCGTAAAAGAGACAGAGAAAAAACAATGGAACCCATTATTTCTAGTAGTTTAATACGTCGCAGACATTAATTGCAGATCTATACATTTTAAATTAAACTTACTTCCACACAACCGTTGTTGAATTTCGATCCATAATTTTATATTTGATCACCCAGTATAACAGATGATGGTTATATATCCTGAAAATGCCAATAAATTTGAAGAATAATTTAGCGAAATAGTCCCATTAATGTTGAATTTTAATCTATCAAAAAATAGTAATTTTTTCATCGTTTACTGGCGAGCGTTATCGAAACAATAACGATCTGGAGAAATACTTACCGGCCAATAAAGTACTATGTTTGCGCTTAAGACCATTCTTAGATACTCCTTTTATGATATAAAGTAGATGTAATTTATTTATGTACTTATATATTTATACTAGATATATTACATGTATTTACATATATGAACAAATTTATAAGCAATTAATACAAAATAATGCACTTCAATAAAAACGTTAAAAAACAACAAATACCGACATTTATCTCATTTTTAACTTATTTTTGCAATAAATGTATATTTTTTATAGTTAGCCCTTGATATGCTCTCAAAGAATAAAACTATAGTTTAACTGGTGTTAAAGCTAATCTAACTAAACTCCCACTCAATTTAACACATCGCTCTCATTAGGAACTTTTTACCACCAAAGAAAAATTTCCGTTGATAAAATTCATGTGGAAGTAGAAAATTGCATGAATATGCCCTTCATCATTTACTGAACTGCTCTGTTACTGTAAGTATACTCGCTGAACCTGTTATTCGCAGCGTTATCTGGATAATAGCGTCATTAAAGAGCTCATTAAGCGGGATGTTAAGCCGAAAATCTTCTCTTAATTATCCAAGTTAGCGAGGACCTGCACTGTGCTGATGTTTACACATTCCAATTAATTGTAGCTGTTAATTACTGAATATTTACTTTCGCAAACAGTATTTCTATTTCTATGGTAAATGCTGTTCTAATTTATGTGGAAATGTTTTAGAAATTGCAACAATAAACCAAAATCTGGTAATTATTTTTTCATATTGAGTGGGTAGATGTTGATATGAAATAAAACAAGCTATGTATGATATATTATCGAAATTTATTTTTCATATGAAAGGCCATATATTCTATTATGTGTGGAATATAACATCGTTCAAATGTCTACCGCGGTTTCTCACAATGGTACGGATTCGAGTGGTCCAATTTTCAATTACTCTGCCGCATAAATCCGGTTGAATTTGGGCGATGGCCTGGGTTATGTTGATCTTAAGTTCATCGGTTGATTGAGGCCTATTAGCATAGAGCTGTGACTTCAGAAAACCCCATACAAAGTCTAGGGGCGTCAAATCGCACGATATTTGTGGCCAATTCACGTCACCTATGTGAGAGATAACCATATCCTCAAATCTTTCATGCAAAATGTTCATGGTGTCGTTCGCTGAGTGGCACGTAGCGCCGTCCTGCTGAAACCACATGTCGTTTACGTCCATATCGTTCAATTTGGGCCAAAAGAAATCCGTTATCATCGTTCTGTAGCGTTCACCGTTAACAGTGATGGCCTCACCAACAAACGGCGTTGTCTATGGTCATAAACTTTGAGCTCCTGGGTTTGTTGGATTTTGTACGGATGCAGGCCTAAATCCAGACGCAAAATTCGCTAAGTTGAAATTTGCGACAGGCCGAGTTCTTATGCACGGCGAGGAATTGACTGCCTCAGGTTCCTCTACACACTTTCACGGACAGCGGCGACGTTCTCGATAGATCTGCTGTCCCTTTGACGTCTGGGTGTAGGCTGGTTGTTTACCGAGCAGGTCTTCTCGAATTTAGCTACCAAACGTTGAAGATTTGACATTGAAGGGCCTCCGCGTCTGCCGTAAAATGGTTGCAACGCACATAACGTTGTAACGAGTGAACACTAATTTTGATAATAAAGTTAAATCATCTGAACGTGCTGCACAATCTTGTAACTTGTCATGATGAAATAACTTGTCATGAATTGGCAGGAACAATAATACACTAATGAAACAGCTGACACCAAAACAACATGGCCGCCACAGGCTGCCAACATGTACCCGCCCAAAATGTAAAAAACCCTTAATATACCGATAAATTAACCCGATTCCTCATTCACGTATGTTTTTTCCACGATTTACATGCGAATTTATCTGAAAGATATAAAGGAATAGAATTACTTCTGCAGCCTACATTTAACTTTGTTTACAGTGGAATGCGTGAAAAATTAACATGGCATTAGAAAATACGTGTTAACAATAAAATACCATTTCAATTGTAAGAAATTTAAACATAGAGAATTAAGGTATTAAAAGGTAAAAATAGATATTTGAAGTATACATTTTTTTATCACTTCACTTGTCACTTAAAATGTAAAATCAATCCCAAATATCTCATGTGGAGTTTAGTTGAATGTCTTCCTTCGATGTTAATGAATAGTACAGATGTAAAAATATAAATGGATCTCCCTTCAAAGGGGTTTCACTCCTAGGACGAAAATATAGTGAAAGTTAAAATGTTCAGTAATGGTGAGCAGCGCATAAATTGTACAACAAAGTCGCCTCGCCGTGGCGCGGCGCATGTTTGATAGTAATAGACAGTGACAGCCATGGGCGCGGGGGTTGCCGCAACGTGACTTTATAGGCGTGTCTCTTACTTGATTGTGTACGTGTATTATCCTTTATTTTCATCAACATAAAATATACGTTAATATATTAGTAACTTTCGTTTGAAAACATGTTTAACGTCTTCACAGTCGACTTGTGTTTTAGTGCATATACTAAAACACATGTAATCTATGTATTGACTGCGCTAATCTTGAAGAAAGGAAAACATGCAGCTTTGAAACCTTACTTTCTTGAAGATAAATTGTGAAAAGGAAGTGTATCGTTCAAAAAATGTGAGAGTGAAAAACCAATGAGTGAAGAAACTAGATTTTTTAAATGTAAAAAATCCAGTTTAATATATAATATTATATTGTATTATAATATAATATATAATAATATATTATATTATATTATTTATTATAAATCCGGTATTAATAAAAACCATTTACTTTTTTATTAATACTTGTGACAGAATCTGTGTGAATTATTACAATCAAATTTCTGCAAGAATAGTCTTTGTTTAACAATGCCAAATTTTATAAATATTTATTAACTTAAAGTTTGTTCATACGAGACAAAATATCGACAAAAAAACGGTTCAATAATTTTTTTGTAAGTCTATATTGAGTTCAAAATTCAGAAATATTTTATTATTTCAGAACTATTATTATAAAAAAATAATAATTACGACTACATGCCCATGAAAATAATAATTATTTACTGCAAAGAAGTCATTAGCATCAAATTTCTTTCTTGTCATTATGTGTGCTTGGTGGATCTCTAAAGGTTGTCATTGCGAGTGTATTTTAGGTTGCGGTATCTATAATTGCAGTCAACTATAGACACTGTTTGATAAATTGAAGTGAACGATTTTGAATCTAAACTGAATTCTATTAGAACTTTAAATTACCTCATTAAATTCAGTAGTTTTTGGGGATGCGATCTGCCTCATAATGAACTAGCACGCAAGTAAAGCAATATTTGAGAACATAGCTAACGAAGATGGAATAATGACCATTCATTTACTGAAAATTGTTAATGTTTTGATGTAACCACGCTACATTATACGGGTTTGTTCAGTTATATTAACACCTCTCATATAATCAAGGCAGTTAGTAATATATCACAGTAAGGTTTTTGTTCCAACATTTCTACAACATCCTGATTATTGCTATACAGATGAGAATTGTTCGATTTTATTTATAAATCATTCCATATTGTATAGCAATATGGATGGATTTGATACATAAAAATAATTGCAACGTATACTGATATGTGCGTTAATGTCAATATATGAATAAAAAAATTATATCCTACCACAATTCTATTTAATTACCACTCCCTCTTTACCTTAGGATTATGTGAACTAAGAATAATCCAGATACTTTACTCGTTACATCTGTGTAAAATTTATAATATTCAATATTTAAGGAAATTAAAAATATTGCAAAATTATAATTATCTGTAATTATTTTATTTAATCTATTAGCAAGTCACATATATTCGGAATAATATCAATGTCGCTATAATGCCATTGTTCTTCTCTTTACAAAATAAGCTAAAGGACAACCTATAAAATCTCTACATTTAAAAGGCAAACCCTTAATCACTCACTCATCACTAATTCTCCAACTTCCCCAAATCCCAGAAAGTTAAAATTTTTAACACCTATTCCTCATATATTAGAAAAATTAAAGCATTTTCGTTTAGATAGAAGTACGATATTTAGGTTGAAAAGGGTTGCAACTCCTACAAGAACTATATTTTATATTTCCACTTCTCAATGCTCTTGAAATATGAAATTTTACACATGTGTCTCTTACACTCAAAAGGCAAATAAAAGAGTGCTAATTATGTTTAATCACCCATAGGCGTTGCAATAGGGTTGAATTGTCCCAGAAATGTCAAATTTGGCACACACTTTCCTCATAACTAATATTGAAAAACAAACTAATTTTCATGAAAATCGAAACCCATAAGGGTTTAAATGGGGTTGCAACTTCTAGAACAATTTTATTTTTGTTTTTCCATCTTCCAGATAACATAGAAAGGTGAAATTTAACACTAATTTTTATTATACTTTCAACAGATTACCGCCACCGGAAATATTTTACACCGAAAGTGGATGACAATAGCTGGAAGTAATTGCTTTTTGACTGTAAAAGACTTTTCTGACCAACGTATGTTTATTCTTACAACAACAATGCAAGCGCTACTATGGCGCCGGAAATACCTTAGACCGTGAATATAATACTGGCTGGAAGTAGTCGCTTTTTGACAGATGTAAACTTTCTAGACAACGTACGTATGTATTTTCTTGACACGTACGTAATGGTGGGGCAACACTGTAAACGCTACGACGTAACTGAATGAATACCTTGGACCGGTAGTAGTTTATGATAGCTGTAAAAAGTCGCTACCGACTATATTGTATAATGATACATAGTTTCTTAATCGGGGTAACAAGGAAAACATTTCTACAGCACCAAAATTACCTTAGACCGGAAGTAGGTGTTTTTTGGCCGAAGCAGGTTTCACAGACTCACGTATGTGTATACTTTCTTGATCGGGGCATCACTTTAAAGGCACCAAAAATACCTTCGATCAGTAGACTCAGTAGATCATTTGTTTTCCATATAAACTTATCAATATTGTTTCGATATTGAGATCAAGCCAAAGTCTACTATGACATGACATTTAATTCGAACCATAAGTATTATTACACTCGCAACTCCTGAAATAAGAGCCAATCGCTGCTTTTTTTTTTTTTTTTTTTTTTTTTTTTTTTTTTTTTTTTTTTTTTTTTTTTTTTTTTAACTTGACCTCTTGACAATGAACACTAAAATAATATAGACCATAAATATATAATTACATCATCACACCGGCTTAACACAATTCAGTTTTGTACTGTCATTGTTGAAGCTATTAAAATATTATGAAATGTTACAGAGAAATTATACTTTTTTATTGTTGTTTATAAAACTTTTTCACTTCAGAGCCTTGAACATTATTCTAACTTATAGTCCAATTATTCTGAAATGGAATAATATATTTCAGTCACCGTGACTTATTTTCAAAAATATTGATTATGCCTTTTAAAAATGGTTGTACCTATAATGTCCGTGTTGTGCAATAAAATATCGCGTACAAAGCCGCGGGTAACTGCTAGTTATTGTTCCACTGCATAATAGCCATGTCTTTTAGAAACGTCAAATTTATATGAAGTCACTGACCCGTTTCGCTTAGTACACTCTCAGCTTATAACGAACACTATAATAAATGTACCGCATTTAACCGCAAGTTGTTTATGACGTTATTTTATGTTTTCGCTATAAAAACCCCCATTACCAGCAGTTAACGTCGGTTTGATACTTAACGTCAACGAGATCACATAAGTCGTTTATTGCTTATCAGCGCTTATTTCGTGGCTCAAATATAAAATACCGTCATAAAAATACACTAATTTACCTATTACAGTAAATAAGTACATTAACGTTTGGTTAATTCAAATATGGTACTAAATTAAGTCATATTATTATTATAGTTAGATTTTTTCAGTTAATAATATACATTTATGTACTTATAACTCAGTTTCTACTACCAGAATTTTATATATATATATATATATATATATATATATATCGTTAGTTCGATGTCTTGGTGAGTCAGTCACAACCCTTTTTATTATTCTTTATTTAGACGTAGTTTACTCTGTATCAAATGATTATAGCACGAACTGTTCGACATTGTCTACAAAAACTACGAGCTTATTTATTTCGTCAGTAATATAATTTCTTATTTCAGGTAAGTACTATGAGGAGAATCACTTCATTTTTATCAGCATTATAAGTAAAATGTCAAGTTTGGGTGAGTTCTTTTTTTATTAATAGTTATACTTAGTTCATACTGTATTATTAAAAATATATACTATTATCAATGATTAGTGACTGTGTGAGGTGTTAAACTTAATTTTCTACAATAATTAATTTATCGAATTAAAGCACATAGTGTACCGTAAATTAGTTAATTAAATTTCAAACAATGTAAATTTCGCAACCTAATCAGCCAGTATTATATAATATTATTTTACATCCAATGTTCCGGAACTAAATTATTGGGCGGAGTAACTACCTAATTGGCACGCGTATGAATTTTTTCTTCTAACCCTTTGTAGCAGCCCAACTACGTAACCGATAAGACCTCGCGCGCCTTGTCCGTAAGTAAAATTGATCTTTTCGTATTATTAAATTAGCCCTTTGATGCCCAAACGTATAAAATGAATGTAACGTAAAGTAAATATGTGAATAGTAAAAGTAACTTACCCTTGAAGATCTTTTATTTGCTTGATGGAGATAGATAAAAGGTTGTGGCGTCGTCCTTATGGCGACGAGCACGTTGTTATAAATTGTAATTTGTATCATTAAATGGCTAATACCGTCGCGAATTTGTTTTAGGCGAGTTTACGTAGCTGATGTATCTCACGTGTTGTTTGAATAGATGGCTACCATTTCCCAACTTCTACTCCTCTTCTAGAAATAACCGTTCTTAGACTACAGCTTCAATGTCTCGTGCCAAAGACGCCGACACCCGGGTTGTGTGCAGTCTACCTATTGTGAAGGGAAGTGAAATATTATTGTTTTGTAAAGTAAAACGTCGTACGCATAATTCAATAGAACATTGGATATTTTAGGCCCACCTAGAAGATATACTTTTTAGTTATTATATTCTAATTGGCAGCAACGTGGCAGTACATAACTTTTCCTTTACCATCTAAAAGTGGTGTTTTTAAGTTTTCGTAATTAAACTGAACTTATAAGTACACTTTGTATTTCTAGTATTTATTACTACGACCTCAGAAGTCACACACCCCCATGTGTTATCGTCATACGGTACACATATTTATTGCGCGACTCTGCTATTGATGTGCCTACTCTGCCATCAACTGGGTTGAAACTGAGTGAGTGAAAACGCCACAATGCCTGCCATTAAAATAGAATATTTGTCTAAAGATGAGTTGGTATTTGAAACTGATATCTAGAGGTAATTAAATTAAATAGTGACAGTAAATGAACTCAGAAAGTCCTTAAGACAGTGTTTGAGAAACATTATTTTAAGACAGTGTTAGCCTGATTAAAAATTTATCCTAGTAGCCTATTAAAAAACTTCTAGACACAATCAGGAAGTAAAACTTTATTCAGTGAAAAAATGAGGTATTATTGAACACAGTTCACAGTGAATTGAACAGTGCTAGATCACCTTTAGAAATCACCAAATTCCAAGAAAAGTAAACATTTAAACATAAACCGTTTTTTTTTTTAGACAACCAGCTAGAACAAGTTCTGTACATAGTGAAACTTTATCAGCTTTAAAGTGTAGGCTAGTAGTAAATGTTGAACAAAAAATTAGCTAAAAACTTGCTACCTACAGTGAACCTAGAACAGCTTAAAGTGTTTAGAAGCCAATTTAAATGATTCATAATTAGAACAAGATGAGGCTATGGAACAGGCAGTGAAAGAACAAATAGGCCCTATTTCTGTACAACCACTACAAACCACCAACAATATCACAGCCTACTGCCAGTAACCCCCACTTTGCCTATAATGCCTATTTATAATGCAAACAATGATTGTATTAGTCAACCTATGGTCTGGTTTAAATATGTTTAATAAGTTAAACAACCCTGTAGAATATTATTTACAAAATTTTACAGTAACAAATGGTTTAGTAACCTGACTAGCTTATAAAATTTTTTGAAAACTTTGTTGAAAACTAAAATGTGAAAACTAGCCTATCAGATAATGAAATATTAGCATTGTACCATGTTATGCAAAAAGGTCCACTTTTAGCCAAAATAATACAGTGTAAGTCTGTCATGCCAAATGTCAACTATCTACACAGGGAATTAATTAGTGCTTTTATCCCTGTAGGCCTAATTGAAAGACTGAACTAGATTTAGTTATAGGCCACAAATGGTTTGATGAGCCACTGTATTGAATAACATTCTATGACATCAAATGAAGCCACTGTCAGAATACATCTTTATTGTGTAACATAAGTGAACAGGACTTGGTAATTGTGTATAAAAAGGAGGTATTAAGCCTACAGATAGAAATAAGTTGATTTTTGAAAAACAATCCCATTTGTTTTACAGATTTGGAAAAAATTGTGTAAAAGCTAGTAACAATATAACCTTTAATGATAACTTAAGGGACAATTTAAGTAAGACATATGTTAACAACATGTATCCACCACATGTTGAACCTAGGAATAGTGGCCTACTATTAAAACCCAAAGTTATGTTTCAATTTAATAGGCCTAGCCGCTTAGCAAAAAAACTGTTTTAGGAATCCAAAAAACTAGTTGGTAGGGGAGTGGTATTACACAAACACCTAAAATATCCCTCCCCGGTTTCAGAGTAGTTTAAGAATAATAATTTTATTTTATAAATAGTAAATACAGTAAGAAAAGAAAAACACTATTTTATGAGAGTCTATGGTAAGGTAATTAAAAATTGGAGTAAATTAAACTATAGAAAACCTAATTTATTTTATAAATGTTAGACAGACAGTGTAACAATATGCCTTTATTGAGAAGCTATAGTGGGTAAAAATGTAAAAATTAAACTGCTTATTAAATACTTGTGCTACAGACTTATAATTAGACAGTGTAAACAAAGTTTTATATTGAAGCTATAGTGGTTGTAATAACAAATGCTTTCTAAATATGGTTGTCAGATGATAGAATTTTTGTTGCTAACTGAAATTAAAATGTTTCTAAATTAATGAAAGTAAGATGATAGAATTTTTGCTGCAAATAACTCTGAAAATAAAATGTTTGGTTACTGTTATGCTAAGATAAAAATTTCTAAATTTTATTGGAAAGTAAAATTTATTGTATTGGATAAACTTAAAATGGGACATTGTATTGGGAAACCCCATTTATATCTAATAGCAAATTAATTTTAGATCTTGATGGAGATTCATGTTATTTTAAATTCAATTGTAATGAGAAAATAATAGTGTCAGACAATGCTGCATATTTTACATCACTGCATTTTAAGAAGTTCTTATTTAAGAATTTTATTGAACACCGTAGACTAGCGCCTTACAGGGCTAATGGAAAACCAATCAGAAAGGCATATTAGAAACATATCTACATTATTACGTAGTTTCTATCACAACTGTCATAGTAATTGTGGATAATGACCTAGGCTATATACAATTAAGTTTAAACACCGCCCATAATGAAAGCACAGGTTTTGCTGCCTTTGATTTAATGTTTAATCATTCCTGTAATAATGCTTTATCTAATTTATGGAAGCTAAATGATCTAATTGGTGAGAATTTGTCCAAGGAAACTGTTGTAAACAATTTAAAGAGAGCTGTGGTGAATGTAAAAAGGAGTTATAGCACATAACAGTAATAGACAAAAGTACTCAGAGCAAAATGTAAAACATCCTTTAAGTTGCATTCCTTAGTATGGATTAGAACCCACTATTTAAGCAAAAAGGTAGAAAAGTTTTGTGCAAAATTAGCACCAAAATATGTAGGAATTTATAGAATTTCTATATATTTTTTAAGGCCCTGTAACTTGTATTGTACAACACACTGAAAATGTTTTGAATGTAAAAAAGTTCATATTGTAGATCTGAAACCAAATTAAGACCTGTTCTGTATAAAAAAAAACTTTGTTAGCACCCTAGCTTAAGGAACCACTTGCTGCCAAATTTAAAAGATAAGATAAAATCCCAGGAAGTTAACTGTTTGGTGAATTCTTAACGAATGTGTCAAGGGAAATAAAATATAGAAAAAAGAATTTGTAAATAGACTTAGTATAAAGAAATGAGACAAAGTTGATCCTGACTGTTTGTAATATAGGAAAACAAATATGAAAAGTTGTGTCTGTCTTTTGTATGTATGTCAAAATATTGAAGTTTGAATTTTGTGGATATATTTGAAGTGTTAAAATTCATGTAGATGTAAGATGTATAGGATGTTGTATGTAAATATGTATATTAAGAGTGATGAGTATTAATAAGAAATGTGAGACTTAGCTTCTCGTGAGGGGGACGTTTCATTCCAAAGTATTTCGATCCATATTGGTAACTTGTCCGCAAGTCTCAGGGTATTTAATGGCAAAACACTATACACAAAAAACACTGGTATGAATGCAAAAAAGAAGTATGAATGTGGCGCCTATATAACAAAACACTACACTACACTTGTTTACGATTTAAATCGCCTTAAATGCCCTTATTCTTGCAACGACCCGCAAATTCTAAAACGCTGCAACGTGCACTGCATGAAAATAGTTTGCCTAAATTGATTTTCTATTTTTGGTCCCTAAGCGAGCAGTCATAGAACTGCATTGGCATGCGATCTAGCGGATTTGATATGAAACTTTTGAAACCCCGCGCTATCGTATTGTTATGGTTGAATTTGAATTTATGTAATTAATAAAAGGTTTGAATTAAGTTTGTTATTTAGAATATGTTTAAAGTAAAGCGACTAATTAGGTTGCGAAATCAAAACAGGGGGGATATTCTGTACCGTAAATTAGTTAATTAAATTTCATACAATGTAAAATTTCGCAACCTAATCAGCCAGTATTATATAATATTATTTTTACATCCAATGTTTCCGGGAACTAAATTATTGGGCGGAGTAACTACCTAATTGGCACGCGTATGAATTTTTTCTTCTAACCCTTTGTAGCAGCCCAACTACGTAACCGATAAGACCTCGCGCGCCTTGTCCGTAAGTAAAATTGATCTTTTCGTATTATTAAATTAGCCCTTTGATGCCAAAACGTATAAAATGAATGTAAACGTAAAGTAAATATGTGAATAGTAAAGTAAACTTACCCTTGAAGATCTTTTATTTGCTTGATGGAGATAGATAAAAGGTTGTGGCGTCGTCCTTATGGCGACGAGGCACGTTGTTATAAATGTGTAATTTGTATCATTAAATGGCTAATACCGTCGCGAATTTGTTTTAGGCGAGTTTACGTAGCTGATGTATCTCACGTGTTGTTTGAATAGATGGCTACCATTTCCCAACTTCTACTCCTCTTCTAGAAATAACCGTTCTTAGACTACAGCTTCAATGGTCTCTCGTGCCAAGACGCGCCGACACCCGGGTTGTGAGTCTACCTATTGTGAAGGAAGTGAAATATTATTGTTTTGTAAAGTAAAACGTCGTACGCATAATTCAATAGAACATTGGATATTTTAGGCCCACCTAGAAGATATACTTTTTAGTTATTATATTCTAATTGGCAGCAACGTGGCAGTACATAACTTTTCCTTTACCATCTAAAAGTGGTGCTTTTAAGTTTTCGTAATTAAAACTGAACTTATAAGTACACTTTGTATTTCTAGTATTTATTACTACGACCTCAGAAGTCACCACCCCCATGTGTTATCGTCATACGGTACAATAGTAAAGTATATCGTATCTGTAAAACGTAATTTTTAGTTTGTTCACGATATAATCAGAATATGTATCTGAAATATCAGGACAATGCCTGGATATATGCCTTGACAATCAGGAAATAAATCGTAACTGAAATCGTCACTAATTAATCCGTCACGACACTTAGAGGACGTAAATAAGTCCTGCCTTGACATTAAAAACATTATAACTGTAAACCTTAATTGATAGTTACGTAACGATATTTATAATACGTAACTGAAGTACCCACTTGACAATCAGTCAATATATTGGATTTCTAAGCAATTGCATTAGGATACTTCATTATATCTGATCAACCACGCATTGGACACTTGTATCAACGGCCGGACATTTGGACAATTACAATTCAGACTAAATAAGCTAGCTTAAGCAAAGATGATCAACATTAACATTGTCTTTTATGCAATCTTAATCATAACACTTTTCTGTAAAATACTTAAAAGATTTAAGAAACAACGCGGTGCGCCGCTGCCGTTGCAAGGGAAATATTGTAAGCTTCTTTATTACCTAGCTTTAAAAGGTGTACTCTTTATGAAAGTGTTATACTGCTATAAAACCACCTTGTTTATTCCTCGTTAAATCCAAGAGCGTGCAATGTGGTGTTTTGTTTTAACATAATACTACAGCGTTTTTAAAGATCTTTACATAATTATTTGCCGTTCAATTAGCTTTTTAATTTTGGTTAGTTGTCATTACTGTCATCAATCATTATTATCACGGGCTGCCTGCCCACCCAAATATATGTATAGATAAATTATAATGATTGACACATTACTCTTTATACGATTAATTAAATAAGTAGAAAATCATAATAAATAGTCTAAATCAGTGGTTCTCAACCTTTTCAACGCTGCGACCCCCTTTTTAGGTTGAGAATTTTGGCGACCCCCTTCTTGTAACATCGTAAAGTAAGCCTTTGTATGCAAAAAGACAGCAATAATTAGTTTTAAAAAACATAAAAAAACACTATTCAAAACTATATAAAAACGTTAGTGAGCACTAATTTCTTAATAATTAATAAACGATCCGGTAATAAATGTAACGAAAGTAATTTAAATCATTTTCAATTCTTCAATATCAAAGCAGGCAAAGACTGTGCGCAGTGTATTTACAGAACTGACGCGTGGTGTATTTAAAGCCGCGGAGACAGCCTGACATAGAGCTGCGCGCGCAGCCATCGCATGGCGCAATTCGTCCTCCAACAAGCCACTGTGCCAGTGTGCCAGTCGACTGCCTGACGTCTTGAGAAATAGAGCGTACTTTGATCTTCAAATTGAACACTCAAGTTTTAGTATTAATAATGGATAAATTTTTAAAAAGAGAAGCTTCATGTAGCAAAAGTAGTTCCGAAGTCTCAAAACCAAAATGCCGAAAGTATGATAATACATATCTACAGTTTGGTTTTACTGAACTTGAAAACAAACCTCAGTGTGTTATTTGTAGTGAAGTTTTATCAGTTGAAAGCATGAAACCTTAAAAAATGAAGCGTCATTTTGAAACTAAACATTCTGCGCTGAAAAACAAACCAGTCGAGTTTTTCCAGAGAAAACTGCTGTCCCTTCGCAGTCAACAGGTAAATATTAAGTCATACTGATGTTAGCAAAAATGCCCTCAAAGCTTCGTACGAGGTAGCGCTAAAGATTGCTAAAGTGGGGAAGCCACATACCATTGCTGAGGAATTAATTCTTACCTGCCGCAATCGGTATGGTTTCAAATATGATTAATCCTCAAGAAGCTGACAAGCTAAAAAAAAATCCCACTATCAAATGACACTGCGTCACGACGAATATCAGACATGGTGAAAGATGTTCAGAACCAGCTAAAGATACAAATAAAAGAAAGCACGTTTTTTTCGATTCAATGCGACGAATCAACTGACATTGCTAACTGTGCTCAGTTTTTGTGTTTTATTAGGTATGACTGCGGTCACTCTATTAAGGAAAATTTATTATTTTGCAAATCTTTGCCAGACCATGCCACAGGTGAAAGTCTTTTTAAAGTGTTCATTGAGGCAACTAAACCATTTGAAATTGATTGGAACAAATGTGTTTTCAATTTGTAGTGATGGTGCAAGAGCCCTTTCGGGTAAAAACAGCGGATTGATTGCCAGGTTGAAAACGTTAATGCCAAATGCAAACTGGGTGCATTGTTTTTTACATAGACAAGCTTTGGCAGCTAAAGGAATGCCGGATGACTTGCGTCAAGTTTTGGCTGAGGCTATCAAAGTTGTTAACTACGTCAAGAGTCGACCATTGCAGAGTAAATTACTTGAAAACTTGTGTGAAGAGGTAGGAGCCCTGCACAAACATTTGCTATTCCACACCGAGAGTGAGATGGCTGTCCCGGGGTAACGTGTTGAGTAGGCTGTTTTTCATTGAGATCAGAAATATTGCTTTTTTTAATGGACAGTAAACATGTACTTTCCCATTTTTTCAGCGATGAAAAATGGTTAATAAAGCTTGCTTACTTAGCTGATATTTTTTCTCATCTCAACATTTTGAAACTCTCATCCCTACAAGGACCAGAAACAACTATATTGTATGCTCAAGACCGAGTAAATGCATTTGTAAGAAAACTTACTCTTTGGAATACAAGAATAAAAGATGAAGACTGAAAAATTTCCAACTTACACAAGAATTCAAGGAGTATGTCTCAAGTATTGGTGACACATCCATTGACAACATAATCTTTCTCATTACTCATATCATCACACCTTGAAGCCTTTATAAAGCAGTTGAATGATTATATTCCTGTTAAAGATACAAGTGGATCTGTGTGGATAACAAAACCATTTTCCGAAAAAGCTGTTCAAAAAAGCTGAATTGAATGCTGGCCTCCACAATGAACTGATAGATATATCAAGTGATCAGTCATTGAAACTAAACTTTTTACGATGTTTGTCCCGACAAGTTTTTTGGCTAAGTATAAAGAAGGAACACCCAGAATTGACCCAAAGTAGCATTGAAGATTTTTGATACCTTTTTCTACTTCTTACAATTGTGAAAAAGGATTTTCCACAATGGTGAATTTAAAAACCAAATCAAGAAATCGTTTGGCACTGGAAAAATGATATTATTTTGTGTTTGACAAAAATCAACCCAGGCATTCTACAGTTAGTTAATTCAAAGCTTAGCTCAAAGTTTCTCATTAAGTCATTCTGCTGGACTTTTAAAAAAAATTGATTTTTTGCAATGTATTTTGTTGCAGTGTGCCTTTTTTTTAGAATAAACAAATTTTGTCTCACAACAATAAGGCCTACGTTACGATACAAGCGGCGCGGCAGGCACCATCATTTTTTTCGCAACGATGTTGAGTCATTTAGAGCTCAATTTGTTCCTTTTTGTTAATTATAGTTGTATTTTAAAATAGTATTGATTAATTGTAAATTGATTAAATATACTTATTGTATTTAACAAGCGGACTCAACTCAGTTTCTAAAATAAGTACATGGTCGCTTCATTTGATATTCGCCGCTCATATGGTATATATGGCCTGAGTTTTTTAGTTTTTTTTTTCATTTATCACTTATATCAGCGCACCTCTATCACAAATTAGTAAAAGTAAATGTCTCTACTGTCATTACGATTGAGCTTTAATCATTGACATAGACTTTGGTCTTGGAGATTAGGTTTTGACTACGTTTCTCAGGCAAAGAAATTGTGTCAGTACTGCCAACCACAAGGAGACAACACACAAAAGGATCTTACCCAGGTGGAGTAAACATGTACCACAAAGCTCTCTTGTGTGGGGAGTGTGGCACCGACTTCGCGCTCCAGTCGACTTAATGCAGTTTGTCCCACTTGAGAGATTTATGCTATTGTTTGTTTATAGCGTACTTATTTTGTTTTATACTCCTGATCCTTCACTAACCTACAATAGAACTAACCTACGATTTACAAGCTTTACTAATATCATTTAATTTCAAACTCAATTTTGAGAGTGGATATTATGAAAAAATACTTAGTTTTATTTAACTTAAGATTTAGTTCTGGTAAACGGAACTAAGATAATTTTTGCTCTGTTTCCAGTAAAATCTAAAATAAAATTTATTTGAAAAAACTTAATTTTTGTAATTAAAAAGCATGTTCCTCCGAGTGACAGTTGCGTATTCCCACGAAAGTCATATCTTGTATCATTATGGGGCGATATACTAATCAATCACAAATTATTTACGTCATTTTGTTCTTATTCTACCTACGATAATTTAAATGTAAATGCATATGTACATTGACTATATTGTCATTTAAACGAGATTTTTATTATATGACATTTTTGTTTTATTATTCAAAATGTGGGAAATCTATACAAATAGAACAATCTAATTACTTTTATTAATTTAAGTGCCTAAAAACGACAAAACATTACATTGTTTGTATACCAATGTAATAAATAAAATGCAAAACAAGTCCGTTATTACAGATTACGTAAAAACTAGGAAACACTTCAGATGCTTTAACCGTTATAGACAGTATTACAGAAACATTATAAACACAGAGTGGTTATAAGATGAGTCAGTTCTCCTAAGCGTATACTTAAAGTGATTGGAAAGAGGAGAGACATTTATGGGAGAGATGGAGGAGAGTACGAACACAATCCGAGAGACTTGAGTGAAAGAAATCACAATCTGTATGACATCGATGAGAAGATGAACTTCCCGTAGCCAAGTCAATGTTGCACTCTGGACATTGCAGGAAACTGCAAACTTGTATGTCGATAGTGTAAACTACATGACATATTTTGTGCACAATCTAATTAAAAGATTTCAGTGTCAACTCGGTAATACTTTCGCATTATTCGTAAATATAATGCAATACAAACATTTTAAAAACAGGTTTGTTTAAAATTACAAACAGTTGTTTAATCAGTGCAAATATTTTATACAAAATTACAGTTTTGGGCATTTAAGTCAAATAAAAAAATGCTTTTCCGCTTGTCTCTGATGAGTGTTAGTGCGAGACAACCTAATTTTAAATCCATTAATGTTTACAAATTCACTTTCAATCTTCTCAACTAAACTATTTTTAATAGTAAATAAAGGTCTTACGCTCACCTTATAACAGTAACTTATATTTAAATCCATTTGAAACGAACAATTAAAACTGGTCCAAAAAGAACATGGTTACTAAGAATATTGGTTGATTGTATATTTGTCTACATACAACTGCCTTGTTGTACTTTACAACATCGTGTAGAATATATAGCCTTGGAGGTAAACGTTTTCTTAATGGTAATGTGATATGTAATTTAGAAACTAGCCCACACACCAACCAATAATATCTGTTTTGTTTTAAACAAGTGATTCAGCAACAAACTTAGCAACACCAGTTTTTGTCTTAAATCTCTGTCTTGTGTACAATTATTTTAGTCTTAATTCAACAACTTTAATCGTAGCTGTCTCCAGCATCAACCTTTAGATTTTTTTTATAAATAGTAACATATTCTTCGATTGAAACATTTAAAACGAATTGATGTCACATGCCACACAGTTACAAAGAAAGATGGCAGCCCATGCTTCAACAAAAGCTGTTCTAAAGTATCTGAAAATGTTTTAGTTAAATACGCAAGAGTTGCCAACTATCCGTTTTCAAAACATAATCTTTGTTAGGATTAGTTTCAAGAAGTTTTCTCATTAACTGAGAGCCTCAAATAGATAATCGCCTTTTGTCAGCTTATATTAATTCCTTTTACGTTCAGGTATTTAGTCCGTATTTTAAAGTTTTGTGAACCTCGTACACTATAACCCAGTCAAACCAAGCCTACACACACAACCGTAAGAGCTTAGTAACAGATAACTTTGTCTTACATGCAAACTCTCGCATATCAAATCTGCTACAAAATGTAAATTTAACCAGCACTTCTCCATGATTTAGACCAACTGGACGATGTACAGAATAAATGTTGGATCAGGATAGGATGGTATTGACGCCTTAGAAGTCAACGGAGTGAATCACCAGGACCTATTTACCGGTTATATATTTTCTATCCCAACACGTTCGATGCCGGTGACAAGGTGGCGTCGTGCACAAGTCATAGCACAAGTACCGATGATGCCATGGGGTTTTTTATGTTGCCGATTTTTTTGCTATTCAATAGTAAGCCATAATTATTTCTATATTAAATATTTTTATATTTCTATAAATACCAAACCAACCCTGGTTTCTGGAAGTCATCACAGTATTGATTATTTTAAAAAGTTATTTTTCAAGTTTACAACTTCGGTTTCAGCTGATTTGTGTTCAGGTGTTCTCATTAGTTAACTCGATTCCCGCTATTTTCTCACATGTTTTACTATTATTTTTTTTTATTAGAAATATTTGATAAGTAGACTACGTTGCATGTCAATACCATTAGGATAGATGAACACGTCATAAAAAACAAACAAAAAAAAACGTTCTTTTCGCAAAAGTGATTATACTTAGAAATTACAATGCTAAACGAATAAAATAGGCTAAAAAACTAAATTTGGTATTTCGGCTGCTATACCCCGAAATAGGATTGGACTTGTACGTGTTTGTAGCAAAACTTACACGCGGCTTAGCTCATAACTTAGAGAAGTTATGAGCTAAAAAACATGGAATGTTACAGAGGTAACATTGCATGTGTTTTTATTGAATGCCTCCCTCGATATCAGGAACACCTTAACTATTTATATTAATAAAATAAAAATAGAAAGCCCGTAGCTTTCTTAGTGAAGGAAGTTATGACATAATATGGTGAAGTTCTATAATATTTTTGAAACGGGTGTAGTCATATACCATGTACACACTTTGTAATGTTAATTGTTAGAGAATGAAGAGATGAAGCGACTATTGAGTGAAATTGCAAGTAATTCCTATTTCAGGTATATATAAATAAATAAATAAATATATATATATATATATATATATATATATATATATATATATATATATATATATATATTTACCAATATAGAGGAACTCCAGAAGTTCATAGCTGTCTTAGTGAAAGCACTCGTGGTAATACGATAGGATTCTGTGATATTTTTTAAATGGAATTAATCATATATCGTGTTCTCATTTTTCAGTGGTCATGATGAAGAGGACCAGAGGTTAAGCAAAATTCCCAGTAATTCTGATTTCAGGTTTTGCACTTCTAGTTTAAATTAATTCTATTTCCAACCCAAAATTGGAGGTTGCTATTCAATTGGATTCAAAAAGTACAAAATAGTTTTCTAAATTGTATGGATATAATTAATGTTATTGATAATTGATAACTAAAATCAACATCAATAATGCTGACATTTTTCAAAACTTATATGACAGTTGTCATCCATGTGTAAAGTTGATACATGTTGCAGTAAAGTACATGTTCTAGCTTCACAATCATGTTCACAATATTACACTATCTCCACAGTCCACTCTAGGAATTATATCAGTATTACTAAACCTAATCAGTGAGAAATAGATGCGATGTCCCATCGACGATTTCCTGTCATACAAACTGCAGTTAGTGTCTCGTGTATTGTTTTATGATTCCACTTTCTACAGTCCCCGAATCACTGCGCTCGCTGATTTCCTAAAATTGTAGTTACGGGGCGAATGGTTTTTTATTTAGTCAATTTAAATGCTCAGTCCATCCGTTTTTGTTCCTTCAGCGGTAAATATGTCATCCTACAATGTCTAAGGAAACCAAACTCAATAACTTACATGTACAGTACTCATTTCCAATTTAATGTATTAGGTAAAATTCAGAGTATATTAGTTAGTTTGACTTGTTGCCACGACATTGAAATAAGAAGTTCTGTTACTTTTGCTAAAAATTTAAATAAACTATGAATTGTGCTTAAGTTACATATCTTCGTGCTGTCATAGTACAATGTTCACACAGAATTATTACATTAAAAAGCTCCTTCAATTCCATAATACACAACTTTAGAGACCAAGATGGATTTTTTTGGTGCTTTAAGAACCAGTGGGGCGTAGCCCGGAAAGATTTTCGAAATAAGAATAAGCTTATATTCATCGCAAACACCCTAAGAATGTCCATATAAATTTCAGTACAATTGGTTAAATATATAATGCTTGAAAGCAAAATAAAGGAACTAAATCACATTCACATTTATAATATTATTAGGATTTGTAACAAACAGGGGGAACATTAACTAAACACTGATAAAACTAAAGTGATCATGTGTGACATTTCATCACAACAGTAAAAACGAAAAACTGTTGTTACAAAGCAATACACATTTCCAGATACTATACTCATGGTAAAGCGATCACTCACAACTAAATCAGTAAATTTTAATAAAAAGAAATTTAACTGGTTGATTTTCTTAGTGGGATGTAATTTCTTTTAATAGTTAAACATTATTTTCATATCGGTAGGAACCATTTAATTATTAGCAAATTTTTAGTTCTTCTTCAAAATCCTTTAAAGTGCGGTAATAAAATGTAACATGTTACTTTAGATCATAAAAGTTACATTTGGACTGACCGCTTTATTCTGTAATTAATGGAAAAATTCATTTATAATTCATTTAAGTTAATGTTTTATGATTATTTTTTGTAAGCCAATGTTAATTATATTTTTACATAGTTTAATGAAAGAACCATCAAAGCAAATATTTGTTTCAATATATTAGTTAGTGTTTTAGATTTAGTAGTAGAGAGGATTTTACAGCCCTACCTTTGTCTCGTTATTAACTAATTTTCGTTATATTTAATTACTCTCACAATTACATTGCCCAAGACAAAAATGATTATTTATTCTCTGCGAGAAACCACAGGTCACAATTGCCTGCCGCATTCAAGTATAATTAAAATGAGCTCATTAACTGGAATATTATCGAGAAGATTAATATCGAGATCGTTTTAATTTAAACTGGTTTTTAATAACTGTATTCATTCGTGTAGACTTTTGTTTCAATGGAATTTTATATTTCTGTGACATGGTCAATAAATAACATCATAAACTAAATGCATAATTATAAATGTGCGAAATGAAATTGTTAAAATTTGTTCTCATTATATCTTTATTTATCTGCACTTCATAAAGTTGTTGATCGAATGCATAATTCAATAGTACCGATCATTTTCTGTAGATGTAGAACGAGGTGATAACAACCTTCGTGAGTTTTAATGTCTCTAATCACTCTTTAAATATACAACTGTCAACAGTATCTTTTCCCTATCATACACTACCGGAAGCGACCTGAGGTCGACAACCGGAAATAGTCTCTTCAGATTTATGCCAAGGATTTGTACGTAATAGTACGTTGACATTTGATAATGTATTAAGTACTTTCAAGAAGTGGTATTTTGACATTGTATTTGCAAGATTGTATGTCTGCAATATGTATGTAATGTTTGTTCATTGCATTCAAGTAATCAACACTATACAAGAAAGACATGGAATAAATCAAAGTCACCGTGTTCAGTTTAGGTATGAACTCTTCTAAAACATTTCTTGTAAAAACACATATCAGACCGTTTAAGAGGAAAATTGAAAATTATTCTTTTTAACCAATTTCAGTCGATTTAATCTATGAAGAAAAAATTTTAATGAGATATTATGATAGACGTTTGTGACTTACGGATACTTAGGAATACGTTTTTATGTATGTGCCATTTTCAACTCTACAATTAATTGTACTAAATATAATCTTTAAATGTTGTACATTCTTGTGTCATGCAACAAAAGATGTTAAGTAATATCATTTAAACACTTCATGCCATATTTGAAACAATCATGTTGTTTTTATTTTTTTTTTTTGGGGGGGGGGGTCAACACAAAATCTGTATAATAATATAAAAACGATTTTCCCAACCGACAAACAATTTGACATTATAGAGCCTAAAGTACTAGTAATTCGCTGTTGAAAATTTTCAAAAAGTCCCGTTTACGTTACAGATAATTGCAGTTTATCTGGATTGCTGTTTTCATGAAATGTAAGTTGAACTAACCGCTAGCAGATTTCAGTTGAAGTTCAGCAGATTTGAGTCGAGTGGACAATGTTTCGTTCTATGTGTACTTTATGTATGTTTTAACATCAAACCTTGTGTCTTACATGCAGAAACTAAATCCTTCGTAAAGTTACATGAAAACTATAATCAAGTAAATTTGTGAAGTACAGGCGCTGCTTGGTAACGTAGTTGTACAAATTTACTCAGATTATGGATCCTCACGTACTGAAGCACTCTCGCACGCGCATCCACACTCTCTATAGTCGGTCTGCTCTTTTCTCATCTATCGTGCTCCTGTTATGTATTGACCAGTTAGTTAGTTTTGTTCATTCTTATTGAAGAGCTGACTGCACTGGCGACCATCTTGATTGTAGCCTCACAATATTAAGGCTCTTGAGTCAACAACTCTATTACATACAATTATGGGTGGTAAGATATAATTAATACCCATCCAAACGCTTTTCAGTATTTCAATATTTTTATGAGTTATTCAGAAAAATCCCAAATTTTGTTGTACTTCATTGCTTAAATATTGCTATAAAAATATATACTTAAAATCTAAAAAGCGTTTGGACGCTACGAGCAAAAATTAGGGAGTCAAACTTTACGACGATTAACATTGTTCTTATGAAGAAAAACTCAAGGTCACTATACTAGATCCGACTCTTAATAGAGTAATTTTGTTTTATATGTAAAATTTTACTAAAATCAAGAAAATGAGTCAAAATACGATGAAATTATGAAAAAGTAAAGCACACATTCAAATAAACGGGCCCATATTGAAATCATAACTTCACTTCTATAATAAGTCCTATAAGTTAGCGTTTTATATACTTTCAAGGTCAGACTCATTTGCTTTAATTCTGAATGAAGATAACACATATCACAATATTATTTCGTGATATAAAGAAACCAAAAAATAAAAACAGTTACTTTACGCCATGGTACCAATTGATGTCTCACAGTACACAGGTAGTAAGAGTCGCTGTTTTCAGGTGAAAGTGTGTATGTAGTAGTAGGTAGTAGTAGTAGTAGAGTATATAATCCTACATGGACCATGGCGTGCCGTACAGATTATAGTGATGAGGTTTCAAGTAATTATTAATCAAAGAGTAGCACACAGTTGCAATAACTCAGGTTTAATATATTAAGTCATTTTTAACCTTGGCATAATTTTATTGTTCTAAAACACATGTTTAAAAACAAAAACCCCCAAACTCATGTATACAATTAATTTTTTGATTATATAAATAATAAAATATAAACACGTTTTAACTGTGTAGCATGCGAAAAATTTACGCCACTTTAAAAGCAGAACAACACAAACTCTTACAACTTGAAGAAGAATAAACATTCAGCAATTCAAGACATATGATTCTCAAAACTAAGGAGAATACATATTAATATCACAATATTGATTGAGTATGTTATTTATGGATTCAAAGTGACCCCTTCTCACTCAAAAAAAGATAAAAAGGAATCTAACTTCAAACCACTGATTTTATCACAATTTATTAATTAAAAATTCATACTATAATTTTTGCTTTTTTGAAACTGAGATTATAAACGAGACGATTATTTGTACTTAGTCCTACAAATCCATTTTTAAGGAGTGGATGACATTTTTATTTATTCATTCATCATGAAACGCTTCATTCTTAAATTCTTCATAAGAGAAGAAACCGTTTGAAAATTAAAGGTCTCTAAGTTGATTCCATCCAAATAAAGATACAATTTTACTTTATTTGAAAAGTATCCATATAATGGTCAGAAATTGGATTTCTTGGTGTAGTTACTTTTATCTTTTGTAATTTCTATGAACACAGGTTAGAATGTGTTAAATATGTATTACGCTAACCATATTATTTTAGGTAAGTAATTTAAAAGCACTGAGATAACACATGAGATAATAAGGTATTCCCTATGAATAGTCAATTTTTCTGAAATTTCTGAAGTATCTTGAAACCAGGCTTATAAGGCCTGCTTCATGTTTTCATTGAGGTCTAATAAGGAAATCTTTTTCAGCATTTATACTAAAACTAAATTAAAATAACGATGATGATGATGACTTGCCGTCAACGTATTGCCGATTCCAGTTACAAAACTGATATTTGGACTAAAACACAATAACTATACTCCAACGCGTATGAAAAACCACCTACTATAACAGTAGGACTGTAATGATACCATATGAAAGAGCCAACAAGATGAATTTCTGAGTGGGAGATTTCATGTATGTTCTAGTAGTACAGCCGATAGCTGGGTGCGCGCCCTATAGGTGACGTATGAAACTGGTCAGTGGAACATAGCGACTATGACCGGATCGCCACCTAATTAAGCGAAATTGTCATGGTTATGATCCTTTCAATTTAGTGTAGGACATACCAGTCTTAAGGCAAGATGTGTTTGTAGTAGTGCCAAGACCTCACCTTACGGTCGACAGATGTCCTACCCGGGTGTAGATACGTCTGACTGATTATCTGTTTGGTATTTGTGGGCGCTGGTTCTTCTAGATTATAGAATATAGTTGTCGGACGTATTCGTGATTCCTCAACCCATTGGGACTGCGAAACCTGTCGCCTATAATCTTCTCATTGCTCAATTTAGAGAATAGGATCGGGAATGAAACTTTCGAAGGTTATAAAAGATTATCTTGCGCTTTAATAAACTATAAATAGTATGTATGTGAAGCCATTGACCTGCTACGATTACCACACTCTCAGCCTATAACCACTTTAATAACTCACCGCATTTTATTACAAGCTATTTATGACAGCATTCAGTGTGCTCACTATAAAAATGAAATGGTCCTAAACATCAGCTCGATATTTTACGGCTCCCTGGCCGTATTATAGGTTTATCGCTTTTCAGAGTTGATTACAAATCCAACATGCGAACTATCATGTAATTAGTAATCTTATCTACTACTGCTAATGAGGACAATACCTCTTTGTCAGTTCACATTCGATTTTACGTTTTCTATTCTTCATTGATTGTATTAAAATAAAGTTTTGTTTTATCACTGCCCATAATGCGTTGCTAGACTATGACGTCATGTGATGTTTTGTAATTGTTATTCATTTATTTGAGTGCGTCCCGTATTTACTGCAAAAGCTAATCGAGTTTATTACTACTTTTTCAATATTATAAACTGTTTATTACAACTGTGGATTTTAATTATCCATAAAGTACTGCATAAGTAATTCCATGAAGTAATTTTTTCACGTAAGTAATATTTAGTAAGATTTCTTAAATTTCGTCAGAATCAGTCAATTTCGTAAGTCCTTTCTTTATTTATAAACATAATTCAAAGAGGTTACTTATTTTGTTTTGTTTTTATTCACATTCTAGTATTAGTATATTTATATATAATTTCATGTAGCCTAACTCCTTAACAAATTTAAGCATAATAATAACACAGTTTGTATGTTTCCGAACATATTGACAAACCACACAAAAATGAAATTATGTAACTAAAAGATTACATATATAAATTTGCATATATTTACGTGCTACAAGAACGTCTTACAACTGTGTCATGTACTTTATTAATATGTAAAAATACTAATCTTAAAGAATTTAGTACTATTGTATCAATCCATTATTTTTATTTATTGGGTTTTTTTAATCTTTTACACACCTCTTTCACCTTTGATCACATTTTGCGTGTAAAATTTCAATTGGTATTAGTTTATCATTTAAGCCTGATTAATATGTTCTGTAATATTAACTTTATGATATTGTTATGTTATTTTGTTAATGGTTTTCATTGATAATTTCGTCTCATACAAATGTATTGATGCAAATATCTAAATATTACAACTCTGTGGAATTATATAAAATGCTTACACAGTTTGATGTGTTACTCTAATTATATATAAGCTACACGTGTTCAATCAACAAAGGTAAAATGGTAAAAATGGTAAAATGGTAAAAAGGTAAAATAAAGGTAAAATGTGCCATAAACCTGTCACACTTTCATGCCGTAAGTGGCTTATTGGCTATTTGTAGAGTTATGATGCTGTCACATGGAGCAGACATATTACTGGTGCCATAAAACCTTAATGCTCGGTTTATGCCTTGGCAGATAAAACTGGATTTTAACAGTCACATATTAACACTACTTGTTATAACACTCCATATTACTCTTCTATCTTTTATTTCAGATTTAAAATATTATGTCACCATGACATGGATTATTGGTATTTATTTATTTAAGTGACTCCACTGATAACTGTCGAAATCCACATATTATTCAGTGTTCCTAACGATGTAAACTTTCATTTGCACCACGAATTATAGCGCGGAAACTAATAATTAAAAGTACTAACTCATCGTTTAAATATGTGAGAACTGACGTCCAAATTTCGGGAAGAATTCGTCCTTTTCAATAATATTCTTTGAAATTTCGATTTTCAGTGTCTTAACCATTTGTGATCAGACCTTTTTGAATTTTTATATGATCCTGTTAGGTACTCCCTCGAGGGATGATTTTGGTTCGTGCAGTGTGGGGCAGCTCCGAAGGTGCCGGAGTTATTTGTGATGGCGCTCTCTAAAATCTCGATAATTTTTCATTATTTTTCGCGCTAAAATTCGTGGTCTAATTGAATATTATAAAGGAGGTTTTAGACCGTAATGGGACAGAGCTGATAAACTAATATTTCTCGGATTATTTAACACTAAACAGACGTACACCATCTTGGAAAAGAGATTATCTAGAACAAATCCAGAACAAAATATTTTCACTGAAACAAAATTTTACCATCACGATATTATAATACTGCTAACCACTTAATGCATGTCCACATTATGCAAGAGTGGTGTCAGCACATCACCACAAGGTAGACGTGGCTAAATTTGATTTTCCAGCAAGACGTCAGACGTTCATCCAATACATTCCTGGGTGATAATGTATGTAAAGGCATATTAGAATCGAAACTCACAACAAAAACAGTTTAGTTGAGTTAGATACTGGTGTCAAATAAGAAAGGAAAAACATTCCGCTAAAACAAAAATTCATCATAGAAAAAATTAGAAGATTTTTGAAGCTGTCATAATTATATTATAGGATACAACATCAGAGACTGAAGTGTGAACGCTTAGTTGTGTGTTAATCCAAAGTTAAGTTTTGTTGCTAGTGTATTGCAAGAATTGATTTGAATTATCTGAAATAAGAAGCTTGACGTAACATAAATCTCGATACAGTAAAAGTCGACTGGGATTGAAAAGTCTAGCAAAAGGAAAGTTTTGAATAAGGCGCAATTTTCTTTAGTCCAACTAAAAGTTTTCTTCGCTCCCTCCCAGGCCATGTATTCAGCCATAATATAATACTGTACTCCCCATGTTATATAAAACATTTATTTCTGCATCCTTGTCTGAAGAAAAATGCGTACAATAAAACTAGAATGTTTGGCCAAAATAAGCTTTATACAAACTATACTTGCCAACTATTTTAAAATAACAATATACGTTTAACTACGATTGCTAGATACAATTCTGTTTTATTCTATTCGATCACAGTAATACTTAAAATTGTACAAGTTAGTATCCATCTTATTAATGTAAGTATATACATATATTATTTTAAAATAATCTCTGTAATTTTATTTAAGGGAGGTTACTCAATATATTTATCCTTCAAACTGTACGGTATGTATATTTAAGGGAGGTTACTCAATTTATTATCCTTCAACCTGTACGGTATGTATATTTAAGGGAGGTTACTCAATCTATTATCCTTCAACCTGTACGGTATGTATATTTAAGGGAGGTTACTCAATCAATTATCCTTCAACCTGTGCGGTATGTATATTTAAGCATTTACAACAGATTTTTAAGAAATACTTTATCCTTACACACGTTGCAAACAAAACCATCTTTGTTCGTATTATTATATACAACATTCTTATATTTAATGAATATTTATTCATTCTGGTAGCATTTTTATTTGTATATACTAAAAAACATAATATAAAATATAGTGTAAAATAAAGTGTGTATGATATAAAATAATTCATGTTTACAGTATCGTTTATTATTACTTGCTATCCTAGAGTTAAAATTAAGATTTACGCGTAGTTCGTAAATTAGTACAGCGAATAGAATTACGTTAAAAAATTAATACATTACAGGCACTGTTACAAGATACCTTACAATTCAACACGTATAAAAAATAACACGTTGTTTAAAATCCCTAGATCTGTGTAAAACGAGTTCATGGAAGTTTTCAGTTACCTGCAGTCGAAAATTGAAATTTATTGTAACTTGCAGATCAAAAGTGTATAACTACATTGGAACAGGAGGAATGGTATTGTTATTTATCTGATCTTAAAATTAAAATTAGACACGTGTTTATTAGTTTTATTCGAGACCATGCACTTGATTTCATATTTCAGATAGTGTCTCAGAATTATAAATCTGTAATTGATCTTCTGACGTGAGTTAAGATCTCTCGATTTGCAATGCAAAGTTCAATTCTTAAAATCATAAACTATATACATACACTCCTGGAGTGACTTGACCTTGACCCGCCCACGGCATGACCACCTCCTCTACACTATCAGTGGTAGTACGGCGCCCACCCGCCAGGGGCTCCCAGTCCCAAATCCCACTTAGTCAGTGGCCGCCATGTGGACGGACAGGATATCTCACCGAGTCTCCAAGTGGTTCGCTTCTGATCGTCATTCTTCCAGACGTGAGTTCTTCTATGACATCTGATGTTTTTCAAGCAAAATTATATCCATTACCTTCTTTAACTTGAGGAAAGTAATCAATAATATATTAATAATATTTAACAGTTTTTAACTAATCTAAACTGATTAGTATCTATATGAATAGTCATTATATGATTATGAAGTTAATTATGTGTGATACCCATACAAATTATTTTGTTTTAATTAAAAGGGTTAATTATTTAAATACTAAGAATTTAATTACTTAAAAGAAGTAACGTGGGAATGTTTTAAGCTTCTTTAAAGTAATTATTTCAAAACAATAACCAATATATATTTAGGGTCCAATAGCAAAATGAAATATCCTATTGATCTTAACACGTCTTACTATTAAATTAATTGAAATTTGTTAGAATTGATTTTGTTATTAAACATGAATATATACAGAGTTGTTAGTAGAAATCCTCCAATAAAAACCATTTACAAAGACAAAATAAACAATCACTATAATCACGCGAAACGTTTACCACATGTTCACGTGTGTGCTGGTCGCTAGGTTTGTAAAGATTTGTTTGATCTTAGTAACGGTTTGTGTTTACCTCCATGTGACCGTATTGGATACTGATTATTTCCATGTTAAACTACAAAACAAACAAAATAAACAATCACTATAATCACGCGAAACGTTTACCACATGTTCACGTGTGTGCTGGTCGCTAGGTTTGTAAAGATTTGTTTGATCTTAGTAACGGTTTGTGTTTACCTCCATGTGACCGTATTGGATACTGATTATTTCCATGTTAAACTACAAAACAAACAAAATAAACAATCACTATAATCACGCGAAACGTTTACCACATGTTCACGTGTGTGCTGGTCGCTAGGTTTGTAAAGATTTGTTTGATCTTAGTAACGGTTTGTGTTTACCTCCATGTGACCGTATTGGATACTGATTATTTCCATGTTAAACTACAAAACAAACAAAATAAACAATCACTATAATCACGCGAAACGTTTACCACATGTTCACGTGTATGCTGGTCGCTAGGTTTGTAAAGATTTGTTTGATCTTAGTAACGGTTTGTGTTTACCTCCATGTGACCGTATTGGATACTGATTATTTCCATGTTAAACTACAAAACAAACAAAATAAACAATCACTATAATCACGCGAAACGTTTACCACATGTTCACGTGTATGCTGGTCGCTAGGTTTGTAAAGATTTGTTTGATCTTAGTAACGGTTTGTGTTTACCTCCATGTGACCGTATTGGATACTGATTATTTCCATGTTAAACTACAAAACAAACAAAATAAACAATCACTATAATCACGCGAAACGTTTACCACATGTTCACGTGTGTGCTGGTCGCTAGGTTTGTAAAGATTTGTTTGATCTTAGTAACGGTTTGTGTTTACCTCCATGTGACCGTATTGGATACTGATTATTTCCATGTTAAACTACAAAACAAACAAAATAAACAATCACTATAATCACGCGAAACGTTTACCACATGTTCACGTGTGTGCTGGTCGCTAGGTTTGTAAAGATTTGTTTGATCTTAGTAACGGTTTGTGTTTACCTCCATGTGACCGTATTGGATACTGATTATTTCCATGTTAAACTACAAAACAAACAAAATAAACAATCACTATAATCACGCGAAACGTTTACCACATGTTCACGTGTATGCTGGTCGCTAGGTTTGTAAAGATTTGTTTGATCTTAGTAACGGTTTGTGTTTACCTCCATGTGACCGTATTGGATACTGATTATTTCCATGTTAAACTACAAAACAAACAAAATAAACAATCACTATAATCACGCGAAACGTTTACCACATGTTCACGTGTATGCTGGTCGCTAGGTTTGTAAAGATTTGTTTGATCTTAGTAACGGTTTGTGTTTACCTCCATGTGACCGTATTGGATACTGATTATTTCCATGTTAAACTACAAAACAAACAAAATAAACAATCACTATAATCACGCGAAACGTTTACCATATGTTCACGTGTGTGCTGGTCGCTAGGTTTGTAAAGATTTGTTTGATCTTAGTAACGGTTTGTGTTTACCTCCATGTGACCGTATTGGATACTGATTATTTCCATGTTAAACTACAAAACAAACAAAATAAACAATCACTATAATCACGCGAAACGTTTACCACATGTTCACGTGTATGCTGGTCGCTAGGTTTGTAAAGATTTGTTTGATCTTAGTAACGGTTTGTGTTTACCTCCATGTGACCGTATTGGATACTGATTATTTCCATGTTAAACTACAAAACAAACAAAATAAACAATCACTATAATCACGCGAAACGTTTACCACATGTTCACGTGTGTGCTGGTCGCTAGGTTTGTAAAGATTTGTTTGATCTTAGTAACGGTTTGTGTTTACCTCCATGTGACCGTATTGGATACTGATTATTTCCATTTTAAACTATAACGGACTCCTAATGCGTGGGATGCCGGCTGGTGTCACTGCATTAACGAATTGAATCGTAACATGGCAACAATAAGGAATCGCCAAAATAAATGTACATTTTTTAAAGATAATGATATTCAGTTACTAATCTCAGGTACGTTTGGTGCTATCAAGGTGGCAGGCAAGAATTGCTTACGGGCGTGCTACTTTGGAGCCTTCGGATATATCCAAGCTTAGGGAAATATATGATATCGATTGGACAACCTTAATCCTTACACTGGCGTGGGGCGTTATAATAAAAATACATTTACAATGTTACTTTACATTTTTCCGTTGAAAGATTTGTATGGATTTATCTACATTTTCAAAACTAATTGGTCAAAACCTGCCACTGTTTTACAGAAACTTTTACGGATTTGAAAGAATGCAGGTCAAAGATTTTAAAAATCTGATAAACTTACTTCAAACAGTCATGCGATAATTAAATACAACCTATATTATTATAAAATTTTATTAATATTCAATAAAGTATGTTGGTGCCATTATACAAATTTTAATAAAATGGTGGTTGGTTGACCCCGCACCAGTAATGGTGTCTCAAAACACCACGGCAGAATTTAAGGGTTAATTGGTTCCAAAATCCATTTTGACTCCTGTTAAGTTTTAATCTCAGGAGTAAATGTAACAAAATGGAAAAACTGTTGTGATTAAGACTGAACAATAATTGTAATTATTTTAAGGCATTTTTCAGGACAGTAGGGCACTAAGGACATTACCTGAGGATGAAATGTTTTTCTCGGTAGCGCCATTGTTGACGACCATGTGCTATCTTGAACTTTGTGTAGCGACACGACATTTGTTGTGGATATTTCTCCCTGTGACATTCATAACAAGTAATGGGCCGTTGAAGAAAAGTTTTGATCACACTCTTGATAAGGTAGCGAAACGGAAATGAATATGATGTAGAGTTTTATCAGCGATCTTTAGGCCGCTTATTTACAATTACTTTTGACTCTGTAAAAGGTAGTTATTATTCAGCACCTTTATTGGACTTCTCGAATTTTCAGCCAATGTGTAGCTAAGCTAAATTTTATAAGTATTGCCGCAAGCTGGAGCGGTTCTATGATAGATTCTCAATATATTTGAGGTCAATCTGGAGGCGTCTAGTTATAGGACCTGGTTCATTTGGAACAAAAAAATAACACAGAATTTTTAACAGTGGAAATATTTAACCACAAGAATTGTTTACCTACTCTAGAGATTTTCATCACCTTTTTATAATCGTATGTATTCTGTTCTGGAGCGAAATATTTATGGGGTGCAGTGGTGAGGGTTTCACCGAATAATCAATGACTATAGAGTTTCTTTGGAGTTCTCGATAACATCGTGTTTTTCAAGGTATCAACTGCTGGGTTCTCAGCAGTGTGAAAGTATCCGGTATGGAGATGAGGATTTTTCCGCACCTTATTGACTTATCTGAAGTAATCTCAACGTAAAATGTAAGCCTCACCAAAAACACCCTATTGCTCACACAAAGCCATGCACAGTGAGACAAAACGGGTTACAGGGATGAGTATTTCTCCTTAGGGATTCTCTCCTATAACTCGCTGTCCAGTAAAGGTTTTATAATGACCCTTGGGAGCCATAAGCTTCCGATTCGGTGTAGTAAAACAGAAACATTAAATAGTTAGTATTAAAACTATTACAAAGTTATTATGAAATTACTGCTTTTGCTTTTATAGTGCTTCACTTCACATACGTACTAAATTATTATTTCAGTATTTGTATAAACTTATACAAATGATATAAAAGAGCATAAAAATATTTATATCGTTGCAGAAAGGCGCTTATTGCTCTGATTTTGGTAATAAATCTTGTTTAATGTTCCATCAGAACGTAAAAATTTTTTGTTTCTTGGATGTAGTAGTGGTATGAAATCAAATGGTTACAACTGATTAAACCTTAAAATTTTATGTTAAACATTTCTACATTCAGGTAAAAGTTTAAAGAGACATGAAGGTTAAAAGAAATTTCCAAAATTGTCCTATTTGAAATGGCAGTATGGATTTGTATATGGATTTGTATTTGTATTTGTAAACAATTTAACATTGTTTACAACTCTAACATTACTGATAGTATTGTTTCATAAACTGCAATCTGATCTGTTCTTCTGGTATATGAGAAGCCTTAAAACATTAAACTATGGTCAAGGTTAGGTAAACATATCGAGAAACCACAAACGACACGTGTTGACCTGGAGATGACCTTTGTTATCCAACTTAACTTTGGATAAACGTTAATAAATGTAGATTATATTCATGATTAAATTCAGGTGTTAAAAAGTTAGGTGAAACATGTTTGCTTGTTTGTAGTAGACGTTTTAACTTATGGACTTTGTCAATCAACTTTTAAGTTGATTTTAATATACTGCAGCGTGTTTGTGTGACCTCTTTGGGGTCAATGCTCTAAGGTGAAGAATATTATTTCAGAACAGGTATCTTATGGAAGTATGGGAAAAATCGTTAACCATGATCGTTATGCAATACTCATTTAGCCAAAGGGGCAGAACTTAAATGCCATAACCATTAAACTGCAATGCATAACATTTTTATGGAGTAGATTTTCACGTAAGACTGTTGCATAATAGTCTTGGAATCAAAAGGTGCAGGGTCATATAACTATCATTGACGAGTTAAGACTAATATAGTTTACCGTAAACAGGTTTGGACATTTTATCGACCACATTTTAACTACCATTTAACTCGTAAACGTCGTTATCTTCAATACAAAACGACCTTAAAATGTTACGAATGCATGGCTTGTAACCGAAATGTGCCTGTGCATTAAGAAAGATTCTTTAACACTTCCGGAAATGAGACTTAGGAGTACTGGCTTACAAAACTTAAAGTTGTTACACATTTTCTACGCTCTCTGATAGAGAATACTCTTAATACAAGAAATTCTAGATACTAGAATCTACCAGGATGAATGCTTATACATGCTGGTCACTTCCAGACGACAGAACATGAAAGAGTCTAGGTATCCCTAAAAGCTTAACTACCTCTAATGTTAAGAGCATCTAGTGATCAGTGATTTTCAGTGACAGGAATCTTCCAGGGGCCGGCGTCTGATTCCGAGAACTTGTTGAGGTAGGAATGCTAAAATTAAATTTGTGATTCATTAGCCAAACAGTCTATTGTAATTTTCTTCTGTAAATGCTTCTTGTGCCATAATACTAGAATTAATCCCACAACACTATTCTGAAAGTAACTATTAGCAATCATGTACGTTTAAAAAGTCGAAACAAAATACACTGTCCTTCACATCCTGATTTTTATTCATCTTACAATATATCACAGTCAGCTGCAGTTTCTTGATAAACGGAAAACAAAAAAGCATTTCACAAAGTGAGATTTTATCAAGATAGAGTTTTGAATATAACAAGACTCGTATAACAAACCACGTTATCAGAGATTTGTTTTAAGTTAACAAACAAAAATACAACTTACATTCATTCCAGGATCACATTATAGTTTACGTGTGTTATCATTTTCAAACACTCTTGACAAAATTACAATATAACTTTTTTTGTTATTTTATTTCGTAATTATCAGTAAATATGTATAATTGTGTAAAGATTTTATGTTACAAATCGGCCTAGATATAAAAAATAATATAATTTTAAACGTCCTATTTAGATTTTCAATATCTATAAAAGGTTACAAATAATTAATTAAGATAACTAATTATAACGTGTTAGAAGTTTCAGAATCGTCAATATAATTGAGTTGTAAATTTCAAGTTTTATTTGTAATTAATTGGTAAAAACTATAATAGAATATTACATTATTTGCTCTCTTTCTACGTAAGGAAGTAAGGGTGACCCCTGTAGTTGTAGTTAATTGTTTGCTTTAAAAGAATAATAATAATATTTACAGGGTCTCCAAAACCAGCATATAGGCTACTTAATTGAGGTCTACTAGTTAAAAAGTAACAAAACAGATTTGTATTTTATTAGAATTAAACATTTACAACTAATTATCAATTTGAATTGTAAATATAACCAAGTTTAAAATAAATATTTCGCTAGCCTGAGGTAGGCAAGGTCTTTGCAGAGTACCTAAGGTAGATACAAGACGTCCTCCTTTTTTTAAGTAAAGTGAATTAAAAAATATCTTCTCTTGAAACTAACAAAATATTCGTAAAAAGACAACAAATGTTCCTTACCCATTAAGTAACTCTAAAATGATATAGCTCAAACATAACAATTAAAACCCCCATTCATGTGCAAAGTTTCTAGTCAAAGTAATACAGGACCCCAGTCACGCCTAGTTTACCACTTCCCTGCAGTGAGGACCGGCCCAGGTGTGTCACACTCCCGCAACACTCAGATAATATACGGATGTTTACATGTAATTACGGACCGGTTTGGTGTTGGCAGGCGTGATATGACAAGTGTGCGTGCGAGTTCACGCCTGTTCAGTTCAACGGCCTCGACCCGTGGTTCCTATTTAGGGTCTCGTTCACCTTCATCACACTGAGGGTCCATCGTGTATTCGATCACTGAGTGTGCGAGTTCACGCCTTTCAGTTCAACGGCCTCGACCCGTAGTTCCTATTTAGGGTCTCGTTCACCTTCATCACATTGAGGGTCCAGCGTGTATTCGATCACTGAGTGTGCGAGTTCACGCCTGTTCAGTTCAACGGCCTCGACCCGTGGTTCCTATTTAGGGTCTCGTTCACCTTCATCACACTGAGGGTCCGTCGTGTATTCGGTCACTGAGTGTGCGAGTTCACGCCTGTTCAGTTCAACGGCCTCGACCCGTGGTTCCTATTTAGGGTCTCGTTCACCTTGATCACACTGAGGGTCCATCTTGTATTTGATCACTGAGTGTGCGAGTTCACGCCTGTTCAGTTCAACGGCCTCGACCCGTGGTTCCTATTTAGGGTCTCGTTCACCTTCATCACACTGAGGGTCCATCTTGTATTTCAGTATTCGATCACTGAGTGTGCGAGTTCACGCCTTTCAGTTCAACGGCCTCGACCCGTGGTTCCTATTTAGGGTCTCGTTCACCTTGATCACACTGAGGGTCCATCTTGTATTTGATCACTGAGTGTGCGAGTTCACGCCTTTCAGTTCAACGGCCTCGACCCGTGGTTCCTATTTAGGGTCTCTTTCACCTTCATCACACTGAGGGTCCATCTTGTATTTGATCACTGAGTGTGCGAGTTCACGCCTTTCAGTTCAACGGCCTCGACCCGTGGTTCCTATTTAGGGTCTCGTTCACCTTCATCACACTGAGGGTCCATCTTGTATTTGATCACTGAGTGTGCGAGTTCACGCCTGTTCAGTTCAACGGCCTCGACCCGTGGTTCCTATTTAGGGCCTCGTTCACCTTGATCACACTGAGGGTCCATCTTGTATTTGATCACTGAGTGTGCGAGTTCACGCCTTTCAGTTCAACGGCCTCGACCCGTGGTTCCTATTTAGGGTCTCGTTCACCTTCATCACACTGAGGGTCCATCTTGTATTTGATCACTGAGTGTGCAAGTTCACGCCTTTCAGTTCAACGGCCTCGACCCGTGGTTCCTATTTAGGGTCTCGTTCACCTTCATCACAATGAGGGTCCATCGTGTATTCGATCACTGAGTGTGCGAGTTCACGCCTGTTCATTTCAACGGTCTCGCCTCGTAGTTCCTATTTAGGGTCTCGTTTACCTTCATCACATTGAGGGTCCAGCGTGTATTCGATCACTGAGTGTGCGAGTTCACGCCTGTTCAGTTCAACGGCCTCGACCCGTGGTTCCTATTTAGGGTCTCGTTCACCTTCATCACACTGAGGGTCCATCGTGTATTCGGTCACTGAGTGTGCGAGTTCACGCCTGTTCAGTTCAACGGTCTCGCCCCGTAGTTCCTATGTAGGGTCTCGTTCACCTTCATCACACTGAGGGTCCATCGTGTATTTGATCACTGAGTGTGCGAGTTCACGCCTGTTCAGTTCAACGGCCTCGACCCGTGGTTCCTATTTAGGGTCTCGTTCACCTTCATCACACTGAGGGTCCATCGTGTATTCGATCACTGAGTGTGCGAGTTCACGCCTGTTCAGTTCAACGGCCTCGACCCGTGGTTCCTATTTAGGGTCTCGTTCACCTTCATCACACTGAGGGTCCATCGTGTATTTGATCACTGAGTGTGCGAGTTCACGCCTGTTCAGTTCAACGGCCTCGACCCGTGGTTCCTATTTAGGGTCTCGTTCACCTTCATCACACTGAGGGTCCATCGTGTATTTGGTCACTGAGTGTGCGAGTTCACGCCTGTTCAGTTCAACGGTCTCGCCCCGTAGTTCCTATGTAGGGTCTCGTTCACCTTCATCACACTGAGGGTCCATCGTGTATTCGATCACTGAGTGTGCGAGTTCACGCCTGTTCAGTTCAACGGCCTCGACCCGTGGTTCCTATTTAGGGTCTCGTTCACCTTCATCACATTAAGGGTCCAGCGTGTATTCGATCACTGAGTGTGCGAGTTCACGCCTGTTCAGTTCAACGGCCTCGACCCGTGGTTCCTATTTAGGGTCTCGTTCACCTTCATCACATTGAGGGTCCAGCGTGTATTCGATCACTGAGTGTGCGAGTTCACGCCTGTTCAGTTCAACGGCCTCGACCCGTGGTTCCTATTTAGGGTCTCGTTCACCTTCATCACACTGAGGGTCCATCGTGTATTCGGTCACTGAGTGTGCGAGTTCACGCCTGTTCAGTTCAACGGCCTCGACCCGTGGTTTCTATTTAGGGCCTCGTTCACCTTCATTACACTGAGGGTTCATCATTTATTTGTACACTGAGTGTGCGAGTTCACGCCTGTTCTGTTCAACGGCCGTGGCCCATGGTTCCTATTTAGGGCCTCGCTCACCTCAACCACACTGGGGGTCCATCGTGTATTTGTTGTGATTATTTTCCGTCTTTTATAAAAGTTTTATCTAGTAGTCCACTTCTCCTTCTAAAGCTGAGTATACGGCAGATTTAATAGAGAATAAGTTAAACTAAAGAGCAATTGAACCATTTAATTGGATTTTTGCGTAATTGAATTTTATTGGTTTTCTTTAATTTTTATATTACTTTACACTTGTCACTAAGTTTTCTCATTGTTTTTAAAATTTAACAATCGATATATTGAACTTATCAAGAGAAATGCATTTGAATTTGAACTGAAACATGTAGTAAAAATACAATTTAAATATAGAATATTATTGATATAAAAATTATCAGATATATCAAATAGAACGTTTCTTTGAACATAGAAACGTAAACATCGATAAAACACTTTGATCGGTAGTTGTTTAAAAGAAATTGAACAAGATAAATTGGATTAAAACCGTATAAAAGTAAATTTATTATTGGTAAACTAACATTGATTATAAGTTTATATCTTGTTCTTTTTTTATCCATTTAAAGTAATTGATAGAAAATTTCGACGATAGTCATTATTGTCCCGTTCCAGATTCAGTTTTGAAGATAATTAAAATACGAAGAGGAGCAGGAGAGGACTCCAGCTCCAGCAGATTGACTGACAGCAGGCTAACGACAATAGAAGCTGCAGCCTCTGTTAATTAACCGTTCACTCGTGTCGAGTTATTGATATCCCCTTATAGTTAGAGATCTTTTCCTGCGAGGTCGTCATGTTGCTTCTTTTTCTCAGCCCGAGGTCCGTCC
Source organism: Homalodisca vitripennis (assembly GCF_021130785.1). NCBI lineage: Eukaryota > Metazoa > Arthropoda > Insecta > Hemiptera > Cicadellidae > Homalodisca > Homalodisca vitripennis. The sequence continues at coordinate 74,835,002 of NC_060207.1, forward strand.
AGAGGTAAATTTTTTAAGTAATCTTTACTTCTAGCACACTAAAAAACGTTTTGGCTACCAATTTATTTACGCACGCCTTTTCGTACAGTATAACAAGATGTTGTGGACTATCCTTTTGAAACAGCAAACCTGCATTTTCCTGGGATATTTTGTTATTAGAAGATATTCCTGTCTTACAAAGTTGTACATTTTAAATCCGTTATAAATTGTGAATATATAATTAATATTTATCTTTTATTTAGAAAATTTATTTTTGCCAAATGTGTTTTAATAAAATTTTCCAATACAAACTTTTGAAGTAAACAATAATGGGACGATGTTTACAAGTTACAGCTACTTGTCAATTTCTAGAAGATCGGATCCACCCTGTGATATCTATCCACGAACGGCCATATGCGAAATAACCTTCAAATTATAAACACGAGATCCATATATGATACTCAACGTATCTGAAATCTTATATTTCCAACTAAATCACAAAATTGAATTCTGCAACACAATAAATTTTCTGCGCTGAGTAATTGGGAGAAAAAAGAACTAATAATATTTATAACTCTGTCTCCTGAACATTTAACAAGAAATTTTTTATGACACAGACGTTACCAAATTAAGGATTTTGTCTGTATTTACACTGTCAATAGTACGTCCCAAGGTACGTTTTCGTTTAAAGATTACTGTAGGTTGGTTGAGTGTTTGGCCTAAAAATATGGGTCGGGTGTAATAATTTTATAAAATACTAGCAGACCCACGGCTTAGCTCACAGTTTCGTAGGTCTTCTCCGATCTTAGAATTTGCGTGCCATAGTTGATTTTGCCTTGTTTCTCCGATCAAGAAAATATATATACATAGACAGGTCTGAAAAACCTACTTCTATCGTAACAATGGGTAGGATTAGAGACATGCAACTTTAGAGGCTGATGGGGCTTATCCCTGAGGGTTTTCTAAATAAGAATAAGCTTATATATAATTACAACGGCAATAAATATATTATAATGTTTGACGTACTTTCTTTATACATAAATAACCTCGTGTGTGTGTGTGTATACGTATATCTCTTAATCAGGGACTCTAAGAATGTCTAATGTCAAATCCGTTTCAGTACAATCCGTTCAGTAATTTTTACGTGATTGAGTAAAACACACACACACACACACACACACACACACACACACACACACACACACAAACACACTCACACATCATTAGATGTTTATGTAATAGTATAGATTGCCTCTGTGCAATACGAAGACAATTGACCACGTAGAGTAATGAAACAGGTGATCTTTAAACTACGCAATCGTACAGATAATAAAGGTAAACCTATCATCGTAAAATATAGCGCAATAAAATGTAATTTTCCAATATTAAACTCAGTTTATGTTATCTCTCATCTGATCTTAAATCCCCTCACGTTTTCCCTACAGCGTATAGGATAACAAACTGTATATGAGTTTCTACTTCAGGGCATAACACTGCACATAAACTACAGTAAAGTCTATATTGGATTCTTACGTACACAACCCCCGTGTTATACTACGCTCATAGCTGTGTTGTGTAATCTACATGTCTTACAGGATACTGTTATATCCTTATTGTGTTAGTAGTTGTGTCGTTGAATTCCTTTATTGTGCTTTAAGGCTGTTAGGATTGAACAGTCCAGATATATACAAGTTAATAGTTTAAGTTAAGAAATTATAACTAGGTCATAATTTCTAGAATTAACAAGTAATTAGGTGGCTGTTCGTAAAGGAAGTCACTAATTCAGATAAGGTATATCCGTACGCACGATAAATCAAATAAGCTAAAGTGATATATTTTAGTACTTATACATTAATGCCATTCCCATCATCTTTACTGATTTGCAGAATGTTCTTTGTGGGTCAGTGCGACACAATGGATCAGTAGTTGGTTATGAAAGCAATAACAAACTTAAATACATTACTCACTCGGTATTCGGAAATTAAAAAAAAATGAAATTAACTAAGAAAAATAAGATAGAATCAGGTTATCTAAAAAGTGACAAAATATGGTAGAGAAGCAATTTTGGTCGTTGATTAGTTCGGTTTGAGACAACTCATAATACAGCTAGACATCTTCCTTGCCCCTTTATAAGCAGATAAACATTACTGGTTCTGCTAGTTTTAGTTTAAATCTACTGATTGTGAATGGCCTTCCTTAGTGAGGATACTTTCCAAAAATCCTAATTGTGTTAGCAATGTTCCAACGCGGTGAAAGTCAGAAAGCTAGATAATAGTCTTAGTATTTCGTACTTTTCAAATTGCATATCAATTATCTAGGCTATTCCATTTTCAATCAATACAAAACCTTTACGTTGGAAATAATAACATTTTTACAACGCTAACGAAATATTTACGTTTTTGTAAGTTCCACACTTCAGACTAATTTATTTTTTTTTTAGTTATCATATTCTGATTTATCCTATGTCTGTCCAGACGATATCTCTAAAACGAACTTATCAATAGATAATGAGATTTTTTATGAAGCTTCATTTATATATTAGCAACATTTTATTTGATGATGGTGCATGTCACTCTATGGGATTTGAGTCAGCATTAGTGAATACTTTTACATTGGAATTATGGGTAATAATGATGGGTACGAGAAAAAGCAGAATAAATTTATTTTTAATGGAACTTAATTCAATCATTTGGTATTTCAATATCAAACTATTATTTACAGAGTAAAAAGAAAAGTAGTAAAAGATCTGTGTTAAAACTCGGTGACAAGATCTGATTTCAGCTTACTCTTTCGTTGTAGTAGCCTCCTTAGCTCACCAGAACTTTTATTATTTAACGCTGCTATGAAACCTAATTTAGTGAAAAAAAAAACGTTAATGCATTATGTGGCAAAATATTTTCAGAAATATTTCATCTTATGGCTTTACATTTTGCGTGAAACTTCATTTGTAAATACACAAGAATATCTTCTATGGAATGTGGCTGAGTGCCATTGAAGGTTATGACTCCAGAAGGGATGTAAACATTTGTTTATGATTGACCGCGTTATATCTGTCCGCAGGACATCTAGAGAATGATATGAGCCGTATATTTGTAAGGTTCCATTCAACCTCAACGTAGCCTGTTACGTGTGTAGCGTACGCCTACGTTGTTGATATAACAAACTAGGTAATATGAGGGAACATTAATAGTTGAAATACTTTACAAGAATATTGAAAAAGCAAGCAAGCTTAGGCCATAACGTATACAATGGCATTTCCGTGTTAGGCCATTAGCTACTAATGAAAAATGTGGATATTACAATAGTTTGATTTGTTTTTAGCGTTTCCTTATTGAAGGGACAATTTTATATAAACACTCACTCGGATGTGTATTCGTGTGTTATCCTGCGCGACTGTGTAGAAGAAGATCTTGAACTTATCTCCCCACTGCGTATGGCACTCAAACTAATAATCAAAGTAGTGTGGTCACGAGGAGCTTCTGCACTTTCTACAAGAGGAATGTGTTATCAAAATTGTGATATATCCTCCTCAATTCCTGATTGTAGGAATCCCTAAAATATGTTAACTTTTGAGTTAAGACACCCGGTTACATCCCTGTCTGTCCAAAAACCTCTAAAGAAGATAAAGTAAGTGTTCCAAAAGGTGACATTTTCGCATTTCCTCAATAATTCAAAACCTTTTCCCCGTAAGTTTCACCATCCTGAGAAAAATGTCAAATGCTGGCCCTTCCACGAGAAGGCCTGAGCTTCAATGATATGGGAACCAAATTACCCTCATACTGGTCAGCCTGTTACGGGAAGAAAGGGCATAATCTTTGTTTTCATTAACCCTAATTGAAAACGACATTGCATTTACTTTAACATATTTATATAAGAAATTAGGTACAGAACAAGTTATTGAAATCAGTTTGACTTTGCGAATGTTAATCTGCAAATGGTAAGTTCAACTTTAACTTTATATCTCATTAACTAGTACTCCAGAAGAAAGGTGAAGCTATTCATACCGTTGTTGTGTTCCTGCTGCAAATCAAAATAAAAACCGCACGAAACTTTCTGAACTACGTAAACTGTTTGTAACTCGTATTATAACACACACAGGGTTATGAATTAATTGTCAATTGTTAATGTACAACAACTTTTAATGGACCCAAAAATTATATTTCAGTACACTATTGCTTCTTAATTGCAAATAAGTTTGTCCTTGTTTATATTTTACTTCTTGAGTGTTAATTAAAAAGTTTTAAATCTCATCAGCAAAATAAAATTATCGATAGTTCTTTAGCGCTGTCTCAAATCTAGTTGTCTCTTTACGAACCATTTAAAATATTTAAAACTGTAACTCAAATTATGTGTATTTAAATCAAGAACTTATAATTAAACTTATAAAAAACAATGACTGTTTGTAAATTGAATGCAAGTATGAAGATTCCTTTGAAAGTAACTGTCGTCAAGAAATATTATGAATGCACGATTCAAACGCCAATATTTTTATCACTTTGTCATTATGATGATTTGAGAATAGAAAAAGTATAGCCAAATAAAGGTAGATAAGCACATATATGAAGCTAAAATGAGATCAGCACCATTAGTTGTAATTAAATTAACCGTGTGCGTTAATAACATTGTCTTTATTGAATACTTGTAAACAAATGGGTGTAAGAAAAGTGTACTATTGCTGTTGGTATCACAGTAATACTTATATATACTATTATATAGTATATAAGTATTAATAATATAATAATATATATATATATATATATATATATATATATATATATATATATATGCCACAGAGCGCTTACTTTTTCCAATTCAATTATTTTGTATTTGGCCGTATCGGACCCGGATCTCTCACTACTTTTTGTGATTCAATGTATATTGAAATTAAATAAGGCTATTGCCATTTATACAATTTAACGTAAATAAAAGTCGTTTGACAGGTGTTTGGTCTTCCGCTCATATGTTAGTTTGCCTATTTAAACGCATATGTGACAGATACGGCCAAATACAAAATAATTGAATCGGAAAAAGTAAGCGCTCTGTGGTGTAATGGTAGCACATTCACCCGGCAAGTGAGAGATCCGGGTTCGACTCCCGGCGGAGCAAGTACTTTTTGTGATTCAATGTATATTGAAATTAAATAAGGCTATTGCCATCTATACAATTTAACGTGTGTGTATATATATATATATATATATATATATATATATATATACGAGCTATTATATAAAACTATAATGGTGTCTCCGTGTGTTACTCATTCATGTACAAACTACTAGACTGATTGTATTGAAATTATAGACATTCTTAGGGCCTCTGGTTAGTATTAAGATGCCTATTCCTATTTCGAAAATCCCTCCGGGCCAAGCCCCTCTGGTCTTGAAAGCTCCATTTAGGTAATAAATGCGTTTGTAATCAAGTCAAGAATTAATAAAAAAAAAATAATTATACAGATTTATTATACATAGCTTTTCTTATGTTAGTTAGTTTTTATTGGCATTTAAATAAACTACAGTAAAATTGCATACTTTATTATTACACAATAGATTTGTTACTGAAAAGCTATGATTTTAGTCATAAATCTTTATTTTAGTCTTACTTTAGCCTTAGTATTTCTCCACACTGGCATAAAATAGTTCAAATGTTACTGAAATATTTAGAGCTATTTAATTAAATATGATATTGGAGAGAAATTCTAGAAATTTCAGAGGTAATTGGAAAAAAACAGTTTAACTGTTCGAATTAAGGGCCCCGTCATTAGACTTAAATCTGAAATAGATCAAGAGATTGGTGAAACTGCGTGCCAAGCCGCGGGTAACACACACGCGCGCGCACGCACGCACGCACGCACGCACACACACACACACACATACACACACACACACACAGCAGAATAAACATCATATATCCTAGGAATATTTTATATGCAATTTAAAGAGGGTAGCTTGTGATGCCTAATTATAAAGCTGTGAAATGGGGGGGGGTGAGGCGCGGGCTATATAGTTACACAGCCAGAACCTTAAATATCTTTTAATTACAATCAATATCTTGTACGCTTTCCAAAACAAATATAGTAACTGTATGTTTGTCAGCACTGTTTTTTTTTCGTTTAAGGTAAACAAGCCAAAACTTTTCCATTTATCAGTTATAGCAACAATCGTATATTCTGTACAGTACAGTACATACTTTTATTTAGCTCAACTATGTAACCTCATCACGCACTGTGATTGGTAGAAGTGATAAAGGGCAGAGACCCGCTCCGCTCTCAGGGGACTAAAGTAAACACTGATGGAGTCTAGGGTTACAAGTGGTCCTTGTGGACTTGTACTGCTCGGTCGCGTCTGCACTCGTTGAAACTTGCGGCACCAATCTGTTGATTACTCTCTGGGATCTAAGTTTCTTCGTTTAAATTATTCCATATTTTTCACTTAACTTAACTTAACTTCACTTAAATTTAAGTTGTAGACGTTACAGCCCTAGGCTCACCTAAAGTAGAGAGATAAATAAAGTTATACTTGTTAAAAGAGAATTTTATTATAAGTATTTAAGAAATACGTATTGAATTTTTTAATCAAATCTTTATATATATATATATATATATATATATATATATATATATATATATATATTTCTTTATTTCTTGTGTTCGTGTGTATGTGACTCAACTCCGCCTAAACGACTGGACCGATTTTGATGGAATTTTTTGTGTGTTTTCAATGGAATTAGAGAATGGTTTATATTCACAACTTGGTCCACTGGAAAATGTTTTTTTTAATTAATTTTTCATTTGTAAGTAGTTGTTGATTTTGGAGTGTTTTACATTGGATCCAGGAGACTGCACTACGACACGTAATACAAAGTGACTTGAGGTTTAACAGCTGTTAACACTTTCAGCTGAAGTTCATCAAAGAGGCAGAAACATTTGTTTACATTTAAAATTTAGAAAATTGTTATTGTAATTTGCTTGATCGGTAATGTAATGCAGGTTGCATAGAAGACGTCATTGCCTAATTTTAAATTTAGATTGCACCAATGATCAATAAACTATCTAATGCAATGAAAATACTATTAAACGCTATTATGAAAACAACCTCATTGTACAAATCCGTGAATGTTTGCACTAAGGTAATCGAATTTGGTTAGATCAAAGTTAAATGAAAAGAGCCGAAAGAAGACGCTTTATGACCGAAATTGGTTTTTCCTTGATACATTTTCATGAAGGCACACTCCTCAATAATACTGGAAATATCTTAGACAGAAAATTAATTTTAACAGACCGAATTAGATTCTTTATAACCTAATTTGCTTACCGAGATTCATCCATATAAATTAATTGTTCTGAATAACTTATCAACACCTAGCAAAAACCACGAAAGATAGAGGCAGGAAATATGGCACATACCTTCATAATGCGCCCAAGAGGCTCACGAAGGAACGACTATCAATTTATTATCTCAGCAATGTTTAGCATGTGATAGAAAAAGAATACATGAATATAGTGTACTGTTTTTCAACGGGAAATTGCGTGCGAAGCCGCGGGAAACTGCTAGTATATATATATATATATATATATATATATATATATATATATATATATATAAACTATATTACGAAATGTGATTTAAAATGGCAACAAAATTATGCAAATTAGTTATCGTTACATAACAAATACAAATTAATTAATCAAAGAAATACACAATGTTTTGATTATATATATTTAATATATATATATATATATCGTATACAACATTATGACAGATCGAAAGCATTGGAAATTAAATACTTGGCAATCTGCAGTTGACGATCTGTAGTGGTCAAACCAGGTAATAATAAACTGTATTTTTTAGATATTTTTACTCACACCCTTTGACGGTACATACCCTTTTACGGTAGTTATTACCTGCTAAACCCTTTGAGGACAAACAGGTAGTCGCTGACAGCCACTTCATTTCTTGTTTAAGGTTGCTACTAAGGAAAAGAATTTACCATTGTCGTAAAGAGAAATTTCTTAGAAAAATGTTATTGGCTGAGCTTTACCGAAGCCTGTTGGCCTGTTAGAGCTAAGAGCCAAGTTGCACTGTATAAGCACACAATCTGGGGTTTTTGATCGATAGATTAATTTATTTTAATACAGACATCGATCGTCAGACACGCTAGTTTTGGCGGAGGTCGAAATTGGAGGGTATAAAAATGGGTTTTGCATATTAAATGATAACGTTTTCTCGGGTAGTATGTTGTTTTGCTCGTCACATTTTAAACCAATTTTTAAATACGTACATAAATGTTAAACATCAGGTAACCCTGTACAGATCCTTAAAATGTTGGATTTCCGTCTCTTTGCCTAGCTGTCTGACGATGGTTTAGCAATCATTTTGCCTGGATGGTTTTAAGTGCATCAAGCAAGGAAAAATATAATCTTTTCTTTCTCAGGGGGATTCCCATCGATTTCAAGAAAAACCAAGTAATGTGCTAATATGGACCAAATTGGCTCTCAGCTCCTGGATTGTATCACTCAGGGGGCTGGAAAGTTTAATTTCTGTCTGTGTGTCTGTATGTCCCTCTCACTGCCCGCATGATAACTCTAAATGAAGTTTCATTGCTACGTGGGCAACGTTAAGTTCGATGATGATGCATGTCATTTCATGGGTTTTGCATAGCGTTAGCGAACATATTTACATTGGTCTTATGGGCGACCATGATGGCACCGGGATAATCATAGAATCCTAAAAATATTATAAATGCGAAGGTGCCTTTGTTTGTTTGATTTTTTCACGCGTTAACTACTCAACCTATTGTACTAATATTTTACATGGACATTCTTACAGTTCCTGGGATTAATATAAGCCATTTAATATTTCGAAAATCCCTCCGGGCCACACCCTACTGGTCTTTAAAGTAACCAAAAATCCCATATTGGTCTCTAAAGTTGTTAAATATTAATTGAATAATTGCTGTCAAATTTAATCAACTGTTCTCTGTTAATATCTTCTTTTTTTATTTGTTTTCGTTTATAGTGAGTAAATTTTCTAAAGAGTAACCATAATTTTGCACACTGTTTTAGATTTCAGCGATTAGAAAAGTACTAATCTACCTTAGTACTTTGTAGTTCTAAAACCTAATTAGTTCTAAAACATTTGAAGGTCAGAATTTGAATCCGAAGACTCCATTTGAAGCAGTCCACAAGAATTATGCTATATGAAATTTTGCTGGAGTGTTCTTATGAATTAATGTACAAATTCCACTCTAAATGTTCTAAAATATTTAAAAACTTTTTCTATAAATTAAGAAGACTGATATAAACATAAAATACCCATCTTGAACATAAAAAACTAAGATCGGAGTATATTCTTTTTAACATATTTTCTTGAACGTGGGAAGATGTCAAACTTAATATTTGCGTCGGAAATATAATTAACTCGAACAACAAAAATGCTCATAAACGTGCAAAACCTACGAAATTGCATGCTAATCCGCGAGTAACTGCTAGTATATTAATAAATTATAAACTATAAACACCTCAGTGCAATAATATGAAATTTTAAAATATGACATCTTAGCACATGTACCCTAATAAGAATGAAATTAACTGTGAACTTCAAATTCTGCATTCGACCTCAAGGAGGCTGAAGATTCTAAAGTGGTACGCCTCTACCTGGTGTAGAGTACCATGTTATTGACGCACCTTGTTTGTCAAAAACAACACTTGCAATGAAATATTTTTGGAAGGAAAACACTTCCATAAAGCTCCAGTTAAAGACAACATTTGGACACATCCACAAATTGAATTATGACTCGTGCTCACTCCCAGAAACAAGACGTTGTGCTCGTTTCTTTTAAAATTATGTAAGTACACATAAAGAAGTTAGAAATAATTGCTAAATCGGTTTCTGCGACCATTTTATTTTGAGGTACAAACGAAAATATTTTGAAAATAAATTCTAAACCTTATGTACAATTAATCTTTTAAATGTAATAGCAATCAGTGTAGTTTCAATAATCGATATATGTGTATCTTCATAAACAATGATTTTATAACACAAAGAAGTACAATAGTCATATTATCAATAAAAACATATTAAATATTGGTCAATTAAAAATCATAATAATATTTCCTAATTAAATACATTTCTTTAGTATAAAATAATAACTAATAGTCTAATTTTAATATTCGTAAAACTTGCAGGTAGTTTAATGTTTTACGAATTATGGTTATAAAATCTTGGTCTAATGCACAAATTGTTGGGTAAACAATTATTTTTGTAATTTAAATAAAGAGATCAGTGTTCTATTTCTTACTTGGTAATTGTCGGCTAATAATGGACTCGCTATTACTTAGAATAACGCTATTTTTTAACATCGTACTTCCACTAAATTAACACTGAAGAGTAATAATTTTGACCGCTCATTTTTATTCGGGATAGAAGAGATTACGTACAAGATTTTCCAAATGAAAACTTCCCTACAACTTTCGTGACTCTTGAAACCACAGGTTATGATAACCTGTGTCCAGTTCTAACTACTACCTTTTTCAGTGTAAAAATCTCTCAAATTATGAATTTGGCGATTCATAACATTAACACATATATGGGAGGAATGTATGTAGCCGAAATTTATACCAATCTAGATGAATATACCAAAAGATAAATATATCAGTTTAAATATATGTATCTGCTTAATCTAGTGCTCAATAAGAGAACTCCATTTGAACTTTTTATCTAACTGCAGCCCGAGGAAGTTTACTGACATAGAACTGCAATGTCCCGAAGCACGGAACCAGTCTTTTCTCTTTGGGGATTGAAATGTTTGATTTTTGTTATCTCTGTGTTTAGAGAGAAACACTGAACTGATTTAAGATCATTAAGTATAACTGCAGGGAATTTGGGGAACCAGCTCGATCAAGTCGTATATTTCATCTATACAGCACAATATGTCGGTTTATGTTCTGTTTTAGATCGTTTGTACACACGAGGAAAAACATATTTGTGTAGTTTGGATAAGATTTCTTTGTACTGAATCTGGTATTTTTTAAGAAATACAATTTTTAGTTTTATTCATATTCAGTGTTTCCATTCAAATGTCGCACCTTTCTTGTATGGTAATAATTAATCTCTCAATTCACGATTTTAAATCAACAATTGTGTGGCACTAATCACTATTTAATAAGTTTCACTAATAATATTAAAATTATATAATATTATAGTTATAAATGTAAATTATATATAACTTTGCTTATTTAAGATTTTCCACGGACTTCTTACATGACTTTTCTTAGCATACTGGAGAATTACCGGTTGCATAATAATGTAATATTGCAGTCCGGCGTTTATGTTTCATGTTGTAATTGAGCTGTTAAAAACTATATCAACGTCGATCATAACTCCGGAGTATAGTCTACAATACTAAAGGTGAGTTTTTAACATACCCAAGTCGTTGTTTTTGATTTACAAGCCGTTTAACAGAATAACATTTAATAGACAAATTTGCAGCTTTATAGGCAACTCAATTTAGTCTTAATTCACGATCCTGAAAAAACTGTGATAAGTTACAATCAAAGGTGGTTCGTAATTTATTAACTCTCTCTAGAGTAATCCCATCGCTCCCACCACGCCAGGTTTTAGCCAATCACTTTAATTTTATAGGAAAATATTTACCCTTAACCCACAACCAATTATACTAAAAATATTGAAATGTTGTACATATCAGTAATATTGACGTATGTGTTTAAAACAAATAAAAACGCAAAAGGTCACACAATACAGTTTAAATTCACGGTATAACTGAACAAATAATTTCAGTTGACAATGGACGTTAAAGTATGAAACATTACAGTGTTGCGAGAAAGTTTGCGCAAAAGTTGTCTCTCTCGAAATCTATACATGACGCGAAGCTGCAAAAACTCTCCCTGCAAAAATACTTCAGCGTCGCTATAGAAAGTTTTCATTTCTGTAACAACTTGTGAAAGGGCTCTATTAAAAATTACAGTATTTCTAAACAAGGACTCGTTACATGGGACTTAAATTACCTAATTTATAATGCACGAAAATAAACAATATATTAACGGAGTTTTTTCGTATAACCACTTTTAAATAATATGTTTAATTTAAATAACCTAAACAAACCTCCTTTTTTGGGTCGGAAGTATCACCAGGAATGGAATTTGGACTAAATATTGTATACGGATATTTTTTACTTTAGCCCCTGTATGAAAATTTTGTAACTTAGGCTAACGCCGCTGGTTACGTGACCGATGACAGGCTGTGTCTGAATCCGTTTTGGAACTAAAGTTTTTTGCCATGCGGGCTTCTGATGGTTAATCAGTATCCTCGAAAACACTCAAGGACTACATTGGGATCGAGTGTTTGGCCGGAGTTGTTATAAATGGGTGCAATAAAACGAAAGCACGTGATTGGCGCTCCATTGGAGTACATTAGGTACATTAGGTGGGCGCATATTAAACTGGACCGGTTAAGTGGAGCCTTTTCAGGGTACTGGAAAATATTCAAGGATGACGACCCAGGTTTGACGCAAGGGATTTGGAGACATTGAACTGGGATACTTACTAATCGTTTACCCGCAGATGGGGACTTTGGAAAATCTTTAGAAATAAGCTTTAGAATATCAGTTGTAAGATTGGTTAGTTTTCCTACTGGTCACGAACGGAGGAGACGAAATAAAATCAGCGTAGTAGGTATACAATTTTTTTGAAATTGGTCGGTCGGCTCTACGTGAACATTATGAAAACCTGTGTTTAAACCACGAGCTAATGGATGGCTTTATAAACTCGCTATGCAAAATAAATTATAACGGATTGTTCATGTTTGAAATAAAATGACAATTAGATGGCCTTGCAAATCTTTCTGTTGCCACAACAAAAATGTAACAAATAAATATTATTTACTACAAATACACCAAACTTGGATACTAGCATTGATCGACTTACTGTAGTTTTGGAAATATCGTGATCAGCCTGGTTTAATAATTGCCTTTTACACAACTATTACTTATTCTTCAAAAAAAATCTTTTTTTGGTTGTTCAATTAGTAAATATCACTACATTTTAAATCACAAAAATTTTCATTATTTCTTTTTGTGAAACATAGAAACTTTATGTCTTTCCATTTTGGAAATAGTAGTACTATGATTTAAATTATGTGTTAATTGGAAAACTCTTTAACAGAGAAGGGTCAAAGAGATTTCAGTAACAAAGAATTTGATTTCTTGTTACTGGCCCGAGAACAATGTTGGAAGAGAGAGCACTTTTAATTCCTTTTTCGCCTCAAATAACTACATTTTCCATTTCATTGCAGATAAATGTTACTGCGTAAAATGTTTTTTGGAATTTAAAACAAGCACTAAGGATGAAATATTGAAAACACTACACGAAATCGATGCTTTATGTTTTAACTGTGTGTATTTATGATGCATCACCACTGCCGTTTTGTTTGCGGTTGTAGACAGTGTATTTTGCTGCGCTGTCAGAATACAACATTGATTCATAACGCTGAGTTATGTTCCTTTCCACACGCTTGTCGTCATTTGGGAATGCTGACATTTGCTGTTACTGCACTCAACAGCGTTGTTCCAAAAATACAGTTTCATATAGTGATCGCTCTTCATTCATCTCCAAAAATACAGTTTCATATAGTGATCGTTCTTCATTCATCTCCAAAAATATAGTTTCATATAGTGATCGCTCTTCATTCATCTCCAAAAATACAGTTTCATATAGTGATCGTTCTTCATTATCTCCAAAAATACTGTTTCATATAGTGATCGCTCTTCATTCATCTCCAAAAATACAGTTTCATATAGCGATCGTTTTTCATTCCATATAGAGGTGACTAATTTTCTTGTAATACATAGTAGCGAGTATAGTCGTATCTGAAAGAATTAACATTTGTTACAAAACATACTGCTTCATATTTATTTTGTATGATTTATATTCTTTATAGTCAAACGAAATTACTATAATGTATATGTAAAATATTATTTGTATATATTTTGGCACAAAAAATAAAAAAAACACAAATATTCATATACCTTTTTTTCAATAATAATTTTTCATTTGCATAAGATAACCAAAAACAACGTCGATTCGTCGATTCTGTTTTGTCTGAACCCTATTACAATCTATATAATAATAATACGCAATTTTCAAGTAGTCTATGTATAAAAGGTGCCAAGTATAAGTTTAGGCTGTCTATTGATTGTATGGTGTAACAATGTTAAAATAGTTATAATTTGTACCGTATTTCCGTAAGTTCCACTCGAGAGGCTGGAAACATTTTATTATATCTGAGATCTGAGATATTTCGAGATAAACTTACCTATACAGTATATTGTAAATTTTGCATATAGTTTCATTTCTTTAAAATAAAAATCAAGTTCTATTATGGTGCATGGGACTTTTTTTTGGGTACCATTTTTATATTGGAATAAATACATTTGCAAACAATCTGATTAAAATCATCTACAATTTTAACATGTGACATAATAGTACATGTAGCCTAATTGTTCTTACATTTATTAGAATGGAAATACTGTACAAGCAAGTAATAAACACATTACTGATCAAATCCATCCGTGGAGGAAACTGTATTCAGCAGATGGTGCACTAGACCACGAACTGGTGGTGCATAATCTAGACATAAAGACGTTTGCGTACAGTTGGCAGAACTGGCAGATTTATCATTGTAAATTTAACAAATTCCACAGGATGAAATCTATTATAACCGTTATTAAAACGAACCGTCAAGAAAATACATTTGAACTGAATTTATTTATATATTGTTGTTTATTTATGTTTACTCATATGACTTTCTTAAACATATATTTATATTTAATTACTGTCAATTAAAAAGAGATATAGGTAGGATTATTTAAATTGGAGTATAATAATTCTGTTAGTGAAATCATTGATATATAAACATATATATTATAAGGACTTTGTTTATGATGCTTTGAATGACAAGTTTGGACAAAGATGGATAGGTCGAGGTGGCCCAATAGCATGGACTCCTAGAAGCCCGGATTTGACTCCATGCGATTTTTTTTTTTTTTTTTGTGGGGATACGTGAAAAACATTGTTTATTCTCAGAAGAACCGTGATTTAGCTCATTTAAAGGAAAGGATTTATGAGCCAGTATCATCGGTTACAAGAGACATGCTGCACAGCGTATGGGCCGAGATCGACCATAGATTAGATGTCTGCAGAGCTATCGGTGGTGGACACATTGAAATGTACTAAATGTATCAGTATAAAATTGTTTTTTAACGAGGATTCTAATGAAATAAATATTTGTAATGTACTTCGTACGGTTCTCTTTTTATTTTATGTTTAAATTGTACCATTCATTTATGAAAACCCTGTATATATATTTATATATATATATATATATATATATATATATTTATTTATTTATTTATTTATTTATTTATTTATGAGGCGAAGAAACATATTATTATTGTTATAGCTTTTTAAATCTTTTTTTACAGTATCCATTTGTGCACCTTACAAGAATTGTGTTATGATTCTCTTTGTAAATATAACAAATGTAATTTTCTTGATACGCAACAAATTAATTAATTATTCACAGAAATAGTTCTAATTTTAGATGTATATTTCAGCAAGTGAATTCCCTCACCTTCAAAGTATCCACATACGTGGTTTTAACTATTTCTATAATATATAAACCCCCTTTTTTTGAAGAAAGTACTTTTAAATCGTCAGTATAATACCCGCCAAAAGGATAACATGGACTACCCAATCCACAAACGTTTTGGAAAGTGCATGCACTTAGTTCTGCGATTTTATAACACGCTACCTCGGTAACTGAAAATCTATCCAGTTCAAAACATTTTCTTAAAAAGTTAAAACTATTTTTCTAGAGAGATTTCTATATTTGTTACTCGAATTCCTGACAGATTGCACCAATATGGGAAGTATCAAGTAAAGTAAAGTAAAGAAGGTCTTATTTTACCAGTGTGCCAGTATACTGAGTGACGTGTAGAGAACTTATTTTATTGCTCTTATTTTAGAGTGAGCCTTGTTTCATGTAACATTTTCTTAATACCGAAATAAATTACTTCTGATTCTGATTTATATTATTTCTAATGTTAAAACAGTACTATATTACTATTACGGTGATGTTTGTGAAAAACAAGTATTACATAATTTTAATACTTCTTAATTTGAATACTAAATTTATTTGAAATGAAGAAATTAAATTTGAAAAAAAGTGTTTAGATGTGTAACAAGCTTATTGCAAATCTTGTTAGTGCTAAGCACACGTGAAATGTGTACTCTTCTAAATTAGCCTGTTGTGAAGTTACGCTCTACCCTCGCTGCAACATGTGTTGTGAGGAGGAACTCAAAGTGCAAACAGTTGTAATTCCAACTCCCTCCCCCATCCATCTCTCACCCTCTCTGGTAACACGCTCTCTTAGCTACCGTGAAGAATAAATAACGTGGAACTGCTCTGGCCACTCAGCGTTTTAATACTGATTACCCAACTCTTGTTTAACCTTACTTGTTAACCACTACAAATTTAGCTGTTTTCCTTTGTTTGCAACTCGCTAAAATGTTAATACTGGATAGAATTGCAACTCTTTTTTATTTTATTTTGAATTAATTGTTGTTTATTTCATAAATTCCTAATGAATCGAACAAGTAGAACATCGAGATGAACTTTTGAGCCTAATTAATTATGAGGAATGTTTATTGACATTTTGCTATCATAACTTTATTCTTTTGTTTAAAGTTCGCTATTCACGCACTTTTCTATATTTGCAGCATGTAACGCTAGAAAATGTTCAAACACCTGTAATCCTTTTATAACTCGAATACTTTTATTTATGAAATACATCATATAACCATTTAAATGTATCATGTATTTGTCTGTATCTTTTTCGTAATGTTAAAACACATTGCCAACTTACATAAGATACCGTTGTAGCTGGCTTTTGACACATACGCAGTTCGACGTTCGTGAAGGACTCGGTCAACCCGAATTCGATATATAAACTCTACAAAAGAGCGAAGTGTTATATTTACTTTGGGTATTCTTAGAAATCCCTATGTCAAGCGGTTTGCATATTTTAAAACATCAGTATAATCAGCTAATTAATACTGACACTATGCCTCAAAGATATAGGGCCTAGGTTTAAAAATGGCATATATGTATTATGAAGGATGTCTTTGCTTGGTAATTAAATGTTTAAAAGGGCAGAATTTCTTTAAGTTAGCGTCTCACATCTCGACAAGTCATTTGGGTTGGTATAACTGCTTATGGTTTATGTATAAAACCGTGCGTTATACTGTATTTACTCTCGGTATTCGCCCGAACCCATGTTGAGTAGTTTGCATGTATCAAAACACCAGTATACTCCAGTCAATTGAATTAGATTACTTTGTGTCTCGGAAGTGCAGTTTTTCAGTTTAAAATGTCATCTATCCTGTATGGACGGTGTTTTGGTTTGGAAATTAGATGTCTCCTTTGAGCAGAATTCTTTAATAAGTTAGCTTCTCTTATCTAGACTAGTCATTTGGAATGGTTAAATTGCTTATAGGATATATATAGAACCTTGGGCTATGTTTACTTTTGGTATTCGTTCGTATTTTTGTCGAGCAGTTTGCATGTACCAAACATCGGTATAATTGAATCGTTGATACCGGTTAATATATTCTGTCTCGGAAGTGCAGTTTGTAAGTTAAAATCGTAATCTATCTGTCATGGACGAAGTTAGGGTGTGGAAATTAGAAGCCCGTAGGGATTTCTAGGTCAGTCATATGAGCTTCACATGAGGGAGCAGATAAACAAGAGTTGTGGAGACAGCGCGAAGTCAGGCAACCCGTCCTCCCTCCAAGCGTGTGAATTACAAGAGCTGACTTGTCCCGTTTGTTCCCATTTGTCTTGTTGTCAATGTTAAAAGAACATACTTAACTACTGTTCAGTTTTTACCAGTATAAACCAGATCAATTTATTAGAAAAGGTCAATTTTAGTCATTATCATTGTGTAGACGTTTATTTATTTTGTCAACATTTCAGATCTCTCCTTAAGTTCAATATACCTCCTCTATTGTCAAGGTTTCAGCTCATACAACAACAAAAATTCATAAAACAAGCGGTACATAGAATTTTTTAATATGTATTGAAACACATTAATATGCCATCTCTAAAGAGTATACATTTTTGTGTACAGGGACAAGAAGATAGATTTGTCTTCTTTTACGACATCAGATAACAGTCTTAAATTGTAACTAATACTGGATGGATTTTATAATTAAAACCAAAAAATAATAAATTTTAAAACTATAATAATAGACGTTTCAATTTCATAGTTTCTATAATATGCAATCCGAATACAATAACATGGCATAATATCTACAGTATTAATCACCTAGTAAGTGTGGTAAACCTTATTTCTATTGATTCTTCAAAATTATTTGTATTTGGTAATAAATCCTTTGAAACCGCTTAGTACATATGACATTATGCGCCCTTGTGGTTAGCACGATTCTTTAGCTGACCATAAGTTAATTACCCTTTTTCACATCTGTACGCAGCTTTCATTCAGAGCTCTCACTTTATACAGTATCACGTTATAAGATATTATATAATTGTCACTACACCCTAATAAATGTTGTTCCACCGATTGCTATTTAAGAAGACAAATATATGAATGGTGTAACTTAGATTATTTCTGGCGAGGGATACACTATATTTCAGAATGTAGATAGATTCTCCCTGACTGAAAGTAAACACTCTACAATTTTAAGAATGACCCGAACCATATCTTTTCTGTCCGATGTATTGACTGATTAAGAACGTTAATTACGTGCTTTATTGAAAGTGACCCAGCAACTACTCTAGGTTGTCAGTTAATGGAACTTCATTTTTCGCTGAACTGTGCGTATTTAAATTTAATAAAGGCATTTCTTCGGAATGAAGTTGTTTTTGTATGACTCGCAAAGTTGGTCGTGACTAGAAGTTCTGGCAGTGATGTTGAGTGGTTTCAAATAAACGAAAACGTAGGAAAAGAATTTGGCCTCCTTTACCACCAAAAGAGTACCACGTTCATACACGCAAAATAAAACAGTGTAAGATTAAAAATAGTTGTAATATATTATAGTAAGATATGAAATATTTTATTTATTAAATTATAGATGATGAATTTAATCCTCTAAATGCAAACCTTGACATCGACTATGAGAATGAATGATGTCAAAACAAATAAATTGGCAAGTTGACGAAATATTTGTAAACATTAAATTAATTAATTTAAACATAACGCCACTTTCATGATTTGTCAAGAATTGTAATGCAATTGATTATTAGGAAGCCGAAACATTAATCGATATATTTAATACAGTTAAGTAATATTAATAATAACTTAATTAATATTGTTTATCTTCAACAAATTACAAATTGCTCCATCAATAATAATTTGACTCCCAGACGCAATTACTTACATTTTAATCTAAGTATAGCTTCACTAATTACCTTTTTGAACTTGTTATATCTAAGATGAAAGTTTTCTCTCAATTATTCAAGTTACCGAACAAGATTGTGCTGATGTTTACTTGCTTTAATTGATTCAATGAACGTTAACGCTGAACCAGTTTTATTCAATCTATGGGACACACGTGCGTGCTTCATAGACCAACAGGCTGGTTTTAGTCTCACCTTTGCAAAGTTCTTTACGTACTCAAATACGTAAAGAATATGTAGCCTATTTACTCGTAACCCTTTTTAAATATCTGACACAATACAATTATGTTTTAGAAGCTAGGTTGTTGCAACAATTAAAATACAGCTGATACCATTTCAGTAATCATAAAGGAGTGGATAACATCGCGCTTTTGTTATTGAACCTTCCTTTAAAAATAAGAAGGCTCTGACTGCTACGCAACTGTTACTTCGTAACAAATTCAATGTTCACGTCACGGAGCCGTATTAACCATTTAATATTATTCCTTGTAGGAATACTATTAAAAGGTGGGTGAATAATTTCAGAAATTATGCTTCTGCATAAAAGTGAAACCACCCGGTAGGCCTAGATCTGTACTAACTCAGTAAAATAAGGCAAAATAAGGATGCAACCTCGGAATGAAAGATAATAAGCTAAAAATTTGCATACGTCTTTATTTTGATGGTATAAAACTTACCTCAAAAGTCTCATATAATCACGTGTACGCGTCTTTAGATATTTAAGGTCAAAGTTCACGAAAATCAGTTTTTTGAAAATATCTCGTTTCCCTTACGCTAAATGACTTTGAAGGTGGTAAGAGAAATTGTAGAACGAAAAATTCTCTTCAACTTTTGTCTGAAGTAATTTTATGTACGCTCAACCCTTTTTGAGATAGAGCGCAAAGAGTAGGGGACCGCTTACCTGTATATACGATAATGCGAGGTCAGCCAGTAGAATACAATAAATAAATGAGTTATATTGTTAATTATTCACTTACTATTATTATTATTATTTAATACTATTATTATTGTTAGCATTATTGTCATTATTATTACATTTTTATTATTATCATTATTATTAAATTTTTATTATTATTTATTATTTAATATTCCATATTTATAGATATTAATTATAAATTACATATTCTCTAAATGATACTTATTTTATTTTTACCAAAAACACAATATTAAAAGAAATACTTTTCTTCTATATTACTATGAATATTATACCATATGAATATTATATCATCGATGGTTGATTTCTCTTGCCTCGCGTTGTATGGAATAAAGATGATACTATCTCTCATATTTTGAATAAATACGTCAAATATTTACAAACACATTATGGGTTAAGTATCGTTGTTGTATTTGATGGTTACTCAGACTACACTAAGAACATTAAAGCAATGCAACAATTAAGAAGAACTGCTGGTGTTTCAAAATCTTACGAACTCCGCTTTGATGAAACAATGGAGGTGCCAATTAGCCAAGAAAAATATTTATCGAATTCATCTAATAAAAAAATATTTATAGACATGCTTATCAACAAATTAAAAACTGTTAATATCATTACAAAACAAGCCAGAGATGATGGTGATGTTATCATTGTAGAAACAGTTATTTCAGAGTCTGAACTTTAAAAAAATTACTTCTGTCATTGTAGGAGAAGATATTGATTTGCTAGTTATCTTGATAGGACGTGCTCAATCACATCAACAAGAAATTTTTTTCAAAAAAAATGGGTAAGAATAATGTGGAGACAAAACTGTATTTATCGAAAAGTTTTGATAAATACCCTCATTCTAAGAAACACATATTATTTTTACACGGGTTTAGTGGATGTGATACGACTTCTGCGCTTTATAAAAAAGGTAAAATATCGTTTATTAAAATGTTCGAAAAACATCACGATTTAAACCAATCAGCTGAACTATTTAAACAAAAAACTGCTCTGTACAAGAATTATTTGAAAATGGAGTATTTTCTTAGCAACGTATAATGCTCAGAAATCAGAAGACGATATAGACTCTTTTCGATACACCCAGTTCATCAAATCAACAAGACGCAACAAACCAGTGCAGTTATCAAGTCTTCCACCTTCGAGTACAGCAGCTCGTCAGCATATCCTTCGTGTCTATTATCAGACCCAAATTTGGTTGGGAAATGATTTAGAACCCCAGGAATTCGGCTGGGTACTGCAAAATGGAACCAATAACAACATTATTACCACCAGCACCAGAAGAACTGCTGAATACAATATTTTGCAATTGCAAGAAAGGTTGTGGTTCTAATTGCGGATGCAGGAAATCAGGATTGCGATGCACTTTAATTTGTGGGCAGTGTAATGGACAATCATGCCTCAACGCTTCATCAACTTCAGATGGTTTCAATGAAGGAACTGAATATGCACCTGATATTCTTGAATCTTTCTATTCTGATACTTTTGTAAACGATAATGATGATAATGAATCCGATATTGAACAGCCAGAGGAAGAAGAAGAAGAAGAAAATTAATACAAAAATATTAATCATTAATAATAAAAACAAATATTTTATATTTGTAATTTTAATAAATTGATTATTGGATCAATAAATAAATATATAATTAAAATTCATTTGAAATATTTCTTTTAATATTGTATGTTTAGTAAAAAAATAAGTATTATTTAGAGAATATATCATTTATAATTAATATATATAAATATGGAATATTAAATAATAAATAATGATAAAAATGTAATAATAATGATAATAATAAAAATGTAATAATAATGATAATAATGCTAACAATAATAATAATATTAAGTAACAATAATAATAGTAAGTGAATAATTAACAATATAACTCATTTATTTATTGTATTCTACTGGCTGACCTCGCATTATCGTATATACAGGTAAGCGGCCCCTTACTCTTTGCGCTGTATCTCAAAAAGGGTTGAACGTACATAAAATTACTTCAGACAAAAGTTGAAGAGAATTTTTCGTTCTACAATTTCTCTTACCACCTTCAAAGTCATTTAGTGTAAGGGAAACGAGATATTTTCAAAAACCGATTTTCGTGAACTTAAATATGACCTTAAATATCTAAAGACGCGTACACGTGATTATATGAGACTTTTGAGGTAAGTTTTATACGATCAAAATAAAGACGTATGCAAATTGTTAGTTTATTATCTTTCATTCCGAGGTTGCATCCTTATTTTACCGGAGTACTCCAGACAATATTGAAAATGTGCGTGTATCTGTTCTGCAAAGCCTAAATAGAACAACCCGGAAACAATATGCCGCATTAGGAGTTTCAAAGACAATTTTACGACGAATTTTATATCGTTATTTGAATTTTGATTCCTACAGACTAATAGTTATATAAAAACTCAATCCGGCTCATCCTAATTACGTATTAGTTTTGTTATTGCACCTCATTTAATCATGGAAACAGGTTTCAGCATTTAATTATGTCTGATGAAGCTCATTTTGAGATTTATAGATATTTAAACTCGCAAAATTTGTCTTTAATGGTCAAGAGAGAATCCTAGGGCAATCTATCAACGACCTCTGGCTATTGTTATAAACAAATGACTGTATGGTTTGGAGATGCACGTTTTGTTGTTATTGGGACCCATTTTTTATGTTTTATATCAAAACGGTGAAATATTTACATTGAAATGGTTCAGCAACTCTTAGTTCCACAATTGCAACAGCTAGGAATAGAAGTGAACTCATTATGGTACCAGCGAGATGGAGCGACTGCGCAAACGGCAGATGTCTCAATGACTCTCTTACGAAGACAGTTCCCGGAAAATAATCTTATTTCACGTTTTGGCGATGCCGCATAGTTTGCCAAGTTTCCGAATCACGCTGCTTGCGATTTTTTATTATGGGGCTACCTTAAGAGGAAATTTTTTGTTACGAAACCTCTTACCATTGCCGATTTAACTGCATAGAACTGCTTAATAAATATGGTTGCTGCAATACCAATGTCTATGGTACACTTGAGCACTGAGTAATGGCATTTTTTTTTCAGAAAGGATTACAGACACGTGAGGATGTCGGTGGGGAAATTTACCTGATGTTATATTCTATAAATTAGAATTGAATAACTATCCCATAACTCATAAGTCAAAGTTCTTTGATAGAGTTTAAGTATTACTTCGTGTAACGTTATTTCATTTCGAAAACTGTCAGTTTATTTTGGACCTCCCAGTATAACCACTTAATATAATTCAAAAAGCAATTTTAAAAGTGGGACTGTAGATTCCATACGTTTCCCACTACAGCTCTCTTTCACGATTCGCCGTCCTGTCTGTCCACCAACTTTTACATTCCTATATATACAAAATGTCCTCTCTGAAACTCATGCACACACAATACCCGATACGCTCAAAATATCAAGGTTGTACCTGTTCTGATCAACACGTCAACAACCAATTCATTTTACATTGCCCTAATACTGCCCTAAAATTTACGACTACGGTATCTATTCTTTCATATATTCTTCATTCACCTTCACTATCAGTTTTTAAGGATCAGGTTTTTATAGTGGATTATCACAGATGGAATTGGACGAGGCCGAAGCTCTTATAATTTTTAACTAAAGTGGGAAGTGAGCGTGAACGTGCCTCTTTCCACCACTCACTCCAGGCTAGCAGGGTATAGGTATTCCGTTGGAGCATTGTTTCTTTAAGTCTTATCTTCTACTGTTCAAACGTATTGTAAAGAATTGTCTGATTTAATGTTATTACTGTTTTAGCAACCTTACGTCAAACCATTTATTTTGTCGTTCTTCGTCATATTTTATCTATATTCTATTTATTTATTTTAAATATTTTTCTAAAAATGCAATTAATTCAATTTATGTCCAAATAATTGTTCAAAATTTAATTATTATCCAAATTTTGATTGTTAAAAATGTTATAAATAAATGAATTGGTATTTGCTGTTTAACTCCTGCCTACGCATAAGCTGCTTGCTTATGTAAGGTCATTTCTATATCATTTTAAATTCACCAGACAAACCTATCATAATTAATTGTAAGAATGCTATTGTTAATAATTTACCAAATCTTTGTATATTATATTATGTATATTATTCTTTAGTGCGCATATTATTAGGAAATAAAATTATATTTCATTTCACCATAAAAGTCTACAAATTATAACATACTTTTTGTTCAAACGTAATAAAAATTCGAAATAATAATTTAATTTATAATTATGAAACTTAAGTTATTGTATTAAACAAATGAATAGCTAATATAGTAATAAAAATTAATTCTGATATACAAAAACAACTATCATAATTAAAGCGCTAAGAGTAAATGAAATTAGTAAACGTGTTTAGCCGAATCTTTGTTTAAAATTACGGTATAACTTCATTTAGCTGCTTGTTTACGTCTGTAATCCAATTTTCTTTAAGAAATTAAGTTTCAAAGCTGAACCGTTTCCTTTCTTTAACAAGATTAAACTCAGAAATAGGTTACTCGTGTATTACACTAAGACATTTTTGTCTCATTAGAGTTATACAACTTATAGTATATAACTAGCAGTTACCCACGGCTTCGCACGGGATTTCCTACAGAAAAATTGGCACATAGGAGGCATATTTCTTTTGAACGTCGTTATTACCCTTCTGAGATAAATGATAGTCACTGAAAGATACTCCAAGCTCACGATCTTTTTAAGATTTAAATTTTAAAGCAGTTTCAATATGCACCTGTGAAATAATTGGAATTTTCTCCAATATTCTATGATTTTTGTATACAATTGAACTATATTAGCCCAGTGTGGACACGAGTCAAAAAGTCGAATTAATTAGCGCACATACAATGTAATAAATGATGGCGCTCAATGTAATTTTGAAACGAAAATAGGTATATTTTAGGTACATATTATTACAGTCTAATGATTATGAGCTTCAGATGTTAAGCGAAATTGCGTATGGTTTTTTTATTTAGGCTTTGCGCGTGTATCACTTCTGGATCGAACTAATTCGATCCAGAACTAATTATACCTCCGATGCCATGATTGAGCTTGCTTTGTTGTCTCGATCGAGGGAATATGTATGCACGGAGTTCTGAGAACCATACTTCTGTCAAAATAAAAACAACTAAGGTTGGTTTATAACATTCTTTATATTTGTAGCCAACGTAAGGTAGTAATTTTGATATCTGCATTGCTCTTCTGGTCAAGCACGAGCATGGTTTACATTAGATAAATATTGCAATTAAAGGTGAATTTTTACGTAAATTTTGAATTGTATTATCTCATAGTAAAGTCTATGCTTGACAGTGACTGCAGAAACAGTTGAAACAAAATTTGCTGTTTCACTTAAGCTTACTCTATGCTTTCAAACTATAAATGTAAAGAAATTTAAAATGGTAATTAAATTATATAAACATATATATTTTTTGTCGCATTATGTATGTTGACAAAGAACAGCTGATTAAATTTGAACAGGCTCTTTCACTTAATAACATATGTTTGCTGCAATGCATTTTTTACGGGTTATTCCGTAACTTTTAGAGACCAGCGGGGCGGAATCCTGTGAACTTTCATGATATTTTAATACTTATTATCCTATTCCCGACAAAGACAATTCCAAACACACAAAGATCATCAAAATCGGTCCAACCGTTCTTGAGTTATAAATAGTGTAATTAATACGACTTTCTTATATATATATATATATATATATATATATATATATATATATAGATTCATTTAACCGATCTATAAACATAGAGGATCAAGTGAGGAGGACACAGCAGCTGTTAAGTCACGCCTCGCCAGCTCCCCGCGCCGCGCCGCCCGCGCCCGCGGCTGTCGTTATCTATTACTATCAGTGTCGGGCCGCGCCGCGCGCCGCCGCAACTTTGATGTATAATTTATGCGCAGCGCACCTCCTGGACGTCATTACTGACCAGTTTGAATCTCGCATTATTTTCGTACCGAGAGTGAGGAGCCCTTTGAAGGGCTCTATTTTTATTCTTCCGATTCACATTCCTGAGTGCTAATTGAAAGCAGGCACACAACGATTTGGCATTGAGCAGAGTTTCTTTTGTAGCCGGTATATCTTATTTCGTTAACACCTCAATTTCCTAAAATGAACGCTGGTTTTTTAAATTATATTTTCCAAAAAATATTCTCCAGTTTTATTGACAAATGAAAACACATGAAACCACTAAGTGACAAATAATTATTCTACATAGTATTCCAATTCCAAAACATATTGGGAGAAGGCTTACATCCTGTTCCTTTGTAAATTAGACAAACTGACATGAAACCTCATTATGTTACCGTGTTCCAAAAAGTTCCAAGATTGTTGATTACGATGTCAGCAAATACTGTATAGTCTGATGAAATTATCTGAACCACTTCATTTGGCAGATGTAATTGTTAATAATCTCATACTTCCTTATAAGAGATATGCGTAGACCTTAGAGAGAACACGGCGTGTTACAGAACCGCGATATGTTTTTTCACCAGTAACAGTCACTTCATGCAGTACTACTCTTGCTAACAACCTCGGCTTTCTTACACCATCATTCTTCTTCCCGACTTATTCCCTTAAATGTTATCCCGTAGACGATCGCCAGTTATTATAAATGTCAAGTCAACATAAATTAAATTCTATTTTACTGCTACTATACATGTATAAATGAATATGTATAACCTATGTATAAATGAAATGGTTAGTACTGTGTTTAAGATATTTAAGAGAAGGTTTGAAACAATATTTAATATGACGGTGTCGGTTCACATACGATGTGTTGTGTAATTACATAAGCTAATTTGACTTTCCATACTCTGGAAACTTCTCTCACTTGGTAACAAGTGGGGAAAAAATCCACTCGTTCATATGGCTTTTAGCGTCATCATAATGTGTGTTTTATTCAAATGTTTATACCAGGTTTCTGCAGCGGTTTTATTTTATAGTATCGTTTTTAACGATTTGGTGGTTAATAAATCACACTGCAAATAATATGAAATGTGTAATACAGTCACGATACAGAATAGTCTACAGAGGCATTATTTTAATTACCTGATAATTTTGGGCAATATGTAAACCGAATCTGTTTTACAGATTTTTACATATTTACTGTGCACAATACCATAGTATTTTATAAAATGGCAAATATTTCTCCGGAAATGTGACAAATTTACGATTTTATAGCTAAAAATTAATAAACTATACATAGAATCCCTTTGTTTAGTGTAAGTTTTTAACGTAACCTAACCTAATCTTGACAAACACGGTTAAAAAAATTTAAAATATGAAACGTGATAACCTAACCAAAAGTTTAAGCATTATTTAAGCAACTCTAACCTAACATCACATAATGTAAACAAACATATTATAACTAAAGCATCTGTCGTTCTCCAGAGCAAATCTGCCCAAGGTGCAATATAGAATTCTTGGACAAATCATGAGGTCAGACTGTTTAACACTTTTCGTTCGTTTTGGTAAATGCACAGAACGGTTAATTTTTATATATATATATATATATATATATATATATATATATATATATATATATATATATATATATAAAATGCCTGGTTTGAAACCATGAAAGTAGCATACAGTCAAATGTTTATATAAGGATAAAATTATAAAAATATATACAGTTAGATATCTAGGATAATATAATCTAGAAAATACAAGTGAGTCCAGGTTAAAAATGAACATAAGGCAATCATTCCGTCATAGTAAAGGAACGATAAATTCGGTCAGAGTTATTTTGATAAAAAGCATAGGCTATGTTAGGAATTTCTATACGAAGCTGGTAACAATAGATGTAAGGTAGGAGGCAAAATTTATATCCTTTCACCTCTCAGCCACAAGGAGTTACCCTCGCCCACTCCTACCACCCCTCACACGTGCAGCCACTTTTGCTATTCACTCCACCATGTAATGCTTTTACGTGGAAAATATCTGACGTCACTCGTTACGTTCCCTCCGTAAGTGCTAATAATATTACCGTTGTTCCCATAAATTTAAACAAGCCATTCTCAAAACTTCTCTTTTAGATTTCAGAGATGCAATTTAATAGTTTTTTATGTAATAAACCAAAACTGAAAACGCTTATCCAGAACAATCCAATTATGGATTCTTCCAGATTATCACTGAAAACGGAGAATATTGTCGTAGTGTGGGTGGGCAATTATAGTAGTAAATTGCGTCGTAATTCGTAAGTGTGACAAGAACTGATCAGCTGGCACTGTGGCAGTGACAGATATTGGCAGATCAGTCACCGTCTTAACTACACCGGTGCTGTCGCTCGCATCTTATTGTGGATATTGAAGTGCCGATAGCTACAGCCTCCCGTATCGCGTTCAATCTTTTGTGTGCATTGTGTAAGAACTTATTAGTTATATTTCAAATGTATTTGATTGATTATTGTAATAATATACCAACTGTGTTTAAATTAGAGTATACGTTAGTCGAATTTTAATTTCAATTAGAAAATCTGGATTTCAAGTAAAGTAATATGTTGTAAAGAGATAAATTAAAAGAAAAAGAAAGTAAAGCAAAATTAAGCCCAAATATAAATGAATTTGGGTTAGTCTTTTGTAAGACATACGTAATTATTAGAATAACAAAATTCATAGAATCAATGTACAGATAATTGCTGGAAAGGAAGTCTTGTATTACAATTCGATTCAAACATCCTCCGGATGTAAGTGGATACCCACATCCGCCCAGTCACCGATGATGAAAAAACAGGAAATGCTTGTTTAAGCAGCGGAAATGCTTATTTCTAAAAATCATGCGACGATGTAAGGGACAGCCATGCTGATATGAAAAATTGGTACTCACCAATTATGATGGAGAGATTTGGTAGAGGCGTGGTCATGGGCTGGCGGGAGAACAACATCAAAAATGAGGAACAAGGAGGAGAGGAAGAAGTCGAGGACTGGATTCGAAAAGCGACGTTCGGGAGTGCGAGTGCTTGTGTTCGTGTGCGGGGAAAAATCTTTTATGTGTAATAAGTGTCAAGTGCAAACAAAATGTAAGTTAAGAAAATCTTGTATTTAATTTTCGGAACGTAGTGTTATATATCAGGGTTCATTAATCATTTTAATACGTCTCATTTACAATTCCAAGGTACCTGTACCTAAAGTAATGAAAAGAAAAGATTACAGTGTGTAGAAATCAAATGAATAGTTTAATATTGAAATTCATATTTTCCTATTCTATAAATTTTATTTAAATGTTCTCAATTTGGAAAAGTCATTCATTTGTTTTAATCATGTAAATTTATGTTTAGATATTTTAAAAGAAAGTTTTCTCACGTTAGTCCATGAACACATATTTATTGCAAAACTACAAAAATTACTAGTAAATGTTGTAGTTAATTGAATTAAACATAAATTGTAATGAATAATTTAATATTAAACATGTGTTCAAAATATTAAGGTACCGTATTAAAGTTTGTGCTCAATATGACGGTTGATGATATCCATTGTTATATAAAATGGTAATCAATATAATGAGATGCTATTACAAATAAAATATGTGTTCGTTCATTTGAGGGTGTTGTATTGCCAATCTAACCTATTATTAAATCCTCTCACAGCAGCCCTTGCTCACAATACATTATAATATTTCACAACCTTAATCTAAACATAACCTACACAAACCAACCTGACACTTTACATTGTTAATTTTTAATAATCTCTGTTATTCATGGTTTTGAGCTCACTTATATGTCAGTTCGTGTTGTGTAAAAATTAATAAATGTTAGATTATTAAATTTGAAATGCCTTTTCATGTGGTCAAAGCTTTAATTAAATGTTTCTATTGCAATATATGAGATTGCAGTCACATGTGAGTGATGACGAGATCTAAACCCCAAAGTAAAATCGGATCGAGATATTTTATTTCTAAATGTTATACATTTTGAACTTCATTGTTAATGACAACATACATGGTACTGTTTCTGCTACGTAATATGTGAACATAAATTGTATACTTTAATTTATGGACATACGGATAATGCCCAGGCAATGGACAATATTCACGGAGATAGCAGTACGCTGGTGGTAGCATTAAAATCTTTGTCCATATTTCCGATTTTCCAAGCATGTTCATGACTGTATATTGTGAAACACATGCAAAGATACATGGGTTCTTGTTTCAAGAAAAATATCATGCAGCATTCCAAAACATAAAAAAAATAAAATGCAAACATGATTAGGATATATGAAGAATCTTATTGTAGCAGTTAGGTAAACTATTATGAAATGCGAGAAACCCCACTGTGTTTCCCATTAGACGGTATAAATAGGCGGTTCACTGTTGTTTGGTTAAGATTGTGTTTTCAGATGATTACCTGTACGGTTGAATTCTAATAACTTATTTAAGAACCGTCTGTTGTGAAAACTACGGCTAACCCGATAAGAACAATAATTTTAAATTAATGCAATGCACATTGATTGCACTCGGTATCCTGTATTCTAACTACCAGCGTAGATGTCATGGAGTATTTATTGCAAAGGTCATAGAGATTGTGCATTGGAAACAGAAAATACACTGGCCTAAATCTTGGCTTGACATCCAACTCTTTTGGGTTCCACGTAAAATCCTAGGACTTTGGATGCCGTTGTTCATAGTACCCTCGACTGTAATTTATTATTAATTTTATTCTAGTTAAGAAACAGTCACTATTAGAAAGTAAGAAGCTACAAAACTCACACATTATTGCCTTTAAATAAGTACTTCACTTTTCAAGACAGTGTAAAATAATTGTATATCACTGTCGAACCAAAATGTAAATTGATACAAAAATTGATTAAATTCGGAATCGCATAAATCGAAGCATAATTCCAAATTTAACTATCAATAAATCTGTACAATGGGGTATCGAAAGACTCAACAGAACGTAACGAAAGAGTTATCGCACAGAGGGACAGATACAGACTGACATCTCATACCTTTGGCTCCAAAATCAGTAGGGATCCTTCTCAGACCTAGACAGACGTAAGTACTAAGTCTCAAGTCTTCGAGACCTTTCTATCAAGCGTTATCGAACAGAAGGACATACCGGGCAACGACACGTATATAGGCCTTGTCGGATCCATTTGAAATAAGATATTTATTACATTAGAAGTAAAAAGATATTACTTAAGCATGACGTTAACAAAATTAATTTTGACATTATGAAGGATGGTGTAGGGGGCTGGGAGAGGCGGCTGGGTCACGAAGATAAACCGCCGTCATCTCGCAAGACAATACCTGTCTGGTGTGTAACAGCTCGGCTAACAGCACTTGATATGGCTTTTGTTATTTTCTTCTAGAAAGACTTATTAACCCTGTACTGTTTTACCCAATTACCAATTTGCCTAATTGGGAAGAAGAGAATATTACGCTGATGAGCAAATGGTAACTTGATCAAGTAACTCGTGTTTCACAATGATTAAACGTTTTGGTGCACTTTGCTTCGAATTCAGTACTTATATGTATATTTCATACGAATCAGTTACTCTAGTTGCTATAATTTAAATTAGTATATATTTTCTTTTGATATAAATGTTCGAGGAATAACTAAAATTCTGTTTTCCTTTTTTTCACAGGAACTATGTCCTCACGTTTTTAATGCGTTCAATCTGTTAGAAAATGCAGAGTTTTAAAATGTATTTGTGTGTGTGTGTGTGTGTGTTTTACACACATGTAATGGTAGCACATTCGCAAGTGAGAGATCCGGGTTCGAGTCCCGGCGGAGCAAGTACTTTGTACTTGGAGGTACTGGTAGTAAAATTGTGTATTTAACACGCAATATCCTGGTTGTCGACAATCTGAGAATTGTCCCTTTCGGGTCTGCCTCGTGCGACCAAACCTCAAATCACTCAAGATAAAAACATTCTCTTGTGATATGCTATAACTATTGTGTTCTTAATAGCTTTTTGTAAAAATAAGTACAGTTAACGTAGTTTCATCATTGTGTTTATTCAGTAGCCATAGCGAAAACTAGATATGTTACTCACCCAGGAATTGATTTCCATACTCGCATGATTATTTTACCCTGTGCGAGGTCTCGAGTATTATTGATATTTTGGTACATTAAAGCTAGTTTTTTTATATATTAGAATAAATATAGTGCCTGTATTTTTGTTACACAATATATTTATAACAGAGTAATACTCGTACTGTATAGTTACTTACCCGGGAAGTGATGTTCCGTATTCCCATGAGTATTTCGTTCGCGACCTTCACAGCATTACGAAATGTATTAGTTTAATATTTTTGTTACACAATATATTTATAACAGAGTAATACTCGTACTGTATAGTTACTTACCCGGGAAGTGATGTTCCGTATTCCCATGAGTATTTCGTTCGCGACCTTCACAGCATTACGAAATGTATTAGTTTAATATTTTTGTTACACAATATATTTATAACAGAGTAATACTCGTACTGTATAGTTACTTACCCGGGAAGTGATGTTCCGTATTCCCATGAGTATTTCGTTCGCGACCTTCACAGCATTACGAAAGGTATTAGTTTAATATTTTTTTTACACAATATATTTATAACAGAGTAATACTCATGCCGTATAGTTACTTACCCGGGAAGTGATGTTCCGTATTCCCATGAGTATTTCGTTCGCGAACTTCACAGCATTACGAAAGAGATCATTTTAATGTTTTTGGACTTCAAGCTGTATGTGTTGTACATTAAAACCAACATATATTACAACGAAAGAAAGACCATGGAATCAACATGACCCTCGTCGTAGAGTATGGGTAGAGCTGCTACTCTCTAACCGCCATTAGACGGGTTCGATTCCCGGAGAGGTTAGTACACATTTTCAAATTGTAAGGACCGCTTTCTTGGACATTTAGTAGCTCTATTAAAAATGCCATGGGCCTTGATAGAATTTTTTTCAATAACATGCTTCTTCTTGTAATAAAATAAAATGTAAGTGTTACACACAAATGTAAATACATTACAAAGATTATAAACAAATTGCACATATAAAAACTTTGTGTACAAAATTTGTATAAATTTGTGCTTAACGGAATTCACTGACCTGCAATGCGCAGATTGCCGTGAAATTCGCATGAGCTAATATTTGGTCCTCGTGTAGTAAACAAGGCTATAAACCTTCCTCGCTGGAATAGCAAAGGCTGTGGCACGACCGAACTGTCAGCATTCATCTAGGAAATTTATATTTGTCTTCTGGTTTTAGCTAAATTAAACAGAATAAAATTTTAAATGTTTGAATTAGTACTCGTGACTAATTCACTTTTTGAAAATCGGCCTATAATTCTACATGAAACTCGCACTTTTGTTTGTTAGGCTGTTTGAGAATTGAGAGACTCTTGAGAAATTTTAGAATTTTGAGACTCCAAGGAGGGTTGGAGTTCAGTAGTGGTGAAGATTATGTCGATTACAACTACCCAACGTATCACTTGTATTACCGACGGTTTTATTGAATTCGTGGAAAAAAGTAATTACCGATAAATGTTTGTGTCGTACAGAAAAACACATTTTTTAGAGACCAGAACCAAGCAAAGAACAAAGGGGAAGCGTAAGCAGAACGTATACGATGATGACGTCACATTGCAATGCTGACGCACTCTGCGAGTATATTAATACGAGTACATTAATCAATGGTGTCGGCCACAAATAGCCGGGGGCAACGGTCCCTACCGATTACCATTGTACAATGGCTTACAAGTAGGCCTTGGGTACAGCAGTGAGTATTGCTTATTTATTGCCTAATGAGCCAAGTGTTATCCATTTTTAGAAGGAATCCGATTAAAGGTTTCAAAGTGTCAGTGAATAACAATTTCGTAACCAAATCTTCGACTTATTTTCCTTTATTTGGACCATTATTTCGACCAATGTTACGTCACAATAATTGGACGTCATGTATTTCGTATCACTTCCTTTTTGCTTCCGTACTGAAATACGATATAAAGAGCCATCGTATTATGTATGGTGATGGGGGTTTTCATTAAAGTTGTTTCACGTTTACTTCAGGATAGGCATTTATGATAATGTCTTAGTGGAAAACGCTTAACTGAATCAGTATTCGAACCTGGGTCTCTGGAACGACAAACTAAGTCGCTAAGTTTTCTTGATCGCTTCGTGAATATGGAGCAATCATAAAAACAGAACCAGAATGAGTACAGTAGTGGATATTAATGCATTTCTGTAATATTAATTCATCTAGACTAACAGGAGCCATCGTTTACCGAGCAATACTCAGTCTTCAAGAGGATAAATGCGATTTGTAGCTACGATTTGTGTCGAACATATGAAGTAAAATAATCGTGTAGACTATCATTATTTCACCCATATTGTATTCTTTGCTCTGGCGTTTACTCATAAAACTCATGAAGTGGGCCGAATAAGATAGTTCACAAAAAATATTTGTTAAATATAAGCAAATACGTCAGTTTAAATCAGAAATAGTATCAGATCGGATCCGACCAAGACTGGTGTGCAGAGAGTAGAGAGTAATGTTCACGTCAGCACCAAGACTGGTGTAGAGAGTAGAGAGTAATGTTCACGTCAGCACCAAGACTGGTGTGTAGAGAGTAGAGAGTAATGTTCACGTCAGCACCAAGACTGGTGTGTAGAGAGTAGAGAGTAATGTTCACGTCAGCACCAAGACTGGTGTGTAGAGAGTAGAGGGTAATGTTCACGTCAGCACCAAGACTGGTGTAGAGAGTAGAGAGTAATGTTCACGTCAGCGTACGATGGTAATTGGTAGGGACCGATGCTCTCTGCTATTTGTAGCCGCCATCATTGATTAATGTATTAATATTCTCGCGAAGTGCGTCACCGTCGGAATGTGAGGTCACAAGTAAGTTTCCGTTGCATACATTTCTTCGATACAACTTATTAGAATGTTATTTTATAGTGTTCCCGGGGTTTCGTATTGTCTAAGGCTAAATGTTGTGATACCGTAATACCAACACATTGTTGCGGTATATTGTCTAAGAAACGAACCAAATCATGAATTTATGCTGTGGAGTGTTGGTGAGCTGTGGAATTTATGAAGTTTAAGACATAATATTACGATACAGTATTTTAAACGTCCCAGAATGTTTTATTTCTTACTTTAACACTCATTTATATTCCAGTAATGCCATAATGTTGTCAAGAGCAATAAACGCAACCAACATTATTACTTTATTTTTAAATAGCAAGCCCAATTACAAATGTGTATTTGTGCTTTCTTCAAATGAGTCATACCTACGGGTAGTGACATATTTTAAGTTGTTTTATTACCATTTATTAATGATTATTAAATAGCCTAATTGAAAAGCATGTAATTTTCTCCAGTCATGTATTATCTATATATTGTAATAACTCCATATCCCTAATTTTAACTGTGTTTTTGGGACTGATTAATTCTTCCATGTCCCTAGATTTTACTTAAAATGTTCCTCGAGGAAGTTTTATATTACTCCAGCTGTATACAAACACGTAATACGAAACGACTACCAAGCGGCATAAAGTCATATTGCGACTGTCGCCACTACTATGACTGTGACATCTGGCACTGAATTTGTTAAGGGGTGTGGTCAAAATGTTATTTTTTCGAAATGAAATGGACTGCTATACCGTAATATGAATTGCTCAATTAAATGATCAGTCAGTAAATATATTTATTAAATATGAAATATTTATTAAAGTGAATCCAAAACATTCAATTATAACTATGTAATTTAAAGACGTTTCCCCGCGGACACAGAGACTGCTTCTTTCATGAGATACGAACTGACAACAATGTTTGGTCGGTTGAATGCTGGAAGTTACGTGAGCGTAAATTGGAAACTCTCGCCTGGTCAGTTATCGTTACAACAGTAACGGGTAACGTTTTATATTTTACCTTGCTTTACTTTCATGTCGGAGTCCTTAGGTGAACTACTTCAAGCTGTTTGGTATGAATCGAATTATATTTTCTTGATGAGTAATAAAAGAGTAATTTATTATATAATTTAGTATATTAATATATTAAGTGGTACATGTACCACCTTTTCGGTTCCATTTACGACTTATTTCCAAAGCGGGGGACCGATGAGGTTGTACTAAATATAATTTATTCTAGAAATCAGTCATTAAAACGGATTTCTACCTTTTCATTTTATTTTAATTGTGCCCTCTCTAATGTATCAAACGTTAGCCATCCGTTTAGCGTAACAGCTTATCGACTCATACTCGGACTCTTAACTCGGTCTGAACACGCATGTTCATGTTCAAACTGTTACAGAATATTACTTCAACGTATCGATTGAAGTTTTAAATAGTTCCAGAGTAAGATGAAGTCTCGGGTATGAATGTTTGCCAAGAGAATTGTTATGAGGATCTTCCATAAGGATCCAAAGTACTAACAATAGACGAATCTGTACAAGACACCCGTCCTCGATCGAATAGATTCTGAAAATGGTATCCCCTGATATCTTTAGTAATAGTAATATCTTTATAGAATTTTTGCCATTTAACATTGTGTCGCAATCGTCAAATCATACCAAATTATAAATCGTCTACTAATCTACTTACTCACTGTCTAAGTTACATTAAATACATTCTCTCCAGCCAAAGTCTCCGTGACCCCAGATTCAGCATTATTCAGAAAGTCCGGCTCATCAACTGAATAAAATGTTTTATGTGGTAAAATACGATTGAGACTAGTGAACTGATATTTTTATACTTTTAGTTGGCAGGAAACTTTTACGGCAGATGTGATAATGACTGTACTAAATGTCAGATCAGAATTTGTCCCTGCTCCTTGTTACATAATGATGAACCCCCATGCCGTAATCCAAATTACACTTTTATCAGCAGTATAGAGACACTTCAAAACAGGTGCAGTACAAAATCAGCAACCCCAGCTACCTGGAAGATTCCCTACACGACTTTATATGTGTAACTTGCGAATGATTCCCTCAGCCTTTTTGCTAAGCTTGAAAACACGCTTCATTTTTTTACACAACTTCCCTAAATTCTCACTATATATGCAAAATGTGATTGTATTAGGTCACTTTAAAGACATCTGGTGAACAAAATCGTGATAGGTGACGTAAGGCTTAGATGCCGGAGGTAACTCTACACAGACATTACACGTATGATCATCGCAAGTCAGTCCGCTGTCAAGGAACAATGTTAGACACTTTGTTTCCACTAAAACGACGCCATCAGCAAAAATATGAAGGTCGCAACACATCATCATATACGGTTGAAGGCACAAAATCGTTCACCACGTCAATTTTAAATTTGTTTTTCCTGCACCCAAACTGCAATTCAAAATTACATAGTTTTCCAGAAC
Organism: Homalodisca vitripennis; assembly: GCF_021130785.1. Lineage (NCBI taxonomy): Eukaryota > Metazoa > Arthropoda > Insecta > Hemiptera > Cicadellidae > Homalodisca > Homalodisca vitripennis. The sequence continues at coordinate 74,872,740 of NC_060207.1, forward strand.
GACTTCAAGTCTTCAATAGAAAACATTTTGAAATATTTTAATATATGAGGGAATAATTGAGATCGAACGATTATTACTTGTAAGGCAAGGGCGTCCTTTTTGAGAATTAGAATGATTTTAGCTTTTTCAATAGGGATGAGAAAGTTCTTACTTCAAATTATGTATTGAACAATTGTGTGAAAGGTTCCAATAAAAGCTTAAACCAGCCTCAAAATAAGCACCCTGCGACACTTTAAGAAGTTCAATCTGCTTACTTTTCCAAGTATCTATATTTACCACACATTGGTCTTTTTTAAGCAAAACCAGGGCATTTTCGAGTCACTAATTCCACAGTCCGGACACTATCTCAGGAATAGCAACAAATAAATATTCCCCCCCATGCAACCTCTTTTTTCAAACATCATAATTTTTTTTATATAATTCTCTTTCTGTGGACCTAAAGAATGTAAATGATGTAATGGTCTTTAAGAGAATAGTGAAGGCTTTTTAATAGAAAAATGTTTCTACACCCTCAGTGAATTTATTGGAAATAAATAGTCTGTATGTATAGATATAAAAAGTGTACTTGTAATTTTGTAATATTTATGACGCAATCCAATGCATGTTATATGTCTGATGGAAATAAAGGATATTTTATTTGACATCAGTTGATGTTGCATGTATTTTTTTTTCGAAAAATTGTAATATTTTGTACTCAATAACTTGAATTATAAGAGAATAGAAAAACACCCATAAAGTAGGCAAAAACGAAAAAAGAGCTATGCTTTGATGGATGTATGACGAGACAACTTAAAAATATGAACAACAGCCCAATACTAAAAAAAACCTGTTTGAAAGATCCATTAACAAAGGCATATTTCGAGTAATTTACTTTCTCTCATATTCATTATATTCTGATTACGCCACCGTGTATAAACCCCACGTAAAACGGGCTGTGATTGTTTTTGTAGATACTAATGCTATCAAGAAGACTCCCTAACTACAAAACAAGCTCACAATAGTGCAAAGTTAGAATTATCTAAGAATTTAGGAAACTTGTTAAAAATATCGTTAATATGGTTGGAAAGGTCTCGAAAATTGTAAATTATCTTCAAACTATGGATATACATTCGTTCAAAGTTCTTGTAACAGCAGCCTGATTAACCTTAAAGGTACTTTTTTGCTCTCTAGAAGTCTATTTTAGACTTCAATAAAATTTTTATCTCATATTTTAACAGTTTAAAGTAGTTTTTAGCCTTATAGTTTGTTAAATCATATCATATCTTTTACTATTTTATAATTACTCAATACATTAATTGAAAAATTATATATTATGGTTATACAAGACGTTGGGTTTCTAATAAATCGATAAATATGTTCAGAAAATGTTATTAATGTGTGTCACTCACTTGGACAGATCCACATACTCGTATGGCTTGTGAGTAGCCACAGACTGGAGTCAATCAGCCACTTGTGGTCAGGCCACAACTGTTGATTAGTCCAGTTCATCATCCCTCAGAATCACTGATTGACCAATGTACCAAAGACGTGACAATGGGTAGAGTTACCGCTAGTTTTAGTTACCGCTGTATCTGAGACTAAAATATTTAATTTTACTTAAGACGTTTACCACCTAGTGAAACCAACATCTTTGTGACTTTAAGCGACCAGCATCTGGCGACTTTCACCTAGATCTGCACAGTAAGTTAAAGATTCTAAGGGCCTATTAAGTTGTACACTTTCGGTTCCTTAGTTTGATTTATTGCTCCCAGAAGCGTACATCGGTCAAAAAGAGAAGCATGCACCTTCTTCCGGCACTTTTTATATACTTCCGGACTAAGGTAAAAGCTTTACACAAAAATGCCGTCTTTGCCTTACTACTCAGCAATCTAATTCCGGTAAAATATCTCTGCATTGTTCATCAAACCGTCCACGTCCTCGAGATAATGTATGAGTATTATTTACTGATAAATAAACGAATTATTTTATTCCATATCCTCGTTACTTTTATCCCATAGACACGTATGCGAAACTATATCATACTAAAACTAAGCACTGTGCAGAGAGAACAGAGGCCATGGCGGAACTTGACTGCACGGCAGCAGGCATGTCGCCAGCTCAGCACCGGTGTAAACACTCATAAAATGTCACAATGCCGTGCCGGTGTTGTGTTGCTGCAGTTCTACTGACGTGTTGATTAGTGTGAAAATGTCCAATGTGCGAATATGTCCACATACATCCACGTAGACAAGAACTATTCGGACAGGCCTGTCATAATGGTTGGACTGGTTGGCTCCTCCAACAAAATTACGTTACTGTACTCTAAATATAACATTCAAAAATATCTTTTAAACACTTTTTTGACATTTCACAAATACTTAGCCCTGTCTCGTTTTAAATATCTGTTGTTTGTAAAGGCACCGGGGCTCGTTGTATAGTTAAGGCAATCAAAGCTGTGCAAACATGAATCATGGATGGTCCGAAAGTATCCGAAGTTGCTTAGATCATGTGTGCGAAAGGAGATGATAGTACTCCTCCCTCCAATTTATTTTTCTGTGGCCTATTAGTAGTTGCTCTACATCGTCGTGGTGTAACAGCGGAAAATGTAAGACCTGCAGTACTAACCGAGTGTAACAATTCCCTGGTTGTACAACTATATGAGACGATATATGTCTTCTTCGGTGTGCGTGGCCCACACAGATGTAGATGTACTGCAGCAGCAAAAAATACATTTAGTAGTTTTATTTTACCGATAACGGGTTTACCAGTAGCACTCAATGCTGTATTGGAACCTCTGAGCTCATTTTCCAGAATAGATGCAGTGATGGATAGTACCCACCCTAATAACACACTAGATTACTAGATACCTAGTCTAAAATTACCTTGTATTAGTTATTATCGTATTACGTATTAAATTTATCTGTTGGAATCGTATTTACTAATTTTTATCGCTCATTTTAAATAATCATCATACAATTATTTTCCTAAGAACATTTTTGTATAAGTAATATACATTTTATACTCTTATCTTAATCCTATTATATTATAAATGTGACAGTACTTTTGTTTGCTTTCAGGCATAAACTCTTCAACTAATTGCACTGAAATTTTACATAGTAATTGTTAGGGTATCTGGTATGAATATAGGCCTACTTTTAGTTAAAAATTCCTCAAGGTTACGCCCCACTGGCCTCTAAATCAGCAAACAATCCTATCTTAGTCTCGAAACAGAGTTAAATGAATTAAAATAGCCTGTCAAATGTAATCAACTGTTCTGTGGAAATATTATATTATGACAGCACCACCATGTTTAATTAATTTAACCCCTATTTTAATTATAATATTTTCGTTTCGTAATCAAAATTTAACTGGTACTAAACTCCTGTTCTCAGTCCTAACATGTAAGTATATTTTCATCATCGTGACAATGCAAACACAACAATGGCATTGGAAATATCTTAGAACAAAGGAAGACGCAAGAGGTTAAGTTAATTACGCTTTGTGACGGAAGTAGTTTTCTGAGATCTATATACTATGTATATATTTTTGGTTGGGACAATAAAGTAAATTCAAATTTTACACCATAAATACCTTAGATCGAAAGTAAACGCTTTTTAACAAGAGTATGTTTCTTAGATGTTTTTGACCGAAGTAGGCTTCTCAGTCCTAAGTAGGTATATATCCTTCGTCGGGATAACGAAACAAACTCAACTATGGCGCTGGAAGTATATTAGACTAGAAGTAGACCACAAGAAATAAGCGGGTTTATCTAACCAAAATAGTTTTTTTGAAACTTATGTAATATGTATATATTTTCTTGATGAGGACAACGAGGCAAACTCGGTTGTGGCATCGGAAATATAATTAATTTGAACCAGAAATACTCTTATACACGCCAAATGTGATATAAGAGTTAGTTCCTCAACCTCGATCGTCTAACCATGAACACTGAAAAAACACGATCCTATCGTATGCCTACTTACGTTTGAAAAGTATCATACACGACCATCATATTACATTATAAGTGCTTTGACAAAGTAAGATACGGACTCTGAGTTTAAAATCCGCATGCGATGCCGCTGGTAACAGCTAGTATAGTATAAACTTCAACATCTAAGATTTCCTGTGTTCGTAAATGATATGTATTTATTTCATAATAAAACAAGTATTTTTGGAAATTGCAATTCTTCACCAAAAAGAATAGTTTACTCTTGGAATTATAATAATAATAATAGATAATAATATGCGTAAAATGAACTGGAATGATAAAGTAATTCGTGTATCGCAGTAACAGTAATGGCTGAAATAACCTACCTCGTCGTAATGCACAAAGTTGTCTGATGGTTGTATTATGTATCGAAATGTGTCTACTGAAGCAACAAATATGTTCTTAGAAGTTCATCTTTAGGATAAGTTAGATAAATTGACTTGTCGAACCGAACTTACTCTACTTTCTACCTGACTTTCACCAAACTCGTATTAACTGAGTTTATTCATCTCTTGTTAACTTTACTGTTTCTTATAAAATTCGCATAAATATTCGTATTATCTATTAGTAAATCCGTATTAAATTATGTAACACCGAACGTCCAAAACATTTTGCTCTGACCGTCTTCCCTTTATAAACATTGATTGAATGAGTTCGGAGAGTAACATTGATTTCAATGAAAATTTATAGTTCTTAACAACTAAAATTGTCATTTTGTTGATTTTTTTCGGAGAGGGTTGTCGTGGGACGGCTAATATTTTAAAATGTATCATGTTGTGATATTTATCCTTATAGGTATTAACAAAATAAGCAAAATAGTGTCAACCATAGAGGTTTATATGATCATCCTGTGGTGGAAATGTGGCCAAGTGCGTTTACTAAACAATGTATAAATAATTATAATCAAGGAATATTATTATTATAATAAATAATTATAATAATATAAATAATAATTAAGGATCCTACAGGACCTTTTGGGAATCGTATTGTCCGTTCGTCCGTCCATACGTGCGATAACTCCTGAAGACTTGAAACTTAGTAAATGGGGTCGTCTTGGTCCAAGAAAGAAAGCTATTGATCTTTGAGTGAGAAGGTCAATTGGCTGACCGTTGGTCTGTCACTCCGCCTCCTTCGTTACGTCCTGTTGGGTCCTTCGGTACTCCGTTGTATCGGTTTATTTTAATTGTTAAAGACTTGGCATATATTGTTGATGGTATGTACTTGCGACTGCCTGGCAAGCGGGTGCTGGTTCAGCTGGTTGTTGGGATATCCTGATCGTTTGCGTCATCTATCCTCCCGACACCTAACATCGCCTGATCATGCTGCCTCTTCTTGTGAACCCCGTTCCACTCCACTGTCTTTGCTGCCTAAACCAGATCACCAACAGTGCCCTCCTGCTGCTGCCATGAAGTTGTCATCGTCCCTTTGGCCGTCACACAGGAGTCAATCAACAGTAGCTTTGATGAAAATAGATTGTCTCAATAAAACTTGTGCTTGACAGTTGAAGTAAAAGTAGGATAAAGGCACCAGCGCTAGACCAAACTTACTCTTTAGAGAGTGGGTTTAGACCAGCGGCTTCGCGAGCTATTGATTTAATTTGGCTTAAATTGGTTGTGAACTCCCCAACTCGTGTATCTGGTACGACGAGTTACAAATATTCCACAGGTGAGAGTCTCTGTACTTGTCGCCATCTCAGACCATCATGCTCAGGGAGGACACCGTGATCGCTGGGTGTTCCTTAGGTGCCGAAGCCGATCACGGAACATTTTCCTACCAAAATTCAAAGAGTCACTCGTAATCAAAACATTGTACAGCTCAGGGGACTTGATAGTGATTCTTAAACTTTCTCAATCACTTCCAGGATGCAAATGAGATGTACAATGCGTTCAATTAACGTTTTATATTTTACTTGGACATCTCGTGTCCCTTTTTAAAAAACCATTAAAAAACCCCCTTCAAATAAAAAAAAACCTGTTGGGTCACTTGTGATATTCTGATATCTTGAGTGATTCTATCACTTTATTTATATCAGGACAGAAAATGAAAATTAAAAAAAAATTCCGAAATTAAAGTATAGTGTATAGGCAAGTCATATAAGCCACAAATGCTTACGGTATTGAGACAAATTTATTATTATTTGTTATTAATACCTGATCGATAACTAATAACTCGTCAAAGCCATCCGAAAAATCCAATAACATCCTAATTTATAACAGTGACCAAAAATAGGATCATACAGTGGTTACTGAATTCTTCAGTGAATATTTCATCTTGTTAGCTATTCCAAATAATAAAATTAAAGATTTATCCACACGTATAGAATTTTCCAGTAAGTCTTGTGACATCCACTTCATATCATCGTGGCTATTTAAACAATGCTCCAAACAATTGATAGCACTATCCTTGCATAATCAGCAATTATCTTCCTATTGAAATTTTGCCTGCCACCAGCAAACTTTTTTTAATCTTTGTAGCACGATTGGGATTTTTTACGTTTCATCTTATAGATGCAAAACAATATAGATTTAGACAAAAAATCAACAGTCGATGCATTCACAAAACTTGTGGAACTTGTCGATGGGTTGGAGAAGAGAGTACATTGGCTCAGCATATTTCTTGACCTCTCTAAAGCCTTTTAATGTGTGCACCATGTGACACTGATGCACCAGTTAGAGGAATACAGCATTCGAGGTTTGTCGCACAGATTTATCTCATTATGATGAGTAATGAGATAAATCTGTGCGACAAACTCTCTCTAATATATGTATTAGAGACTGAGTCCAGTGAGTACAGGTCAAGAATGTTCGGTCTGCCTAAACTAACATAACCAAAGGTGTCCGTCCTTCAGAGATAATTCTTGGTCCAATTCTTTTTAATCTCTGTCAGTCAACGGACTGTAGTACCTCCAGCATGGTAGTCATTCAGTACACTGATGACACGACTATTTTTATAAAAGGAAAAGTCTGCAGCTGAACTAGAAATATATAAAAAAAAAAAAAAAAAAAAAAAAAAAAAAAAAAACTTAAATAAAGGTTCATCAAATTTTGAACAAAGCAAAAACTGTTGGTGGAGTTCCTTAGAATTCTCCTCGACGGGGGATTGACTTGGAATGATCACATTGACAGCGTTTGCTCTAGAGTTAACTCAGGCATTTTTGACTTGCTTACCCTAGCACAATTTTGTGCCCTGGAGGTCTTGAGAACACAGCCTATTTTGGCCTATTTTGACTCAACAATATATAAGTACATTCTTCAACCGACCCCCTTCACAAGTTGCTGTCAAAGAAATTAATTGCCTCCCTGATTGCATAACAAATCAAAACCAGAACCTTCTCAAAACTTGTTTAAAACATCTTTAGGTGTCAAGTGCATTTTACACAGTTGAGAAGTTTTTCCAATGCCGTTTGGATAATCTGTAATTAACCCCCACCCCGATATCCTGGTGTTAAGGTGTGAATGAACAGTGCATGACTGTTAAAAATGTGTCTGAATGTGTTTATGTGTTAAGCGTTAGGTTAGAAAGACAAAGCCTTCACAAAATCTAATTGTATTGTTGCAATAAAGGTGTATTATTGCAATACATGGTACATTTATTTCATTTTATACAATGTTTAGAGGCGACTAGCCCGTACAAACAGATTGTAATAATTTAACTAATACGGAGAATATAAACTTTTTCATAATTGCTCCATCAGACTTTGTGTGATTCAGTATTTATTTAAATTAAATTAGGCTATTGCCGATTATATAAATTTGTAAAAGTCGTTTGACATGTGTTTGCTCTTACGATCATATGTTAGTTTGATTTTTTTAACTCATATTTTACTTAAACGGTGAAATAAAAAATAATTGAATGGTAAAATATGTGGTATAGTTTGGTAGCATACTCATCCGACAGGTGATAGATTCGGTTTCGATTTCCGACGAAGCAAATTTCTTTTTTTGATTCAATCTGTATTTCAATCTATCAAAGCACAATCTATACTGCTTATTAGATATATATATATATATATATATATATATATATATATATATATATATTCTAATAGGCAGTATAGATTTTGCTTTAAAAAAATGCACAATGTGTTTTTTCCAGAAGTACATTTTATGCTAGAGTACAACTATAGTACACTTTTACAACATTAATATTGCTTCACATGTACAGCCAATTCGAATTTCACAATGATCTAACTACTGTATTTATAATTTTATAAAGTTTACCCGACTTACTGTTTCTGGCGTGAAACTAAGGTGTAAAGTACAATACTGTACATATTTTAAACAAGTAATACATATTATTTGACCTCTATTTCAGCGAAATGTCACGTATACGTAATTACAGAGTTAAATATCACAATATTTCACTCCTGGCATTACGGTTTCTTGCAGTAAATCCATAACAGTCATAGAGCGGAAACCTCTCTAATTAAGGAAATTCATCTCAAAGGATTCATTATGAATAATTAACATTCTCTCAGCTGTAGCAGCACTAAATGAATAATACAAAAATTAATTATGAGTTTTATTCAAAAAAAGCAGATACATTTAAAATTATTCAATTAAATTTTCAAAATGTTTAAAATTTGTAGGATTAATGTATACTTTAAATTTCTTTATACTCTCATATTTGTTGTCTTATTGCTATTTTATTATATTTAAAATTCATTCTCTTAAGTTGTGGACTGCAATCTACAACACGAATATTCGTTTTAAATTAATTGATCAAATATTTACTTTCCTCTCCACCTTTGTACTTCTATACTGCTGAATCTGTCCCGACATTATGTACTCTATGATGTAAATATCCTAAATGACTACTTCTTTATAGACTAAGTTATGTATTTCTAAGTAGTAATCACAGAGTAATTGTTTCAGGTAAGTTGAACAGAATGACACATCCACATGAATTTCGTGACGGTAAGTACTGCTATGCTAATAATTTTCTCAAAAGATTTACTCCTAATAATTGTTAAAGGTTGATTTGATCTAATTGATTTTTGATTGGTGAGAAATTGAACATTTACAAGCATAAAGATACCTTTATTTATAAAAAAAGAAATCTTTTTATTATTCAATAAGGAGTTGTAAGCATTTAAAATTTTATTTAGGATATTATCTTTTTATTTATCATATTATTATTAGAACATCTCAGCATATTTATGTGAGGTATCTTGGATGCAGATTAAATTTGTATTGTTCTTGTTTGAAAATAGCAGGATATCTCAAAAACTAATTAAGACTTCAAGGTTTGCTACATTAAACCTCATGTCTACTACAGGCAAGATCAATTTCTGCAATAGTACATTTCTGGCCGTGGAATTTGGCTGATCATTAGCGAAACCTAATCGACCGTAAGACATCTCAATGAGGAATAGACTACATAATGTTGTATGAAAGTATTTGTACATAGATAATATCGAGTTCTGTTTTGCTTTTCGCTCTTTGAACGCCCGATATAAATATTAATATACCCATGGTTTCATTTTGTGTCGTTGTTTAAGATTCACAAACACGTCTAAAAATGTATTCCTGTAAGAGTTATGTCCACGGTAAAGTGATAGTTTCTATTAACGATTATACGGTTTCCCTGTGAGGTTTTACAACCACTGTCACACCTTCCCAGCTGCCATAAAACTAAGAGTGTCATAAACTGGGGCATGGGGCAGGGGAAACTATTTGGGAAGTTAATGGCCAATTTAGTTCAGATAAACAATTTGTTGAGTTGATGAATTATTTATGCTTTAAATCTGTAGATGCGAAAAGAAGTCTCTACAACTTCAATAAAAAAAGCTTTAAAACTAGAATATATATATATATATATATATATATATATATATATATATATATATATATATTTATCGTTTTAAAATTATTATTAATTAGATTTTCTTTAAATAGATTTTCATTGTATTTAACCATTATGTAAACATAATATCGGCAAATCTAATAAACTTTGTTCGTATTGTGTTCATGTTTAAAACAGTGTTGGCTATTATCAACAATTATTATTTGACCTGCTAATAATAGTGTCCTATCTTTTGAATTACATTAAACATTTTAATTTTAAAATGATTTTGTAATCCAAACCTTCAAATAAAACCAAAAAAATTGTTGAAGACCTAATATTAAAAATGTTATATTTTAAAAAAATACATATTGTGTTCAAAAGCATATTTTAACTGTTAGTTTGACGAATAAAAATAATCTGTAAATAATATAATTTTAAAATGTTTAAGATTGAAATAAAATTGTTACTTTATTTTGTATTTATTATATTTTACTTCATTTTCATATTAAAGTGAGAAGTTAAATTGTAAAAAATCTACGTAATTTATGGAAAAATGTAAAATAACACAAATAAACAGACTAACGTGTTGCCTTTTTACTTAATTTGTGATGTTTAGAAAGGTCATGTTTCCAATCCGTGAGAGATACTCGTGTATTGCGCAACATTAATCCCCTTACTTCAGCATTATCGCACTCAGGTATTCACTTTGAGTTCTATCAAGGCACATTATGGCATTACCGGTTTACACGAAAGCGACGCAATGTATACCTCTACCTAATTCTAAGACCGATCTCAGTCCGCTAGCATTGCTTGTTACCCCGTTTGCAGCATGGTGAAGTTCTATAAATATTAAAAGTTAGCTTTGCAGTATTTATTTCCCATAAATAGCCTACGAGGTAATATCAGGTGGTTAAGTTCAAGTTCATGAAGTTTTTTCCCAGATTCCAGACTAGACCATAATAACAGAATATTGTGGTTAGCAATGGTTTTTAATCATTAAATCACTTAATTTTTATGACAGCCAGATAAATAAAGAAGCGTAAGTGTAAACTTTATGTTATGTTTGTAATAACCCCAAATTTTTGCTAAATGCAAGACGTCACGTCAGTGTAATTTTTTGTTGTTATTACAACACCAAAACCAGTTTAAGACATTTTCAATTGAATCAAATATTACAAGAGTGTATATTCTTCAGTTAGCCTGACTTACTTTTAACAACAACGGATTGGTTGTTCTTATGATCAGTAAAATAAAATTGAGTGGAGTAATGTATGGAGGAGAATCTGTAACAATAATTGTCTTTCGTCCTCAGTCTCGAGTAAAACAAAACAACAGCTCTTTATAGAGATTAGAGAGAATACGAACCCAGATTGTTTATCTCGTTGCTCTGGCCTGTGGTAGAGCACATCCTAACAGCTGTTGTTAGAGATTAAATCAGATTAGTGAGATTACGAACCCAGATTGTTTATCTCGTTGCTCTGGCCTGTGGTAGAGCACACCCTAACAGCTCTTGTTAGAGATTAAATCAGATTACGAACCCAGATTGTTTATATCGTTGCTCCAGCCTGTGGTAGAGCACACCCTAACAGCTCTTGTTAGAAATTAAATCAGATTACGAACCCAGATTGTTTATATCGTTGCTCTGGCCTGTGGTAGAGCACACCCTAACAGCTCTTGTTAGAGATTAAATCAGATTAGTGAGATTACGAACCCAGATTGTTTATCTCGTTGCTCTGGCCTGTGGTAGAGCACACCCTAACAGCTCTTGTTAGAGATTAAATCAGATTAGAGAGATTACGAACCCAGATTGTTTATCTCGTTGCTCTGGCCTGTGGTAGAGCACACCCTAACAGCTCTTGTTAGAGATTAAAACAGATTAGAGAGATTACGAACCTAGATTGTTTATCTCGTTGCTCTGGCCTGTGGTAGAGCACATCCTAACAGCTCTTGTTAGAGATTAAATCAGATTACGAACCCAGATTGTTTATCTCGTTGCTCTGGCCTGTGGTAGAGCACACCCTAACAGCTCTTGTTAGAGATTAAATCAGATTACGAACCCAGATTGTTTATCTCGTTGCTCTGGCCTGTGGTAGAGCACACCCTAACAGCTCTTGTTAGAGATTAAATCAGATTAGTGAGATTACGAACTCAGATTGTTTATCTCGTTGCTCTGGCCTGTGGTAGAGCACACCCTAACAGCTCTTGTAAGAGATTAAATCAGATTAGTTAGATTACGAACCCAGATTGTTTATCTCGTTGTTGTTATTTAGCTGTAGAGAAATTACATAGACATTCTTCGGGTTCATGGTATGAATATAGACCTATTCTTATTTCTAAAATTTCTCCTACGCCCCAATAGTCTCTAAGGTAGTGAAAATTCCCATCTTGATCTCTAAGGTTGTGAAATCATGATTGAAAGAGACTGTTAAATGTAATCAACTGTTCTGTGTAAATATTTGTTATGACAGCAAAACAATTTGTTTAATTAAAATTGTGCCACTACTTTCAATTTGCTTTCATTTATAGTATGAAAACATGGAGTAATCTTAATAGAAACAACACTTCTTATTTCAAACCTTTTCTTCAACTGCTATTATGCACAGAATACGAAAATATCCAGATAATAAAATAAAATGATTTAGTACAAATATAATTTCAACTGTACAGTTTAGCAAATATTCAGTATGCAATACTAGGTAAGTTCTGTAATCAAGCAGAAATTAAAGGCAAAGTTACTAACTTTAGCTATAAACTACTGTTACGAGTAACCATATTTAAACCATTTTAATCACAACATAATATCTTAGACGGGAAGTAAATCGTGAGCCGAAAGGAATCACTTTTTCATCGAAGTTGGTTTCTGTTGGTATATACGAGTATTTTATTCATGTAGGAGGTAACAAAACCGAATAGCCTATATGATGTTGGAAATACTTTAGACTGAAAGTTAGTTTGAACAGCCAATGAATAAATTTTCTTGATCGGGGCATTAGGCTAGGCAAACTGGACAATGGGTCATTTATTCGTACTAGCAATGTTTGATCTTACACGAGCAATAAACATTATATTAACTATTGAACTCTTAACCATGGACACTTAATTAAAAGTATTAAATCTGTGTACGAGTACACTTCTGTTTGACTTCATCAGAGGGCTTCATCATATTACATCATAAATGCTTTGACCAAGAAAGCTACGCTCTTTGATTTTGTAACCTGCATGCGAAGATGCTAGTAACTGCTAGTTATACAATGTTGTAATAAGTAAATTTTCAATATATTTTTATTTTTTAATAACTAGAGTTCAACTCTAACGGTATCCTACTTCGCTTATAAGGAAACGTAACAGTTCGAATATTGGATAGCCTGATTTATCTTAAAAGTATACATGTTTTTAATAAACTATCAGCTAACAAGTATTTGATGTCTAGGATTATTACACCGATTAAATGGCTTTAGATTACTTGAGAAATTATTAAATACTTTTGTAGGGATTTAAAGAATGAATAAGGAGAATTTTTTAAACACATTATATTTAATTATTATTTAAACATTCATTGTCTCACTAAACTTTATTTTTAAAGCTTTTACTAGTGTAATAAAAGTAAATGATACGGATATCTGAAACACGTCTGGAAGAACAAAATACTAACCGTTCGTTCAACTTGCAACTAATTACACTAGATAGAGTCTCCATTCTAATTGTCCGAGAATTTACCCCAATCAGTGTGTTTGTTATCCACCAAGCAGTTTCCCAGTGTCCTAGTATTACCTCCTCTGATTTAGTTTAAATGCATATGTATCCAGCCCGTATCTTTGATATGTAGTTCTTAAATTCAATATAATGTTTAATTTATTTTTCTCCTCATTTCAAATATTTTATTTAACACTTTCCTGTATCCACATATAATCATGATATCAATTACACTCCTCCGGACTCGAGTACGAGCTTTCAGAAGGGTTGTTGATACATTTCTTTATCATTATTATTGACCGGTAGCAAAAGCTATCACTTAGGGGCTGCAAAAGATTAATTTCTATCCGGTTCACACAATATCTCAAGAACAACTGAGCTATAACTTGAACCTGTGCATGAAATTTCATTTCTTTATACGCAACATCGATTTCGATGTAAACATTTTTACTTATTGTTATGGGTAATGAGAAAACCGCTGGGTAAATAAATTTTTAAACAAACTGAGTAAAATCATATGACATTTTAACATGTGAATTAGTAACCTAGTAAAATGGGATGTAGAATGTTTGTATGAAACCTCAATAACAACAACGTGTTGTGGCGTCCTCCTGTCTTGTAGCAATATGTATAATAGTGTATTGCATGTGCCATGTATACTCTATAACAATTTGTACGCTGACCGACACATGGACGGGTTTAACTTATTAACTTATTAAATTATTAACTTATGTTTTAATGTAATTTTAGGCATTGTTGGAATTCGGAATAAAATAAACTGTCAGTTACTCAGTTTGTAGTTAAAACACCAATAAACCAACAATTTGTTAATGAATGTTGTAGGATTGCATAAAAATAATATAGGTAAAGGATTATAGATATTTTCATTGTATATGCAGAATTATTAACTTATCTTCATTTTTAATGTAAATCATCATAACGCATCAGAGTGGGTAACATAACATTAAATACCCAGTGTCCACTTTCAGTAATTATACAATACATTAGGAAACGTATAAATGAACGTGTGTAAATATCTTTGTTCAAAAATTAACGTGTTTATAACCAGTTTACAAAATGTTTGGTGACATATACAACACCTGTATACTGTTCTTAGCTTGGAGCATATTAAGGTAAAATTCAGATTCTCTCCACTTGTTACAATCCTTGATTTATATGTAAATATTCTGTTATATTTCCCAATTTATTTTGCAAAGCCTTGGAATCTCACCTGTTAAGGTGTTTCAGTTGTTCGGACTTTCACCTGGTTTGTTAATGTCCAAAGACAAAGCTCACCAGGATTCTGTCAGTTGAAAAGGATGACACCAGATTGCGTCTTGACTTGTATCTATCTACCAGAATAGATTTCACTTTAGTTATATATGCGCACATCTAAATTCCAAAGTGAGTGTACTTTGATCTGTTGTTACTGTATTGAAGATAAGTATTACTTATATTTAGTTCTTTAGATCCGGTAACTAAATATTGTTATTCATATTCCGATATTATATTTTTATTTTAAAAACTGAAACCAAACAATACAGTGATGTTTCGTGCTCATGTAGGCATTTTTAATGCCTAGATATAAATTTTTAGTTTAGTCATATAAATTTCTTGTCATTATAGTAGATTTAAAATTTTAAAATTGGCCTTATTGCTCAAAAACGCATTATCGAAAAAATGTTGTCATTTATATTCTATTCAAATGTGTTTCTATTCAAACGTAGTGTTACTGATTTCTTGTTTCACTGAACTATGGCAAATGTCCGGAAAAATCCTGTTTCCTTCATAATCCTTCCATCGTCAAAAATAACCTTCAAACAAACAAATGTGTTTATAGCGATTTCCTATTATTTTATGTTTTTTTATGCTTATAAGCTAGGTTACTCCTTATAAGTATCAAATGTCATATGTATACACAAGATATCATGTATTGTACGGCTTCAGAACTATAACTATGCACACAAATTGGTCTGCTATATTTATTGTAAGTCCGGATAAAGGTTGCGGCATACGGCTCAAGGTAAGGTGGTGTAATCGGCTTTCAGATTTAATATTCTTTTTAATTTTTGAAGGAAATTTCGATCTAAGCCTCTGTAAGACGCCATTTTTAAAGCCTGTGGAAAGGTAGGAAAAGGTTGTTTTATCATTCTATGAGGTAGGTATGTGATGCAGAATTTAAGGGTATTTTAAAATTATGCCCTGAGAAAGACCATTGAAGATAAAAATGATATTTTTGAATTGAATCCCTTCGATTTTCTGAATGATGAAATGTTTTCTACAAGAAACACGTTTCTAAGAAGCAGCCAACTTGTTAAAGACCAGTCCTTCTTAAAACCGTGTCGTTGTTTGTCCATCTGTCTGTGTGTCCGTTGATACGTTAACTCTTGACAGGCAGGTGCTTGAGACTTGGACCTTGGTAGATAGAAGATCTGTATTGATTTTTGGATCCCAAGGTCAAAGGGTAGTATCTATCCGTCTGTAGTCTTTCGGGGACCTTAAATACTCCGTCGTATTGGTTTACTTATTTATATTTACTGTTAACACCTGGTTTGTAAATTTCAGAAGTAATCTAGCATATATTACTTCTAAAACTAAAAAATAATTGACAAATGACAATAACTCGTAACTTCCCAGGAGTGATGATTCTTTAGCAGGATAACAATCTGGGTTCGTAATCTCTATAATCTGATTTAATCTCTAACAAGAGCTGTTAGGGTGTGCTCTACCACAGGCCAGAGCAACGAGATAAACAATCTGGGTTCGTAATCTCACTAATCTGATTTAATCTCTAACAAGAGCTGTTAGGGTGTGCTCTACCACAGGCCAGAGCAACGAGATAAACAATCTGGGTTCGTAATCTCACTAATCTGATTTAATCTCTAACAAGAGCTGTTAGGGTGTGCTCTACCACAGGCCAGAGCAACGAGATAAACAATCTGGGTTCGTAATCTCTCTAATCTGTTTTAATATCTAACAAGAGCTGTAAGGGTGTGCTCTACCACAGGCCAGAGCAACGAGATAAACAATCTGGGTTCGTAATCTCACTAATCTGATTTAATCTCTAACAAGAGCTGTTAGGGTGTGCTCTACCACAGGCCAGAGCAACGAGATAAACAATCTGGGTTCGTAATCTCACTAATCTGATTTAATCTCTAACAAGAGCTGTTAGGGTGTGCTCTACCACAGGCCAGAGCAACGAGATAAACAATCTGGGTTCGTAATCTCACTAATCTGATTTAATGTCTAACAAGAGCTGTTAGGGTGTGCTCTACCACAGGCCAGAGCAACGAGATAAACAATCTAGGTTCGTAATCTCTCTAATCTGTTTTAATATCTAACAAGAGCTGTAAGGGTGTGCTCTACCACAGGCCAGAGCAACGAGATAAACAATCTGGGTTCGTAATCTCACTAATCTGATTTAATCTCTAACAAGAGCTGTTAGGGTGTGCTCTACCACAGGCCAGAGCAACGAGATAAACAATCTGGGTTCGTAATCTCACTAATCTGATTTAATCTCTAACAAGAGCTGTTAGGGTGTGCTCTACCACAGACCAGAGCAACGAGATAAACAATCTGTGTTCGTAATCTCTCTAATCTGATTTAATCTCTAACAAGAGCTGTTAGGGTGTGCTCTACCACAGGCCAGAGCAACGATATAAACAATCTGTACGTATATTGCTTTACAGTCGTTTCGAGTTGTTGGATATTATTAGTTTTAACTCGTAAAAGTGTACCCATTTGAACGTTTTGCTTACAATTCGCTTCCATTGTACAATATTTTACTCTTGTTAGCTGTTAAGTGATTTTACTCTAATACTTCCTGTTTACAGATTAAATATTCCATATTTTTCTATACTTTCTACAATATATGTATTTAAAGTGTCCTTTTGTTGTATAAACTCCAGTAAATATTAAGTTGCTTAGGTTTAAATATTTAATCGTTATTCGTTGACAAAAGGAAACTTTAAAGATTGTACACTACAGTAAGACTAAATATTATTGCAGAGCAGTGGCAGTGTCTGGTGAGTTGAGTAGAAGTCTGTGTCTCGGAGATAAACAGACGTCGGCACACAAGACAATACCTGTCTGTTATATACGGTTCGTAGTTGTACTCTTGAAATGCAAATACTACGTTTTCTTCTTAATGAATTAATAATTAAATCTTCTTATTTCCATTCATTAAAAGTTTTTAAGTGAATATGTCGTATTTTGAAGATCTTGAGAATCCTTTCCTCTTCCTTTTTGTTATTTGTTATATCGATAACATCGACCTACGGTTAAAAAGTACTATACTAATACAACCTCATTCTCATTTTTTATTTTTTCATTTTCTGATATATTTTAAACAAAGCATAACTCTATTTTGGACATTAAATGACGAATTTTAGATTTATACGGGTAGAAACAAAGGCATAAACAATGGCAATCCTTTATCAGGAGCAAACCGAGAAAATGACGAATAACTGTCTGGAGTCGACAGCTGCCATGTATCCTGTGTCTCATCAGCAACACCCGTCTCTCACTCTGATCCCAGAACATTAATTAATATTGTCTGACCCTGTTGCGGGGCTCATGACTGCTAATAACTGTCTGGAGTCGACAGCTGCCATGTATCCTGTGTCTCATCAGCAACACCCGTCTCTCACTCTGATCCCAGAACATTAATTAATATTGTCTGACCCTGTTGCGGGGCTCATGACTGCTAATAACTGTCTGGAGTCGACAGCTGCCATGTATCCTGTGTCTCATCAGCAACACCCGTCTCTCACTCTGATCCCAGAACATTAATTAATATTGTCTGACCCTGTTGCGGGGCTCATGACTGCTAATAACTGTCTGTAGTCGACAGCTGCCATGTATCCTGTGTCTCATCAGCAACACCCGTCTCTCACTCTGATCCCAGAACATTAATTAATATTGTCTGACCCTGTTGCGGGGCTCATGACTGCTAATAACCGTCTGGAGTCGACAGCTGCCATGTATCCTGTGTCTCATCAGCAACACCCGTCTCTCACTCTGATCCCAGAACATTAATTAATATTGTCTGACCCTGTTGCGGGGCTCATGACTGCTAATAACTGTCTGGAGTCGACAGCTGCCATGTATCCTGTGTCTCATCAGCAACACCCGTCTCTCACTCTGATCCCAGAACATTAATTAATATTGTCTGACCCTGTTGCGGGGCTCATGACTGTTAATGACTGCAAAGTGGTGACATATTTTTCGTTTAACATTCCTTTGAGTTTCATTTCTTACTTCCAAGGACAATCTTATAATTATATCAAAGTTGTACGTAGTCCTTTGCAATTGGAAGCTAACATCGTATTAGGCTTTATCTTAGTACATTTAGACAGATTGGCAAGCATGAAAAGAACTCATTCCACTTTACTACAAAGTTACTCCCATATCTCTATCATTTTTTACAATCCAATGTTACTAGTTCTGACTATTGAACATTACTAATACAGTAAAAATCATGAGATATTTTACCTTGCTGCGGGGAACCATCTTCAGTCAACAGATGGAAGCGAAACTGGCAGAGCCAGTAATAAACATCTGCTTTTTTTAAAGGAGGGTATATGGGACGGATCTGTGTCAAGATTGGTAGCAGAGTAACTAGCCTTTGATCAATTAGTGATCAACGGCTATAAAATAATAAAATGATTAAACGTTATTTATTATCACAGGCTGCCAGTTTTTCACGTTTAATAAACAAAAAGACCAACAAAATAGACATAAAATTATCATGGTATTTTTATTATTTCGCTGCCCTTCCACTTTGATTCACACCAAAATTAGCATGTCTGAATTAATTCTTTTCTACTAGAAAATTCTTCTTTAAATTTCACGGAAAGCTAGGTTGTGTTCTTATAAAGATCAAGTGGGACTATTAATACGATTCCAACGTTTAACCATGACACTAAAGATTCTACAGTTTAGTGTAGGCTCGGTACACGCCTTCCAGTGTTGATCAAAGCAGGCTATTGGGCCGAAGCTTGAGTAGTAAATCATGCATGTGCAAACATGAGTTTAATTAGTTTGACCAGCAAACATGTCCCACAATAGCAGCTGAATATCACTGTTAGTTGACAGGTTCAAGTTTATTATATTATTAGTAGTCCATTTGCTTCATTTTACCCTCGAATGAAAAAGATTAGACACCCGAGTTTGAAAATTAACCACAGACCAGTTGGCCTACAAGTAAAATTTAATAATTTCAGGTAGTTTGGTCGTTCGAGCGGCCGGCCTTGCTAAACTGACAAAACCCTGCTCAGTCAAATCGGTATTAAGAAACTTGTTAAAACAGTGCTTTACAAAGTTACACGTCCATGATCATGGCTGTAACGGATGAATTACGTGCCATTACAAATTTGTTTGTATTTTAATAATGATTTCTTACATAAAGTTTTTAAATTATAAGCTCTATAATTGTATTTATACCTATTTTAAAATAAAATCTTATGTATGTGTTTTGAACACATCAGAACTGTTACATTCATGTTATATTCATACATTACTGTTAACTGTTATACAGCAGTTATCTTCATGGGCATTTTTATCTCAACAAAAGATAATGTAAGATAAACCTGATCCAAGGTCATGTAATTTGTGTGCTATTAATTAGAAAACTCTGGGAATTTACTTCTTCTTCCGCCTATTTAGTTGTTCAATATTTAAGCATAACAAACGGAAATGTTGAGTTATACATCAAAACTGTTTTAAATTAGTTAACTACGAATATTTATGTACTTCTACGATTTAACTGTTGTATGCTAGTGTTAGAACAAATTTTTATTATTTAAATTTTTGTTGTTCTCTATTGGTAGCCTTAGATATCCTTAAAATTTAATTTGTCTGCTATAATTCTCTGTTATATTTGCCTAGATTTTAAAGCATAATACCGAATATATTTCAGAACCATGTCAGTGTCAATCATATTTTTAAAGACCTATAAACTATATACTAATATATTAAGTACGAATGGAAACCTTTCCCCTTTACAAAAAAACCATTTTTGTTAAAAAGCAGCATATTTAATGTGAATGTTCACTTGGCTATAAATATAATTAAATTCATAGTTAGGATAACATGCGAGCAAACGAATCCTCACAGAAATAAGGTCATTTCTCACAGCAGACAAAAGATAAGTTGTGCCAGCCTACTGAGTTCTAAGTGTGGCTGCTATGACTCACTGATTCTTGTCTATGTTACTATTCGTGCAAAATTTAAAATCTACAGATGATATCTTCCGGATAGATTAGCTACTACATTACTACCTTAGTTTCTATGCCAAATGTTAAAATATCATATACTTGTACTCTGTTTACAAATTTATGTACTCTGAGATTTTCACTTCACCATCATGGTTACTCTTGAGAACAATGTAAAAAGGTTATGTAACATGTGAGTCTGGTATCATTTGTAGTCCGTGTAACAAAATCCCAAGAAGTGACATGGACTATTATCGAATGCAATGTTGCCTATGGACACGAAGCTTCATGAAAATTTTAAGTCATCGTTCTCGAGATGGAATGGAACGGATGACATCATTGTGTTTACATGCGGACAGACAAACACTAATGTAATTTTCCAGCCCTTGGAGTGATGGCTTCGCTAACGCTCCGCTCATTAATACATAATTCATGTATGTGTTATTCAAGCTACACTCCACATTCAAGAGAAAACATATTTTCCAAAATAGTGAGGTATTTCTAAAAACAATCAATATCATTGTTACTAAGTTAAACTAATAATTTAAGAAATTAATTAGATTGGATGAAGATGTTTTGTTTCTAAACAACCCCCCCGCCCAACCCTATGAAGATACTGTACCACACTGCCTCTGTGTGTTATTGCACAATACATAAATGAGGACACAGACTCCCACGTAGGAGGTGAATTCCGCACCGGTCACTTTGATCCTGGATATAGCGGTCTCTCCTGTCGTTTGAGGGATTTGATTGATACAGCAATCCGCCTTACTTATGTGTGCCACTGTGATACCATTGTCTGTCCGAGCATTGTGTGGTTAGTATGTCTATTTATAAATTTATTTCTAAGTTACTCTTGGATCCTGGATATAGCGGTCTCTCCTGTCGTTTGAGGGATTTGATTGATACAGCAATCCGCCTTACTTATGTGTGCCACTGTGATACCATTGTCTGTCCGAGCATTGTGTGGTTAGTATGTCTATTTATAAATTTATTTCTAAGTTACTCTTGGATCCTGGATATAGCGGTCTCTCCTGTCGTTTGAGGGATTTGATTGATACAGCAATCCGCCTTACTTATGTGTGCCACTGTGATACCATTGTCTGTCCGAGCGTGTGTGGTTAGTATGTCTATTTATAAATTTATTTCTAAGTTACTCTTGGATCCTGGATATAGCGGTCTCTCCTGTCGTTTGAGGGATTTGATTGATACAGCAATCCGCCTTACTTATGTGTGCCACTGTGATACCATTGTCTGTCCGAGCGTGTGTGGTTAGTATGTCTATTTATAAATTTATTTCTAAGTTACTCTTGGATCCTGGATATAGCGGTCTCTCCTGTCGTTTGAGGGATTTGATTGATACAGCAATCCGCCTTACTTATGTGTGCCACTGTGATACCATTGTCTGTCCGAGCGTGTGTGGTTAGTATGTCTATTTATAAATTTATTTCTAAGTTACTCTTGGATCCTGGATATAGCGGTCTCTCCTGTCGTTTGAGGGATTTGATTGATACAGCAATCCGCCTTACTTATGTGTGCCACTGTGATACCATTGTCTGTCCGAGCGTGTGTGGTTAGTATGTCTATTTATAAATTTATTTCTAAGTTACTCTTGGATCCTGGATATAGCGGTCTCTCCTGTCGTTTGAGGGATTTGATTGATACAGCAATCCGCCTTACTTATGTGTGCCACTGTGATACCATTGTCTGTCCGAGCGTGTGTGGTTAGTATGTCTATTTATAAATTTATTTCTAAGTTACTCTTGGATCCTGGATATAGCGGTCTCTCCTGTCGTTTGAGGGATTTGATTGATACAGCAATCCGCCTTACTTATGTGTGCCACTGTGATACCATTGTCTGTCCGAGCGTGTGTGGTTAGTATGTCTATTTATAAATTTATTTCTAAGTTACTCTTGGATCCTGGATATAGCGGTCTCTCCTGTCGTTTGAGGGATTTGATTGATACAGCAATCCGCCTTACTTATGTGTGCCACTGTGATACCATTGTCTGTCCGAGCATTGTGTGGTTAGTATGTCTATTTATAAATTTATTTCTAAGTTACTCTTGGATCCAGGATGAAAGTAACAATAATCTCTAAACATTAAACAATGTTTTGGAATGATTTCTGTAGGTGGAAAAAACTGTTGCAGTAAATCTCATTGTCAAGAGAGACCGGTAGAGGAAATTTTGGACCCACCAAAGTTTTTACAACACGTTTTGAGTTGTGAAAACCCCAAATCCGACTAATTGAAGCTTATAACAGACTTAAGATAATCTTAGGTATTTATTAAGGATTAAGTTAGTTTAAATTTATGGTGCTATTAAAAAATGTATTATTATATATTTTGAAATTTATTATGTGTTTGAGTCATAGTTAATATTTGGTAATTATATTTATAAATTACGTTATTTTCTCTGTAAAAGAGTATTAATTAATTCAAATAGGTCCTCATTGGCTCAAAATAATTTGTCTCCATTCTGTGGAACTTTTCGCTTAAGATGTTGAAACCGATTTTCAATAATTGGTAAAAAATAGGGTTCGGTTTAAAAATAGCTGTATTTTGAATTTTGGCAATTAAAAGAAATTTTCTTAGTTGTAAAGTCGGGATTTCTTTTGAGATGCTATTCTGAAAAAAAGAAAAACATACATTTTTTATTTATGAGGAATTTTAGACATTAAAAGTAATGCCTTGTTGGGATGATCTTAAAATCAGGTCCTCAAAAATGGCTGAAGAATAGGATATTAATTCGTTACGTTATATACCTGAATAACAGATGGTTGGTGAGAATGGCAAGTTTTAATTCATATACAATGTAATTTCATTTAGTAGTATATTGCTTCAAAAATTCCATTTTTAAGCTACGCAATGAAAAAGATTGTATTCCCTTAGGCCACACAAATCGTTAAAAAACATGTTATGTCTGAATTCATAATTTGTACAGATGCTATAAAATATTCACATCACTGTTCAACATTATCCGTTTGATTAGAAAATCGTACAATACTTTATAATTCATTTGGAGTGGTCAACCAACAGTTTCTAATTTAACTGTTTTCAGGGAAGTTATCGTGGCTGAAATACTGAATTTCAAAACAAATTAAAATACAGATGTGTGCAAACACATGAACACCAAAATAGGGAATAAAGAATTGGTTACATTTTCTTCCAGTCCTCGATCCTATTCCATAATCCAGCAACACTCGTAGACGCCAATGTAGTAGTCATTAGTCCGTACCATAGAGTAACATATTATACCATTATATCTATATAATAGGTTACTCTATGCTTCTACGTTTACCAGCGCTTCTAAATAATTATTTTATATTTAAGATATAACTCATGTTTATGCATAATGATACTGAGAATTTGAATGGTCTGTTTACTTCGTGGTGTAATTAATATTGTACAACGCATCGAGGGCATTCTACTGAAAGTCAGATTTTATTATTATGAACAATATTACTCTAATTATGTCAGGGGCGGGACGAGTGGAACACTGTAAACAACTTTTTACAAATATGAACTTATTAACACTCATTTACATTTACAAAAATTCTTACAAAAATTGGATTTTTTACTGGGAATAAAAAACATAATTATAATAAAAATTACCATTACACTTTGATTGACATCTCTCGGCATCGATTGGCAAAAACAGGCATGCGTTTAAAAATTTACTGTGTTAATTGTTTTAATTATCGTCCGGAGAGTGCTTGTTTTGCAAAGATTAACAGTTTTAAATCAAATTTACATTATTAACAAGGTAAAAACCCTTTTAGTTACATTCATGAATTTTTGGAGGCGCCTGTGAGAACATTTAGCTTACATACAGAATCGTAAAGTATGGAATGTTGCTCAGGGCTTTGTCTAGCCTGTAATACCTTACTGAGTGTCCTATCCTTCACAGACTGGTGTACTTGTAATCATCTTTGTAATTAAGTACTGTCTATATACCATTACAAGAATGTAGAACGCCACGCCACGTGACGTGTAACAGGCTTCGCCGAGGTTACATATCAAGTTTCTAGTCTATAGCTCATTTCATTCTCGAGTGTCCTGCGAACAGATAGACAGGCGGATATCGTACAGAAAATACAATTTTACATCGACCCGACTATTCTTTCCTCGCCGCATCCTGGCAGACAAAAGAAAAATGGTGTCATCCTACTTAATGGCAAGCTTCAATGACGCTCTCCAAATTCCATGGTTGGACATGCACCCTCGTGGAAATCATTCTTGTATATGTAATAGAAATGAATATTCGTACAAAACCTAAAATCTAGAGGTGGTTTTTCTCAAGATATCTTTCCATGTGATATATTCTCATTTTTTCACTGCTTTTTCAATCATTTTTTTGAAGTTCATAGCAGTGTGTAAATAATATAAGTTACGGTTAGGTAGGAAGGGTACTACGACGCAAGAGTGCTCTATAATTAAATCTTTTTACCGACTTTTAACATTGACTTTGTATGAATAAAAATCTCACATGATTCTACTTTGTTAATTTATACATTTATTTACTCCGCTATATTCCGTTTCCACTGTGGTTACGCATAAGACCAATGCAAACATATTCTCTTACGCTCAGCCAAATCACATGAAGTGTAGCTAATGCATAATTATCGAACTTTGTGTTGTCTAAATAAAAATTTAAGCTCATGAAAAATGTCAAGTACATATATGTATATACAAGGTGTTTGAAAAGTCTGGGTACGGCTTAATATTTTACAAACCATAGCAGATAACATCTATAAACTTTGCGCAGTGTCATATGGCCTTGTAAACTATTTTTCCTTGCTGTTACCATGACATGCCAACCATGGGGGGACGGCCCACAGAGGAAAACATGGAAATCTTAAATTAAAGCATGGGTCGATTGATACCTCATTTTAAAGAGCTCACTTAGTAGAGTTGAATGCCGCAAACCGCATCTCAAAAGGTTTATCCAAACAGAAATGGCGGGTTGTTTTAGGTACACATTGTGAAGTACATTATGCGCTGCCATTTCTGACTGGATCGTATTCTGAGATACGGTTTAGGCGGCGTTTCACTCTACTAACCAATGAGTTTCACTAATTAGTATTTATAAAAAATAACCAAAAATTTAATTCAAATTAAGTGGTAAGTTAACTATTTTACCAACAGAGTACAATGGTAAAACTTAAGTATTTATATTATCCACTTTAACTTTTTTTAAATTTTTAAACTAATTTATTTAAGAGGAACTTGGATATTTACTATTGTAAAAGTTTCCATTCATGGATGATGTCACTTTCTAATGTATTTTCACATAGTGAATAAAAATAGCATTGCTAGTGTGTAACTATGTTAATTCATAAACAATATAAAGAAGACGAATTCATTTTAGTTTTATTTATTGTGTTATAAATTTATGACATAATTTGCTAATTAAAAAAAGTCAGTGAAAACACACCGGTTAGTAAAGTGAAACTGGTATATATACTGTATATATATATATATATATATATATATATATATATATATATATATACATATATATATATATAGTATGTAGTAGTGTTAATTCGCTGAGATATCGTGTGGATAAACAGACAGACAGAAATTGATTTTATTCAGCCCCACGCCCACGGGTGATAAGCTTCGCTAGCGCTCACCCAATAGGTTTGCATATTTATACAGGAATGATCAATACCAATGAATATGTTTATTCTTTACCCTTATTGTATTCAACATACGAGTACAGTCCTCCAATGTCTGTTGATAAAGCGAAGCACTATTATCTGTGACACTCACAATGGCAGTGATATCGGTCACGTATAATATATGCGGGTGAGTGGGTCATTTACACAGGCTGGTTATCTGTTACATTGTGATGCTTTCTACTTACCATCATCCAGCGTCGCACCATTATGTACTGTGCCCGTTTTATCTATAGACTGTAGACAGACACGACAGAAGACCATTTCGTGTGCTTTCTGAAGGAGTTCATTTAATACCAGATTTAATGTTGGAGAGTATTCCCTTTCAAACGCTAGTAAGTTTGCACCTAAACGAACTATTTACTCATTGAACAGACATATGACAACTTACTGACTTTTTTCGTGTCGATCAAGAAAATATTGACATTTTTACTAAATTAATGCATATCGTATTGAAAAAAGTTAACAATCCCATACTTTGATAACATTGAAAAATTTGTTTGGAATTTTCTTATAGCTATAGTTTTAATAGCGGCAAGATTAAATTTGTATAAGATTAATCCAACCAACGTTTTTATTTACATTTATAAAAAATCCAAAATAATAAAAAGAAAAAGTGTATATGACGTGGTAGTAACAAATGGTAGTGTTTTTTCACATAATTCCTTGCTGCAAGTATTCTTACACAGTATATTTCTCAAATCCATATGTTGTCAACAAATAACTAAAGTTCTAGTAAACGTCGAAGCCATACTAAATCATGCAAGTGCGACTAAGAAAGTGTATTTGGCCGTAAACATTGCACTGCTTTCAACTTTTGTAGTACACGTGACTTTAAAATCATGGTCGGTTACAACCTTTCCTTTGGTTTTGGTTCTATCAACCAGATAAGCTTAACTGTAAATTTATAATATGTTTGGTTAAAAAGTTCTGTTTTCCGGAAAGGAAATCCGGAACTAATAACATTTAGTTATGTTAGGAAGCTATGTGTCGAATATTCAACCACAAGTTAACAACCAGATTTGGTCTTCTTTAGTTTTTAAACCAGTTGGAAAAGTAAAAACTTTCCAATTTAAATTTATTATTTAAGGGAAGTGTCCTCAATGTTTGCTTTCGAAAATATATGGGGAAGTTTAAAGCTACTATAAAACTCGCTTAATCACTTGAAATTTTATCTGATCCTATTCTAAGACGGATCCGATCATTTAAGGCTATTAGAGAATACATATTTTTTAAATAAACAATATCGATTGTACGGACGAAAATTTATTAACATAATAACTTAATTCTTAAAGTTACTTTCAAAATGTTCTAGTTTTATGCGATCAAATTTATGTACGATTTTTTTTATTTTTCATTAAGTCAAGCCCGAAACGGTCGAAATGTTTGCTGTAATAAAATAGTGCTATATAAATCTTGTCGTTGATATCCCAACTAATTGGTCAAATATAAAATACAAGTGTCAATAAGTAATGTCTCCTAACATCTTTTTTTAAGTAAGAAGATAAAATAAAAAAAAAAGAATTTAGCGACGTTCTGTGTCAACATTACACCTGTTCATATAATACCTAACATATTAATGTTCATCTTAGACATTTTATGTGATTGAATTCTTTCAAGCGAAAGGTTACCTATTCGTATCTCTGAAATACTTAAAATATGTATTGTGATGATGCAATGGTTGAGTTCGTCTCTGTAACGAAACTGAAGATCATAATTATCGACTTACGAAAAGCGAAGTAGCCATTGATAGTAGTGACTCAGCAAGTGTTTTGCTGATAGCATCCTTAAACATTGTACTGCATTCTCTCCGCCAGTAAAGTCAGTACGTTGACAATTATATAACTTGGTTACAACAAACATTCCGCATGGAGGGTATAGTGTCAATAGTTTCAAGGACCATAATAAAGAGAAGAAAACCAATAGCCTCTGAACACTTGCAGCGTTTTCATTCGAAATGAGAGGAATTTCTAAATGAATTTTTATTTTAAAAGGAACTGCGAGATCATCTCTGAATCTGGATTAAAAAGGTAGGTAACATTTAAACAATGTCAGATCATATAGGAAAATTAAGGCGGCTATTTTCTGGGATGAAGAGGGTGTAATTATGATTAGTTTACTTTTCTAGTTAAGAAGCGCACGAAACCCTGTCCAATACGTGAAACTCTCAAAAAGCTTCAAGGACATTTTCGCGAAGTGCCTTGAAAACTATGGTCGAAGTTCTTTTTTGCAAAACATTGCAAGACTACACACCAGTCGTCGCGTCACCGAAGACTGCAAAAACTGTATGGAAAATCTGTTCTAGTCCCCCATAGAGCCCTAACTGTAGAGCATCATCACATTTTCATGTGTCCGGACCACTAAAGAGGCTTATTATGGGTATTCACTATAAAGATGAGGAGGGTGTAAAAATGTTCGTGAGTAAATAGGTTACAAAAAACATGCATTTGCCTTGCTGAAATACACGCCTTTTGGAATTGTTAATCAAGACTGTGAGCAGAATTTTTAGTGGAAGGTTACAGTTTAATGGTCAATATTGTAATGTTCAACGTGTAAGTAATTTCATCTTAATTTCTTTGGAGAGAAATATGAAATATTGAGTACTAAAATTTCCAACAAAAGGATAGAAGAGGTTGGGATAGCTTGGTTTGCAAAAGCGCACGAACCGCCCAACACAGTTACGTGTTTGTTACTTTGTGGCCCACTAAACAATATTATCTCCTGTTGTGTTTTGCCATACCCGTCCAAACTGCTAAACTATACCTCAAATAACAGTTGTCTCCACCACATAGAGATTATACTGGCGACATGCAAAATACAGTGTTATACCACAGTGATAAAACTTAATTAACTATTGTTTTTGTGACATTCATCAACGTACAAAATGCAAATTTGTTGATGAATTGTTGTGGCTTTATGAGAATGGAAATAAACATAGTTCATAAATGTAAATGTGTTGTTATAAGTTATATATAGATGAACAAACAGTTTCAAACATTGTCAGTTCGTTGTTAATGCGTTTTCATAGAATAAAAGTTTCTTCCTGTTTGATTAGTTTGAATTTTTGCGGCCATCTCGTATCCTCTATTCTGAAATAGGTTTAATATATGTAATGCAAATAGTACCATATACCCTCTTTTAATTCTAACTTCAATACCATATTGGGTATACTGTCGTATTGAAACTTCCTCTGTTTACAATAATGAATAGACCTATATATAGGAAATAGAAAACTAATTTGTGCTTTGTGTGACTCATAAAATAATAAAATTTTGAACATAATGTGAAGTGGTTTTTGCATTTACAGTAACATCAAATTGCTTTTTTGCAGTTGCTATAAAACAACATTTAGGAATATACCTTGAATGTCTTGAATATGATCTATTAGAGATACAGAATGGTTGGAAAGAATTGGATCAAAGTTTTAAAAAATGGATGAAAGTAGTTGATTAACCAGAAAGTTTACTATACATCCCATATGTTTTAACACTATATGCCCTAGTCAGCTACTATAAATGTGCAAGTACGTCTATTGGAGATAGCTATTATTATTGTGGTTTTTTCATCACAAGGTTGGATGCGAATAAATTATTCAAATTTATCACTTTTAATTTGATATACGAGCATTAGATTTTATTTGTGTTTTATACTTAAAATCACATTATAATATTATGACAAATAATAATATTATAATGTGATTTTAAGTATAAAATCACATTATAATATTATTATTATTATAATGTGATTTTATACTGATTAAATGCTAAGTTGCAATTATCCCTTGTAAGCAATATTCTTTTGCAGAATGTGTAAGAGATTTAAATGTTTCAATATATCAAATGGCCCACAGCCTTGCACTTCTACATTTATTACGTATGTCGATCAATAAATCGCGACTATCGCAGAAACATAAAGCCAAAGAGCACAGAATATGAACACATAACTTTGTTTACGGCCCAAAGTTCTAAACAAGCTTCGACATTGCGACACGAGAATAAACTTGTCGTCGTCGAGGAATTGGGTCCAGTAAATCACTTTGTTAGTGCAGCTTTAACAGTAAAATAGCGCCAGAAAGGACAAAGAGCACGTGTACCACTGCTGTCAGCTGTTTGTTATCTGACTGAGCAGTCACGTGAAACTCTTGATGAATCTTAGAAATAAGAAAGATAACACCAAAAAGCAAGAGACAATCAAACGAGTTTTTTTTAATAATGGGGTAAAAATATCTCTCTTACACAAAACATAGTCATAATCTCATTTAGAACGTTCTAAATTATTACGTAGTAATTATTTTAATATATAACAAAGTACATGTAGAATTCTTTAAAAACGTAAAATACATAGTTAGTATTGTTTATGAATTCGTATATTTCTTACGCCCCACGTCTTCTGTTTAGATGTTTCCAAATATTTTAACATCTATTACAAATACAAAATTTATAAAAATATGAAAATTCACTTTAGGTTACCTATGTTTATAATGCAAATCATGTTTTCTTGTTCTAATTTCCTTTTTTATGTAGAGAAAATTTTATATTTGGTAAAATATAATCATTAATAAATTAATAAGTAAATAAAATATAATAATATTTATGTGGTTGATTAATGTTGAATAACGTCTGACAAAACACATACTTTGTCTGTACCATCTTATCTATTGTAAATATATAGAAACATTATTATTGTTTAAACAAAATAATAAATGATTTGGAAAAACTGTTTATACTGTACTCCGTAATTTAGTGATCAGGTTTTTTACAATTGTTTGAATACAGTTTGACTTGAGTCCCAGGCTTGCCCGCAGTATGCACGCTGTATTTTCCGTTCTCGGTCAATCTGCATTAGTTAACCCTCAACCCTTTAACACACTTAAATGCTTGACACTCTCAATATGCTTTTTCATTTACTTCTCACGACATATAATTCTCTTCTTAACATATTTTTACTGTATTTAGTAATTTGCAGAGTGTAGTTATAACCAATAGCGTTAAAAATGAAAGTTGAATGTTCCGGTAATATTTTAGTATAAATAACTGTTCGTTGCCTGTTTTCTGCCTTCTTTTATAACAAGAAAATGTATTTACAGTGCACTCACATTTACAATACAACCACAATCTACACATGTACCTATTTTTGGTCTGGCTACAGTATTGTAATTTTGGTCGATTTACTTTGCTTACAGCTAACAGCTCGTAGTGCTAACAATAAGGAAAAGAAAATAAAATAAGAAAAAAATGTTAGGACTCACCGTGTGTGTATTAATTTAGTTATCTCAACCCAAGAATATTCTACAAAATATGTTCCAAGACTTACGAGACCTTCAGCAGTTTTAGATTATTTGCAGTTAAATTCAACCAGTAAATAGGTAGGTGATTCAAACATTGTAAATACCGTACTGTACTATACTTTATCCCAAGGTATACTATACTCAATCATATTCCAATATACAAATAATAACGATGAGAAACTCCCTCTGTACCTTATTTATCTTAAACTCGCTGTTAAGACCTCTAAATCATGTATACAAAATTCCTTACTGTGGCTCACTCAAAAGTTCTTCTACTAATACTCGAATTTGGATAATATTTCCTACAGTTTATGATTTATATGATATTATGTAGATAGTGTGAGTATTGCTCAATAAAATATTAATGACAATGACAAATCTTAATCTACAGTATGATTTCTTTTCGCCAGCAAAATCAATGTAACTTAAGTGATCTTGTAACGATTTCCTAACACATCACATCACATCACATCACAATTTGTAGTACAAGCAACGGTCATATTTATATGAAATTATAAATTATTTAATTATCATATACGGTATTTTAAAATAACAAGTAGCTATTTTACAACGGTATTCATGTCTTCACAAGCTAAAAGTGTGAAGACACATCTTAAAGATCTATGAATGTAACATTAAACATATTTTCCAACCCTAAAATCGATTGCACCATTCAAGTTTGTAATTTTAGCGATCATGATGCGTTTTAGTGACATGATTTAGATATTTGAATAGATATTTGACTGATATTTCGAAATTTGGACATCTTGAAGGTATGAGGGTAGGCATGCCTTACTAACAGCATCTGGGGTGTGCTAAAAGCTTACGTTGAAGTGGCTGAAACTGGGAACTCCTCTATTAATTTCATCCAGCTGTTTTTTTCTTCATTGTGTGTGTGTGTGTGTGTGTGGCGCGCACTTTACACAAGATCCAAACATGTGTTTATCTAAGTATGTGTGTTATTCGTATCTCTAAAAATGTTCCGATCTAACTAACGGAATAAAAGTGTTTAAAATTTAACATCACTCTTATCGAATGAAACTCAAAATGAAAGTAATACAGCCAGTTGCTAAAAACGGTCTATATCTTTGACATTATGATTAGTTGAATTATTTTACAGTAAAAATGCACTTCATTCCTTTTCAATGTAGGTACATTCAATTTTTATATGTTTTTATTTGTAATACTATTATCGGATATTAAGAAATGTATTCAAGCATTACATTAATTTCCTAGAGCTAATGCTTAGACGGAAACGAACAGGCTTATTGATCGCATTGATGCAAAAACTATACAAATCGAAAGGCCTTGTGTTAAAATATAGAAATTATTGGAGAATTGTGAGTTTTCTTTTATAAAATAATAGAAAATATACAAATCTTTTTACACAAGACACAAAGATAGACGTTGAGACATGTCAAACAAACATTGAGCTGAGGTAATTAACTATAACCAGTCTACAGAGTTCGCTAATGATGTGCCATGTTCCGCCGGTGATAGTTGCTATGTCTGGCCATAGAATCGCGCTGTGTGCAGTGTTACACTGGAACTTCCATTTTATATCTTTATTTCCTGTTTTCTTAATAAGACAATAACAGCTATCCAATTAATACGGTTCAATAGACAACTCACACACGCACGCACAAATACACACGTACAAACACAAATAAATATATACAGATTTGTACAGGGTGTGACAAAACTCTCAGAAACCTTAGGATATTGTTCCTGGGTCAAATGAAGTAAAATATAAAATACAACCAATGGTCTATACCTTTACTTTTCCCGGTTTTTTTACTGTGTGTGTTTTCAGTTTTTATTTTTTATTTCAGAAATATATAAAAGTTATATTCGGTACGACTAATTTTCTTGTAGTATCTAATCAAGAGTAAAATTAATATTATATTGTAAAATCACGATACAAGATGCCGGACGGTCTTTAAAGCTTAATAACGTAAAATATAATAACATTATAAAAACAGCAACATCTAATTATAAACATGTTGACACCTAGATCATAAGTTCGTTCAGTAAATAGGCCTAATGCAGACATGAGCTTTTAACTGTTGTAATGCATGGTTATCGATGTCGTAAAACATGTAAGGAATGAAAATTTTGCCGAGCATTTACAATAGTTTAAAGCTTATATGTACGTTATTTATCGATCGATTCTTAGGTTGAGATACATTTGATTGTCAGGTCTAAATTACTAAGAAATTGTTGTATACGATATAGTCATAGCTTACTTAGTTTACAGCCTGCCTGCCCGTTTTAGTTATTACAGTTTGAAAAGTATTGTACGCCGCCATTTTGAAGCCTGAAATAATATGTTTCTGAAACATTTTGTACAAATAGTTTTTAATTATACTAAACATTTTGCAAAAGTTGAACCTTATACTTTAATTCGATTTAAAGATTTAATTCCCCCCCCCTTCCCCTTGAGAGCACAGAGAGACAGGTACACGGTAAACAAAGCAATATACTTTATATTAAACATTCTTGTTGCTCCGAAAATGCTGACTGACATATCAATTACCTCCGTCATTCATTCCAAATTTTTTAGCGTGGCTATACTTCTTTCGGCGTTGAAATTTCATGATCAGGCTTATCGTAGAATAGCAGGTAAATCCACCAGACGGCTTCGTCGTTAAAATCACAAACACGAATACAAAACAATAAGGTATAGTAAACACATCAAACAAAAAATTAAAACAGATGATCCCATCATTGTAATGGTGAGAAGAACCGCGCAACATAACCATTGCTCATTTCGTTGAGATGTTTATCGTAATAGGCCGTAGTAGACGAAGCACTCAATAAATTTGGGATATTAACTGGTTTTTGGGATGTTTATGAAACCACAAATAAATACAAATACACATTCATGAAACATTTGATAATTCCTAAAGCACAGTGTATACAATAAAAGCATGGTAAAAATTCCGAAAATCAAAGTGGAAAAGATGAAATAAGCTTATTAACTTATGGATTTATGGACCTAAAAAAACTTAACTCCGTATGGGGAAAACGAAAAATTCTTTGCGAATGGGATATTAACAAAACGAATTATCTGTTTAAATCCAA
Source organism: Homalodisca vitripennis (assembly GCF_021130785.1). NCBI lineage: Eukaryota > Metazoa > Arthropoda > Insecta > Hemiptera > Cicadellidae > Homalodisca > Homalodisca vitripennis. Next base: position 74,907,457 of record NC_060207.1, read on the forward strand.
ACTTGATTACAAAAACAATATATGTGATCATAAACCAGCATTTTCCTCGGACAAAAACAAAATATTTCCTTTCAAACAAATCTAATGATACAAAAGTAAAACGCAAGCCAGATTTTAAAGTTTGAAATGTCTTGATAGGATCGCATTTTCTAAAAAGTGTAGAGTTGGTGTACGATGGAAAAATTAATCTGTATTGAGTTCTTGTATGGCTTCGAAAAATAACTTTCCAGTTAAGGAAAGCGGTTGCATATTCAACACTTCCCATTTATTTATTCATCAGGGGCTACAAACCCACTTATAAGTCAGCCCACAATATCTTGAACCGGCTTTACTGGCGGCCATATTGATTACAGCCCCTTGAGACGACTGTTAAACATCATGCATTTTTCGATTTTAATTTTAGTCATAGAACTATGACATGGTTCATTTTAAAGATATAATCACTACACATTCAAACGCCTTTTCGTTTTTTAGATATTTTTAGGTTGTGTAAAAATATATTTAAGGTTTTGTACTTGATCGTTTAAATATTCAAAAAGTGTACACTTTAGATAATACTAAAAAGATATTCTACTATACTAGATATATAATGAGATATTCTTCATAATGGAGATAAAAATAATGATGTAAAGTTGTATTAGGTGGTTTTACTACAGCTGGCTTTTATCGGTTCAAGAAATGGTTAATATAGAATTTAAACTACTGTTTAAAGTGACTCCGAAGTTTTAATTGAAGACGGAATAAATGTATTAAAGAAGTTAATACGTTGTAATCTTTATCAATGAAGTACCCCACTCGACATGACCGCTTTCGATAAACATGTTAGAACAGGTTTTGCTACACGGTGTAAACGCGCTTTACTGATTTAATTGCATTTTCACCGCTCAGTCAGAGCAGCAACATGAAACCAGTGTTACATGCAGCCCGTTAGCGCACAGTCGTGTGGCAAGTATTGTCTTACACTAAACAATTAAAGCGCCTCTAAAAGCAATTACTGTCGGCTGAAGACTCAACTGAGTTAATGATGGCTCTGCACATTTTGAAGAGGTGCTCAGTTAGATAAAGGTATCAAGTTTCTTTATATTTTCTTGTGTGTCTCTCTCGTCCACCGTCTACATTTTAATGCAATTAAGCATTAAACTAACTATTTAAATCCAACAATATTTTCGATAAAATTTTCCACCCAGCTAAGCTTATAGTGATGTATCAGTTACGTGGTTTACTAGACAGATAGTAAGTGAAGTGGCGGACTAATATTATCCTTATTCCGCCCGCCCCCATGGGCCACTTTCCTGTGCGAGGATTTTACCGACCAGAATAAGGGTAAGAGTCGATACAGTACAAGGTTGTTGGCACTGAAGAGTGCTACGGTCACAGCCAAGATTTTAGCCTGCACTATCTCTACCCCAGATCCAGTCTTACGTTTTAGACCGCTCAGCTATCGTCACTCCCTTCCACCTATTCGTCCTGAGAAGGCTAGTTTCTGTGGCAATGGACGCACAATATTACATCAAATTCATGCTTTTGAGGCAAAATGAAAAATTAATTACAATCTAACAAAAACATATATAAAGTCTTGAAGTATCTAGTGAACTAAAAGTATGATAAAAAATACAATACGTTTAAAATAGCAACAGCTACTAGAAATAATATGTAACTTATATGCAATTTTACTTGATGAAACAAATTAAATCTAATGTTTTGACTCTTTAATTTATATGAAGTTAATTTCTTTACTGAACTTGTTATGTCACTAAAGTTTTCATACGAACCTCTAGTGTGGGGATTGGGTTCTGTTATTGTTAATTTTGGTAAATTCAAACAAACTGGTATGTAAGAGGTTCGCATTGTACTTACATTGCTTTCTTTGTTCTCACAGGAATACTTCTCCTTCATTGTATGAGATGAATTAAAATAAACAAATAAATAATTTTTTTGTTAAGTTTGTATTTTTGAGATAATATGCGTGATGTTGTCCTACAGCACTTTTTGTGATTTCTGACTTATGCGTGTCACAACGTTCAGGTACGAGTATGTGTTTATTGTTTCAGTCTGAGTGAAGATCTATTTTCTCGAATGTAGCCACACGCAATCTTTGGCAAAACCATTATAAGGATTAGATTCTCTGCTCTGTACTCAGACATCTTCATTGTTAAAGAGATTTTCACAGATGTCTCCAAAGTAAAGCTAATTTTGTGTTAGAAATGTTCCGACACAATTTAAAGCGGAAAATATAAGATAATCGTTTGAATTAAAGTTCTTCTACACACGATCTGATAACATTTCACAATCGATCGCTAAATGTAGTTGGCATTACTCTTTAAACATTCTGCAAATTTCTTCAATACCTGACGAAAGACAAAAATAATTCTAGAATATTTTGAAAATACAAACTTTCGCCATCATTTGTTTGAATATTTCAGGTTTCTAATGAAATATGAATACGTTTGTTATTGGAGGTGAGATAAAGAAATAAAATTATTTTGACCTGTGAAGTGTGCACTACATAAATTTGGAAACACTCTGTGCAACACATTTGTAAGCCATATTAACCTAAATCATATCAGCGGTTGCAAAGTGTCGTATATTTACTACGTGCCGATCCATAACAAAGCAAAACAGTCTGTCAGAGTTGTGGCGTCTCTGACAGGTCAGCGCAGCGGTTAGAACGCCAACGTTTTACCGCAGAGATCCGGGTCCAAATTCCGGAAAGGAAATGACGTCCTTCATACATGGAAACTAACAATAACATAACTTCCTCTAAAAATTTCAAAAAATTCCATAGGGAACTTAATTACACGGACATTATATGTTTATATACCTGTGTCCCCTTCCATAAAATATATTTATTTTGGTCTACGTATTCTAGGACAGAATAAACAAGCATCCGAAGTTAGGTATTGCTATATCTATCAAACTAATCTATATCTCTATTAGGTACACTTAATATTAAAGTATATTATGAGTAAATAATTGGATGCACTCTATATAAACATAATAATTAATTATTCTAATTAAGTTTTAAATAGAATTTTTATAATGATTATAATAATTGTGTTTTAGCATTTCACATTTGAAATATAAGTAAATTAAAATTTCATCATAAGTATACAGGTTGTAACAAAATTATCTACAGACACTTCAGTAAAATGAAGCAATAAATAAAAATCAATGGTCTATCTCTTTCCGTTAACTGTCTGTCTGTGTGTCTGTGTTTTCCAGTTTCAATTTTTTTATTGACACTTTTTTATTCGAAACTGAGATTCGAAACAATTATTTTTGATCTGAAACAAATGTATTAAGTTTCATATAGTAATTTATGTACACCTTGTATGTGGAAACATATCAGTTATGTATCGGAGAGCCCAGAACAGTCAGGAAGCACACACCACACTACTGCTTGACACACACTACACTACTGCTTGACACACACCACACTACTGCTTGACACACACCACACTACTGCTTGACACACACCACACTACTGCTTGACACACACACACACACACTACTGCTTGACACACACACCACACTACTGCTTGACACACACACACACTACTGCTTGACACACACACACTACTGCTTGACACACACCACACCACACTACTGCTTGACACACACCACACTACTGCTTGACACACACCACACTACTGCTTGACACACACCACACTACTGCTTGACACACACCACACTACTGCTTGACACACACCACACTACTGCTTGACACACACACCACACTACTGCTTGACACACACCACACTACTGCTTGACACACACCACACTACTGCTTGACACACACTACCATATCAGAAAAGGCGAGCTTTCATGGGCAAATTCTTCGCAGTATTCTGAACAGTTTATCGTGTCTGTGCATGATTAGCCTTATGCCTTAAGAATCCTGAAGAAGAGGGCTGATTTCACATTATGAAACGTAGTGTTATTATTAATAATATAAAGCGATAACATAATATAAAACGATGTGACCGAAAAATTGTTACCTTTCAAATACATAACGTCTAGTACATTTCAACGGTATTTTACGTATGTAAAATGTAGTACAAAAATAACTTTTGCTCTCATTTTATAGGCTGATTTATTTTTAATTAATTCAAATATCAATTCAATCACATGTATGTTCTGTAATTAAACTTAGTCCGCTATATCTTGTAACCTCAAACCTCAGCGGACCAACTTACTGGTCAGTCACAGAGTTGATTAGTATTGATTATTCCCTGCCTTGAGGTTGTACACAAGTAGCAATATGTACAGCATTCCATGTAATATGCAGTGTATTTCCATAATTTCCATACTATTGCCCCGGCAACTACAAGTTTCTGATTCTTTCTGTAACAGGCTTTGGGAAACTAAGCAATCCGCGCCTGATGATTGTTACAAGTAATTTCCTGTTTTGAACATGCACAAGGACTTCTTTTTTGGTTTAATTGTAATTCCAGTTCCATGGTTGAGTTTGCCTTACTACCCCGGTCAATAAAATATACACTGAGTAGGAAAGATAAGCTTACTTCGGTTAAAAACCGTCTGCTTCCAAGCGCTTATAATCTACTCCCGGTCTGAAGAATGAAATGAAAGTCTCGAATTCCTTACTATTCTAAAGACCAATTGTGCAAAATATGGCGAGAAACTTCCAGTTGACGAGAAACTATTCCAGAGAGTTGAAGTGGGCTCACAAGTCTAGGAATGAAATCCACATAATTAAACATTAATACTGTTGGTTACATGTTTATAACAATTGGATGTAAAATTATATATCAGTTTTATGTTCAGGCGACCGCTGTGTTGGGGCTGACCACAAAAGGGTGTTCCACTGTATTTATTATCATTTTACTTCATAATTTGACGACTGCAGATTTGAAATTAGTTGTAATTTTAAAATAACGTAGTTTTGATGTGCATACAATAAAGTAGATTTAATCAGTTTAAAACACAAAGCATGTGAGGCGGTGTGTGGTGTGTGGTGTGTGGTGTGCGGTGTGGGAAAGGCCGCTCAGTATTGGGTGTGCTGTACAACTGCCAGCAGATGTTACCACACCAGTCAGTCCTCTGGCAGCGCGCCTCATGAACGGTAAGTCTCTCCGTCTCTCTGTCTGACGTGTGCGCGGCTCGTGGTGTCTTTTATTATTCTTTTCTTTAATTTTACAAAAGTATTAGAACATTTTAAAATTAGTTTACATGCCTTTTCGGAATGTTTGCCATGCTTTTATTGAATACAATGCGCTTTAGAGATTCTTCATTTTTTCATGATGGTGTACTTTATTTATTTTTGGTTTAATGAACATTCCAAAAACAAGTTATTCAGTATATTTATTTACTTTTCGATTAATTAAATTCAATTGCCATGAGGTTACTATCTGGTTGACTACCATAATGTAGACTATCTCTCAGATTGCAAATTTAAGATTTATATTTTGAAAAACGCTATGAAGTACAATTGAATGTGATTTTAACGTAGCAGAAAACATGTAAGTCATGAAAAGTTAATAATTTATTATTAATTTACTCTTGTTTAGTAAATGTTTTAATTGCAGAGCATGCAATTAATATTACTTAAAAGGAATGTAATACGAATATAACTTAATATAAAATTATAATATATTTAACAGTTTTTCATTTTATAAGAACATTATATCCAAACTAATTATTACGCTATACAATATTAACATACTCAATATTACCATTTACAAAAATATATTGTTTAATTTTAGAATTAAAACTGTATAAACTAATAAAAATCATTCATTTTTACTTCATTTAATTGCCAGGCTTAAATTTCACCGAATCACACTTATGTTCCATTTACAATACAAAGCTCTTAGTAAATTATATTTGTGGTGTAGGTTTGAGTATTTTGTGCACTGTAATCTCCTTGGTGGCAGAAAGAATACCCGTGACTAAATACCAGTTATCCAGATGAAACACTGTCACGGATATTGCACACACATCAATGGTGAAGAATTGTCTGTCAATAGGTTTAGCCTGAGATGGCTAACGCTATAGTTTACCGAATCCGCTTCTCGTACATTTGGTATTTGAATGGACATAAATTATGTTCTTCTTAGGCACAGCACGTGATCGAAGTTAGAACCGACTGTACTGGCAACCATAGTTTACCAACGCTTTTAGTTTGTATAGTGTCAGCATGTGTTTTATAACTCAATGTCAAGTCTTGTCTGTACAGTTGACAAGTAGAAAATGTTGATAATTTTAATCACGATGGATTTTTAATACTACGTCATAACTGTAGGAATATACAGGATGTAACAAAACTCTCTACACTTTATAATAACTTTATATAACTTTATAATATTCCCCCAAATACCAAGAGGAGCTAAAAACTAAATACAACCATTCGTCTATCTCTTTTTTACTGTCTGTACGTGTTTATTAGTTTTTATGTTTGAATTCAGTAACAAGTAGAGTGAACACACTCAAAATTGGAGCAGTTACCGCTGTTGCAGTCTCAAATCAAGAAAAAAAAAACTAATATTATTAAATTGTCATCTCACGTTTCAGGATGGCGAATAGTTGAAGTTAAAGTTTAAATCTTAATACCGTAAAACGTACCTGAATCTTTTCAAAAATTAATACAAGTTGAAACCTCTAATTACAAACGTTTTTACACCTAGATAATACAAAACTGTTAATAAAAAAATGTAGATGTCACCTTTTAACAGTTGTAATACACCATTAAGGATGGTTGTTTTTCATTGTTAAACAAGTCAGCAATGAAAAATAGTTGTGCTTTACATCAGCATTGAACATTATTTCTTGATCGATTTTTATGTTTAGCTGTTCAAATGTCTGTAAATACAGTAGATTTAGCCACTTATATTTTTTATTACAATGTTTCATAATCTTTACGAAATTGAGGTTTTAAAACTTACCGTCCACTATAGTGAAACGTGATTCGATAATATAAGAAAACTGCAAGAAAAATAACTGTACCGAATTTAAAATTTGTATCTCAAATATACTAAAAACATGCACAGATAAACAAAAATAAATATTCCATGCGTTGCATTTAGTTTTTAACCCTTATTTGCTCATGGAACAACATCCTTAAGTTTGTGTAGAGAGTTTTGTTACACGTATGTAACTCATCTATCACAGACAGTAATGTTGTAATGCGTTTGTTACACATACTGAAATGCATAAATAAAAATAATACTGTACCATCAACAAATCTTAGTTGCTTCCTCTCTTATATTATAGTTGGCGCACATAGAAGTTTATTCTTCTCCCCTCTAAGAGCTGATTGGTTTTAGAATGTGTCAAATTTTGAATAACATTAAGCTATTATTAAGATTATATAAATAAACCAATCTAACGCCGCAGAGAGTTATTTGCTTTATAATATTAGAAGTTTATTATATCCTTATAGTTAGTTATAGCCATAATTATCTAAAGTATTAATTCGCTAAAACAAGTTAAATTTTCGTAGGCATAGACAAATTTTAAATTGATATAATATATTACCAGCCGTTCATGCTTTTTTCTCTAAATAACAGTGATGATAGTAACATATGGTAATGATAGTAATAACAATAACGGAGTTGTATATAGTTAAATGCCAGCACCGATATTAAAGCCTATACAGAGCAAATGTGAATTTCACTTTCTTCAAATTTGTTTTTAAAGCACATTTTGTTACAAAATAAATAAGTAAAAGAAATTGTTTTGTCAAATAATTCGAATCTGTTAAGAAAAAAGCATCATACTTAAAATGTAGCAAATACATTCTATATAAGCTCGATTGCTTATAGAATCCACGCTGTATAAATAAACAAATCGAAAGCAACACTATTTTAAACTCTATCTGTTTAATAGAATTTCTTTTGTTTAATAATACAATTAATCTCGTGAGAGCGAACAAAGAAAATGTGTGACTCTATATTGAATTTCTTGTTTTAATCGTCAGGGAGACATGTATTATTACAATACTAATACCATATAATCTCACAAATGTGTTCATTAATTATATGTCTGTGTGCGTGTGTGTCTGTGTGGGTGTGTTCAAGTTTACTGACAGATGAAGGTCAAATTTAACTGCGTAATCTCTTACGGCAACCTAAGCTTCGCAATCGTCCTCTTCATTCTATTTGTATTTTAGTTACTCTTCATGTCCATGAATAATTCATGTAGCATTGAAATCGTGAAAAAAATATATGTGGTGTTTAAAGTTACTGCTTTATTGGAATTCACAAGCGGTACGATAATTTTTGGCTACTAATTTACCCACGACCGGTTGAAAGTGAGTAATGTGTTGCAAATATTATATTTGCCAAACTTATGTGCTAAACATAATTACGTGATTTTATAAAAAAAATACTTGTGTCAACCTCGATTGTATTTGTTATTCCAATGTAAAAATCTACTATATTTTGTGTTTTGTTCTGACGATAGCCAAATTGTTCCCTATTATGCACTATGTTTCTACTTATGCATACTCGTTATATAATTTAACCTCAAAATTTGGAATCAATGTTGCACTATTTTTCAAACTTATTACAATATTCTTCTTAAACAGGTTCCATAACGTTTTTGAATTTTTAGATTTTGTATGAGAAGTTAGTGTACTTCAAATAAATTTAATTATTCTAATACTCTCATGTAGGTAATATGGGACAATCGCCCGTATAAAGAAATCAAAAGAAATCAGATATGTGCTTTATGATTATTCACTAAATATTTTTTCTCAGAATATCTTTTTATTTTTCTCATCAAAAACACTAATGTAATTTCGAATCTATTTATATAAAAGAAAGTCGTGTTCGTTACACTATTTATAACTCAAGAACGGCTGAACCGATTTGGCTGAAAATTGGTAGGGAGGTAGCTAAGAACTGGGAGAAGGACATAGGATACTTTTTATCCCGTTCCCGTGGTCAGGATTCCGCCCCACTGGTCTCTAAAAGTTAGGGAAATACCTGTAAGAAATGCATTGCAGCAAACATTTATTATGTTATTAAGTGAAAGAGCCTGTTCAAATTTAATCAGCTGGTTCTTTGTAAACATATATAATGCGACAAAAGAAATATATGTTTATATAATTTAAAGTTGGTTCTCAGAACTCCGTGCGTACATATTCTCTCGATCGAGACAACAAAGCAAGCTCAATCATGTCATCAGAGATATAACTAATTCGATCCAGAAGTGATACACGCGCAAAGCCTAAAATAAAAACCATACGCAATTTTGCTTAACATCTGAAGCTCATAATCATTAGACTGTAATACTCGTAATATGTACCTACAATATGCCTATTTTCGTTTCAAAATTACATTGAGCGCCATCATTTATTACATCGTATGTGCGCTAATAAATTCGACTGTTTGACTCCTGTCCACGCTGGGCTAATATAGTTCAATTATATACAAAAATCATAGAATATTGGAGAAAAGTTCCAGTTATTTCACAGGTGCATATTGAGACTGTTATAAAGTTTAAATTTTTAACAGATCATGAACTTGGAGTATCTTTCCAGTGATTACCATTTATCTCAGAAGGGTAATAACGACGTTCAAAAGAAATATGCCTCCTATGTCCCAATTTTTCTGTATGAAATCGCGCGCGAAGCCGTGGGTAACTGCTAGTTTTAACTAAATACAAATTATTTTCATAGATTTGTTGACTTTGTGCTTACTGTTTCACAACTCAAAGACTAATGTATTTATGTATTTAAAAGGTTATAAAAAAAACCCTTTGAAATTTACCATAAACTTTATGATACATTCTGGTTTATGTAATGCACCATCAAGTAAGTATAGTCAGAGGTACATTTAATTTTTTAAACTGAAGGGAAAATATAACACTTAATATTTAGAATGTAACACTTAAACCAATTGTCTTATTAAAAGAGTGTACGTGTATGTTTTGTTACGTAACTAAAAATTTAAAGATTGAATATTGTACTAATAAAACGATGAGACAGAGTCGGCAGTAGTCGCATGCGTCTAAGAACAACTTTCGCCTAGGTCTGTAACTGATTTTAAAATGACAGCTCACAATTGCTGCACATTCAAGATTTATGCTGGTTAACTTCGTTTGAGAATTCTAAACTAAATTAAGTATTTGTATTCAAAAAAGTATTATTTTTACTGTAACAAACCTTTTTAATGAGGTTTTATCATAGTTACTGTTTTAAATATTTTTAACTCTCAAATGAACGTACTATTTTTAAATATTCCTCGGCTTAACTGTAATAAATTGCGAAATGTCGACACTTTAGGTTTATCCAGAACGCACATAATACTTTTCCATTTTTAGTATAGTCAATCCAGTATATTACAAATCTAGAAACAGGAGAACAAAGTAGAGTATTTAGAGCACAAAACAATCTCGCCAGTTGAATATGAAACCAATTTTTAATAATTTAACACTATTTTTTGTTGATTATTATTTTATTTCTTGATTATTTCTAAGCTTTATTTTATTATTCTTGGGTAATAAAAGTTCAGAATTTTCTATCGTCTTACCACTTTCCATAGCATTATCATTTTGTAACTGAGTCTCAACATGACAATTTTATCGATATTTTCGCGTTTCGTGTGCTTAATGTGTCTACTAACTCAACATTAAACGTTTTGTTTCACCGATGCAGACTGAGCCACGACTACATTGAATCCTTCATTATAACTAATAAATAATATAATCTGTATATATATATATATATATATATATATATATATATATATATATATATATATATATATAATCAAGGATGAAATTTCATAAACGCCAGGCGTACACAGCAGCATCGTATTCTTTGTTGGTTTCGAACAGTTCAATTTTTGAACAAGTTTTGAGGAATAACGTTTTAATATTACGTTTTTTCAATAACTAAATAAATACAATTCTTAAATCTTGTGCCTCTCTGTCACCTATCTTACCAACATCATTTGTTTTTCAAAGGCTTTATTGATTTGTTTTGTATTGTTCCTGCAATATCTTGTGTACCTAATTTATTTTTCTCTGCATTCCAGGTGATTTCGTTAAGAAAGTAACATTTAATTTACGTGTAATGATTATTGCCCCAACTGAATTCTATGTAATAGACATTTTGCTTAGATGGTTACTACACTTAAATGAGTCCCAGCTGTTTATACAACATTTATGGCCGCAAATAAACTATATGAGGTAATTTTCTCAATACTGGTACAAGGCTGGACCAAGTATTGCCTTGCTATGTTACCGAGCAAATTCTATAGTAACAAGCCAGATCAGTAATGCCTGCCTCAGCACCTCAATTGTATCTCAGATTCAGTTTTGTCCAAATCAGCTCTGGGTAGCAGCAAAAAGGCGTTGGTTATCACTGTTCAAGTGAAGAGACCTACAACACTGCAATTGAGTGGGATATATATATATATATATATATATATATATATATATATATATATATATTCACTTGAAATCAACATCAACATATATATAAATGTTATCAAATTCTGTGATGTTTGCTTTTGTTTTAAGTCTATAATCAAGTTTTTTTTATAAGCAAACCATATAAAATAAAATTAGTCTTTAAATTAAACAGTATTTATAATAAATTTGAATAAATATTAATTCACAATTTAACAACGCTCCAATCCTTTGTAAACATATACAATGTTATCTTCTTTTGATTAATCTAATCATACAGATTTTTTTTAAGCAACTTTACTGATGACAAATTTCCGAATGCGAAGATTCAAATCCTGTTTGTAGTGGTATTCACCACCATGAGGACACTGTACTGACTCTCTCCTTATTCTGCTTATAAGTCCCTTAAGAGCCGGTTGTAGTGAAAGGATCATTACTGTTACGTCATAAAATTAATGTTAATCTTCAAACATATTTACGCTCTTATTGTTAGTCGTAGAATAACTGGACACGTCTCTTTGTATTGATATTAATACGCATCCAAACGCTTTTAAATGCTCTTGTAAGTTTGGCGTTACTCTTATAATAACAGTATAACGCATTCTCTTTTAATATTCAAGTGATTAAAGTACTTAGGGAAGTTTTAGATTTTTTGTTTATCAATTAAAAAATATTTTAAAAAACTGACTATAAAAAGTAGTAGTAGTGTTTTGCAGTGTTATATTCAGTATATAAACAATATCTTAATATAATAACGTAATAAAAGTTTAAATTTTTCTAAAATTAAAATATTCAGAATATTTAGTGAGAAGATGGACAGTAGTGATGGCCAGAGGCCAGGGCATATTGCCAATGGATTACTACTGCTGCTGCACCTCAGACGCTGTTTTGCCAAAACTAACTGTGATATTAATTTGGCAAAGGTACGCTCCAAGGTAAACTCTGTCAGTCAAATATACGAGTACAACCAATGTTTACATGCACACATGTGGTTTACACGTACCCTAGTGTCCCGTCATGTGATTATGTTTCTGTAAATTACAAATAAATTTGTCTTCAAACTAATCTATGGGACACGACCTTTTTTCGAAATAATGCACCACATTCTGTTTTTCATATGTTTACATGAAATAAGATATATACAAGTATATATCTTGTTCACCTAGAACGTTTTTTGATCATTCGCAAACAATAAATACATATCTTCCCCAAGACATGTAAACATCATCAAATAATTTCACTATTTCATATTATAGAAGTATTTTGATTATAATATTGTCTATTAGTTAAATTTAAAAGTAAAATATTGTTTACGTCTATTTCATTAAAGTTTCAATATAGATCAATCATTCCAGATTTAGTTCTCCCTCACTTAATCTTGTTTTCAGTTGAACAATCAATGTAAGATAAGCTAATTGTTGTACTCTTTCTTTTGATCTGTAATATAATTATGAGGTATATATAATTTTTAAACTTTTCAACTATTTGTTAGTAATTATTGTATTAAAGAATCGAATGACAAAAGCAAACATTAGATCTGGTGCCAAATGTGATGTAATTTTTTCAAAATGGCAACAAGCATTTTTTTTGTTTTTACTTGGAAATAGTGAGTCCAGAATTTAACAAGTAAACCTCTTTGGAAATAAAACGTATAAAAATATAATTATTTGAATAGATGTTAACTTGATACATTTTATGTGCCTCCTGTTATTTGATGACTAATAATAATTGTAGCTAAAATAGTGCCAGTTTCGACACACCAAATCAATATTTAGGTGTCCTTAAGTTTAAAAATTCACTTGTAAAGGAAATTTTGCTTAAAGCCATTTTATGAAGTAGGTTACAAATCATAAGTGAAAAATAACAATAAACATAAGTCTTAGAATTATAACTATACCTATATACGATCGTACTACGAGCTTTTTAACTATTGCTGTGGTAAGTGCTGTAATATTTTTTTGTTTTTTATTTATTTATTTTATCACAATCCACTGTTTTGTAGACTTTTATATTCGTTCTAGGGGCGCCAACCTTTTTAATGTCCTTATAGGAACGCCTGACATTCTTTACAAAGAAGAGAAGCTCATATACATATTCTTTGTTCTTACGCTCAAATTTTTAATTCATACCACGTCGAAACATTATACTCGTAATAAAATACACCGAATCTTTTTAAGTAGATGTGTATAATTGGCTCTGACATACAATGGTTTAACATCTACTCTCCAGAAAGAGGCTGAAATGTCTCAAGATTATAATTGAATGCTATGACGATGTTTAAACCTTAGATTATATTCAATTATACATAAGCTATCACTGCAATATTGTAATCGTTAGGACATCAAAAATAAATTAGAATCCATAATTTATGTTTTAATTGATTTATTTATTTGAGACAGTCCTATAATGTTAAAACATTAGGTGTGCAATACGGATGAAGAATGCTGTATCATGGCAGGCAGCCAGGGGCGTCAGCCAGCAAGGATTACTGCACCGCTAATTGTTTGTGGCTGAAAAATGGGAAGCAATTAATCCGACAAGCGAACGACCTTCTGCATTTAGCAGTTCATAGGACAGACAAGGCGGGCTCTGTATTGGACGTTTACAGAGATTCTGTTTATTTTCCTAAAAGTTTAAAAGCAATTTGTTTACTTTAAAGTGACTGAGCAGAGCTTGTCTAAACTTGTAAAACTAATTTATAATATGTCAAATAGACCTTTTCGGCTGAAGAAACGTTCCTTAAATTCACTACATCAAAGTTAGGACCCTCATTCCTTCGATGGAAGGGTTTTTTGTATCAGCTATTTGATCAGGTCGTACCAAACAATTAGGACCTTTTACCTTCTAACTACAATCCTGCATAGCAAGAAGACATTGAATACAAAACTCTTTTCGTCCTCACTTAATCTTCTCATTTGTTTCACCCTTCTCGGCCAACCAAATTTGTTGTGGAGGACCCATACTCGATCTTTGCTAAGAATACACCGTAAAAAAATATTTTGTGAGTAAAACTTCATTAATTTTTAAAACAATCGGATGGTTAGACAGATGAGCTTTTAAGACCAAAACCAAAACTTCACTGTTAACAACCGAAAAACTTCTATTTTCGTACAATTTGTAAGGGTAAGCTCTATTTTGTAATATTATTTATTTGTTTATAAATTATTGTTGAATTTACGTAAACTAAATTAACTAATAGGCCTAATAAATTTTAAATTGAACTTCACCGTAGCGTATATTGGTTATACGCTGCCAACGGTTTTCCCTAGTTATAGCCTCGATTCCAGAGAAGGCTATAGAAATTTTGCAAGTAGGTTTGAACTGTTTTCCCACTGTTTTCCCATTTCTTTGACAAACTGGAACTACGTTTGTTCATAGCTATATTTGATTAAAGTTTGAAAGTATCAGAATTACTGATGTCACATTCGACTGTTTCAGGAGAGAACAGCGTGCGGCATGGAAGTGCGGAGAATGGAGTCCACTGTATAGCCAATAGCACAGGTCAGATTTGCTTTTTTCACTTTATTACACACCACACTTTGAGCAATGAACGTATCACTTCATATTTTCGGTTCTAGACTGCTAGATGGTTTCAAGATGCAAATTAAACATGGCCGATGTAGTATATCGGTGGGGTTTGGTAAATTTTAAATTCATAAACTTCGGTAACATTCGGCGATCCGAGAGCCAGTTAGCATTTTGTTAGCGCACACTCTAGTTCTTTATGAAATCGATAGAGAAATTTGCCCTAAAAAAACTTATGGCCAGCCACTCTACTTTTCATGGATGTGTAAATAAAAGGGGGCATATCTATAAGGTTAAAAATATCAAATGTTTAACGGGTAAGTTCGTTGGCATTATTGCACTAATAACCAACTGACGGTAACCTAAATAATCGTACCTATATTTGAGCCAGAAAATAGATAAAGAGACTTAAATTTGTCATTTCTAACCAAATTACTATTCTATATCTCATTGGCTGACTCTGATGTAACAAGTATTCAGGTGTTTTCGTAAAAAATAATCACATAAAGCTTAACGCGACGTCGCACAAATTACTTGTGGTTCGAAAATTCCTCATTATACAGAGAGTAACGTACTTCTCAATGGTGAACACACGTTTAGACTCTAAACTGTACAAAATTACAAAAACCAATGTATTTTTATTCATTTTAAATTTGGTTTTTGCTTGTTTTTAATGGCGAAATCACTTTGAACGATAAATGGCCGAGACCGCGGACCTGACATCGCTTTGGGTTGGAGCGACAACCAACAGGCAGTCTAGAAGCCGAGAAAGAACAAATTTGCATTGTATTAGCACACAATGTAGCTTACCGTGAAATCGATAGAAGAACGTCTTCTAAGAAAGAAATCAATCAACAGCAATGGAGGAGGTCAAAAAATAATCACATAAAGCTTAACGCGACGTCGCACAAATTACTTGTGGTTCGAAAATTCCTCATTATACAGAGAGTAACGTACTTCTCAATGGTGAACACACGTTTAGACTCTAAACTGTACAAAATTACAAAAACCAATGTATTTTTATTCATTTTAAATTTGGTTTTTGCTTGTTTTTAATGGCGAAATCACTTTGAACGATAAATGGCCGAGACCGCGGACCTGACATCGCTTTGGTTTGGAGCGACAACCAACAGGCAGTCTAGAAGCCGAGAAAGAACAAATTTGCATTGTATTAGCACACAATGTAGCTTACCGTGAAATCGATAGAAGAACGTTTTCTAAGAAAGAAATCAATCAACAGCAATGGAGGAGGTCAAAATGGGAGTGTATCAAAAGGGTTAAATATATACAACGAACATTTTCATTTAGATCATATTTTTCAGGCTGACATGCTTTAAACCAAACGCCAAACACATACATAATATTTATATAATATTCATCTAACAAGATAAAGAGACTGAAAGTCACAATTTCAGCCAAATAATCGGCTATTATTTAGTTGGCTGACGCTGATTTTACTCATATGTCTGGCGTAGATTTTATGGATGTCTATTTAAAAAATTAGAGTAGAGTGCTTATTCAGTGTAAATTAACTATAGGTTCCTGAACATACAATTCACCGTTCTCATTAAAAATATAAAACAAGTACAATCAAGTTATTAATTTAAAATTTTTGTTAAATTATGAATTTTGGATCGAATTGTATAGTGTACGTGGTTAATATGTAAAATATAAAACAAAGAATAAAGATTCGATATATTTTTTAAATAAAAATGAGAATCGTTTTTATATAAATTGTTCCATATTTACTTTAAAAACAAATTCAGTGATTGTCTTGTCAATTCACTGGAGTTGGTAGATTTTTCAATGATCTGAAATTTTTACCTGGAACCATATATCACATTATTTCAGGATAGGCTACAATTTTGTGTTGGTAACGAGTGAAAATGACGTGCCCTCACCAGGATTGGAAACAAGGTCAACTTTGAGTAATCGACAGAACTCTCTAAGCACAGGTCCACTCAGTAAGACGAAGTATCGAAAACCTGTATAGGGAGTGGTTCCAGTGAGACATCTGTATTTTTCTAATCTCTGTAATGAAAGCTTTACTATTCGTACCTGTCAATATTTGAATTTCCCAACTAGCCTACAGAGGATTTTGTTGAGGCAACGCGAAGTAGGTATCTATCACACACACAGGACAGTTCTCCCAGATCGTCTGTTTATTGGTGTCAGGATGTTGACCTCAGCTGTTTATTATTCATCATAAGCAAGCTGCACGATCAGATGGTGCACCATTTACATACAATTAGTGTCAGATTTGCGAGCCCACACTGTGGCTTATTGCGCGGGTCTCTGTCAACTAAGGTTTGGCAACTGACCCGTGCCACACAAGATGAAGTAGGTATCTATCACACACACAGGACAAGTCTCCCAGATCGTCTGTTTATTGGTGTCAGGATGTTGACCTCAGCTGTTTATTATTCATCATAAGCAAGCTGCACGATCAGATGGTGCACCATTTACATACAATTAGTGTCAGATTTGCGAGCCCACACTGTGGCTTATTGCGCGGGTCTCTGTCAACTAAGGTTTGGCAACTGACCCGTGCCACACAAGATGAAGTAGGTATCTATCACACACACAGGACAAGTCTCCCAGATCGTCTGTTTATTGGTGTCAGGATGTTGACCTCAGCTGTTTATTATTCATCATAAGCAAGCTGCACAATCAGATGGTGCACCATTTACATACAATTAGTGTCAGATTTGCGAGCCCACACTGTGGCTTATTGCGCGGGTCTCTGTCAACTAAGGTTTGGCAACTGACCCGTGCCACACAAGATGAAGTAGGTATCTATCACACACACAGGACAAGTCTCCCAGATCGTCTGTTTATTGGTGTCAGGATGTTGACCTCAGCTGTTTATTATTCATCATAAGCAAGCTGCACAATCAGATGGTGCACCATTTACATACAAATTAGTGTCAGATTTGCGAGCCCACACTGTGGCTTATTGCGCGGGTCTCTGTCAACTAAGGTTTGGCAACTGACCCGTGCCACACAAGATGAAGTAGGTATCTATCACACACACAGGACAAGTCTCCCAGATCGTCTGTTTATTGGTGTCAGGATGTTGACCTCAGCTGTTTATTATTCATCATAAGCAAGCTGCACGATCAGATGGTGCACCATTTACATACAATTAGTGTCAGATTTGCGAGCCCACACTGTGGCTTATTGCGCGGGTCTCTGTCAACTAAGGTTTGGCAACTGACCCGTGCCACACAAGATGAAGTAGGTATCTATCACACACACAGGACAAGTCTCCCAGATCGTCTGTTTATTGGTGTCAGGATGTTGACCTCAGCTGTTTATTATTCATCATAAGCAAGCTGCACGATCAGATGGTGCACCATTTACATACAATTAGTGTCAGATTTGCGAGCCCACACTGTGGCTTATTGCGCGGGTCTCTGTCAACTAAGGTTTGGCAACTGACCCGTGCCACACAAGATGAAGTAGGTATCTATCACACACACAGGACAACTCTCCCAGATCGTGTGTTTATTGGTGTCAGGATGTTGACCTCAGCTGTTTATTATTCATCATAAGCAAGCTGCACAATCAGATGGCGCACCATTTACATACAATTAGTGTCAGATTTGCGAGCCCACACTGTGGCTTATTGCGCGGGTCTCAAACATAACATTATATCAAACATAATATTTAGGCAGTTTTGACGTGACAACGTCTTAAATTAGGTTGCGGCTCGGAGTCACTCATGAAAAAAGTGTAACGCCCGGTAACGTTACGATGCCCGTCCAGTGGGTCCGCCGCACGGGATCCGCACGGGATAAAGCAGATAACTGTGGGTCCGCCGCACGGGATAAAGCAGATAACTATGTTTATTCGTGAAAATGTGGAGTGCTTAGATTCGTCATTTACAACAACTACAACAATAAAGGTAAATAATTGTACACTGATATTTCATTATCGTAAACTATGATTGATTGATTAATTGTTAGATTGACACAAAAGTTGAGAAACTGAGTTTATAGGTTATGTCATACTATTGACAAATGTTGATAGTGTTAAGTAAATTATTAGTTTAAATCACTCTGCAATCAATCGTAATTCAGTCGATTGAGAAGAAGAAACAGCGCGTATTGCTAGTCAAACATTTAAAATAACAAATTATAACCTCTAACCTGTCATAACAGTGCGACCAAACAAACGAACTGAACCGACCAATCACCACGCGCGGAGTTAGAATTTAACTGTGTTTAGCAAGAATTTCAAATTCCAATTTTAGTAAATGTTTTATTCAACTTTACCATTTACAATAACAAATTTTAATTAATTTCAAATTATGTACAATGTTTTAGTAAACAAAATATATTTCTATAGTTAAAATTTGTGCAATTCTTATTTTCATTCAATTCCTTGTTCCTATTGTGCAATTTAATAATATTCATATCTATAAATATTCTACCGAGAAAAAGACGTTGTCACGTAAAATCTTCGCCCGTAAAACCGACTTTACAGGCAACCATAATTTTTTTTACTATTTATTTGGTTTTTTAATCATTGGAAATTTTCCATTGAAGCTAAGGTTAAGAATTACTTAATATCGTAAAGAAGATATTTAATTTCATAGTTGTGTGTTTTTATTACAACTAGCACACTGTAAGAAATGCAGTCACAAGATTATTAATATCAAATCCCATTAAATTTTAATCTACTAATGTTCTATCCTAACCAAAATAATTTTCCACAAAAATATTGTAATATAAATAAACAGAGTAACGCGGGTAAAGACTAAAACCACTGTAAAGCAGTAAAGTTAGTAGTAGTTATAACCGCACTAAGGCAGTAAGCCCACCACTAGCGTGGGGTGAGCGATGTGGTGCAGTACAGCTCGACGTGTCATGTTACCGGAGATGCAGCTGACGGGCTAAGCCAGCTGGTGTTATGCACGTCATTTATGACTAATCACTCAAGTATTACTACTGAAGTATTAACATACAGTTGGCTATAATCTATTCCCTGCATGTTGCGCTGCATCTGTATAACTATGGTAAAAAGATTAATACTAGTGTTACCAACTAAGAACTTATTACACCTTCTTCCTGTTTTGATTAGTCCAAGATTAAAGTGTAACAACATTCTGTAACATTTTAAAGCTAAGTTGTAAGCTGCTTGCAAAATCGTCCTGTGAACAGATAGATGTCATCTTCCTGACAGGCAGAGAGATTATGTCAGCCTACTGAATGGTTTCAATGACGCTCAGTCAAATTCCATGGTTGGATGTGCACCATCACCATCATTCTTGTTTATGTAGAAATGAAGTTTCATTCAAAATTTAAGTCTTCAGATGAATTCTTTCTCGAAATATCTTACCATATGATACATTCAGACTTTTGTTCAGTCTGAATGTATCATAGACTTTATGTAGTTAGACTTTATAGCAGTGTTCAAATAATAAAAGTTTTGGTGAGCTAGGGAGGGTATTACAACGCAAGAGTGCTGTGAAACCAAATTTTATTAGTGACTTTTAACTTCGACTTTCTATGAATAAAAACGTCACATGTTAAAATGTCATATGATTGTACTCTATTTACAAATGTATTTATTATGATATATTCTCGTTGCCATTATGGTTAGGCATAATACCAATGTAAAGATATTCTCGTATGCTCAGCCAAATCCGATGGTGTGACATTGAATTCAGTGTTATCTATTTAGAAATTAAGCTTTGTTCAAACTTCGAAGTATGTATACATCAGTTCGTTTTCGAAACATCGTGAGTACAGAATAAAAGAAATTAAAATTTTCCAACCCCTCAAGTGATAAGCTTCCCTAACATTCAGTCAATAAATAATTGACACCCTATGAAAATTTTAACTCGAAGGAAATGTGGTAATCTACTTTTACCTATACTTAATGTTGTAATATTTTAACTTTTTGTGTAAGTTCGTACACCTATGCTTATAAAATCTCACTGTCTGGAGTTATGAGTGAACAGCCATTTTGAGTACATACATGAAATCTTTTGCATATCCTAATACATAAATCATATCTGCAAAGGAAATGAAAAACGTATATTTAGAAATTTCCAAATTTCTCGTGCATCCCCTCCTTAGATCATGAGCCATCACTTCACTCGTGAAGGAGACATCTTTTCTGGACCTCGGTGATTTCCTCTGACCATCAGTAGACTGAAGCTCTCTGGTATCATTGCCCAGACTGCACCACCGTGTTAACCCTTACTACCACAACAGTGTCATCTCCCTGAACAACTGGAAGAGATGCATAGGATAGACTTCTCAATGTCTTGATCTGAGATGGTCAGAACAAGTGTAGTTTTTAATTGCCCTTCAATTCACGATCATGGCCATACCTCTGCTATCAAATATGAGAGTTTCCATGATGTTAACTACAGCTAAACTCATCCTTGTGACCATTTACAGACTGCAGTGTCCCATTGCATTGTCTGCCTTCCCCACTCCTTAGCCTTAGCGCTCAAACAACATAGTCCTGAGAGGTTCCATTGAGGGTTAAGCTTCCTGTTTGTGAAGCCTCTGCTGATGAACACATATGTTTGGCACCCGGTTGGCAACGTGTCTAATGTTTCCATGAACCATTTTATGATAGTTGTCATGTTGATAGTTGTCTCTTCCTTGTCATGATAGTTCTTGCTGATTAAGATCAAATTAATCAAGACAAGTTTTTAGACAAATTTGTAGATTTGTCTGTGGTTCGCTAAAAAATTATTATAGTTAAAAAACAACAAATAAAATTAAAAAATACAGGCTCAAAGTATTACACTTATTTCATTGATCTTCTCAAAGGCTAACAATTTCAACTTCTTATTTCATGTTGGATTTTTATGAATAGAATATTGCAAATATTGTGTAAGTTAAAGTCAGTGAAATGAGTTATTGTTTGATTTTTATGTCCAATCCCTTACTATTCTAGATATAACAGAGGAGCGAGTGTCAGCATTCCTGAAATGTCATCCAGAATTCTTGGAGGCTTGGGTTATGGAAGAAGTCCAGTTGGAGCAGCTGGAGAGGTGGATTATACGGAGGACTCAAAAGGAGAAAAAGAAAACTGGAAGTATGAATTTTACTTTATTATTTAGTTGTTAGTGCTGTTACATAGACAAATAATTAATTATTCTTGTAAAATATGGAAGTTGTTAAGTTATTACCTGTTCACTGAGTACTATGTGTTGTAAAATTGTATTATACGAGCAACAAATTTACATTATTCTTTACTTTTTAATGTTAAAACAATCTTAAATGTACCTCTCACTGTATTTTGATTACTGATCAACTAATAATATTTATAAAAGTTCAAAATAATTATATTTCTGTCAATCCAATGATTTTCCTAGAGGGGACCATAGCTTGGTGAACAAAGTTAGAAAAGTTAAGCTTTTCATCTTCAGTAATGCTTATTGTCATCTTTAACATTTCTCTCCAGGTTATTTTTATATGAATGAAAATATTACAACACGTACACGCTTCAAATACACAGTCCGAAACATTTGGCACTTATGGAAACTTAAGCATACCACGTGAATGTCATTATGAGAGAAAATACAAAACATGTAATCTCACTGGAACACAGTGCCATCCAATGACCAGACCTAGGAACTATCGGTGGTGGGACAGCACATCAGTAGTGAACTATGTTGACTAGTTACTAATCTCAGTGAGGCGTCTGGATTTCTATTGTCTTTGGTCATGGTTTTGCAATCTAGATTATTGAAAGGAATAATTCCACAAAATATTTTCGAAATGTGTGTAGGTTCTGCACCTAACAACATAAAATGAAATTAGATTTAAAAATACCTTTCTTAAAAAGCAGAGTTACGGCTATCAAGTCCTATCTACCAATCAACTTCATATTAAACCCATTAACAAGAATTGAATACAATTTAAATAAAATTATTATCATCATAGTTTATAACAAACTAGCTGTTTCCCGCGGCTTCGCACGCGTCTCTTAAGCTTTGCCTTCAAATAGTGTTTGGCTATTTAATATACGTAACTGTGTTGTAATTGCAGTTTATAATGTGCAGGCGCTTTGATAACTTTTATATCTTGCAGTACAGCCTGGTGGTGAGTTACATCAATGGGCATTGCATATAAACCTTCTACATAGAAAAATACAAATACATACAAATTTTCATAGTGATCGGTCCAATAGTTTCTGAGTCTATAAAGGACAAACACACAAACATTCATTTTTATATATATAGACTAGCGGGCCCGGCGCGCTTTGCTGCGCATTTCAATAATTTTTTGCAAAAGTTGCCCGCGGCTTCGCACGCAATTTCCCGTTGAAAACAGTACACTATATTCACTTATTCTTTTTTCTATCACATTCTAAACATTGCTGAGATAATTGATAGTCGTTCCATCGTGAGCCTCTTGGGCGTATTATGAAGGTATGTACCATATTCCTGCCTCTATCTAGCTGTTACCCACGGCTTCGCACGCAAATCTTAAGAACCGAAGTCCTTATATTACTTAGTAAATTTTTTTTTTTACTATAATAAATTTTAGATTAAATTAGTTATATCTCCGATGCCACGATTGAGCTTGCTTTGTTGTCTCGATCGAGAGAATATGTACACACGGAGTTTTGAGAACCATACTTCTGATTAAAAATTTGAAAAGACGTTAACATATGTTTGCTGCAATGCATTTCTTATGGGTATTTCTGTAACCAGTGGGGCGGAATCCTGAATCGGGAAAGGGATGGGCATAGCTTATAAACCTTCTCCGTGGAAAAATACATATACGTACAAATTTTCATCATGATCGGTCCAATAGTTCACGATTCCATAAAGGACAAACATACAAACATTCATTTTTATATATATAGATTGTATTGATCATTGGTGCAATCTGAATTTAAAATTAGGCAATGACGTCTTCTATGCAACCTGCATTACACTACTGATCAAGCACTTTACAATAAAAATTTTCTAAATTTTAAATGTAAACAAATGTTTTTGCCTCTTTGATGAACTTCAGCTGAAAGTATTAACAGCTGTTAAGTATCAGTTCGCTTTGTATTAATTATGTGTCGTAGTGCAGTCTGTCGGATCCAATATAAAACACTCTAACATCAACAACGATTTATAATTAAAAAATTAATTAAATAAACTATTTAAATTGGACCAAATTTACTCTAGTATGTATGCCTATGTTACTTCCAGGAACGTGTAGAATCACTGTACAAAATTTCACGATTTTTCGTGCATTGGTTCCAGAGTTATAACGGAACATACAAACAAACATTCGCATTTATATATATATAGATTTAAACCAAATTTACTTAATTTATATAAAATTATCTTTACAAAATAATACAAGTAATTAATGAAACATAAAGAAATACACTTAAGAATACAAAAGATGCTAAAGAGACAGAGAACAACAAACACATTCAACCACCCTAACACACTGCCTGACCTAATTCATGGCGCAAGCACCACCACCCGTTACCCCCTCAGACTCCCAGTAGCAAGCCGCTCACACTTACTCTGAAGCAAGCATGACTCTCAATACTATACTGAAACATATTCTACTAAACCGTACTTTCACAAAAAACATTCTGTAGCAATTTCAATAAACCATAATCACACTATTTGCATTTTTGCACCTTAGGTTTACAAAATGAGACCATATACTCATAAGAGTTCTCATTAAAAAACTATACAAATTTCAATTCATTTTAGTATATTAACACATTCACTTCTAAATAGGACCAATGCATTCAGAATGTAACTTGAGTCTCTTGGATTAGTCAGTTTTGACACACTATAATATCCAAGAAACAAGTTGTCAACACTGAATCAGTATTTTTTTGTGTTTTAGATTATTCTTTATTAATCTAATTTAGGTAGCGTTTAGACTGAATATCCTGTCTGTTCTTCTATCAGTATTTTTAAAGACATAAACATTGATGTGCATAAATTGTGCAAAGACAAATTTCAAATACATTTTTCAGACAGAAGTCCACAAAATAAGCAAAGCATCAAATCATCATCATTGGAACCCATATTACATTGATTATTTGTGAACAAATTTTAAAAATTAAATAACCTTACTAGTTTTAAGAGATTTATTACCTTTTTTTTAGTTTGTTAAGATATTTTAAATCCGAAAAGTGATTATTTTTATTTTTAAGTTCATGCTTTTACTAAAAAGATAGGTTATGGATTTTTATTTATATAATCTTTGTAATTTTAGGTAAATTTTCACATTTTATATTCCATGATATGGTTAGAAAATAGAATATATGGCAACTCCATAAAGAATCTTATTTTAAAATATTTTAAATAAATAAAAATACATTGGAACTATGGTGATCAGAAGTTATAGGCAAACTCACCTACACTTTCCACACATGAAATGGTATAAACACAGGCACTATGTATTTTTGTGTGATTATACACTATGGTTTTACAGGTGGAGCAGGGCGAAAGACAAGTCTCTCCAGATGGAAGGTAAATAATTAAAATTACTCTATACTTCTCGCTGAGATAATACAAATTATTTGGACTGTACGTTGGACTCTATACTCAGTATTTTTAGGTTTATGAACATATAGCTTTCTTATACTCAGTTATCTAATCAGCCCACAAATCATGCAATTCTTGACTATTTAAGTTACAACTCTTGACATTTGTCTGCATCTCTGACTCTGATTCTTTTTCTTGAGTTTCATAAGTCTCTGGCCATATGAATCTTTAGAGAACCTTAACAAATGTTTATGCATATGGTTTTTCAAGTGACAGAATTTTGGTTTCCTTCTTACATGATCTACTGGTCTTTGAATCTTTTCACAAACATATGATCTTTAATTTATTAAAACTTTCTTATGGTAAAAATATAAAAACTTGAAACTGTAACTTTACTTTCTAACTATGCAATACTGTAAACTTAACAGTGTGCTCTGTCGAGTCATACCTTTTTTAGCTTGATGGATGTTAAAATAATTTTACTGCTATGTTTCTCCCACTCAGTTACTTTCACATTTTATATCGTACTTTAACTCCCACTACCATAACATCACAGGTCAATGTTTATATATTCATATTTTTATGTACCTATTAAACTTTTAGATGCTTTCACAGCCTCAACATACCACAGGAATTTACATAAAATTTTAAATTTAAACATTACTTTATCGCACAAATATTCATGAAAATGTAGCTGTAGAACCTGTTCTGACATAGAAGACAATAAATATCCTGTTTGAACATTCTAGATAAGAATTTTAATGGTTATGTAATAACCAATATGTGTGAGAGAGAGAGTTAGATGCAACACTAAAATATTGAGATTGTGTGATCTCTCTTTTATCTAAAGTAAAATATTATCTTGGAATTTTTCTCTCCCTTTTCCTTCTCCCAAATGAAAATAGGCTACTTAATGCTCTGTTCCAAGTTTTCAAATTGTGGATAATCCAAACCCAATTAATCAAGTCAGATGTGTACACTCAAGTTTCCACACATTTTTCCTATTAACTGTTGTATTTGTCAGTTCTGTGTGCACGCTGACAAGCGCCAGATGCTGCAGGAGATGACATCCTCATTGCAGCGCCGACCAAGTGTCGGCCATGTCCTGTGGGAGCTGACCGGCTGTATCGCTAGCGCTGTGGGGGCTGACGGTCACCGCCTCTACCTCCCTGACACCGGGGATTCCGAGAGCCTCTGCCTCTACCTTGGCCATGCAGACCCGTATGTACCCTTTGGTTTTCAGAGCAAGAGATCTGTTCAAGATAATTACAGATGCTTAAAGTTGATGTTACCACATTTCTCATTTTCAAGGTTATCTAAATAATGTACTCTGAACATTTTGAAGGATATTTATTAATAATAATACAATCAATTATTATGCAATTAATTATGATTAATGCATATTTATTATTACCCAAATGTTTTGTTGACTACTCAAGTTAGTGATTTTAATAGTTCTGATATAAATTTTAATTGTAAGCATTAATTATGCCATATTTCACACCTAAAATACAATGATAGTTTAAAATGTTAGGGTGAATACTGTAAACATGAAACCCATCATACAGAGTGCATTATGAAAGTAATCCACATCTTCTAAGAAAAATAGATTTATTCATCCAATTGTTGCAAATTATTTAAATTCTTCAAAATGAACTCCTCCTGCATCATTGTACCTGTTGACATGATTCTGCCATGCCTGGAAAGCACCTTGTAGCTCTTCGACTTCAATGCCTTTCAGGAATTTTGTAACTTGAGCTTGGATGTTCTCTAACGACTCCCAGTGCTTTCCCATTAGCTCTCTCTTTATTCGGGAAACAAAGAAATTCATATGGAACCAAGTTGGGGCTGTAAGGAGGCTGGGTCACCACGGGGGTGTTGTGATTTGTAGTAAACTGAAACTAGGCGCACTTAGAAGGGCAGAACACCCACCACATTATCCGACTGGTCCAAGCACGCTGCGATAAATAGTTTCGTCACAATAAAATCATGTGCATTACTTTCATAATGCACCCTGTATGCCTCTGAGTGTAGTCTGATACAGTTTTAAATAAGACAAATAAAATGCAAAGTATAATACAAAGTCTAAAACCTTTTATTATTTAAGAGTATTCCACACATTGAAAATTTATAATTAAGTTTTTCTAATGCCAAAAATAACTAAATGCAATCATGTTTTCACAAACATTCAAATAATAAGTATTTTTAATGTAGAAAATTAAGAAATCTTAAGCTAAATTTTAAAGGAATATAATGGTAAGGTAAGGTAAACTAACTTATAGGTAGAGATGAGCACAACATTTTAAACCTTGTTAAATCTATTATCTGAGATCGCTGACCACTTATTTTGTGTCATAGAGAGTGTCAGCTGCTAGGGAAGGCAACTGTACCAAACATTGTAGCTCGGACCAAGGAACCTTTAAGGATATCTCGAGGACATCCGAATTTTCCGACCACAGTGAGTTTTCTCTTATATTTGAAGGATCAATGTTATTTTCTGTTAAATTGATTATTTTGCAATATACTTAACCAGGAGCTGTGTATTTGTTACCAATTTAATTTGAACTGTGCCTGTATTATGTCAGTACTGAACCAATTTTGTACCCTTAAATTGCACCTGGACTAGATTAAAGTAGTAACAAAATATTGAGATTGTAGATACCCACTATCCTTTATTCTCATATGAACTTTTCTTTTTTCTATAATTTTTTCAATAATGTTGTTAGCATGGTAAAAACAATACAGGATATATTAGTCTATAGTAATTTTTGTTATACCTCTTCATTTTTTTACAATTTTGTTGTTAATCTCTCACTATCCCTATAATCTAATCCACAATTTCTTGTATCTAAATGAAATGAAGAAAAACTTACAAACTGAATATCGAAATGAGCCTATGTAACTTTGTAGGGGAATAATGAGTTAGAGCACCTGATGTATGAGCCAGTGGTGCAGCCTGACGGCGAGCTAGTGGCAGTACTGGAGCTGTGGAGAAAAGACTCAGAGTCACCGTTCCACGAAGAGGATGAGGAGATCGCTAGCAGTTACCTGGTGTGGGGCGGCATCGCACTCCACTATGCTCGGCTCTACCTCTCCATGAGCAAACAGCGCAAACTAAGCGACTTTCTACTTGCCGTAGTAAAGTAAGCTGTTGTTATTACATTATCAGAAGTATTTATAAAATTGTACTTCTAGCACGAAGCACATTTAAAGAAATGTATCTAATCAAAACTTGTGGGAGTGTATTTTATCGTCCCACCATTTAAATTGGATCTTCAACATATACTATAAATAATAGAAATTCAAAGATGCCTTTCAGACCAAACAATCTCCAAAGAAACGTCCAGGACAGAAATAGGATTTTTAGTGACTGGAATTCAAGAAAGGGAAAAAAGGAGGAAGTAGAACAATCATAATAATTTGAGTCTAAGTAGTTTAAGTTTCCAGTTAATTTGTCTTAGTTAACAAAAATACATTGAATAAATACATCTAAACCAATAATTTGATACAAGCAATTATGGTACTTTTATTAAAACTTCTGCCAGTGTTTTCTGCCATTATTGTTCTTCATTCATCTATTGTAAGAATTGTACAAAAAATCAACTTTCCCAATCACTTTATTTGTCAATACTTTTTGTAGTCCAAGTGTGATTTTGTCAATCACATTGAATCATCTAAATTCTACTGTGATAGTGTACTATTACTCATTTGCATTTAGCATTTCCCAAGAATCAACTGAGACATACTACTCTTGCAACAAAATCATGGATTATTTCATTAACTTTTATTGCCACCTTGGAAGATGGGAAGGCTAACTTTATTCCTGCCTCTTCCAATCAGTTACTTGCAACTTAGACTGGCAACTTTAAAATAATGTTACTGCCTGAAGGGCTAAATAATAGCAATAACATCAGCACAGGCACTCAAAAAAATGGGTGATGACAACTTCCTGAGTACTGAGTCCGCAACATTATTGCTTACCCAACTGTCCCAGTAAGTTGAAATATTGGTAATTATCTAAGAACTGGGTAGAACTTTAAATTACCACTTTTCTACCAGCCAACAGACCCAAAGTGAAGCCCTACCAAAGAAACTAGTGACAGAACCCCAACCACTCAAAAAATATCCCCCCCCCCCAATTCTTCAAAACTAACAAGAAGCAATACAAAAACTTACAGAGGCAATTAAAAGGATAAGTTTAGTGCTTCCCTACAAGTTTGTGAAACTAAAAAAAAAACCTTTGCACAACTATAGAGCCAGTTTTCATGTCACAGAAAACTAAAAGTTTTAAATTACAAGCCGACAATCACAATTCCAAACCATCAACCTCTCAGTTTAATCTGTCGAACAAGTAAAACCTAAGGACAATGAAAACTCCACCATTAAAGGCAAAACTGAAAGGGGCATAAAAGTTTTGAGGACTTAAAAAAGAAACATATACTTCTTCATCCACAATATGACCAAAACACTATAACTACAAAAAATCTGCTACTCTACCCATGGTCACAGTTGATCCCTCATTTTCGATAAATCATATTTATTTTTTATTTTAATACAAAACGTCTTCTTACTTTCAAATGTTTTACTCTATAATGTAAAAATACACAACTTTACACAAAATATACATTGAAATAAAAATAGGTCGCCACTTCGAGTCAAACAAAGTTTCTTATTAGAATGATAGCACAGCCTTTTTCAAACTTATTTATATTTTATAACTTTATATTTTTGTTTCAGGTCTATATTCCAAGATATGATGAGCATGGACACATTGGTGACTAAGATAATGAACTTTGCCCAACGGCTAGTGGATGCTGATAGAGCATCTTTGTTCCTGCTAGATTCCAAAAACAAAGAACTATATGCAAGGATATTCGATATCAGAAGTAATGAGTCAGAGAATGACAGTGACTCAGGCAGTCGTACCCACCAGGACAGAGAAATCAGGCAAGTTATTTCAGGGCTATTGGTATTTCAAATACTAGAGTAATCAAAACTATTTATTTATTTAACATAATTACAACAAGACACTATTTAATTACTCCACACCACATATCTTAACAGACCTCACTGAAGTTGTGTGCAAAATTTCAAATTTTGCTCATTTCATTCTCGAGATGTTCTTCAGACTCAAGAAAATATTACAAGCACATATATTATATATATTATTATATTATTGAGTATATTATTATGATTGTTTGATGTTCTTGGGACAATCATACAAAAAAGAAGTTGACTAGAAAATGATCTTGTAGCAATGAAGTTTCACAGAAAATTTAAAGACTAAATATGAAATCTTTCTTGACATATCTTGCCACATGATAAGTTCAGATTTTTGTTCATTAAATTGGGTTTCATATCACTGTTTAATGAATACTCACACCCCAAGTCACTATAAAATGATGTTGTATGCATTGGAATAGTTAGGCTATGTGTGTTAATATGTCACTTGTGGGTATATTTAATTTGTTTACAGATTGATTTATTATTCTATTTTCTTCTTGCTATCATGGTTACCCATGAGACCCATGTCAATTTGCTAGTTCAGCCAAATCCCATTGAGTGACATGCACCATAATTTATTGAGCTCAGTGTTCCTCATATAGAAATGAAGATTCATGAACAATCTCAAGTGTATAGATCAGTTTATTTTCGACATATCATACAGACAGACAGAAATGAAATTTTTTCGCTTTGCTGATTGCAGCCAATAATTAGTGTCACTATAACTAAGTTACTTTATTAATAATTAGAGTATATTATAAAAGCATAAAACATGCTTTTTGAATCAAGTATTCTTTTAACTCCATCTTTTTTAAATTTTCAAAACTTGTAGAATTTATTCTAAAACAATTATTCCTGGATAAGAATTTATTTGTATAATATTTTAGATTGCTAGTAAAGTCCAGAGAAGCGCTATCCTCTGATTCTCAACCAAAGCCTAAAAAGCCTTTTAGGTTTCTAACTTGATTTATGTCTGTTGCATCATTTTTGGAAAAACATATTAGATAAAAAAAAGTTAAATAATGCAATCAGTATTCAAGAAAATATTACAAGCACTAATAAATTATGTACTCGCAGGTTCAGTGTGGGGAAGGGTATCGCAGGCCAAGTGGCACGGACCGGCGAGATTCTTAACATCTCCGACGCTTACTCAGACCCTCGTTTTAATCGCACTGTGGACCAGATGACAGGCTACCACACCAAGACCATTCTCTGTATGCCCATCTTCATCCGTGGAGTCGTCATTGGAGTTATGCAGATGGTCAACAAAAACACTGGTTACTTCAACAAGGTACAAGAACTACTATGGTGCTATGTAAATGTTCTTTAAAATATTATAGTTCAACATGACATAATTTTAAATATATTTTTAACTTATCTGTTCCTCAGATAAATATAATATGATAATGAAATATAATATTTCAATTTTAATTTTAATTTAATATATATTACAATTATTATATACAAATGTTTATATTAAAATTACTAGTCCAGTATTTTTATTAATAAACGTTCAGCTTATGCAGCCCTCATTTACACATGTGTAGCACTTTGATTACCGAGTCACATAATGTGATACTATATGTGGCACTACTTACTGCTACTGTAACCTTTGCTAGCAAACATGTTATATTTCGTTTTAAATAGTAAGACACTGGAATTAATGAAAACTACTAAATTAAGTTGTTTAAAGATCATTTATATTCTATGCAATTTGAGTAAATTTGTTCAGAATTGAAACAAAATTACAGAAGAGCCTGCTAACCCGAATTAATTGAAATCAAACCCTGTTTGGATTATGAAACTCAGATAAACTGAAATCATGCCAATAATTCAGTAAAACAAATGCAAAATCAGTGTACTCCATCCAATTGATGTTTTTCTCTCTGATATTCCAGCATTATATTCTTTGGCTGTGCTGTTTACAATACTGTATTACATAAAAATTAACATTTACTGTATTAAAGATGGTCTTTTTAACTTTTGTCATTTAAATTGAACATACACTTAAAAACATAGTTTTCTGATTTATTTTTCTCAGAACATGTTTGGATCAATTGAATTCAAATTAGCGTGACTCTTCTGTACTATAATGAGTAATAGTACATAAATTAGAATGTGATTGTTCTCAAAAGATATGTTGCTTGCCAGGAAGATGAAGAGGCGTTTGAGACATTTGCAGTATATTGTGGTCTGGCGTTACACCATGCCAAACTGTACGAGAAGATCCGGCGCTCTGAGCAGAAATATCGGGTGGCTCTAGAGGTGCTGTGCTATCACAACAGCTGTACAGAACTAGAGTTTGAGGAGACCAAACAGAAGGATATTCCCTCTTCTATTCCTGGAATTGAGGAGTGAGTGAACCATAGAAAAGATAAAATACACAAGCAAGAAATGCTCACAGTGCCCTTGGAGGGCCAGGTTTAGTACCCCATTGACGAGACCTAGCGTGGCACTAAAAAATTGTGTTCACTGATCAGAAACAAATTGTGTTGCTAAACTCAGTGAGACAACTAAGTTTGAATTGTTTGTGGAATTAATAGTAGATCCATTGTTGTTGTAGATCTATGTTCAGGCAGTTAATGATTAGTTTCTTTACCTTACGGATTTGAAGAGGTATAATGATCAGTATTATAAAACAATTTGTTTTTAAAAATTTATAGCTATTTGATTATACCAATATTAATATATTTTAAAAGCACCTATCGCTCAACCAGGTACCCATACTTTTTGATCAGCAAATCTATGAAACTTTATAGTGTTGAATGTTGATTTCTTTAAACAGGTTAGTTCTGGCATAACAAGACTGTTCCTTGTTTTGAATAAAAGCATTATACAGAATGATTCACAAAGATATGCTGAAACTGTGAGCGCTCATTCTACATGTAAAAATAATAAAAAAGTATACAAACATAGATCTGGAAATTCTTTATTAGCAAGTTACGGCTAGTCAAAGATTTCACCCAGATTTTAACTCACAATTTAAAACCAGGTCTTTCTGACATTCTGGTAAAGTAGTTTAAGGAGTGAATCCAATCGCTTCTAATGGTTTGTGACCTGATAATTTGAATAAAACAGGTCCCACAACTGTAAATTAAGCAGTTTTCGAGAAAACCTGTGTCAAATCCAAAACAATGGTGTGAAATAATATATATTTGTAAATCTTCGGGCAACCATAATTTGTTATTTTACCAAGAAAAAAATTCAAAAATGTTAATAAAACTTGTAATAAATTTTGTTCTGAACAAAATAGAGTAAATAAAGTACACATGTAGCGAATAGATGTTTGACTATTTTACTTTTTATTCATAACAGTACAAAGTAACATTAACCGGAAAATATTGAATTAAAACCTACTCAACAGAAAATTGTCAAAAGAGTCTCCACCAACTACATTGCATTCTTCTGCTTCTTTAAAGATGGCTCTTGTTGCTTTCTGTAGTTTAACAGGGCTTTCCTTTAACTGCGCACAAGCTTCATTAATATGTCTAAGTAGCGCCTCATGGGAATTAACGTAACTTGCTATCGAAGCATTTCTGGACCCATGTTTTATTTCAACTTTTTTTCATTTTTACAAGTAAAATCGTGAAAATACTCCTTCCAGCGTAGTTAGAAGGTACAATACCTACTTCATATATACACCTTTTTGGATTATCAGGTGGAAAATATATAAACTTCATAATCTGTTTAAAAGAATAACTATAACCACAAATAATTGATTTAGATATTATATCACACTTCATTATGTAGTAAACACTCTCTTAACTGCCCCCAAATCTACTGCCCATCCGCTATACCTTTGCCATTCCAGTGAGGAATACACATCTATTTCAAGCCACACTCAGTACAACAAAAATGAATGAGTCATTGTTCAATTTGTATTAACAGAGTTTGAATCTATTTAAACAGTTCTAGCATTCTTTATTTTCAGAATTCAACTTAAAATTGTATCTCAAATTTGTCATGCTCAAAGGCCTTGAACCAAATACAAATTTACATTTGAAAATTCTGTACTTTTATTAAGTGCATTAAATTTTAAATTGTTTCTAATTTCTCCAAGAACTTTCAGATCTAGTAAACTCAAAAATCTGAGGACATAAACTATACTACTTTATTGAACTTAGAGGAGGGTGTAATTTATAGTTATGATTAAAACAAGATGCTTGTTTAAAAATTCTTCATTTAGGTTACAAAAAGATTTTCATAGGTCCACTTTTTTCATTAAACTAAACTGAACCATTTTTTCAGGTACCATTTTAACGTGTTTGAACTAGATGACAACGAAAAAGCAAGGAGTTCCATCTTGATGTTCACAGATCTGTTTGGACTGAGTAGATTTGACAAGAACAGTTTAATTAAGTTCACTTTGACTGTGAAGAAGAACTATCGACGGGTGCCTTATCACAACTGGACTCATGGCTTTTCCGTGGCCAACTCCATGTACGCTATCATGAAACATTCTCAAGGAACTTTTACTTTCATTGAGGTCAGTATAATATTTAATCTATTCCCCATCAGATAAAGTTTTACATAACTAATCTTTTTGTAAGACAGACATTAAAACTGTCAAGGTAGAACAACAAGGAAGATCATACTAATTTTGTAGATTTTACCATACACAGTAACACCAGTAGCTTTGATGGTAATCTTTTTCCACTTATCCAGACCATATTGATCCCTCAATAAGTGGTATAAATTATAAACATAACTAAAACCTCTTTAGTTTGAGAACTAAAGCACGACTTCATATTTCGTCTCAACTACTTGCTGTTTTCTACTACTTCGGAATTCTCTTTCTTTCAAAATCTTACCCTACCTTAACCAGTGATCTGCATAAAATTCAATCAACTAAACTTTTCTATTCCGTAAATCAACCATATTTTACGTTAAGTTAATGAATATGACAAAAATATTCTTCATGCCTTCAATTTTGCTTTGTTCCATATTTTACTAGCACAAATAAATTCTATTTATATTTATGGAAATTCAGTATGTCCAATTTAATTTTCTCCTAGAATTAAGTGTTTATTACAAACCCTTTTAATTTGCTATAGTAAAAACAGGTTGATTATATGCAGGTACTTTTGTATGCACCCCACATCCCTAAAAACACTTTTAACAATATTCTGATTGATTATTACTATAAGCATCAAGTAATATGTCCTTAACCATTAAGTTAGTTTATTCCACTAGCTACCTTGAGGACTGTAACTAATACAACTATGTTTGTTCATTTAGAGTGTTGCGCTATATATAGCTGCATTGTGCCATGATCTGGATCATCGGGGCAAGAACAACAAATTCATGTCAGATACGGAATCTCCCCTGGCCGCAGTATACAGCACTTCCACCATGGAACATCATCACTTTAACCAGACCGTCACCATTCTGCAACAGGTGGGTATACTGATGTTATGGTTATATTACCAACATTTTAACTACTTCCAACTTTGGGGTTAGAATCAGAGTCACCATTGCTTCACTGATTGCAGCAAGGACACAATATATATTCTGCCAGTTGACCAGCAGTGAGTACAAGCAGGTGCTTGGTCATATCAAACATTGCATCCTCGCTACAGACTTGGCCCGGTTCTTCCCGTATCGCACCAGACTCCAACACTTGGTCTCTAGCAACACCTTCTCACCAGCCAATCCTGATCACAGGTGCACACAGTTTATATCTATCTTTACTGTCACTCATTCTCATACACTTATAATGTAGAAATGATACTGCACAGATGGTTTAGATTTTGATTGCATATGATTCTATGTGTAAGTGTAATTGCAAAATTATAAAAATGATGTAGTTTTTATTATTTTTAATTTGTTTATTATTTTCATATAAAATGTGTATTTAAAAGATATTTAGTAAGATATTCTGAATAATTCACGTCCAAACAAAAGTAATAAAAGACTAAATTTTGGTTTTAGCTGAGAATACAGTATATATCAAAATACAAGATCAAAACCTAGACCAATATTGTGGAACATTATTTTTGAAATGCAAAATACAAATTTATTTTTTAAACATAATGATTTTTAAATATATTTTAGTATACAGATTGTATTTGTATAGCCACATACAAAATTTTAAAAATCAAGGATGAGCAGACCTGTTTTACGTATTATATGACAATCTACTTTCATTATATTAGAATTAGGATTGAATTTTAAATTAATGTTTAATACAAAATATTTTCACAGTTTTTAGAAGAGTCAAGTTTCTTTCTGTAACAAATTAAAAAGTAACTACTGTTTTGATTTATTGCAAGAAGAAATTTGTTCTAAAAAAATAGCAATGAAATTAGTATAAATTTTTGAAGCATCTCAAAAAATTAAATCCAATGTAAATTGGTGTAACTTCTGTCATGAAATTTTTGAACTGGCCTATTAAATTGAACACAAAATGCTGTCTAAACATAATGAATAAATTGCATTGCATTTTTTATAGTTAGTCCATCAGGTCATAGCCAGAATCACTTATTTTAATAAATGTATGTTACAGAATGTAAATTATGTTATTGTTTATGATGTTTACAAATTTAATTAACCCATAGGACACTAAATAATAATACTGCATGTCAGCATAAAACTACCCACGAAGTACACTTACAGCATATCAATGATACATTTAATATAAAACAACTTTGACTGCACCTCCTGTTGTGTGAATAAGTATACGAGTATTTATGATAAGATTATGAATCATAACGTCAAATGTTACAGACTTATACTCCAAGCTATAGCAATGACAGCAAGTGACCTATCTGCCAGTGCTAAGCCATGGGACATTCAGTTTAAGACTGCTAGAGTCATCTTTGAAGAATTTTATGAACAGGTAGAGGAACAGAAATCAAAGTGGTATCTGTAATATTATAATTTTTATGCACTAGAGTATATTATATAAAGGTTTTGTGAAGATTTAACATAATATTTCTTATTTTAATCAAAATAACTTTGGGTGAAGTTTTGAAGTCAAAGAAGGATTTTGTATATGTATTACACACACACACACACACACACACACACACACACACACACACACACACACACACACACACACAAATAAACATTAAAAAATAAAATAAAAAAAATGGACATATAATTATTTAGTTTTGGTTCCCGCACGCACCTTGCAGGGTGCATTGGGACAATGTATTGTGACTTATATTAAAATGAATAAAGAGTTTGTGAACTGTGAACACACACACACAATATTTATTAATTAACATGTCTTATGGACATTTGCAAAGCAAGTTGCTTTGTGTTAAAAATGCACATTGATGTTTTCACAGTCCCTAACTTATACACGCAACTGTGTACTTGCATGGACAGATTTTGAGTTTGATATCAAAGTTAAGAGTTTCATGGATATCAAAGTTCAAAACTATGATTCCTTGTTTAAAATAATATATCAACTGATTTAGTATAAGAGTGCACTTTATTTAAAACATTGAATTTTGAAGTAATCAGAATCAGTAGGGGGAGACCGGGGAATCGCGCCACACTGTGCAATGCCGCCACCCCTTGTATCTCACCATGGGTTGTGTGTGGAGGGGGGCTGTGAGTGTTGAACACTAGCGGGAAACACTGCAATCAGTAGTACAGACGCTTATGGCCGTGCGGTGTGTTTGGTGTAACGTAATAATAACAAATACGGTTTTTTTAGTGAGAGTCATCTAATTTTGAGTCTTTTGAAACTAAAGAGGTAAGTGACTGTTATCCTTAAGTTAGATAAATCAGTTATATCTAGTTGAACAGAGAAACTAATTTGGCCATGTTTTTTCACGTTGTTAGTTGGGAAGTTAGACTATCTACCTTCCCTTAAACAAGGCAATCTACGCCATTTTGTCTTACTGGGGGTTATGCCGCCACATCACTCCGGGGTTGTGCCGCCATCCTTGTGTGGGTGGCGGCATAACCCCGTAAAATCAAAATTTCTTATATTGGCCCTACAACTTATTTGTTTTCTTTCTAGATGCCACGTATCCGGAAAAGAATAACTGAAAAAGGCTAAATGGACCGAAGAAACGTTAAAACAAGCTGTCCGGCTGGTTTCAGAGGGAAAAATCAGTAAAAAGTGTAGCTGTACAGTTTGGCCATTCCAAGGTCAACGTTACGGGACAGACTAAAATCAGAAAAAACGTGCGAGCCTTGTATGGGAAGAAAACCTGTGTTTAACAAAGAGCAGGAAAATGAGTTAACAGCCAGAGTAATCGATTTAGCTAAACATGTTCTACGGATAACCATAACAGACTTGCGACGGTTGGCGTTTTCTGTGGCAAAGAGCTAAAAATTAGCCACAACTTTAATAAGGAAACCCAGATGGCTGGTGAGGATTGGGTTGCAGGATTTCGGAAAAGAAATCCTCAGATCAGTTTGGCGGAAACCATCTGCTACAAGTCTTAGCCGAGTAATAGGGTTCAACAAACCGGAAGTAGACTTATTTTTTTAAGAACCTCGAAAATCTAATGGACAAACACAAATTTCCAGCCAGTCGAGTCTTCAACATGGACGAAACTGGATTTCATCCGTTCAGAAGCCCTGGCCACATTCTAGCACCAAAGGGCCAGAAACAAGTTGGTGGAGTAACTAGTTGGGAAAGAGGACGAAACGTCACCGTAGTCTGTGCCTTCAGTGCATCTGGCCAGTATGTACCACCTAGTTTATTTTTCCACGGAAAAGAATGACGCCTCTTCTTGAACGCGGTGGACCACCCGGGTTCGATTTTTATGGTTGCTCTCACAACGGCTGGTCTAATGAGGATCTGTTTTTTGGACTGGTTGCAACATTTTAAATCCTTTTGCAAGCCAACTGAAGACGAACCGGTTCTCTTGGTTCTGGACAACCATGGGAGCCATATTTCCTTGGACAGCTACACATTCTGCCGCAAGAATCACATTCACATTCTGTCGATACCTCCTCACACATCACACAAGATCCAGCCACTAGATGTGTCCTTTTATGCTCCGCTGAAAAGCGCTTTCAATAAGGAGTGTGACAAGTTTATGAGGGCTAATGTTTATCAGAAAATCACACCCTACGACATTGCTCACATTTTCAACCAAGCTTATATGAATGTGGCGACCATAGAAAAAAGCCATATCAGGCTTTGAAAGCACAGGTATTCATCCAGTAAATCGAGACAAGTTTAAAGAAGAAGATTTCGTGTCTGAACGGCGTTTAAGAGCACCTGTCATTGAGGACCCAGATGGCGAGGAAAATCTTGAAGAAGAATCTCAAACCAAGCTTTAACAACAATCTATCTCAGACTCCTGTGAACAACGAATCTAATATAGACCAAAAACCAAGTCTCTGAAGAGCCAACAGTTGCTATCAATAAGCAGGATGGTTACATAGGGCTGCCAGGACCATCGGAAATGTCAAAGAAAATCACTTTAGAATCAACCTCTAACTGCAGTGGAAATATTACAGCAGTTATAAATAAGTTTTCACCACTCCCCGGCTTTTGCAGCTGACCAGATAAAGGGAAATTCTAGGCGGAAAGGCCAGTCATCAATCTTGACATCAACTCCAATGAAAGCAACTCTAGAAGAAGCTTTAGAAAAAAGGAAACAGAAAGATTTGAAAAAATTTAATTCTGCCAAAAGGGCAGCAGCAAAACTATTGACAAGCAAGTTAGACATAGGTCTTTCTTTCGCCTAAAAAGAGACCACGTATTAAGAAAGAAGGGACAAGAAAACCTGGAAGGAAAAACTAACGCAAAACGTGGCACCCTGTAGACGTCAAATAGACTTTGACTCTTCTTCAGAGGAAGATGTTCAGTTAAACAAAATTTGTGACGATAATGAAGACGACAATACTTTTGATTTGTTTGGCGATGACGTTGAATACTGTTTAGTGTGTGAGAGTATGGTCCTACTTCTGAAATGTGGTACCGGTGTGTAATATGTGGGAAAATGGGCACAACTCAGAGTGCAGTGGTTTACGATTCCCCAGAAAACTACTCATGTGATTTTTTGCTCAGATTTAGAACGATAGAGAATAATTTGGCGTAATAGCTATTTAATAGGCCTAAACATATTTTTTAATAAATAGTAGGACATAGACTAACTAATAGTGATTTTACTACATGTGTTAATTTGTTAAGAATAGCAAAACTAATGCAGAGACTAAGTATTAGCCATTTACTACACGTGTGGATGTTTTTTAAACTTCTTAATTAATTTCTTCATTCAATTAAATATAATTTACTACACTGTACGTTGTGCTTTATTACATCCTATATCTATTGCTCATAGATGATTTGATGTGCTTTGGTGGTGTGGTGGCATAACCCCAGTGGTGTGGGCGGAATAACCCCAGGTATCGGGGTAATTCCGCCACTGTGCAAGCTTTTGGAAAAAACCATTTTATTTAGTTTCTATTAAAGATTTCCAATTTTAAAAATCACTAAAAGATAGATTATTTACTGTAGTATGCTATGGTTATTACAATTTACATTAATCCTAACAAAATTTTGCATGAAAATTCAATTTCCCTTAAGGTGGCGCGATTCCCTTGGTCTACCCTATTAAGAGAGATTCAGAAGTAAGTTAATTTGTTATCACAAAATTGTTTCTTGTGTAGGGAGATGCAGAAAGACAGGCTGGTATCACTCCAGTGCCCATGATGGACAGGACAAAGCCTGAGCTCCAAGCTGTCTCTCAGGTGAATCTCACAAGTCCACTTGTTGCCTATAAACTGTCAATAATCTGAATTTGATTATATTCATAGGGGCTATAGATAGAGTATATTAATTATACAATTACTTTCTAAGTAATGTTTGAAGCTTACTCTCAAGAGTAGAAAAAGAAAGTAATTTCTTATTTGATACAACTGCATAGATATTGTGGGCAAAAATGTACGTACTGTCCATTCTTTATATTCTTAATTCCATTAGAATATTAGTTCTATTCTTAATATCTTACCTTAAAAATGAACTAAATCAAATCAAATTTTACATTGAGCATGCTAAGCAATGAAGTTTTATTTATTGCCTATTGTTATTTTCTAAATATAGTGAGAAATGCCACCATAATCTTTTGGTTTCACTGTTCATCTACAGAATTGAAAATTTTATTTTACAACTCTGAATATGGAACATGTAAACAATAACAATATGTCATGCATTGAACATTTCTAGTGCAATTATTTTTTAAATTTATAGCCCTTCAAGACAATTTCCCTAAGGACAGAAAAAGTAGGCAAAATATATTTTGACTACTCCACAATGAATTACAGACATTTAAAAAATTGGGAAAATTTAGGTAATTTTGTAATCAAAGTTAAATTATATTTTTTAATTTAATTTAATTTAAGAAAAAGACATTTTTTAATAAATTTGTTGTAATGAAAATGAAACTGTTTTTAATTAAAACATATAACTCACTCCAGCCATATTTCATGTATGTACCATAAAGATTTCATAGTTTTATCTTTAACCTTTTTTTTTGGACCATGATTACAAGACCCCTGAAATTATCCTTCAAATACCTGCTGCTACTTTTAGAATGATCAACATTATTTTGTTTTCAGAAATGGTATCTTAGAAGATTGTAGCCCAAATTCTCTTTAAAAATTAAAAGATATATTCCACCTGAAAACAGATTGCACCACCTTAAACAAACTTGTAACTGTTCAATCGATAGATCCAAACAAGGAATCTTTATAACCTTGAATTTGAGCATTTACAATATAAAATTAGGCAACATAATTGGTTGCATTTGCCATAGATAACATTTTCTAAATTGCAGCATGCAATAATTGTGTTAAACTGAACCAAGGTAGAAAGTTTTTCTGGCTAGAGTCCAGTTTTCAGATTAGAGAAAAATCTGATGTGTGGTCTGCTCAGTCCAAGAATATCTTTGATGTCTATCAATTTGGGGTCTATAACAGCTTTTGCTCAGGCCTGGGAGGCCTTCCCAGCCACCCATTTCGTGACAGTATTCTTGACTTGACTCAATGCAGTAGCGACTTTAAGTGTGAGTTCCAGGTTAGCCTTTTATCGAGTACCAAGCCCAGATTTTTTACTTCACTGGAGTAGGCTACACTACTACCTCCTATGGATGGAGGCTATAAATTAAGCTTCCTCTGTCAGATGAATGGAATTATAGTGATTTTGGAGAGGTTGATACTTAGTCCCTCCTCCTCACACTACTTCCATACCAGATTCAAGGCTTTGTGGATGGGTTTGATTAATACAACCCCATGTTTACTCCTAACTATAATTACAAGGTCATATGTATAGCCCTATACTTAGAAGCCTTCATTGCTGAGTTTAGTAAGTAGATTATCAGCAACCAGTCACCACGGAAGAGGCGACAAGACTCCTTCCTGAGGATAACCTTTAACTGCATTCACGGTAACAAACTTCCCACCGAACCAGTGATACTCTATGACTGGACAGCATCGACCTGACCCATCAAAGAATGACTAGGTTTATGCCATTCTTTAGCACCGTTTCGTGTAAACAAAAGTACCCCTTATATCCAAAAATGCAAAAAGAGCTAATTCTTTGTCCGCTATTGACCTTTCAATTTTGGACACCAAGTTAATGAAGGCCTGAATTGTAGACTTCCTAAATTAAGGTATCCTGTTCAGGATGCATGAGAGAGTTGACAAAAACTTTGCTGCTAATGTGCCTATCAACAATCTTTTGCATAGTTTTAAGTTGGGAGGGGATAGAGTTAAACTGATGATACAATAAAATTTAGGCTCACTCAAGGGGCAGGGACTAGCTTTAGGAATGAAAATCGTCTTCATCCCCCTCCATTATTGGAGGATATATCCTACAGCTAAACTTGACCTAAAGACATCCAGTAGGGATGGTGGGATCAAATCAAGCTCATTGGAGGCTGGAAAAATTCCATCTCCCATAGGAGACTTGAAGAGTTGCAAGTAATTCACTGCAAAGCATACCTTACTTGGGGGCAAACAACTTTTTTGCCATACAATTATTCCAATTAGACGAATGAGACATTGATTTCCCATTGAGAGAAAATGCACATTTGTAAAACAGAACTCCACAAAGAAGTATGCTGTGTTAACAACAAATTTCAACTAATGTTTCAAGAGATTTCGGTTCAAAATCTGTTGACTGATGATGTGAGGCTGAAATATTTTAAAAATGTATTTGTAAAAATAGTTTTCAATGACGTGCAGTGGAAAACTTACATGTTAATTATATTATAACACCTACCACATAAGCCTAATAATTAAGATAACATTAAGTTCACTCAATGACTACCAAAGGTTGATGACCACTTCTTTACATCCCTAAAAGAATCAAATTTATTAATGTTTGTCTAACCAAACTGTCTTTTTTACAGGTCGGGTTCATGATGTCAATCTGTATCCCTTGCTATGCTCTACTGGCTCAGCTCATCCCCGAGACAAAGCCACTGCTGGCTCAGTGTCAAGACAACCTGGAACAATGGAAGCTCCTGCAGAACCAACAACAAGACACTACTTAGTCCTCCCCCCCACCACCACCACAACCACTCTCTACTACTCGTCTGTGATATTTGTACCTAACTTTTC
Source organism: Homalodisca vitripennis (assembly GCF_021130785.1). NCBI lineage: Eukaryota > Metazoa > Arthropoda > Insecta > Hemiptera > Cicadellidae > Homalodisca > Homalodisca vitripennis. The sequence continues at coordinate 74,951,390 of NC_060207.1, forward strand.
AGGGCCATCGCTGTTTTTACTGTATTGCTATCCTGTCACATATGCACATGTGCGTTTTATGAAAACAGTATTACAACAAATAAATGTTTTATTTATGTAATGTTGGGAATTTTATGTCATATTTCAACCAATTACTACTTATAATACATAGTATGAAACATTTCTATCTTTAATACAATGACTGGATGTATAACAGCATTCAATATCACATAGAATAGACCAGCAGAGAAGACAGTATTACTCAGTATAGTTCAGTTGCATCTAAATTTAATTTTTTTAAGGATATTTTTTAACAAAGGCTATCCAGAAAGTAGATTACATTTCGCTCTGTAGCTACTAGGGGCGGGACTATTTTGTTAGCCATTTTGATGTCAGGGCGTTTCTCTGTTCAGTGGCCATCCAGCCATGCTAGTGACAGGTTACGTCGGTCCTTATTGATCATGTATAATAGGAAGAACACTGGTTCCTACATTCATGAGCCTTATTTAATTCATCTTATTCCTAAATGTGTGATAGGCAGATAGATACAAGTATCTGATTGTGCAGGCTCTATAGCTGTGTGCTCATCTTGTTCATACTTACTGTTATCGTACTTACTGAGAACAAATCAGTTGTGATAATATAATAATAAATCAGCTTTCCAGAACAAGTCTCTTCAGTTAGCTATGTAGAAGTATTTTTTGAAAAATATTAATTTAAACCATCCATAATTATTTTAAAGTATATATTTTAAAATATTAATAACTGGATACCCTAAAGAAATTCTATACAAATGTTATAAATAACCTTAAAATTGGCACCTGCTTGTGTAGATTACAGAGGAGGTCATTGTACAATTTAATGCAATTTAAGAAAAACAATTCTACTAATTTTCAACTTTATCTTGGGAAAGCTGTTCAACATGTTATCACAAAGAATGATCTCTTAATAAGCTGAGACATATTTTTCTTCTAAAATTAAACATAAAATGTAATTTAGTACACTGTAATTTGATGTGTAATTTGATATGTAATTCCACTACATATTTCTTCAAATATTGTTGCTGGAAGTTGATTCACAAGAGATATTAATGGAAGATTTGCTAAAAACTAAACAGAATTAAAGATTGGACTAGTTAAAATTTATCCCCTAGCTCTTCCCAACCTAGAAAAAGATGAGCAAATTGGCAAAGTTAAACCCTTGCTGGTTACACTCAATAATTTATTTCACAACTTGAAAGTAGCAGTGAAAGATTTAGTGATAGATGAAACAATGATACCATTTTGTGGTAGGCTAGCTTTCCGGCAATACATTCCTGGAAAATCTCATAAGTACAGCATAAAATATTCAAGCTGAGTGATAAATCTGGGTATACTTTTTCAGTAAAATTATACATGAGGAAAGGTACTGTACAAAATACCAAAGACAGCTCTATTGCTACAAAAGTGGTAAATGAGCTTATGACAAACAGTTTGAATAAAGGTTATAACCCATATGTTGATAACTATTACACCTCTCCCGAACTTACCAATCTGATGTTGTCAAATCAAATACATCTCAGTGGTACTTTGAGAAAGAACCGCAAAGGTTTACCAATGTTTAATTTAACCAGATTGGCATTATTAAAAAAGGGTTTGAGTTGCAGCTTTGATACTTATAGTCCTTCAAAGTAGTTCACTTCTGATGCCACACACTTCACTCAATACTGTCCGCAACTATTTCTACTGTTTGAAACAAGTTTTAAATTATTTTTGGAACCTTTGAAAAGTTGCTGTGTCACATTTTGTTATATCTACATCATGAAAGCAGCAAGAACAAAAATAAAGATCAAAAAGAACCAATATCAGGTGAGTATGATGGCTGTTAAACTTTCGTAATTTGATGCTTAGTCAAAAACTGCTGGGCAAGTTGCAGTTTCTAATAAACGTAAACTTTTCCAATAAAAACCCTCTTATTTCGCCCTTACCACAAATACAGATTGTCTAAAGAAGTAACCAGACAAGGTAAGAACTATTATGAATGTTCCTCATCCACAAAATGTTGACCAACTATGTCAATTATTAGGTCTTGTTATTCCAATTATTACTTACTCAAGGTTTATTCCAACTCCCTCAACACTCCTCAATCCTCTTGAGTGTTCTTCTTAGGAAAAATGTACAATCTAAGTGGTCTGATAAATGTAACAACTTGTCCAACTTTGCAAAGAGATGAAATGTTAGTGCACCAATCTGTAATGCAATTAAAAAAGATATCAACACAATTACGTTGCTCATCAAGGATCAAAAATCAGTTCAGCGCCTAAATCTTAAGAATAAGGGAGGAGAAATGTTGAGTCTCAATTTCAATATGTCTATTACAATCATGTTCTATTTGATTCCATGAAGTCTTGATTTTGTTCAGCCATTTTTGTAAACATTCAATAATATAGAATGATTTCTTGTTCTTTTTTCCTGTTTTATATTAATTAATTAATCATTATAGATAATCATTAATCCAAGCTTCGACACCATCTTTACAATTCAAACTTTGAATATTTGGGAAAACGATCCTGATCTTGGCTGGTCATGCAACCATACATATTTCAGATGAATATTTTTTGTTTGTTAAATCAAGAGAATTATTGTGAATAGTATTTATATTTACAGATACATTCTTATTACTACTATCTTTATTAAAGTACGACAGTTCCTTTAATGATTTATCTGTATAATTTTTTAACAGAAAAAAATGTGAACATTTTTGGACTTTATGGCATCGACAGAAAGTGAGGTTTTCCAACGACATTTGTATTTTTCACTGGTGAATGAAATGACATGATGATGTAGGTCCAGACAATATTTTGTACATTATAGTCATTTTTTTGTGGAGAACTGATATACTGGTTTTGAGGCGTAAAAGATTTCTTCACATTCAATTGTTGAGTTTCAATGTAACATGCTGGATATAGCAGTACACAGCATCTCCTCATCATATTCGTTTATACGATATTAAGCCCATGGCATGTAAAGTGTTCAGGTGTTAATAATTATTTATTGTTGGAATAAAAGAAACTTTCTCATTCTACAACACTAATTCATAAATATATTGTTTTAAATAAAAGATATGCCTGTTGATTTGAGGTTGGTCATATCTGAAAGAGGTAGTTATTAAAATAATGTTTGTGTGACTCATTTTTGCTATCAAGTCTTCCACAAGGTTGTACACATCTCCACTTTCACTGTCTATACTTTCAGTCCCACCACCAACTACAACAGTACTGTTTGAAATCAAATCCAAGACACTGTCCTCTATGTTGTTAAACATAAATAAGATGAGCTCCAGGGTATATATATATATATATATATATATATATATATATATATATATATATATATATATATATATTGCCTATACATTCCTTATGAATAAAAACTCCATCATGAATTTCATCACATTGTTTAACATGGATATCATCAAACATTGCAACTGTTGCAAAAATTGTGCAAAATAGATGTATTTTTTTTATATTTCTATGTTTGTAGTTTTAATAGCTTTGATGGTTGGATGTCTTGTTATATTATTAGTAGTCACATTGGTGTAGATTTGTCATGTGTTTTCTGGATTAAGACTAAAAGATGAAGCACATGTGTTGGGATCTACATTATCTCCAGTTTCATGTGCAATAATACAGTATTACCTGAGTGTTTACGACTGGTTTGAATTCAGATTCAGGTAATGGTTTTATATGGTTTAAAAAAATTTGATTTTCATTTGGAAATTCAAACATCCGTTATTTACTGTAGTTACATTTAATGACAGAGGAAGTCTATTCTGTAGGACATATACGCCAAATTAGCTCTTTTAATTATGTATTCCAAACTACTGAAACTTGGTAAGAGTTTAGATTTGAAAAAATCCTGAACATTACTTTGTAAAAAATACTCTGCAGCTGGAATGAGTTGTAATATTCAATTCCATTTACATTGGGTCATTATTTTGTATGGGTAGTGGAGATTTTATTTTTAAAACTTTTATAAGAATAAGGGTAGAATCCATATCTGTATCAACCAATGAATCATTATAATAAAATAAAGAAAGCAATTTATTATAAATAAACTCCAGTGAGAGCCACCATCCACCATGTCAAATTACCATCACTTATTATTTACTGATATCAATATTATATATTTCCCGACTATTGAAGGGAAACCAAAATGTGAGCAAAATCATACAATAATTTTATAGCTGACAAACAACAGGATGTCAATTACAAATACTGTTGCTATCAGAACATTGAGACACAGCTGTATTGGCTCATCTGAGAGCCAGCTGTTTCAGTCAAGGACCTACTGTTATGCTAAATTGGTTTATATTTCCCAACCAGCAAGTTTTTTCAGTTAAGAAGTTTTATGTAATATTTAAATCTGATTCTTTCTTTTATAGGGTAACTTTTAATTGTTTGATTTGCTCCCCTATTAGGAGCAAGAGCTTTTCCTCTTTACTATTATACACTCTACACATCATTTATCTGATTTGGGAAAATTGATGTAGTTAAAATCATTTTCAGTTTTGGATAGTTGTTGGGAGTTTTATGATGAGTTGCTGATGACAGTGTTGACGTAATAAAACAGTAATATATCACTTTCTTTTATTATGACATGTAATTTGAAGTGTGAAATCATATAGTTCAATATATATTTACATTTTTATTTCATTTTATGTAAACTATAGTTTTTTTCATTTGTGATGTGTATATAAAACATTATCGTATACAATTGTTTGTACATGAAAATGTGTTTTCATCATTCATTAACTACTTTAGTACTAGAATGATCTGTAAAGTACTAATTTTTATGATTCCAGTAGATTTTAGAATAAGTAAATCAATAATTTTAATACTTGAAAGATGTTGATAAAATAGATACTTTTTAAAATTTTATTTTGTATTACTTTTTTCAGTTGAATAAATATAACAAGTTTATTTATTTTTTTTAGTACAAAATATTCTAAAAAATGTATATTTTGAAATTATGATATGGTTATTTTTTAAATTCTAACTATCTGCTGAATTTATTATATACTCAGCACCTTTTTGAGCTAAAAACAGAATTTCTGTTTTCATCACATTTTTGTCTGTTTTAAATTAGTAACAATTCAAACAATTATATTAATTTATTGTCATCTTTGTTTTATACGTAAAAAATCTGTTATTTGTAATAAAAAGGTGTAATAAAAGACTGAAATTGAATTTATATACTTCTTCAAATGTAAAAAGTCTTTTAGTTTGTTCAATTTGAGAAGCTTTAAAAGCACTTTGTGAAGATATTCTTCATCATGTACATGACTGGTGACTTGTTCATTAATGTCTTGTAATAAAATTTATAGAATTGTGTCCAATTTAAGAGCACTACTAGTAAGAGAAGTTTCATTACTTTGTAGTTTAATTAGTGCCTTTGGAAACAACCGTATATAATATATTAGAAATCAACAAAAATAGATTTCTTATGAACATTTTTGTAATTTTGACCTTAAATACATTAGTTTTCAGCTTCAATGCTCCAACTTTACCATTTGCTGCATTTTACAATAGCCGTACTTGAAAAATTGAACTTAAAAATTATGAAATGAAATTTAGAGGTCATAAGTTAATTGTAAACCCCAAACTGGAATGATCTAAAACAGATTCAATTGTTAAACGTGGACTTATACTATTGGAGGTACAAAACAGAATAGTGAGTAATAGTCCAATCTCTCTTAGAGGTTATCACTAAAGATAATGTATTTCATCATTAACTCCCTCCCATCTGTCTTGATAGTTAGCTTCAAACAGATCCATTATTTCCATGACGAAACAGAAGGTCAATGCATTCACTGTAACAGGTGACGTGGTTGTAATTATAACTAAACAGAAAATCTTTTCAAATAACATTTACAAAATGTTTGCAAATAGGCATGAAATATATCATCTTAAAAGAAATTAACATATGAAAAAGCAGTATTAAAATTACACAGGTTCAGTTATTTAAATTTTTAAACAAATAAGAAAATGTTGCCAGTAATATTCTCTAGCAGACTATGCTAGTGAAATTAACTAGAGTTTGTGAAGGTTACAATACTAGATTTGGTGAGTTTCACACTATATTGTCATTTATTAAAAAATTGTTTACCTGTTACGGAAGCATAGTCTTATTAAAGCAATCTTATTACTTTATATGAAGTGAACAAAGTTTGTAAAATGTGAAACATTGAAAACTTTATGAAAATGATTTACTATTCCTTATTTTTCAATCCTTGTACATTAAAGGAGAGCTTTCTGAACACATTCATAAATTATTTGTTCTGGAATGATGTTTAGAATGTTCGCTACTGAGCGCTCTGCCGGGTCTTGCATATAAGCTCTTTATATAAGCTCTTTATATGCAACACCCGGTCCATTGCGACAAACTAAAAAATATGATAATCTCATACTTTAAAGGGATTGAATACAAGGTTTATTGCTATAAACTTACTATATTCCATTCAGAGTGATTTTTATAAAAGTGTGTATATTTTCAGTGTTAGTTAAGGTTGTGAATATGAACACTTTTGCACCAACAAACTTGGAGTCACGAAGTAAAGTGTATTAAAATTGAGAATTTGTAATACACATGTGGACTGCTAGTATTCCTGTCCCCTTGATAATTTATGAATGAAGACACAAAATTTAATGATTCCAAAATTAACCCTTCTGAGTGCAAGTTAAGAAATTTGCACATAGATCAAGAAATTAACTCATATCTAAACCTGGCTTTTATGTACTTTTTGTTCACTAAATTTGCCATATTTTTATTTCTTTTAAAACTTCTACTAAAGTTGTATTCATATAAATCCATACACTACGGTTCACTGCTTTCTTAGACATGACAGAAAAGTCAGTTTTATTATCATAGTAAGTTTTTTACAAAGATACTTTATACACTCATTGCAAGACACAGGAGAATTAATACATTTTACAACAAAATCGATTTGGAATGTCTATTGTGTGCAGCTTACGTGTAGCAGGGAGTGGGGTAAATTCAAGTGAATTCCTTGAAGTAGCCATTCTAAAAACATGCCATTATACTTTTCCCATCCTCTACCATAGTGTCTACCTAACCCAGTGTCACTTTGTTGTCTGCACTGTGTTCATGTATTTTATTTAACTTTAGAGTGTCATTTTATTGGTTTTTACCTGTGTAGTTAACTTAATGCATTATTTAATAGGTACTTATAATTTAGGAAACAAACTGAGTGTAATTGTTGTAGAATAGTTATATTGGATACGAGAAGGAGCACTAATAAGACTATCCATGGAGACGAACGAGAGATTATAAGGCGAGTAATTGAGAAGTGTGATGAAGAAGCCTGAACAGGTCAGTTAACACACCAGTTGGAATAATCAAGTGTACATGTAAAACAATACACTGGGCAGCCCATAAATACAATTTGTCCATCAGAAAAGAAGCAGAAGAAGAGAGATTATCGATGCCTGGTAAGAGAAGAAAGCGTCCGGGCACAAGAAATGCAAAATTAGATTCTTTTGACTAATGCATTATAAGAGATACAATACAACATTTCCATGTTGTTCAGAAATGTGTTCCCAAGGCTCCAAAACTTTGTTACTATTCGTGAAAATTTTTATATCTCTTGGGTGTGCATCCTTTGGGGTGCATACTTTAAGACATACATTAAAAACTATGGGGTTTAAATGAAAAAGTGCGCATCTTATAAAAAACTTCTAATAGAGCAACCAGATATTATAGACTGCCGTTGCAAACATTTGCAGATAATGAAACGCTACAGAAATCAAAACCGTAATATTGTTTATGTGGACGAGACTTGGGTTGATAATAATTTAATATTTTTAAAATGTTAGCAAAGTAATAATGTAAATGGGTATATCAATAAACAAGGCTCATCGTTGTTCATGTCAGTAGTACTTCTGGATTTGTTGATAACACTCTTCTTGTCTACAGGGCTGGAACTACTACTCATGCATATCATGGCCAGATGTGTAAGTAAAACTTTTGAAAATGGATAATGAAGAAACTCGTCCCAAATATACCCGCCAACTCTGTAATTATTTTTGACAACGCACCGTATCAACACATTCAAGAAAACAAGATATACAAGCCTGGTTATCCTCCAACAATATACCATTCAAAGAAAAAATGAGAAAGAAAGATTTTAGAGTTAATTAGTATGCACAAACCAAAAGAAACAATATTTCCAATATTTCGTACTGATCAAGTTTTAAAACACCTTGGTCATGATGTGTTGCGGTTGCTTCCACGTAACTGTAACATAAACCCCATTGAACTTGTTTGGGCAGAGGTAAAACGATTGATAAGAGACAAAAATGTAACTTCACATCTCAGTTTGATCAAGTTTTAAAACACCTTGGTCATGATGTGTTGCGGTTGCTTCCACGTAACTGTAACATAAACCCCATTGAACTTGTTTGGGCAGAGGTAAAACGATTGATAAGAGACAAAAATGTAACTTCACATCTCAGTTTGATCAAGTTTTAAAACACCTTGGTCATGATGTGTTGCGGTTGCTTCCACGTAACTGTAACATAAACCCCATTGAACTTGTTTGGGCAGAGGTAAAACGATTGATAAGAGACAAAAATGTAACTTCACATCTCAGTTTGATCAAGTTTTAAAACACCTTGGTCATGATGTGTTGCGGTTGCTTCCACGTAACTGTAACATAAACCCCATTGAACTTGTTTGGGCAGAGGTAAAACGATTGATAAGAGACAAAAATGTAACTTCAGATCTCAGTTTAACAATACTTAAAGAAACGTTGATAAATGGAATATCTTCAAATATCAAAGAGCGACTGGAAAATATTTTGTGATCAAAGAAAAAAAACCTCAGAAGAAACGTTTTGAACTACTCATAGTGTTATTGAAGATGCGATGGAAAAAATGCTATATATTTAGAAAGCGATACAAGATACAGTTACATTGATAGTGATAGTGAAAGTGTATCGTCTGAAGGTTCTGAACTTGCGGTTATACTATAATTGGACATTTTTGTAAAGGTACGTCACCACAGTTTTACTTTTTAATGATATAATTATCAAAGGTTTAGCATATCTATAGTGCCTATTTAAATATATACCTACTTATTATTTAACTCAATTTCTTAATTTATGGTATCTGTTACAATGTGACTGGCTCTTTAATGTTTGTGTTTATCAATACTTTTTTTATGCGTGTAGTTTAAGTGTATGAAAAAATTCATAACTTCAAAAATATCAATACAATTAATAATGCTAAACAATGTTACAACTATATTAAAGTAATTTTAAACATTAGAATTACCAACCAATACAAATATTGTAATAGACAAAATTAAACATGAACAATGGCCGAAACAATAATATTAATAATTCAATACAAACATAAATTATTCCAATTAAAGAAAAGATACAGCCAAATTACAACAATTTATTGAAATTACAAATTAAATAATATTATTTTATTCAAAAACTAAAGTACATTATTCACGGTCTAGCATACACAATGTTTTTAGAAATGCATGAAGTAATTGACATGGATCCATGACGAACAGAGAACATTACTTCCACACTCCACTCGTCAGCTCCATACAGTAGATTTCATATAAGTAGTTATTTTAATTGTATTAATAATTAAATACATAAAACTTTAGAACAATTCAGTAACTCCTTCCAAAGAGAGTTTCTTTTGTGATTTGTAGAAATCATCAATTATGCTCGGGAAGTTGCTGAAGTAGGTATCAGCAATGAATGATGACTTAAATGTGTTGTGTCAGGGTAAAATTTATTAACTGATAATCAGAATCAGTCAAAACCTCCTTGCCACAGCAAATGGCAAAAAAACATCATAACAAATGATAAAACATGGATTCAAGACAATGATATTGAAATGAAGACAAAAGTGCAGTTTTCTCAGTAAATATACAAAGTTTTAGTCAAAAAATAACAATAACATGCATGAGTTGGTCAACAATGAAGTTGATGCTCATGTACTCACTAAACAGACTCATGATAGGAAAATGAAACAGATAATAGGCAATATCATATGCAAACTTGCCGCTAGATGAGCCATAATGCACCCTATTTACCAATTGTTGCACAATTTTAAAAGCTCAAGTTTTAATTTAAATACACCTTTTTATAGAAGATATATAGAATAAAAAGTGTTTACCTTGCTAGTTTTTAAATACGGGGTGTCTATAAAAGAACTCCGGGGTTTTAAGACAAAATATTTTAATAAAGTAAAAAACGTACATACATGTTTTATACGTGATTAGAAAGCTTACATTTTCAAGATTTTTTTAACAACTTAGTAAAGTTCAATGTGAGCTCCGTTAGTGGCACGGCACACGTCGAAACGGTATTCTACCTCTTCCCATGTCCTGGCGAGCATGTCTGGGGGAACGGACGCCACGCAATTCACTATTCGTTCCCTGAGATGGCGAACATTTCGAATTTTCTCCGCATAAACAAGATTCTTGATATGCCCCCAGAAGAAAAAGTCCAACGGAGTCATATCAGGGCTCTTTGGTGGCCATGGAATAGGTCCTTCCCTTCCAATCCACCTGTTACCGAAACGAGCGTCCAGTGACTCACGCACACGCAAACTGAAGTGTGGCGGCGCCCCATCTTGTTGGAAGTAATCTAAACCTTTCTCCGCCTCAATGTCATCCAACTGAGGATAAACATACTCCTCTAACATGTCACAATAGACATCACCATTGATATTCCTTTCGGCAAAAATGAAGGGACCTATGACTCTGTCATGCATAAGAGCACACCAAAAATTCACTTTGGGCGTGTCACGTTCATACTCAATAAACTCATGGGGTGGCTGTGAACCCCAAATTCTGCAATTATGCCTGTTTACAGTTCCGTTCACATAAAAAGTAGCTTCATCACTAAAAACCACACTTTAAAAAAAAATCATTATCTTTATCAATTTTAGCCAGCATGGAAACAGAAAAGTCGAATCTCTTAACCTTGTCTGCCGGTTTGATATGGTGTAAAAGTTGAATCTTATAGGCAGTTAAACGAAGTCTTTTATGAATTACCTTATGGACTGTTGATCTTGGTAACCCCAATTCCAGACTGCGTCTTGTTACCGATTTCTTAGGGCTTCGAGTGCATGAAGCTCGGATTCTGTCTACATTCTCTTGAGACACACGCGGCCTACCCGGCGACTTTTGCTTCAAAGCACTTCCTGTTTCCTTGAACGCACTTAACCACTGACGAATTGTTTTGTCTGTAGGCGGGTCAACACCATAGCTACGTCGAAAGTTTCTTTGTACAGTAACAACAGAATTAGTTTCTATGAGCCAAATAACACACTGAGCCTTTTGTTGAGGGGTCGCCATAGTGCGGCAGTCCAGACGACACTGACTGCCTGCCGCAGCTGCTACGTCATTTCAAGGTCAACGCTCCGCAGTGCTGCCAACTGTTGAGAGAAACATTCCCAATTGGTATGAGTAAAACTCTTTGAGCTGCTTGTTTCAAAGGAATTGATCAAATGTTGCTATCTTTTATAGTTTTAAAAATATTAATTTTTTAAACCCCGGAGTTCTTTTATAGACACCCTGTATTATCAGGTAGAAAATGAACTTAGGAGATGTTTTAAGACAACAGGGACCAACTGATATTTGAGTGAAACATTTGAGTTCCTCATACTAAAAATTTTCAATTAGTTCAAATTTTTTTCTTTACATAAAATTCTAATAGCATGAATAGGCAAGAATTATACTTACTAATCATAAAAAAAAGAAAACAAATCAAGATCAGGAAAACTTGTTGTGTTTCAACATTTGTTGATAAAGTTGTTTATTTTTACCTCCTCAACACTTTTAACACTCTTAACAAATTGGAGAAACTTTGAACCATTCAAAGCCTGAAATTGGAGTTATTGTCTCCAACTGATGTCAAGAGTTGAGGTTTTGCACCCTCCTTCAACACTCTTTGCAGTAATTGAGGGTCATCCGACTACTGTAGACTTTTATTTTTGTACTCAACTATATTCCGCCTAGAGAACATGTGCTGACTCTTTCATTCCTTATAGAGTGAAATATGAATGTATCAACTGATTGAAACACCACTTTGATATACAGACATTAGCTATCTTTTTCTTCTTTGATGGTTTTATACCATATTTAAGACTTTATTTTACAAGTCAGCGATTGGGTAACTAACAATGTAAATTGTATTGTGTTTATTTGGTAATTTATGTTGTAAAATCATAATTCAGTGCAGTTGTTTTACTTATGAATACACTGTAGTGTCTGTGAATAACTTTTAGTAGATAAAATTATCTTTTTACTGAAATTTTAGCTACAAACTGTTTTTACTTTTGGTCTAAACTCTATTTTTTTATTTAGACTAGCCTATTGATTAAGATTTATTATTATATAAGTTTAACAAAATATTCAATGTTGGTAATATTTGGCAATTCATAGAGAAAAAAAATAATATAACATGTTAGGTTGTATTTGTATTTATATTATTTTAAACAAAATTAATTTGATTTCAAAGCACAGGTCTCTCTTACTCTCTCTGCTTCCAATATATTGATTTTTTTTTTATCAATTTATAAATAATTTATTTTAACATTGTAAAATACTACATTTTTCTGAAAACATTGATATAAAACATGATATAAATTAATAGATTACTATATTTTGTAATTTTTTCAATAATCTTACAAAACAATTAAAAAACGGCCTGCCAATTAGGAGTGACCTGACTGCCACAAGGAGATGTAATAATAATAATAACAAAAAAAGATAATTTGTCAAATCAACTTTTATTTTAAAAGTACTAAAGATTATGCAAATGTTAAATAAACATTGACAACTATAACAATAATTTGCTAAGATTGTATATAAAATTTTGTCACTTCATTCTTGGGATATCCTGCGGATAGATAATATAGGCAAACAACTATACAAAAAAGAAACTTTTACATCCCCCTGCAGACCAAAAAGAAAATTTTCAGCCAACAGATGAAAGGTTCCAATGACGCTTACCCAATTCCATGGTTGGACATACACTATCATAAAACTAATTCTTGTCTACGTATATACGAAGTTTCATGCAAAATTTAAAGTCTACAGAAGAAATATTTCTCTATATATTTTGCTCATGATACTTTCACATTTTTGTTCATAATTTGAGTTTCATAGCACTGTTTAGATAGTAATAAAGTCTACACACCAAGTCACGTATATGTATTGAGTAGTTAGACTAGATGTGTCAATATGTCACATATTTAAATTTCATATTATTGCACTCAGTATTTGTATAAATGTATTTATTCTGCCATTTTCTCATTGCATCATGGTTAACCAAAAGATAAACCAACGCTCAGCCAAATTCTATGGAGTGACATGTACCATCTTCAAACTCATGTTGCCTATATAGAAATGAAACTTCATGCAAAATTTCAAGTCGAAACACAGTCAGGTAGCTTTTCAGATATTTTGTGAAGAGGCAGACAGAAATGAGATGCTTGCTTTATCTATCAATATAAAACAAGATATGAGAGATTTACTATTTGCAAATTTTGGGCTCGAAGTGCCCTTAATTCAATGAAATTCCTACAAAATCCGGAATACATAAAAAAGTACGTTCCACTGCCAAAAAAAATGTGTTCTCTGCAATTATTTGACAAATAATAGGAAGCATGAGGACTCTCTATACACCGAACTACAGAAAAACAACTACTTTTACTATTCTAACGTTTCTCTCAAAGAACTTTTGATTGATTAAAACTAACCCTTTTGAGCTTATTCCTAGACTGAGTGACAGTACCGACTATCCCTTCAGGATAGCAATCGCTCTTAAAATCTATAACACTGATTGAACAGCCATTTATTAGGTTTAGTTTTAAAACTGATTGTAAGGGGTAAATTCTTCAATTAACTGAGAGGCTTTTCAAAAAACTATCTGTATAACTTGTTTATAATTTTGTATGGTGTGATTTTTAAAATATGATTCTACAGCAAGTGCTATGGCACGATTCATTATAAATGTTTGATATAGCCAATTGCTCTTTTTTGTAAATAAAGATTCTTCGTAATTTTCTTTTGAAGAGAAATTCCATATTATGATAAAATATATATTGTGTAAATGAAAGAGAGGATAATAACAATTTAATGAAAGTTGTTTATTTTATACAGAAGGTTTTTTAATTATGAAAAGCCAAGTTGATAATTTAGATCAGATATAATTTGTGTTCCCTCCAGTCCAGAAGGGGATCCACTGTAACACCCAGAAGTTTAGTATCATTAACTAATTCTAGGCCATTATCACTCAGAAATATAATAATGGAGATATAAGAGACACAATTGTTTTATAACTTGAAATCAGAAAATTTGGTCTCACTATGAATTAATTGATTAGGAATTACTATTGTTAATATATTAGAAAGTAGCTTAAAATCTTCTTAGGTTTAAAATTTATAATTATACTTAATGCCTGCTTAATTGTAACAAATAATAATAATAATAATAAAGTTTGTCATTACAACTTCCTCACTAATAATTTGGTATAATGTTCTCAGATCCACTTGAGCTAGAGCTACTACCATTACTGTTAATAGTGTTTACAATATTAATATAAAATTCATTGAATGTATCAGAAACCTTTTTTGGCTCAGCAATTATACTTGACAGTTTTGATTTAATATGCTTATATTCTTTGGTGATTTTGATGGTTTTATAGTACTTTTTTACTGTATCCCAAATTAATTTTGAGTTATTGCCAGATGACATTTTGTTACTAAATCATTTATTTTTAGCTTCTACAATTTTCCATTAATATTCTTCCTTTTTTTGTTTGTAATTATTCCATGTTTTTTCAGTTAAATTGTTTACAAAAAGTTGGTATAATTGATGCAACTAATCATATTATGCACTGAAACTCGTATGTGTACCATGCATTGTGATCAATCTGTTTATTTCTCATAGAACAAGCAATTTCAAATATTTTTCATGTTTTAAAAATTCTTCAAAATTATGTTTAACCCTTTTGAGGTGGTGGCTTAGTGCCAATCATTTATGACAGGTCACAACTCAGTGCCAAGCACCCTTTTGGTGTTTGTGTACTATTCAGCTAAATAATTCATAACTTAAAAAAATAAACATAGTGAGATGATTTTTCTTTTATTATGTAGGGGAGAAAGTAGTCTATAAGTTTTAATATTTATCTGGATGATAAAATGTTAAATTGTTACAATTTTATAAACAACAAATTGTTAAGTTTTACTACCATAATTTATTTGTATGTATTTTTTACTGTTCCTTATGTACATAGGAGCAAACATACCAAATTACAAAAAAAAGGGTCTGTATAATTGAGTGTGGATTTTTTATATTTGGTTTGAGTTCCACAAAATTATTGACTACTTTAAAAAATGGGATAATTTTCTTATATGACATAATATTTATTTGGACAATAATACTGTTAAACTTTTTTTACACGTTCATGACATGTACCCCATCGGGCACACGTGAACTTTCACAACTGCTGTTGTGTACCCCATCTGGTACACACTGGGCTTTCGTAGAGCGCATTGTGCGCCCGATGGGGTACACGTTGCTACACATTTCATAATTGTTTTTATTGCTAGCCTTGTCTTTGACGGTTTGTTACATGTGATCCCACATTTAAATACCTTTGACTATCACATACCTCGTCGGGCGCACAATTGCTTAATTTTTAAGGTAGATTAATGTTTTAGGTACCACTTGGGGTACACGGAAAAACATTAAAAAAAACATATTGAAATAATATTTTTGTGCAAAACTGTGAAGCCTACATAGAACAGAATAGAATATATTTATTGCATTGATAATATATATTACATTGTATTGCAATTAAAAACTAAAACCGTTCACTTCACTTTCAATACAGTTGCATGCAGGCACACATTCATACATATAAAAAGAAACAAAATTCGTGGGATCAACCCCAGGATTGCAATACTGCCACGAATATCAATCCCAAGTGTGCTCCATGAACTCGCCGACTGAGTAAAAAAGCACAAGACACCAGGTAGTGTTTTAATTAGGTCTTAATTTTTTTGTCCAAATTTGGTGTTTTTCCAAAAAATTGTCAAAAGCCACATTGATATGCTATTTATGTCATTGGAAGTTTTAACTGAAAAACTTTTTACAGTATGTCCCACTTCGTCCTCACACACAGGAGCCAGAACCATAGATGAAGCAGAGGTATGTGTGGCGACTGTATCCAGTTCCAATTCACAGTCAGCATCAAGAGAACTAGCCACTGAGGAGAAAAATTTGTTAAATTGCAAAGCTATTGCATTTGGATCGTTTAATTTTATCCCATCAGCATCAAGCTGTCTGTATACATACATTTTATGTTGTACTTAGACGTTTAATGTAAAAAAAACTACAGTTGTTTGCCATTATTATTGAAAAATTCAACACAAAATAAGTCCAGAAATTAGGTGTCGTCATGGCGTGTTAAATTAAAAAATTTATTTTTTACGTGTTGGTAAAAAAATTGTAATTTTTTACCTTAATACATTTGTACGCAACTTTTTATTGTTTCCTATGTAAGTAGGAACAAGCATAACCCAAGTTCAAAAAAGTAAGTATCTGTAATTTTTATCTGAACCTAAAAAGTATTGATTAAGTCAAAAAGTTGCAAGAGATTTTAAATCAATTTTGTCAATAACATTTATTTTGAAATCACTAATGATAATAATGTGGGTCTGAGTTGTTATCAACTTTGTTTAAAATTTCATTAGTTAGTAAACTTGCATGACATGTATGAATAAATTAATTTGTTAAGATTGTAATAAAGACAAACTTTATTCTCCTTAACAGGGTTTGTATAAGAAAAAAATACGAACAAATCAACAACAATCTGAATATATATACATGTCCATGATTTGTGAATTCAAGCTGTAACCAGATTTTACTATTTCTTCACATAAAACAAGCACAAAACCTCTATGATAAATATATTGTACTGTTAAGTATGTATGTTATAATTTTGGAATCATTACTTCATTAAGTTTCCTACAGCTCATATAAATAAATGTATTAAAACAAGAAAAAAATATAATGCCACACTTAAGTTTTAAAAGTAATTATATATGACAGGAAAAATGTATATAATCACTATACAATGTTCAATGCAAAAGGCTTATCTATTTTTGCCTACTTTGTGGATATGTTCGTGATAAAACAGATAATCAATAATGAAAATGTCTTTATCTCATAACCTTCAAAAGTAAAAATATATTTACTTATGACACTGATTATACTGTGACCTAACAGTTATCATTTCACATAACTTTTCCTGTCTCAGTTTCTTTTGTTATTATCAACCCCACAATTAATTATTGTTGCCTTTAATACAAAATGAAACTGAATCTCTGTGCTTGTATAGTATATAGTTACACAGAGTTAACATTGCATATAACTTTTTCCTGTCTCAATTTCTTCTGTTATTATCAACCCCACAATTATTGTTGCCTTTAATACAAAATGAAACTGAATCTCTGTGCTTGTATAGTATATAGTTACACAGAGTTAACATTGCACATAACTTTTTCCTGTCTCAATTTCTTCTGTTATTATCAATCCCACAATTTATTGTTGCCTTTAATACAAACAAACAGAATCTATGTGCTTGTATAGTGTATAGTCACTAAAATAAGTAGGTGTGAGTGTTTAGATGTTTTGGGATATAAAATAGGACCAACATTACAGCTTAAATGTTAATTTATATTCAACTGACAAAACAAGATTCCGCTAATGCAATACATTTTATATAAGGCATTTATATTTATATAAGTTCACATACTTCATAGCAACACCAATATACAAATACTTTGATCAAATAAAAAATATATATATATATAATCTGCTTAGCTTTATAAAAATAGTAAAGAAAGGGAACAGTTACTAACTATATCAGTATGTTTCAATTATGCAAGTGATGTACCATTGACATGGAAAGCTTTATCCCAGAATTTAAAATAAAACAGCAGGCAGTTACACTAAAATTATTCATTTATACTTGTTGACAGTTTCTTTCAGTTTCTCTGCATTTGCTCCAGCAAATTGCTCCAACTAGAACACACCAAATAATAAGTTAGTTACGTATCTTAAAAACAATGAAAGAAATACTTTTAAAACATTACAAAAACAATAAATTGTCTTCCCCTCCTCTAAATAATTCAACTGCTGATAAGGTGGCACATAGGTTTTTGGATGAAAAAAATTTATTTTTATTTCAGAGTCACAGCCCTTTAGATAACTTGTCTGAAAACATATAACTCATAAAAAATAATTAGACATTTACAGTAAGAATTCTGCATATTTTGATACTGAGCTTAAAATATATGGCTGAAGAAAAAAATTATACATTTTTAATGGTTTATGACTTAGGAAAACAGCATTTTTAATGAAAATTATATATTTTTTAACAAATTATTATTCATAGTCTACAATTCCCTGTGGAATTAATTATTTTTTCTATTTATTTTTCCTGTCCCCAGAGGAAACATTTAAATAGACGTACATACAAAATTATTCACTAAATAGAAATTTAAGTGATTAAACACCAGTTATAACATCTTAAAGTAAATTAAACGTAAATTCCTTATGTCTAGATAAAGAAGAATATTTATAAAACCAGTAGATGATTAAAAACATAAAAAATTCAAATGTTAACAGAAAAATAAAGTCTTCTGAAATTTTTTACTAAATAAAAATAACATGAGTCACAAACTCTCATTATACTAGGGTTGTTTAGAAAGTAAGTTGCAGGCATATGATCGCCAAACAGATGGCTGTATCGGTCTGATGGATGCTCTGTAGTTACGTGCAGTACGCATCTGGCAGTGTCACATTAAAGTTCGCTAAGTTATTTATTACTAACTATAAAATTTCATTTCAAACAAACTAAGCTAGAAATCATAAAAGAACATTCACTTTAAAACATTCGAGAATATAACTAAAGCCTAACACCAAATAACTTCATATCCTTCATTTCAATAATAATGCTCTCTATAGGATAATAGTCTCTATAAATTTGCTGCATCACTGTCACCTCATAGCTGCTAGATACATGTAAGCTTCCATCACTGCAGTATCTACAGCACAGCTAAAATCAAGGCAAGCGTGTCACTGACACCTCAGCTCAACTGACCACAGACAACACTGCCTAGCTTGTGTTTCACATACTCTGTCTAGTTTATTAGTATAATTAACTCTTATTCCATCAATAAATCATGGCTTATAACACAATTGACAGTATTATATAGATTTTATGAAAATGCAGCCAAATTACTAATTACTAACTGGATACTTATCTTTTCTCACAAGAACAACAGCAATCAGACAAAACTAGAATAAAAACTGTAATTTCTTCCATCTTTTACAACAGCAAACAGGCAAAAAAACACTGAATTAATATTTAGCTTTAGATTTGTTACGCCAATTTCAACAACATAGCTAATTTCACATAGGAGTCTGACAAACAAACCTTTAATTAAAAAACTGAAAAATCCTGTGACGCCTGATATTAATATTGACAACTTTCTAGCTAGTTTAACAACAAATAGGTCCCTTAGTAAATATTCTTTGCATCCAAATACCTCTATTTTGACATAGGAGACAAAGTTTTTGTTATTATTTGAGAGGCTTAAAACAAAGAAAACATTTTTCCATAAAAACATTTTTTTTGCCATCTTTAGTGCTGAATCCCTTATATAAGTTTTACTTCAAAATGTGTTTCCATAAAAAAGCTGTCTTGCTCAAAACCCAAAAACTTATTTTGTAGATTTTTGGCCGATTGTAAAGGCTTGTTAAAACAATAAAAATAATAACCTCAAAACTACAAGTTTCATCTTATCTTAACAAAACAAGTTTTAATAAGTAACTGCTTGTTTAAAACTAATGGTACAAGGCTAAGGTGAGATCAAAAGTTACTCAGTGTAACACTAGATTGTAGCAAGAACTGTATACTAACACTAAAAGGTACCAAATAAAAACTTCACCGCCACTCCTTCTGAAATTGGAGTCTGCTACCAACCATTAAAGAATCCCAGTGTCTGAAAGAACTTGACTGAAAATATAGTAAAATACGAGGGCTGTTTTTTAAGTAAGGGCCGTTCTTCCCGTACACGGTAGTAGTTCGCGTTCCTGCCGTAACGAGCGTGCGCCCCACCTCCCGGCATTCCTAGCGAACAACTTCATGTCAGTTGCAGCTCTGTAGCTAACCTGTATGCATTACTGCGGATCTTTAAAATGTTTAAGATTATCGAATCACCCGCCGCGTGTGAGATTCGGTCAGTGATACGATTTTTGACTGCAAGAAACATGTCGGCTGATGACATTCACCGTCAGCTTTGTGAGGTGTATGGTGCCAAGGCAATGAGTGAAGGTAAAGTGCGGAAATGGGTCAGAGAATTTAATGATGGCCGCGAAAATGTCCACGATGAAGAGCGCTCAGGCCGGCCATCTGTGATCACGGGAGATTTGGTTACTGCAGTTGACGCAAAAATTCATGAGGACTGACGGTTCACAATAACCACTCTCTCTATGGAATTTCCTCAAGTGTCCAGGTCAGTATTGTACAAAATTGTATCAGAAAACCTAAACTTTAAAAAATTGTGCTCAAAATGGGTACCCAAACTCCTCACTGAGGATCACAAAAAAGAGATTAAGCAGTTCATTGACTTTCTTGCCCCGCTACGACGAGGAAGGAGACGACATGTTGAGTCGAATTGTCACAGGAGATGAAACATGGGTATCCCATATCACTCCTGAATCAAAGCAACGGTCCATGGAATGGCGGCACACAACATCTCCAGTCAAAATCAAAGGCAAGCAAACGCTGTCGCGGCGCAAAGTTATGGCAACTGTGTTCTGGGACAGGCGCGGTGTTTTGCTAGTGGACTTTATGCCGCGAGGAATGACGATTAACTCAGAAGCCTACTGCGCAACCCTGGCCAGTCTCCGACGCGCCATTCAGAACAAAAGACGCGGCATGCTGACAAAGGGAATTCTGCTCCTCCACGACAATGCAAGGCCTCACACCGCTGCTCGGACACAGGAAATGATCGACTCTTTTGGCTGGGAAGTTTTGAATCATCCGCCGTATAGCCCCGACCTTGCTCCGAGCGATTTCCACCTTTTTCGGTACTTGAAAAATCATCTTGGCGGGAAGCGCTACAATGACGACGAAGAAGTCAAGACGGCCGTGAACTCCTGGTTGTCAGAGCAGGCGAAAAATTTCTTTGAAGAGGGATTTCAAAACTTAGTTTTAAGATATGATAAGTGCCTTAACAAACAAGGCAACTATGTAGAAAAATAAAAAAAGTATGTAGATTCTGAAAATAAATGTATTTTGAAAAAATAATTGTTGTTTATTTAAAAAAAAAAACAACGGCCCTTACTTAAAAAACAGCCCTCATATATTCCCAGTTATAAATAAATATTTTTTCTGTACTAATTATAAATAATAAATAAATTAAAATAATTAATTAATTATAAGTAATTAATCCTCATTAAAAAGAGACTATATTATGAATATAGTCTCTATGGACATAGTCTACAAGATAGAGAAGAAACTCTTTAATACTGGGGGAGAAGTTCTACATGTTAGGCTAAGGGCCTGAGATAAACTATGCCATACCCAGCATAATACCCAGTTTTAAGGATGTTAAAAACTATGTTTATAAGAAATATGTAATCATTTTATCTGAAAATCATTTGTAATGATTAAGCGTAGTATACATTTAAAAATAATTGAATAAATGATTCTATAATTACAGCTTACTTTTTGGTTGTTCTTGATAAATACAAAGGTTGGCATGGAGGTGATCTCGTATGTGGCAGCAATGCCCTCACACTCATCTACATCCACCTTCAGGAACATGACGTCCTGGAAGTCATCAGCCATCTCCTGTAACATATGTACAGTTAAAACACAAATCATCAACAAATATCAACTCATACTCCAAGAAATGTGTCAAGACACCATAAATGGTATGCAATATTCAGTTAGCATAAAATGATCAGTAGAACACAGAATAACTCCCTGTATCCAAACATCTTGGATTGATTATTTATGCAGATTAGTTAAAATAATGAAAAAGATTTATAGACTGATGATAACTAGACCTTATGATTATAAATTGGGTGAATACCACAGTTCCTTCAGAAATAAGTCGGAAAAACAATATAAGAAAAACTAAAGAGGATTATTAGTTTAAAAAAGGTTGAGGATTGTGCTGGGAACACACGAGAACAATGGAGAATAGTAAACCATTTCATTGGAAGAGATCAAGATACAAATAAAATAAAAGAATGAACTTACACACATACAACTATTGATGAAAAGGAGATTGTATCAGAATTTAATTATTTTTTTACTACATCAAAATCCACAAAAACAAAATTGCAAATACTCAAAATCAAATTATGTTTAGTTGATTATTTCCAAATAAAAATGTACAACATTCAGTGTTTTTATTGTAGCAACTGAAATTGAAGTTTGCAACACAATAATTGTTTAAAAACAATAAATTGTCAGGAAATTATAACATTAGTAATTATGAATGAAAAAGATTTCCCAAAAATGTGGTTTGTTTTGACAGATTTATGCAAAACAGGTGTCTTGGGTCTGGTACACTTAGAATACAATGATTTCGTCAACTTCACCCCAGCCAATCACTGTTAATTTAAGGTGGGTCCTCTCACCAACTTTACCACAGACCAGTGACACTCGAATAAATGTACACTAGACCACAAATATTGTCAGGTGCAGGAATCAAACCTAGGACTCGGTCATCTCCCAAGTCTGGAAGCAGCCATCCTGACTTGTCTTCTCTGTGCAGACAGCTCACTTATAATTTTGCTATATCCTGATTCTCCTCCTTGTGTTTTTCACTCCAGTAAATTCACCTTACTTACGCCTAACAACAGTTGTCTCCATCACGACCGTGACTACTAACACTGGGATATTTTGTGAATTAAAAATTCTTGAATTATTAGTAAACTTTAGCATGGTTTCTTAAAAACATAATGTTGAAAAATATGACAAAACCTTATTAGTTTAATTCCAGATGAATTTATTGTTAGTTTTGGTCTCTGCACACTGAATAAATCAACTATGCCAATGAAATAAAATAGAATACTTAGAACCATTATATTGTCTTTTATGGTTTTCATTTATTTTCACTGGATGAATGTGAGTGTTTTCTACACATTACTGAATGAAATAATGTAGGTTAAGTGTAAGTATTAATTATATGTTACAGTTTTTCCGATAAGTCCTTTTTTTAAACATATATGACTTACTTTTTAATATTTCCTTATTTATATTACAATTTACTTATTTAAGTAGGAATACAATCCTTCTCTGAGGTTTATTATTTTACTTTCTTAGTTTTTTAAGATGTGCATCCATTATAGACTTAAGCCCATTGGATGAAGCGTTATCATGATTGTTGTTTTTATAATGTTAGGTTGTAACCTTCTATATTTTATTTTCTTCAAAATAAAAAAAAGAAACAATAATATGTTTGAAACAAACTTTTGAAATTTATTGACACACAGTTATAATTTCAGTTTAAAACACAGTAAAATAATAATTCAATTAAATACTTTTTTCTGTTGATACAGGTTTAATATAACTCATAAAAACTAATAAATGTAGAACAGAATTAAATGAGTTATGACTTCAGTATCAGAATCATGGGTTTGGGGTTTTAGGCAGAAAGAATCAATAAAAGATTAATATTAGTAAAGGAACGAGCTTACAAAGACTGATTATGTAGAAGAGCTGCTAGTAGTAAGACTATGATGGATCCAACCCATCAGCTGGTTCTATCGAATAGGGTGGGATTTGTGTTATCCTTTAGATGCAGTGTAGATAAGTGGAATGATCAAAGAGTCAATAAAAGATTAATATTAGTAAAGGAACGAGCTTACAAAGACTGATTATGTAGAAGAGCTGCTAGTAGTAAGACTATGATGGATCCAACCCATCAGCTGGTTCTATCGAATAGGGTGGGATTTGTGTTATCCTTTAGATGCAGTGTAGATAAGTGGAATGATCAAAGAGTCAATAAAAGATTAATATTAGTAAAGGAACGAGCTTACAAAGACTGATTATGTAGAAGAGCTGCTAGTAGTAAGACTATGATGGATCCAACCCATCAGCTGGTTCTATCGAATAGGGTGGGATTTGTGTTATCCTTTAGATGCAGTGTAGATAAGTGGAATGATCAAAGAGTCAATAAAAGATTAATATTAGTAAAGGAACGAGCTTACAAAGACTGATTATGTAGAAGAGCTGCTAGTAGTAAGACTATGATGGATCCAACCCATCAGCTGGTTCTATCGAATAGGGTGGGATTTGTGTTATCCTTTAGATGCAGTGTAGATAAGTGGAATGATCAAAGAGTCAATAAAAGATTAATATTAGTAAAGGAACGAGCTTACAAAGACTGATTATGTAGAAGAGCTGCTAGTAGTAAGACTATGATGGATCCAACCCATCAGCTGGTTCTATCGAATAGGGTGGGATTTGTGTTATCCTTTAGATGCAGTGTAGATAAGTGGAATGATCAAAGAGTCAATAAAAGATAAAAGATTAATATAGAGGAACGAGCTTACAAAGACTGATTACTGATTATGTAGAAGAGCTGCTAGTAGTAAGACTATGATGGATCCAACCCATCAGCTGGTTCTATCGAATAGGGTGGGATTTGTGTTATCCTTTAGATGCAGTGTAGATAAGTGGAATGATCAAAGAGTCAATTGGAATCTGCTAAAATGACATGAAGGTCTGGCCAATTATAATTTGTAATGATTTAATTAAAGTCAGTTTTAGATAAAGATGCGATAATAATAGGTAGTGTACTGAATTATATAAAAAATACAATTAATCACTAACAAAGTTTTGATGCTTGTAAAATATGCAAATTGAAGGTATGTTTTAAGATATAAATTAAATGAATTGATCAGGATCGAAACGTTATGTGTGTAGGTTGATCTTCTATAATAAAAATATAGAAATACTTTTGGTCAGATGGGTCATTGTTAATCAGTTGTGAATTAAATGAATTACAAATGGAAGGAAGTATGATTTTGATACCGTATGGATAAATCGGTAATGGTACAAATAATTACTATTGAAGGTGATTTCAAATAGGCCTATATTATAAAACAACGATTCTTAAATCTAAGGTACTCATTCAGTTACTAATATTTTGTGAATTATAAATCAATAGTTAATAAAATAGTTTGATAATAATTTAAATTTTGTCTTGAATTACTGAACGACCATATGTTTAAAAAAAGTGAAATTGTCAAATACAACTGAGTGTAATATTATTAAATGTTTTTTTCGTTATATAACGGAGGGATAAGTTTAATTTAGTCACAGCGGTCTATGGGTATTGAATTAATTTGAACTATCAGTTACTCTATGCGTATTCCGTCAAATTATGCAATTAGTTTATTTTTATAAATTCAAAAATTCAAATGAAACATAATATCAGGAAGTAAGGTGAAATTATTTTTGTTGAACTTTTTCATTGATTTAAACTAATTTTACGGTTATTCGTTGGTTTTTGTGATTGTAGACTAGTGGATGAAATTGCCTGTAAATATAGTGAATCTTATGTGAATTTCATTATTGTGAATTCTGAATCAACAGCTTGTTTATGGAATTAACCTTTTGGTGTGATGAATGAAGAATAATATTTCATGAAATATGGTTTATCAATTTTAGTTCGATTACCAAGTTTACTTTATCAGTATCATCAATCTCTTGTGAATTTAGTTTATGCTGAGAAATAAAATCTTTCTGAAATCAATAAAAATATCATGCTGAGTCATTTGATAAAAGTCTATTATAGTAAAACTTGCAATGTATAGACCCTTTGAGAAAGTAACCTGGTCTAATCTTCAATCTCACACAGTCTATCAAAAACAATAAACCTAAAAAAAATATTGTGGTAAGTTATAATAGTCATTATAACCATTGGTATAAAAGGAAGGTCAAGTGAGTGTTGAAGGGAAGATCACTTTAGAATTGCTAAGTCAAAAGTAATCTTTTTTTAAACAAGACATGTTTAAAATGTTCAACAACAATAACAGCTATCTGCTTTATTTAATATTAGAACAGACTTTGTAAGAAAGACAAATATTTTCTTGATTTTTCAACAACTAAACAAATTCTTCCCAACTGATTAAAATATAACTTTATAAAACATGTATTTACCACTGCTATTGTACTGGTTGTCATCTAATAAAATCTTATACAAAAATTCTCAAATTGAACTCTATAACTTATGATACCTCATTTTAATGATCTTGCTCCCTTCGACTCTCAGCTAGCATCTGTGTATTCTTTGAACCTCTTATGTGTCTTTAACCATGAAGCAGAATTTGAACTTCAATCTACGTGTTTTTGATGACTCAAAGTATCAATAACAAAACAGATAATCGTATTTCAAACAAATTTTGTTGTTGATATAAAAAAGTGCAAATTTAATTGCGTATATCCTAATGTGTATAGTGTAATAGTGTACATGTGAATATCCTCAAAACATATACAAGCTTCTTATCTAACAGTGGTACCAAAGAGTATTTTTTTCTTATTGGAGAATTGTGACAAAGAAGAGAGTAATTCTGTCTAAACATGGGAGTTTTATCATTGAATATTGAGTATTTTCTACAAATTTAAATATTGTGTGTATATTAATGATATATATATATATATGTGTGTGTGTGTATATATATATATATATGCCCACGGATGTTCCAAAATTACTCTTCAACTCAATATGAGTTGAGATAAACTTCAGATAATTAAATAGATTGGTTGATTAATTATTTATTTTGCACAGTATTTGTTATAGTACTCATGAAACATGAAGAAATAACACTTTCATTTAACACTGGCTGTACGTGTCACTGACATTAGTACAGCTGATGTGAAATTGTGACTATGACATGTAGTTTTGAAGTTTAAAGAGAAACTGTTATCCTCTGCATAGTTTTATGATTGTGCACATAAATGTTATGATTGTGAAATTGGCTGAGCATCAGCAAGGCCTATCACTTAGGGGACTGGTAAAATTTCTCTTGTCTGTCTGTCCACAGGGTATCCCTCAAAAACTAATTGGGGTCTGGAATTGAAATTTTGCTTGTAGCTTGATTGAAGACGATTTATAGGCAACATCAAGTTGGGTGATGATGCATATGCCACAATCATTTCAAACATACATAAGATAAATGACAGAAATGAATATGTGTGTACTAGAGATAAATGAGAGGATTAAATAATTTTTTACTTAGAGTACTATTACAGTTTTGTTTTGAAAAGTTAATAGTTCATATTATTTTATGTTTGTTTATAAAAGATGAATAAATAAATAAAGGAGTTTATACCACATATGTACAGAATCCACACAGGAATCCTTACAAGAAGAAGAACATACACCCATACAGTTTTGATAACTTACAATAAACATATATAAATCAATAGATTTTAAAATTAACATAAAACAAATTATCATACATATACATAAACTATTGTAAAATTGAATCATCAGATAAAATAAAGCAATTTCTTTAGACCAAATACCACAGAATACATTAAATCTTAATTAATATCAAAGAGATTGTTATGCAAAGTAAGTTTACAACACCTGGAGTTATAAAGTGAATTTAGATCAGCTGGTGACTTCACAATAATGGAATTTTATTCTTTTAAATCATGACTTAATATGAGACTGACAAGAACCTTGTTTCATCAAGAAATTTATTAACAAACACAAAGTTAATCAACATTTGAGTTATTAACCCTGCACTACTCGCGTGATGTTTTGTTACGCCAATACTCGCATGGGCTACAGTTGTAGCCCACGACTTTTTTTTGTTTTTTTGTACAGGGACATTTAACTTTAGCACTGTTTTAGATATTTTTTATTATTTCCAACATATATTCTTACTTAAATTAATATTTCAATGTATTACACAACAATTTTTAAATAAAAAAATAAAATTGTAAAGTTACGTTATTTTGTATTTTGCTGGTTTTGAAAATTGCCTATCTTTAAGGTCGTAAAACTTAAAAAAAGTTCAGAACATGAATGATGGAAAAATAGTCTACTTCACTTATAAACATGTTTATTACAAAATCAATAAAATATATAAATTAATTTTAAACTGCTTATTTACATAAAAGTCAATATCTTACCATTATATGTACATTTCTGAATCTTTTTCATTTTACAAAAACTCTTGAATTTACATTATAAGGTTCATTTGTTGTAGACTATAACATAAAACTCTGTTGTCTTGTGGGATAGGTTGACGTCTAGGTTCTTCTATTCCCAAAATTCGCCTAGCTCGAATTTTCATTTCAGTGGGTAACACTGAGGATTCCAGGCGTTTTCTGATCTGGGGATGAAAAAGTTCCCAAGCATGATGGTCTAGAAATTCCCTTCTAGGCATTGAAGTGTCTATATTGTTGAACTTTTAGATGCGTGAAGCATTTATTGCTGCATTATTCACAAGCCCAAAAAAATTACCATAGGCCAGCGCTTGGTGTTTCTTGATATATCATACTTAGCACACATTTGGTCAACTACATCGACTCCAACCTATGTACGATTGTAGATTGTAACTATTTCTGGCTTTTTTAACTCCTCACTGTCTAGATCAATGGTTTGGTCACTGTGCATTGTCGAGAGTAGGACGACTGCCTTATTTTTCTTAGGGCAATAAGATACAAGAGTCTTTTTTTTGTGGTGTGCAAATATTGAGGAATATAATTGTCGGCTTTTATTTGCCTTAAGATCTTCGGGTATGCCAATTCTGTTAGACCTCATCGTACCAACAATAGTCAACTGTTTTCTTCAAATAATTTTTCAGCCAAAGGTATTGAAGTAAACCAGTTGTCCATTGTAATATTCCGATTTGTTCCTGCAACTAGCTCACAAATTCGAATTGTTACATCCTCTGCAGACTGTGACACATTGAAAGGTCCTAGAGGCTGCTTAACCACATAAACTTCTAAATTACACACATGCATGGTTTTTGCACAAATAGGCAAAAACCTTGATCCCATATTTTACTTGTTTACTTGGAATGTAAATCTTGAATTGGCAGTTGCCTCTAAACTTGAACAATTGTTCGTCAACAGTGCAATACTCACTGGGTGTGAAGAACGTCCTACATTTCTGCACAATCAGCTCAAAAAACGATCTAATAGGTGCTAGATTACCTACAACTTTTCTTTGTGGACGATCTCGAATATCATCGAATCGCATACACCTCATTAGACAATGAAAACGATTTTCACTCATTGTCAAATAACACGATTCTACGCCACTTCCACGATTATTGTCCCAAATATGCTTTGTGTGTTTCCTTCAACTGCCCAAACAACCAGAGAGAAGTAGAATTCCTATAAAAGCACGAATTTCAGTCTTATATATTGGTCTTGCATCTCTTTCACGCTCAAAATTGGTCTTTTATACCTAATATGTAAATGTTACTTCCATTTACTATCATTTCTATAACATCATTATCAAAATATAAATTAAACAATCAATCTCAGTTTTAGTGTTCCGAGCCTCACCTCTAGGCCCGGGCAATCGCAACACAATGTTTGATGCCCTTGTACGAATGTTAGTTGGATCAAGAGGACACTTATTCCACTTCATCACTCTCTTCTGTTTGTACTTTGAATAAAAAACATTACCTAAAGGAGTATTATCTTCATCATCACACTCACTCATGTCCTGTGGACTGGAAGGGGAAGTAGGCGCCATTTCTGCATCTTCTTCATCGGGTAAATGGATTTCTTCTTCCACATAATCTACTTCTCCATCATCACTGTCCACGGCAACGCAATCCTCCTCATCAGAACTTAAAGGATTGTCAAACTAATCAAGAATATCTCGTTTGGTCAATCTGGCACGCTTCGGATTACTCATGACACAAACAATCGCGCGGGCTACAGTTGTAGCCCAGATCACTTTGAAGTAAAACCACACGGACACCTTTACTCTATGCAGTGCAAGAGCACACTGACTGGACTGAGCAGCTATTGGTTTGAAGGTACTTAGGCTCCGACCCTCCTAGGAACACATCACTCCTAGTAGTAGGTGAACAAATTACACTGGGCTACACATGTAGCCCGCGCGAGCACCGCAGGGTTAAATACAGTAATACATTTTATTATTTGTGTTAAATTGGTGAATCTCGATTTTTGTAAAAGAACAGAATAGACATTTACTAGAGGATGACCACTTGAATATTGGATGGCAACCAGAACTCTCAAATCTTCAAGGATCAACATTGCCAGTACTAAATTCACACTAAACCGACAAGGATGATTGGAAGATGAATAAATGTCATTGGAACATACAAAGTAAAACTGGACTTGAACTTAAGTAAGATCTACCCAATTTATGATTCCAAATCTTTCAAAATTCAAACCTATTTTTGTGTGTAAATTCAAACCTAACATGCACCAAAACATTTTATATGTTGGATATAATTTTTGTATGTGCCCGTGGCAGTATAATTCACGGAACCCTGTATCATACATGAGACAAATAATTGTAAATCAAACGTTTATTTATTTATATCAATAGCTAGTTAAGCAAGGGCAAAGAACGGATTAATAAATAAATAAAGAAAAAGACAAATTAATAGTACAGAAGGAAAAGAAACAAATGGAAAGACAACTGAGTATACATTGTTCGTGTGTGGTGGGGTAGAGTGTTTCGTGCCAACTTCCATATTGACTCGTAAATAGCATAATCGCCGCATAAAATCAGTCAGTAGCGGGAACTGGAGTCAAATGGTTTGGCCTTCAGTAACCTTGTTTGCTACTCACTATTTCCATACAAGTTTGACACAACTTTGAAATGATCTGTAAACTACTTTAGTTTTGTAATAATAATTGTTCTATTGTGAGATATTAGAATAATTATTAACTGACAACAATATTTTACGTTGAGACTTATCTGAGTTTACTGATAGAACATGACAGTAACCAGTCCAGTGTCAGTCAGCAACATCTTTGTAACACGTGGGCAAACAATTAACTTATCAACACAACATTGTCACTGATAACTGAGGCGTTTCTGCGTTTGTCAACTTGCCATATACTAAGTACTAAAATATAAATGAATTTATGAGTTGAAATATTAATTAAAACACCCTATATTTGTATAAGTTGATATTATAGTATATACACATTTTTTAACTGATATTATAATAATTATGTTTTATTTTAAATAAAATAATACTAATGGCGTTCATAAAAATATACCTAAATGGTTCAAAGAGCCTAAAATGTTTTTACAGTAGGTCACTGAATATCATAAGTCAACTGGATTAATAATATACTATCATTTATTGATAATTATTCAACTTAGCGTACCATGTAGGACAGACACACTCATGTTACAATACAAGTCTTTCATCTCATATTCCCCTATGATAACATCTAGTAACTCGAAAGTAAAAAATAATTTTCTTCCCCCTAATGTACAATTAGGTAGCTTTAAAACATTTATCTTATTTTCTTAAAGTTCTATTTGAATTAAGATTTCTGAAGATACTGCAGGAACTAAAAAATAAAAACGTATTTTTTTTAAAACAAAAACATTTTTTTAAATTAATATTTTTTTAAAAGATAAAATTTGCCAAATCACTAAAACTAAACACAGAAAAAACAAACATAATTTAAAAAAAATTAAATTGTAATCCCAATCAAAGCCATTCTACACTCGCTTTAAACTATGTTCACATATTACATATAATACACAATTCGACATAAGAACAGAGTTTGCATGCAGACCTCAAGAATGTGGAAAATGCCATTGTACAAGGCAAAACGGCATTTGGTTGTTATGTATGTGTATATATATTTAAATATATATTGTTTTTTATATATATATATATATATTATATATATATATATATATATATATATAAAAAACACAAAATTAAGTGTATTTAAAGTCATGGTTTTTACCTTTTGGGTTATGTTTACAAGAGTGTCTAAAACTTATTTGTGTAAAATAAAATTTACACAAATAGCTTTTAATTTATTACTAATCCAAAGTGTAAATAAAATTGACAACGTTTTAGCTATCTTAGATTTTTATTTTCAAATATGTTATACCCTTGAAATAACTAAACACTCTTTAGATTAAAAAAGTGACATACTTTTTTAATGTTTTTTTTACACTCTCTTTGTATGAGGCAAACCCAATTATATATGCCAAACTATTTTAAAATCAGTTGACTTATATTTTTAAATAATTTTTGAAAAAAAAAACTAGTGATGAACATAAATGCATTTGAAAAAAAATTGCAATTGTCTAAAAGACAATGCCGCAACAGTAACAACCTTTTTTAATCTTCCAAAAAACAATGGGCCCAGTTCCAGAGTTAAAACACAAAAATAAACATTGAATACTTTTGACAATGTTGAAATTTATAATACAATACAGTAAAAACAATCCAAACAAAACATCTAACAGATGTTTCATAGCACACTGGTGAAAGCTGATTCATAGTTATATTGGTAGCAGGCTGTACAACCTGTATCATATATTATTATAAGCTCTTAAGATTTAGATTTAATAATACAGAACTATTTTTATGATTATAATTTTTTTGTGACAACTCATCAACATTTTTGTATTCTAATTATTACATCAAAGATTATGAAATATTGCCATTTGAGAAAATGAGCCTTTGATTAAAGCTAACATAAGAGAGAGAGAGAGACAGAGAATATACTGTATACTGTATTAACATGAAAATGTATATTTCCGTATTTAATTGATGTAGTTACTACGGATTGTCATATTTAAAAATTTAGAATAATAGTACAAATAAAATTAATGTCCTTTGATGTACACTTTATTTTTTAAATTACAAAATATAAACATAATAATTCATAGTGATTGCTTCAGAATCTATAAAAGTTATGATTGTTTTATGTACAAAAGTACTTGAGCATAATGAATAAATAAACAAATCATAATGAAAAATTAAAAACTTATAGAATTTTTAGATTTCTCCACAACACCCTTTTCCCCCGGGAATTGTTTTATAGTACAGACAAAAACAACAATCAGCTAAGAATTTAAAAGATTACAACGCATTAACCAATTTGTAGACAAATAGGCTGACACAAAGTTTACATTAAATATTAAATGTAAACAGTGATTTTCATCAGCAAGAAGAACAAGTTGATTGTACACTTTAATGGGACGACATAGCATTGAAAGTGATAATACGTGTTTGCTCACATATCGTTGTTTTACATGTTGAGTATTATACACTTAAATAATGAACGTAAACTGTAAACCTCAACAATATGGCGAGTAGAAACACTGTTAATTATTGACAATAAGCATTACATTTTAAAACGAACCATAAACATCTGAGTCATTTGTACAAGCCAATTAAAACTATTGTGTTGAGAGATGCAGCTTCAAGGTTAATAAATTGGTTTGTTTAGGCTATGGTTCCTGATAAAAGCTAAGCATACAATACGGAAGGCTAAACATATATCTGTTCTAGGAAAAGGTTTTTATAAATTCTCTTCAAAGGCAAGTCTCAATTTTCATTTATACTTTAGTTTTAATATTTATTTAAATGGTTAAAGTTTAAAACCCACAGTTTTTCACCACCACGGTTTTTTGGTGCAGAGTAGTAATTTAGGTCAACTGTTTCTGAATTATTCAAAAATGTATATCCATAATTCAAATTTAAAACACTGATCAAATTTTTTACATTTATTGAATTATAGTTTTACAAACCTTGTAATACATTTTTGTACCAGTATGTAAAAATATAAAAATTTGGCTCTATCTTAAAATTTGGTTTTATTGAAGAGTATAAAAAATTTCAATAAAATATACATTAGTTTCAGAGGTATACTGATTTCAGAAATATATAGAAACATCCTACATTAAAAATCTTACCATATTTTCAACCTGGAATTCTGATTTAAACCTAACTTCCAGTGTATAAAAAAATAAATCAAACACAAAAATTCTTGCCAGAATTGCATATTTACATGGTGACTTGGAAATGATTTTTTAAATTTATAATAAATACAAATGTATTCTATGCTTTCTTTTTGTGGGGTTCAAAGTTAACTTTAATATTAATTAGGTAATTTAAATAAGTTTTATAAACTATCACTCATATAACAATTCACAAAAATCAATCCCAAAGTTTTCAATTTTGTATATGCCTGTGAGAACATTTTTATTCATTTATAATATGAACTAAGTTCTAAATACGGCATAACAGTTGTGATTCTACATTGCATTTTCTATTCGAGTTATAAGTGATTAATACATAGGTTTATGTTATCATTAAAAATCTGACAGGGCCATTTTAATATTTTCATTACAATATATCATTTTCTTTTCATCTGTAGGATAACTCTTATTATTATCTCTTATTATCTGTAGAAAGATATAGAAACTTAAGTACTTAGCTTCCTCCTATACAAAAGAAGGGTAATGATTTCCGGGCCTGTGTGATGAACTCTTTCATTACGTTCTGTTGGGTCCTTTGATACTTGGTTCTATCAGTGTATTATATTGATTGCTTCGTACTTAGATCACTCTTGGACCAATGAAGGCTATTCATTTCGGGGTCTAGACGATGAACTCTTTCAGTAGATTCTGTCGGGTCCTTTGATACTTGGTTCTATGAGTGTATTATATTGATTGCTTCATACTTAGATTACTCTTGGACCAATGAAGGCTATTGATTTTGGGGGCTAGGCGATGAACTCTTACAGTAGATTCTGTCGGGTCCTTTGATACTTAGTTCTATCAGTGTATTATATTGATTGCTTTGTACTTAGATTACTCGTGGACCAATGAAGGCTATTGATTTCGGGGTCTAGGGGATGAACTCTTTCAGTACGTTCTGTTGGGTCCTTTGATACTTGGTTCTACCAGTGTGCTTCATTAATCCTGACATTCAATTTTGGCCAGAAAAAATTTAACATGGTTGTTGCTAAAAAACATTTTTAAATGAAATGTATTTATTGCCGATCCCTTACTCACACGAAATAAACTATGACTATGACTTCTATGTACTTTTGATGTTGAGTGAACCAGCTTATTTTTGTCACCTAAAAATTAGTAAGAAAATCTGAGTCATATGTATATAACATACCTTGGCTACAAATCTCATTAAACTATACAATTACCTTCCTCAGGTAAGAGTTCTGTTCCTGACTTTTAAGATGGCTGATTAAAAAGTAGAAAGATATTATAAGGTGATAAAATAAAAAAAACTATATTTTTTTTAACATCACAACAAATAAAAATGTATACATGTGTGTGTCATAATAATATCACTTAAAAGACATGTATGCATTAACAGGAGACCATGACAAACAAATTCTAAGATCAATAAAAGGGCGGAGATGTCAGTGAACTCTGCAACTCCTTATCTCTAAAAGCCCAACATGATAGCTACCCATTCCCATTAACTCCCCCCTATTTGCCTACAGCCTATCTCACGTTAGGGGCCCATGTTATGTTGTACAAGTCACAGAACATTACTCTAACATTTTATGTCTCACTCACAGAAATTAAACATGATATTCCATAACAAGATTTGATCATCCTTGTAGACTATACAATGTCAATATTTCAACACTAGATGTATATAATTCCTGATAAATAACGTGAAATTCTGCTCTCCCTTCTGTGCAAATCAAATATTACTTTGAAAGTTTTTGAAACCGATTTATACTTTGTATTTAAGTGGTTTTTACCAAGAGATTCATAACTTACTAACAGTTTAATTCACAATATTGTAATATTGCATAATTGGCCCTAGTGGAATCTAATTAGAGAAGAGATATAAAAATAACTTCTTATGATTTAAAATTGATAGCCGTTTTAAAACTTTTATAAAAAATCCAACTCTCATTCATCCAAATTTCAGTTTGTAAAACTCCCAAGAACAGGCAATCATTTTTTCCCATGACAGTAGGCCATTTTTGAGTGTTTTATACCCTTATTTTTAAAATGTTGAAAAAAATTATGTCGTAATACATTATTTTTTCAGGGAAATGTGGAATAATTATGGTAAACCAAAATTATGCATAAATAATTGAACAAAAATCTTTAACCATTTTTTTCTTATTTTTGAAAGTGATGCAAATACAACAAATATGATAGTTAATTCATTCTTCATTTTATCTAGTTTCAGAAAATATATAATGGTATACAGGTTCTCATGAATACAAATTAAATATATTGTAAAAGCCACAAACAGTACATGAAAGGCTAAATTTGTTACTATGGGTACAATTATTTGGAAAAATTTACAAACAATATAATCCTTACACTAAATGTTTCCAAATTAGACCAAATTCAGAGGACTATATGCATTATAAAATAATACTCGTAAATTAATTAATAAAACATTTTTTTTAAGTGGTGTTGAGAGCGAGAAGTTTCAATAAATTCTTCTTGTGTACATTTAGATACGTAGAAATATTTCACTAATTATTAATACACAGACAAGATGTCTCCTAACTCACTGGATAATGGTAAATCAAATTATTGCTCAGGTCAAGAAAAACACATTTTAACATATGAACATGGGTCTCTGGTGACATCTGTCTGTCTGTCTGTCTCTGTGTGTGTGTGTGTGTGTGTGTGTGTGTGTGTGTGTGTGTGTGTGTGTGCGCGTGTGTGTGTGCGCGCGCGCGTGTGTGTTTCATTAATATGTATCTTACAAACTAATAAATTCAATTCTAACAAATTTGGGGAAAATGTTTATGGTAACAAGCCCAGTTACTGCCAAATATATTATGATATTATCTTTAATATTTAAAAAATGGCATCCATTAAAACTTTTTAACTTTGAATATCTTAAAAACAAGAATTACGAGAATAACATATTTAGACAATTTCATCAGAAATCTAATGACACCAAAATTATTATAATAAATAATTGATTTAGAGCATTTACTGTGAGAAGATATGGCCCTCACTGAGGTTCTCAGCCAACACCAAACAATACAAAAATTGAATTAACAGCAGCTCCAGAATATCTTGTGACTTTTGTTGTTTTTTGTGTGTTATGATCGAAAAGAATTTAAGTACACACATTTGATGTTTTCTCTTAAGAATAATGTAGTGGCAAATATTTGATGTTCAATGAATTTATTTTAAGATCTGTTGTTTTAGGATTTATTTCTTTACTATTGCGGGGTTCCGAAGAGAAACCTAGTTGTTACTGTCAAGGCCTAGGTTGTCTGAGTCTTACAGCGGTCTCTGTCAGACAGCCTATCAGCCTAATTTTGGGACATTATTGAAATAAGATCCTAAAAAATAGTAAAACCGCTATAAAGAAACATAATAAACCATAACCATGACATATCACTAATATTGTAGCTCCCAACTACACTGCACAATAACCTAGATTTACCTAGGCTTATTAATTAGAACATGTATATGAAACCATGAAAATACTAAAAAAAAAACACACACACACACACAATATACACACACATATATATATATATATATATATATATATATATATATATATATATATAAATTTAAAAAGACTTATAACAAACTCGTTTACAAGCAATTAACATTATCTTACAAATGAAATACCATTTTTGACTAAATTTAAATAAACACTTACTGAATTTAAAATAGCTTGATGAAGACAATCATTCTGTGCAGAAGGCAAGTTTTATGACATCACTGTTGCCACAATAGCAAAACAAATGTAACTATTAAAATCTAGTTAAAATGATACATAAATAGTGGTGACTTATGTAATGTATGAAGTTTCAAAACAGGAACATGTCGGATCAACATTATTTTGTTGACACCACTATGGAATAATAATAATTGCCCTTTAATTTCGATTACACTTTTAAGAGTTGTTCTAAATGTTTATTAAAACAGTTTATGAGTTATGGATTTCTATATAAAATAAACATTACTGACAGTAGATTAATTAAAAATGTTTTTTATTGCTTTAAAGTATTTGTTTTATATTTTTATGAATTGTATACTCTAAAAATAAATCAATACAATGTAGCTGTTTTGATTCACCATGTGAAATAGAAATACATTAGTTAAATACAACCTTTAACCCTTTGAGTGCCACAGCATATTTTCCCAAGTCATATGTATAAATTGCCAGAGCATTTCCTTCTGTTTTGCAAGCATGTGGGGAAAAAACTATATTAAAAAAAAACTATTCAACCGATTTGAATAATTTTTTTTTAGTTTGTGTGTTATAAAACAAGGTATTTTTTCCATATAATATTATAATTTTATTTTTGGTATCAATTTACAATATCGTGACCATGGAAAGGTATGTTCATTTTTTTTCCCTGAAAACTACAATTTTTCCTGAAAACAATAGTGAAAAAAAAATTCGTCGGCAACGAAAATCAAAGAAGTTACGATTTTTTGAAATTCTCTGAAAACTCTGTTTTTGACAGTACCTCTTATTACTCCGCGGCTCTCTCAAATAAAGAAGGGACGCCATTTTGAACTATTTTGTTCCTCCGTGTCTATTCCTAACCTCCTTATTTGACAGTTTGGTATTACTCCGTGGGTCTCTCAAATAAAAAAGAGACGCCATTTTGAACTATTTTGTTCCTCCGTGTCTATTCTTAACCTCCTAGTTCAGTAGTGGTAATGGCACACCTTTGTGTTGGATGTTCGTTATCTTACGTGGAAGCAATTCCCCACCTGAACATTAAGGTAAGTGATAAGTTACTGAAATGATAGTGACTAGTACGTTAATCCTGTCAACGATGCCTGTCCGCTGCGCACTGCGCACTGCTTGCTCTTTTAGAAAAAAAATTAACTCGAGCTTGCAAAAGTCGAATCCCAGATCACGTGATGCCCCTGCTCCTTAACGCAATAATGCCCGAAAGGCATCAATATAATACAATAATATTCTTTCCCCCCAGTTTATATGCACCTGTGATAATAATACTAGGCTATAAATGCCCAACCCATGAAAAAAAGTCCATTTTCCATGGTCACGGTATTGTAAATAAATACCTTATTTTTATTTACACAAAAAGAATATAAGTTATAACAAAAAACTAAAAAATTAAATTTCAAGTTTGAACTAAAATTTTATATATATACAATATTTTTTTTATTTTTTTTAGCTATACCATATGAAAGAGCATGAAAAACTGAACAAAAATCATGCATAATAATATAGTGTGTTACAGTAATATTTAACCAGATACTGCAGTATATACAAAATACAACAAAAAGCAATTTTTGTTCAACTTTGTCAAAAGTTTAGAAACAATATTATCTATCCTATTTCACTCAATGAAGTAAGACTACTGTAAAATACTAATTATATATTTATATAATTCAACAATAAAATATACACAGGCCTACAACATAACCTTACTTCACCTAAAATCAATAGTTTGATTGGAACTTGCGTTTTACTTCATCACCAATTCAACAATAAAATATACATCACTAAACAAATAAACTCGAAAAAAGAAGTTTATAAATGCATTGTAATTTTTACTGAACACAATTGCAGAATAGTAATAACAACAGTTTTCAGCATAAACACACAAAACTAGCACAATGCACCCAACAAACCAAACTCTGTACTTAATGGCAACAAGTAGCAGGTGACCAACTATTGCGTCATCTGTTTTTTTTTCTGATTGCAAATAACTACAAGGAGGCGGTGAACAATAAAAATCAATCACAATCGATTGTTCGAAACTAGTAGATTGCTGTGAAATAAGTTATTTGTCAAAACAAAAATGAATTATATGTGATATTAATTAAATACAAATCGTCTACTGGGTAGATGCCAGCAATTTATGCACATTTCACAACATCTACTATGTAGACGCTGCGGCACTCAAAGGGTTAAGTTAGTTTTTGAATCAAGGCAAAATACTAATTATTGAATTCACTGATCCCCATAATAGCGGAGTTACTAGTATATAAATACTTGATTTAATAGCAAATTCTAAGTTATTACATATAATTTTTATGAAAATTAAAATATTAATTAATTTGTAATTATTTAAAATATTAGTGATTGTTAGATAGGTTTTCAACTTGTGCATTCTGAAACTCAGAAAATGTGAGAAAAAACCTTATTTTAAATTTTTTTAGTATTGAACATCACAATAGCAGCTACATCAGCTCACTGGAAACCAGCCAAATAACTGATGTTCACTTTCCATTCTTACATTCAATCCTTAGCAATGTTGAAAGGGATGATATACAATACACTATACCAAACTTTTCTGATTATCAGAATCACAATATAACAGGATAACATTTTAAAGTATGCCATATTAAATGTGTATGAAAGCCATGCAAGTCAAACAATGCCACTGACCGCAATTTGAGGGGCAATCATTTTACAGGGTCCACACCAGGTGGCGAAAAAGTCAATCACAACCAGATTGTTTCCAGCCTCTTTCAGCTTGGCTTCCAGGTCTTTCTGAAATCAGACACCAAGTATCGTTATTTTGAATGTATTGTTAGCCACAATCAATATGAAATCACACTGAAGATACGACAGAGGAAACAGTGGCCATAAAAAATGCCCTGAAAACAAAAAATAATAGAAGTTAGTGGATATAATATACCGCTGTATATGGGTCAAAAGTGGTTGCTAACATGTGTGTTGGAGAAGAATGAAGAAGATAAAGTAAAAGTGACATTTCTGTATTCTGCTCATCTTTTGTCATTTTCATATCCACGAAATCTAGACATATTGTGAATATCTTGATGATTAATGTAACAAAATGTAAAGAAATCTGTAGTAGGTAGGATGAGTAAAAGTTTCATAAAACACCTTTCAATTATTATTTAACTACGAACCCATTAGCCTCCCACTTTGAAATTTAGAGAGTCATGTAACATAAATTTAAACTAGTTATAGGAATATTTTGTTTTCAAAAGTGCTTTTTTAAATTTCATTTTTCAAAAAAATGTTATTACAAAGTATGTTGTAGCGCTGCAGGAGTATTTAAAAATAAATAAAATGACACCCCTATCATATCTAGCTCAACTAAGAAAAAATCTATAGTAATTTCAAAATATATTGACTGCGGTTTGTTGTTGTAGTAGATTTCGAGAAACTTTACACAGCTGTAAATTTAAAACCCTTTGACATATTTTTTTTATTGGCAGTTTTCCTTTGATGGAATGAGGACAAACTTTATACCAAATTTCATCAAATTCAGAAGTGGTCAAGATAAATTTTTTAAGTGTGTTGATATTAGAAGTTTTACGTAAATAGTAATCATGCTAAAAATTATGCTATTAAAAATTAAAAAATGTATAATTCAGTTTTTTAAATTGGTATAAGAACCATTATAGTAGTTAACAAAACCTAATGACTAGAGGAAATTTACACATAAATAATTTTCTACTATGTAGTTTTAAACATGAAAACAAATATATAACACCATGCTTTGCACAAAGAAAGCTTTTGTGAGGCAAATACAATATCCTTGACATCCGAAGATTATTCAAATGAAAATAATAATATGATTTTATAAGGAAACAAAACATTGGTAAAATGATGTCAATACTTGAATAAAGCTATGCCCAATTTACATTAATCCAGCAAGGAATAAACTATACCGTAGTAATTTTTAATGTA
Organism: Homalodisca vitripennis; assembly: GCF_021130785.1. Taxonomy (NCBI): domain Eukaryota; kingdom Metazoa; phylum Arthropoda; class Insecta; order Hemiptera; family Cicadellidae; genus Homalodisca; species Homalodisca vitripennis. The sequence goes on from NC_060207.1 coordinate 74,993,119, forward strand.
AAAAGCTAGTAAAACTAATTTATCAACAAGAGCAATGTGATTTTACTTCAGTGACCTCCAAAGGAAACAAGACAGTCAACAATTTTATATTACGTAACTCCAAGGACTTTAGTAGTCTACAGTAAAAAATAACCTTGTTCTCCCTCTATAACCAAATCCATTTACTTAAACATGATAAATATATATATATATATATACTGGTAATATTAACAACCAACGTTCAATATCATTTGGTGAGAAACTGCATACCAACTGAAATGATTCAGAAATGTGTTAGACTATAATTATACAAGCAGTCAGTATAACGTGGCAGTATTTCCAATGACTGGATCTATTGTGCAACACATCACTTCTCAGAAATTGTCTCTGTAACCTTCCACAATCCTCCTAATGTCTCATACAACCACAATGCATCACGCCTCTGGCAACATTACACAAGTTCCATCTCCACATCAGCTAAAATCCATTCTGATTAAAAAGCATAAGTGATTAAATACTTTTACAACAGTTGTTTGATTTTAGTTTTAGCAACTGTAGTACTAATAATATGCTATAAATAGTTATTTTTATAACAATTAATGAAATAAGATTGTATGCCATGACAATGTACATTTTATATATACAAAATACACACACACACACACACGCATGCACGCACACGCACACACACATATATATATATATATATATATATATATATATATATATATATATATATATATACATGCATACACACATTTCAATATCAGCCATTCCTTACATATTAGATGTGACATTTAGACTGAACTATACATTTCAATACTAATGAAATAAAGGGCATTATTTATTGTAATACCCCAAAAAGCCTACTGAATTTGATTTTAAATTATAGTTGGTATAAAATACATGATTTTGTTATAAAACCAATTAAAATGTGAGTATCGGGTGTGAAAAAATTGCCCTACATATGCCCATAGAGGGACCTATAAATATAAAACTAGAAATTATGCAAAGTAAATATTCTGGAGGTATTGTCATTTTTTAGATAAATATCAGTATCAATACAATTTTAAGTTAAAGTTATTATTTGTTTAAAATTGAGAAATTCTTTGCATCAGGCGTGATGTATTGAATATGACAAATTTATGCAGTCACAATAAGTAACTAGAAATTAGTGGGTTTATTTTTAAGATAAGCTTTCAAAAAGGCATTAAATTGTAATTTAATAGACATATTTTTCAACTAGTTTCCTCTTACTTCTTAAAAAATAACTTAAAATGTACACATACTTATATAAGAAACACTTATTACTGATAAAGTAGCTAATATTATCCAATAGCCTACAATTTCATTATTATTAGTTGTTACTCTACAGTTAAAATAAACTTGCCATCTATATGACTGTACTGGCAGCTAGTTTCATGCTGGGCTACAAGAGCCTACAAGAGGCTATAGATCAATATTGAGGTCTCCAAAAAAAAGCCTTACACCATTACCATCTTTGATGAACTATGATGATTTATCTTTTTAACATAGAATTTCATAAATGTAACAATTTTCTTCAGTATAATTCTGACACCAGCTAATTAAAATTTTGGTTTCATTTGCAATGATTAACCACACCAAAACAGGCACTTGTACAAAAAGTAAAAATTTATTATGACAAATATGAAAAAAATCTAATGTACTTGCCAGAAATACAAAATGTATTGCACGTAACAGAATTTCACAATATACTTATATTAAAATAAAAACAAATTTTTATATTAAAGTGAGATAGCATACTTTAAGAACCTTAAATATGAATATGAGAAATGTATTAATGGTGTAAATACAAAATATATACAATTAATAAGAATAATATACCCTTAACACTTTACTTTAATGGAGATTTGGCACTAGGGTGGGTAATGTTTTAAATTTATAACAGCAATAATTTATGTTATTTTTTTTGTCTTTAATGAACTAAGTAAGAGAAAAATAGATTGCAAGAAAAGAAAATTTAAAAAGCTTTGTTTTAATCATTTAACAGTTTTTTAGGTACCCAAAGCCATGTTTTATTAAATTTTTTTGCTCTTTTACAGAGACAGGTTTGCTGAGTTCAGATATATACTTTTTTATGCAAAAAAGGTTACTTTAAGTTTTTTTTTCCAATGTTTATATTTCTCCCAAGTCATTTTCACTAACCGTGTCTATGATTGATCACACAAACTAAATCACTCGCCTATTTGTATTTCGGATATTTTCATGGTACAATAAATACTAAAAATAAAACTTAAAAATACTCCAGGACTAGTGACATGCAACAATCACCTTAGCTGTCTGCACTGTGCGACCATTATAACCTATATATAAATATATTGGATATAACCCGGCAGAAGGCGCATCACAAAAGTTTTCTTCTGGGTATATAGTTCATCTCAAAAAAAGTTTCGTGCGTTTGGCAGCCATGAGCATCATGTTACTTCACGAGCCTCTTTCTCAGAATAGAATGCAACACCATAATAAACCCTAATATACTCAGGCTCAGTGTCAGTTCAAATTGCATAGAGGCCTGGACAATATCTCAGTTTGCACATTCATGTAACTGTATTGTTAGAATAAAACTCTGTATGCACCCCTTCACGTGACTGTGTTTTATAGTGTATATTTATTAGTGACTTTTAGACTTTAGAGCTCTTGTTGTAAGTGTGCTTTGTAAAATGAACATCAACAAAGAAAATAGGATCACCAGACTTATATAGTTTAGAAAGGAGATGGGTGAAAATAAAGTTTAGAGACCTCTTGGAGGGTTAAGGAGAGAACTTTTCAATGAAGACAATCATGAAGAACTTTTTTTATGTCAATGATGATGCTGAAAATCTTGATGGTATATTAGTTCAAATAGGTGATGATGGAAAAGAGCAAGAAAAAGGCATAGCAGAATTGCCACGATATGTATTAGATGATACAGATGACCTCGAAAATCTCTAAAAGACAGACAATGATGCGATATATACTAATGGATGGCTTGCTTATATAAGCAAAGATATTAATAATCTGGTATCTTCATCAAAAGCCAAAAGCAAGAGCACAATGAGACACACAGCATTCTTCAAATAATGAGAGTTGGTCATGTCGCCATTGACACAAAGATTTACAGTGTTTGTAAATAACATCCAGAATACTACATTGTGAGTTTGTCACAGTGGATGAGATGCTTAAAGCATTTCGAGGTGGGAGCAATTTCCAGCAATATCTCGAATAATCCAGCAAAATATGAAATCAAGATTTTTGCATTGGTGTGTGCAAAAGTACTTTTATACCAGCAATCTACAAAATCTATTCTGGTAAGCAACTTGAGGGACCATTTTAAGTCGATAACTGGCTAAATATTGTTGTGAAACATCTAAAAGAACCAATTTTCAGGAAGTGGAAGGAACGTAACCATTGGCAACTGGTACTTCCACTGTGTTTTTACTTACTAAAAGAACACTGGCTCAAAGTAGTAGGTACACCGCGAAAAAAAACAAATGTGAAATTCCTCGAGCTCTCCTTGAAACCAAGGCTAGGCCTGTAGACAGTTCAATGTTTGCGTTTAGAGATGGATGCAATATAATAAATAATATCAAGGAAACAAAAAGAATTATTTGTTGCTATCTTCTATGCATGGTGACATGATCGACCAAAATGAGTCTTCCACTACATTTGGAAAAACTGAAATCATACTATTTTACAACACCAGTAAAGGAGGAGATGATGTTGTGGACATATACGCTATAAGGAAAATAACAATGTCACAAGAAATCAGCAACTGATGGCCCGATGACTTTTTTTATTTGCTCTTGAACATAGCAACATAGAACAGCTTCACTATTTTTAAGGAGAACATGAGCCAGCCAAAAATATTGAGACAAATGTTTTTTAACCCTTTCAGGGCCAGGAGCAAATATGAGATGTTTGAAAAATTTTTTCACATCTCATATCTTCTTGTGACTAGTCAAAAGTGCCAGGCTAAAATTGGCGATTTTGCAGTCTCCTAGATTAAAATTTATAAGTTTTCATAAAAATTAGAGAATAACCTAAAAGTTGCACCAAATTACTCATCATAGATATATACTATCAACAAAAAAATATGTAGGTGTAGTTTTAAGTAATTTAAAATTTTAAAAAATGTTTTAATAGATTACATAAAAAATTGTTATTTTTTATTTTTTTGCAAATAACTAAAAAAGGAAAAATAATTTTACTGTGGGAAAGCTATTTTATTATATCATACATTTAGAAAGGAACAACCAGACAAAATTTGTGTTATTTACCTCATAAATAAATTTTGTACGACACATTTATAAATACGCATAATTGTAACTTCGCAACATAAAATGTTAAAGCAACTGACTCTTACATTGCAAGAAACTTAAAATAAATATTCACATTATGGATGTACTGGTAAACAGATGATTGTAGAATCCATAAACAGTTTCAATACAGTTAAAAAACACTATTTACCAAGAAATATTTACACAATTTTTATTTGAAATTTATTTACATTTTTCTATGTGCTATTTACAATTTCACTCCCGTGAGATCGCAAATTGTCAGTCATTGTAACTACTACACACAATAGCTAAAGCACGTAACAACTAAAACTACTAATATTTACAACCACAAAATAAAATTATGAAAAAGAATTCAGCATACAATAATGCGATTACACTAAACCATAAAGAATTAACAACGAAAGATCGAGTCAGCTGATAATGTCATGTGACAATTACGAAATAAAAATGCATAGACCTCCAAAATAAAAATGATATTCATATTAATTATCTACAAATATACCAGGGAATAAAAAAACATAAAACTTGAAACGTCGTATTTATATAAGAAAACGACGAATATCAAGGAGACAATATATTGCCACCTGGCGCTTTTTCGCATATGTCACCGACAGCAATATTTTGCTGCCTGGCACTTTTCAGACAAGATCTATGGCGGCAATATATTGCCTCCTGACCCGGAAAGGGTTAAGATGATTGACAAAGGATTTCTGTAAAAAAAATATATGCAATCACAAGTGGACTTATCTGCTATCAGCAGATGTCACTTCTAGAAGAATGCTTCAAGTGTGATTGGCAACAAAATCAACTATCAAAGACTAGATGTACAAAATGCCAATTCTTCATCTGTAAAAAACACGCCCCCACACAGTGTGGTGACTGCATCTAAGGTAAAGAAAACATGGAAGTGGACAATTGTGAATGAACATAAAGGGAAGCAGGAAAGACTCATTATTAGGTATGTTGTCCATTATTTCTAATTAAAGTAATTTTTTAGTATATGTAATGACTGATTAGCAGTATTAATTAAACACATTTAACCATTTTAGCACTATTATGGAAATATATATTATGGGTTATGTACGATATATGTACATATATACAGAATGACTCAGATAACATGTATTAACATATTAGGAAGACAACTCTGCTATAATAAAGAAACAAAATGCAACCCCTATATTCATATTATTTTAAATAAAATTTAAGTAAAGGTGTACCAAAGCTCCTTCCACCTCCTGTAATCGAATCTCAAAACCGTCAAATGTAAACCTGTAACATAACTTATGAGAGATTGCTTTAAAACTCTAGTTACAAGAAACATGTTGGTGGTTTAAAGATATTTTACTGTGTTAAGATGCCAGATCAAAACATAAAAAAATTAGGGTTTTACATAAAACCCGATATCTTTTGAAATAGAAAAGAAACAGTACAAATCTGCAGATTTTTAAATCTACAATAAATTCCGTTTAGAAGAGAGTTTTCCAAGAGTAAAGACATCTATGACATGTCTGTGGATGTGTGTTAAGAAGGGTTATTTATAGTATAGCTCCTGCTCTAACAGACTTAATAAATTTGTGTCTGTCCGAAGGGGTTTTCCCTAAGATTTTGAAGGCATCGAGGTCTGACCCTGTCTACAAGAAGGGTCCACAAAACGAGGTATCGAGCTTCAGACCTAATACCTATGTTTGCCAAAGTCACTGAATCTGTCATGCTGGAGCAGCTGTGCAACTTTTTTGATTGATTCACATCACCTCTTGGTACCAGCACAGTTTGGCTTCAGAAGGCATATATCTACTGTCGAAGCTGTGGACTCACTTCTTCAGGCCATTCTTAATTCTTTTGAAGCAAAAAGTTTCTACTGCTGTACTGTTATGTGACCTTTCACGTGCCTTCGATTGCGTGTTGCACAAGATCTTTTGAAAAAGCTGGAAAGGTACGGCTTACGGGGTTGCGCCCTGAAAAACTTGAAATCTTACTTACACCAAAGGAAGCAATCTGTAACCTGGGATGGTACAAACCTCAAACCCCTTGGTTGTTGAGCATGGAGTGCCTCAGGGCTCAATTCCGGGGCCATTTCTGTTTATTTATTTTTATTATTAATATTTATACAATGTAGCAGGTAATATTCTGCTGTATGCCGATCACTCAACCTTGTTTGCAACTCATGAGGACTGTACAACCGCAGAAACACTTGTTAAGAACCTTTTTTACAAATGCTTCATATTGGTTCAGTTATAACAGTTATTGTCCCTAAACCAGGATAAGACTCTGGTGATTACTTTTAGCTTGTGCAACAATGGTGCTAATTTGGAGGGAGTGAAGTTGCTTGGCTTTAATCTTGATTCGAAGCTTGTCTGGAATAAGCATGTTGATGCCTTGTGTAGTAAGCTAAGTAGGGTAATTTTTTGCTTCGAAAGCTTAAAGCAGAAATGCCCTCTGAGTTTGTTAAGTTAGCTTACTTTGCCTTTTTCCACTCCCACATTGTTTATGGTACCCCAGGCTTTTGGGACACTCTACCAGTGTAATTAGAGTTCTTCGGTTACAGAAAAAAGCCCTTAGGGTCCTAAGTGGGGCACAGTTGCTTGAACACTGTAGACCACTGTTTCTCAACACCAGATTATGACAGTGTACAATGTATATACCGATGTCTTTTAGCAATTAAGCATAAAGAACATGACTACATCACTAATGCAGGTGTAACATAGTATGAAACCAGGAAATGCCTTGATGTCCATGTAAATAGATATCTAGGTTACACAAGATTTCAAATTGCTTCCCTATTATAGGCACTAAAATGTTCAACTCCATACTCCTTACAGTTAGACAGTTCCCGGTACAGAAGTTTGGACCTGTCCTAAAATCCTGGTTGTCAGATATCCCTTTCTGCTTCCCTTCTGCTTGGCTATTTAAATTTATTTTTTTTTATTTTTTATTTCTGCATGTGTTTAGTGTTATTATCTGTATATTGCATGGCCCAATACTCTTTAGATTGATTTATGTACTTCAATTAATGAACCCTGATTAAAATAATGGTTCTTAGTCATATCAAGACTGTTTTGTATTCTTAGATGTAGTCTTTCACAAAATGTATGCCTAGTTTTAGTTTTAGTATTCACATTTATGCCTAGTTATATTTATATTATTTTGTATTAGTGCAGGGCCTGTTATATATTAATTAATTAATTAGTGCAAGGACATGAACTAATGCACACTGTTTGTATCTATTAGTCAAATCTTTATATTTCTTATATGTAGTGATTTTTTTAAATGTTGGTTAGTGTTCAATTTTAATACCTGCATGAATGCTTAGTTTTATTTATATTTTTAGTACACGACCTGATGGACATTTATTGGTGCACAGACTCTAATTATTGCACACAGCTAGGTTTTGTAGTTGAATGTTGTTTTCACTAGACGTAGCCTATTAAAATTTGTATATCGGCTGAATAAATCATTTGAATCATTCGAATTTGAATCCCACATGTATTCTGCCAATTAAATTCTTCAGTTTGAGGTAAAGATAAAAATTATTCATGATGAACTTATAAATTAATCATGCATACGACAATCAATGAAAACAAAAACTAAAAAACAATTAATTATTTGAAAGTGACAGACGATTTGTGCGTCTAGGGCTAGTACTTGAAGAGTTGCTCGTATAGGCCTATTTGGAGGCAATTTGGCGAGAGGTAGTATTACTCGAGTATTTTTCGGTTTATTGTGAAACAAAAAAAGTGCTAGTAACATATAATGAAATTTATTTTGGTTCCCAATAAGGAAACTTGTCAAATAATAGTACCTGCAGATAATACTAAAGTAGCTTTCAAAACTAATACGCTCTGCTCAATAACTTATATAGCATATAAGCGTCAAATATTTGTTGTGACAAAAAATATCCTACTAAAGGAAATTGTTAAAATGATTCTAGGTAACATGGATAATATAAATACGGGTAGGGTACGATAAGCGGACCCGGTTTTTTATATCAAAATTGGCAAACGATATTACTTAATCATAACCATCAATATAATCAATCGATACAGATAATTATTTTTAACAATTAACTTAAATAATCTATATCAGCAGCTGTAAACTGTTTAAAATAATACAAGTAAGGTAATATTTCAATTTTATATAAGTAACATTTTATTATTAAAAATGACAGTCAATTTTAAAAAACTACACAACATTGCTTTGGAAGGTGATAAAACATGTTTTTCATGACTTCAACATGTTGGACTCGTGCGGAAAAAACCCATTATGTGAAATTTGTGGGAAAGAAACAACTGTAACTGTGAGAGGAGCAAATATCGCCGTCTTCAGTTTTCCTAATTTTGGTTATAATAATTTGTTTGATCACTGTAAATATTAGATCCATATTTTAATTTACCACATATGATTGTTATTGAGAACTATAGATACTTTATATCGATTGATAGTCTAGGATTTGAGATGCGAATATTAGGTATCAATGATTACAAAACATTCTTCGATATAAAAAACCAGGTTCGCTTATCGTACCCTACCCATAAATACTATCCTGAAATAGATATTACATATAATTAGTGGTTTTTTTTATTGTAATATAAATAGTTCTGACACAATACTAACAAATGTTTTCTATTTTTCTCAAGCCCCATATAGTGCTACCCTATTATATCTTTTCAGTTATAAAAGAGGCTTTTTATAGTACTCCTATTGCTTAGTCATTGACATGGTTCCAAGGTGATCAATAAAATAATATTGGAAACTAGTATTGATGGATTGTAAAATTGAATATGAAGTTTTGCATTTTACTAATGATTGATCTTTAAGAAACAGACATGTAATAATTTTGTGAGACTTACTTTTAATTCAATAAATATTTTCTCGTGCAAACTACATTACTCATAAATTAGGGGGAAAGGATCGCCAGTTTGACAAGATTTGCTGGGTTAGTAAACATGTTAGAACCAAATTTTTGTTACCAAAAAATGTTACCACACGTGTTGAAAATGTTCAAACCTAGGGAAAATATTAAAAGAATGGAACTTACCTCGTCTTTTACGTGATGAACCATTATTTTTAAAGTATTAGGTAACAAAATTAACTTTGAAGCTACAAATAAATTGGTTTAATCAACCGCTTCACTTGACAAACACGACTTACTACTACACCAACCAATACGTCTATTCTGTTCGAACCGCTTGCAGTATCAGGACGTAATGACGAAAGAAAAGGGGAGATACAGCAATAGGAAGGGGATTCCGATTACGTAGCTATTTCTCTGAACTCGCCGTCCCAGCCTGAATCACTGAGTGCCTGAGTGGCCGGTTTCTGAAAACAATACCGGTGAGTCCGGTGTTTTCAAAAGATCTCATTTACAACTATAACTAAGTCAAAGAGTCAAACAATCTTTATTCGTAATAATCACGTTAAATGGAATAGTGTCAAAAATTAGTTTTAGAGTAAACAGTAAATTACATACAAAGAAATAACAATTTTTATACATTATTAAAAAAATGTATAATATAAAAAAAACTCCAAATAACTGTAAATTGGGTTGTTGGTAAAAAATGTGTTGAGCTCTTGTCTGAAGTGCTTTACAGACAACAGTCTTGTGTCAACAGGTAAAAGATTGAAAAGCTTCACTGATACCACCTCAACACTTTTTTGAGTTCTTGCGTATTTATGAAATTTAATGAAGAGATTCTGTCTATGTCTGGTATTATGCTCATGTATATCTTTAAAGGCTGAAAAGTTTCCAATATTGCATCTGACATAACTTAAACAGTCAAGTACAAACATTGCTGGTTCGGTTAAAATTCTAAGTTCTTTGAAGATTGGTCTACAATGTGCTCTAGATGGGGTTCCTGTCATTACCCTTAAATGCTCTCTTTTGAAGAACCAGTAGATGAATAGCAGTAGAATGGTTTCCCCAGAGAATGGTTCCATATGCCAAGTGGCTATGAATATAGGCATAGTATACGGTAAGCAAGGCCTGAATTGAGATGGTGCGATAAAGGACTCTGAGAGTAAATATTCCGCTACAGATTTTATTGACGAGCGAGCTAATGTGTGTCTCCCATCCCAAATTAGATTCAAGGTGCACACCAAGGAACTTGACAGCCTCTGAATGCATATTTCTAGTGCGATTTGATGTAAATTTGATGTCCACCGTTTTAGCATCATTGAGGCAGAGACTATTTCTTCCAATTTTGTATGATGTTCGATAATCCATCTAATCTCAAATTCAATGCCATGCTACCCCTCTCACATACAGCAAGTGCTAAGACATCAGCAAACTGGTAAGCTTCCACCGATTCACTCTGAATAGCATTGGGGAGGTCATCTGCATAGATTATGAATAACAGTGGTCCCAACACTGAGCCCTGTGGGACTCCATGCTCCATCAACTGAAAAGTAGATACACTGCCCTCCAAACATACAGCCTGATAACGTTTATCGAGGTAAGATTTCATGAGTGCAATACTTGAATCTTGAAATACGTAGTGCTTTCATTTCTGCAGAAGAATTTTGTGAGAAACAGTGTCGAAGGCTTTGGTAAAATCATACATCCTTCCACCTATACTAAACTTATTTTCTAAGCCTTCAGAGCATTTAAGAGTGTATGATAAAACCGCGTCCACTGTATTGCGCTTTGCTCTAAAACCATACTGACACTTTTATCGTACTATCACTAGTATAAACAAATTCAACATTTTCCAATAACTTTGTTAAATTGGTAATAAATACATAAAATCAACAAACATTAATTGTAGAGAATTTAATTCTGAGAAAATTGATATAATCAAAGTCTAAAATAAAACAGAAATAAGTACCAAAAAATCGATTTTATTCAGTATAATACATTACTAGTTTTAAGCAAAATTAATCAGGTTGGGCCAACCGTACGCACCTTTTTATAATAGATGTTCGAAAATGAGGCCATCATTATCAATACATTTTGCAGCACGTTTGTGTATTGCTTTTGTTGCGTTTCTTAATTTTTCAGGACTTCCCTGTATCTGCACAGCCGAATCCATAATACGGGCAATTAATTCATCACGAGAATTCACTTTTGTCTTGTATACAATGTCTTTCATCCATCCCCAGATGCAATAATCCAATGGAGATAGATCTGGTGATCTTGGTGGCCAAGGGTGAGGCCCTCCACGACCAATCCAGTGTCCAGGAAATTGATGATTTAAGTAAGCAGAAACGGCACGTAAAAAGTGGGGAGGTGCTCCGTCATGCTGGAAGTACAAATTTTGTCTGAGATGTAAAGGAACATTCTCTAACAGCTGCGGCAACTCTTCTTGAAGGAAATGCAAATAGAACTCAGCATTTAGGCGTCCAGGTAATATGAAAGGTCCAATCAGCCGATTGTGCAAAAGGCCACACCAGACATTGACGCTAAATCGGTGTTGAAAGTTCTGTTCCACTACCTCATGTGGATTTTCTTCTGCCCATGAGTGTTCATTGTGCAAGTTATAGACACCATCCCGAGTGAATTGTGCCTCATCCGTAAACAAAATACGCTTGTAGAGTTGATTATTAATATTCAAAAAGTTGCAAAACTCCAAGCGAAGCGGACCATCCCCTAGCTGTAGATGTTGAACCTTTTGTTTATGAAACGGATAAAATTTGTTTCGATTAAGTGACCTCCACACCGTTGACTGCGAAACTCCTATCCGCCTAGAAATACGTCGTGTACTTACACCTGGACTACGATGAACAGCATTAATAACAATATCATCATCAAGTTGGACAGCTCGTTCATAATTGGTTCTAGTACTTGGTAGTGATCCTGTTTCCCGAAGAGTACGAAAAGTTCCTGAAATTGTTTTGGTATCTGGAATCCTCCTATTATGGTAACGTAGTTCATATTCTTCTACAGCAGCTCTAGCATTACCATTACAGTAACCCTAAAATAAAAACCATATCAGCGTATTCCTCTGATGTAAATAAGTAAGGCATTTTTTCGCTGAATAAACAATCGAATTATAACTCACACAGAAAAATTGCATTTAATAACACGATTCACAGAACCAGATCTCCTGCTGTAGCTTGCAAAACACCACTAATACACAGTTCTAACGTAACAGTACAGAATACCATTGTTGATCAGCTGTTATTTGTGCGTTACCAACTTAGAAATTAATAAAACAAAAAACTGCATTTCGATGATTAGTAAACAATAATGGGAAAATGTTTGCTTCATTTATTTTCGAACATTTGATGTAAATTTTTATTTTAAAAAAAATACAACGTAATAAAACATGATATTTTTATTTACAAACAAATTTATTTAACAGTTAATCTTGTTTTCTCAATTTATCTCATCATTAAGGAACAAACATTTTGTTTTTGTTTTATTTTAACTAAATACCGTACGGTATTTCTTTACAGCTAGTAATTTATTATACTGAATAAAATCGATTTTTTGGTACTTATTTCTGTTTTATTTTAGACTTTGATTATATCAATTTTCTCAGAATTAAATTCTCTACAATTAATGTCTGTTTATTTTATGTATTTATTACCAATTTAACAAAGTTATTGTACATCAAACTTAAAAAAACATTGTTTCGTGCCCCAATTTTTTGCATTTAACCCTGAATCCCTCAAAAACTACTACAGGTACAGTTCTGAAACCTATTTTATTAGCTTTATCAGGTAAAAATACATAAGAATCCACGATATTTCTTACTTAATTAACCTTTCCAAAAGTTCAGTATGGCTTTATTTTACTCTTTACCCAGGAATTCAGGCGAAATCTTTCGCTAGCTGTAACTCGCTAACGAAGCGTTTTCGGACCTATGTTTATATAACATTTTTTCATTATTATTACTAGTACAATGTGCTGTAGAAGTGGGGGGAGAACTTCATGAATCACCCTGTATAATTTTTATTTTGTGCAAGGCCTTTCTGAATCAAAGATTCCATCATCAGGATGATGGAATCTTTGATTCAGAAAGGCCTTGCACAAAGTAAAAATTATATATTGGAAAATGTTGAATTTTTTTAATACTAGTGATAGTACGATAAACCTTTTTTCCAATGCTCCAAGATTCTACATACTGACACTTGCTTTTTTATGTACAGGCACAACCTTAGAGAATTTTAAACAGTCGGGAAATGTACCCACTTCAATGCACCTATTAAAGAGACAAGTCAATGGTTCGCAAATGTAGTAGGCAGCTTGTTTAATGATTAGACAGTTCAGTCCATATACATCCAGAGAACTACTATTTTTAAGACTTATTATTACACTATATACATCTTCCACTGTCACTTGAGTAAAGCTGAAATGGCTTGGTATATTGGTATTGAGAAAGGAAGAAAAACATTTTCCGTTATATGGTATAGCATTGATGACGTCATTCACACTGTCGACAAAAAATGTGTTAAAACCTTCAGATGTTAGGCCAGGATCACTAAGAGTAAATCTGGCTTCAGTACTAATGTGAGTCAAGTTCTTCACAAGAGACCAAGTTGTTTTTGGTTTACTTGATGAGCTTTCTATGAGATTTGAGTAGTAAGCACGTTTTGTAGCCTGTAACTTTTGCTTATACCTAAGTTTGAGATCATTATAAACAGTATTAACATTAATACACTGTGAGTTTTTGGCAGCATAATAATAGTCAAGCCAGGCTTCTTTCAATTTATGAAGTTCTTCTGTATACCATTTTTTGTATTGGAATGTTTTTTAAACTTTACTATTTTCTTAGTTAAGGGGTATGATACATTTACTACATTTAAAAAACAGGACAAGAAACAGTATGCCATATCAGCAGGTTCTGTACAAGAGTACATGAAAAGCCAACTAACTGTGCTCAGCAAGAAGATAACATTTTTTAAACCAAGATCTGACATTTGCTTACAAAATACGGTTTTTGGTTCTTTCCTCGCTTGAAAAAACTCTACCTGATCAACGGCTAATTTCAAAGTGATTTCATCATGATCTGCAGTGGATAGAGTCGTTATGACACTAGCCGAACAGTGATCAGAGTGGACATTTGTCAAAAGATTGTGAGCCTACATTAAAGTGACCAAGTCTATCTGCTGAAACGGATGGTCTAGTAACTTCAGTTATTGTGTGTCTCATACCACACGTACCTAGTAAGCTAAATAATTCTTGAGTATCATAGCTATTAGGCTGTAAAATATTAATATTATAGTCCCCCTCAATCACGATATTGCAATTGGAATATATTATAAATAGTATATAATTCACCACATCATGCAACTTAGCAATAAAACTGTCAATAGAATCTTTTCTTTTATCAGCAACTCTATATACATTAATAAGAACAATCTTATAACATGCAACAAATAGCCCACACACTTCAAAGTCAGATATGCATGCAAAACTATCAATATTAGTCAGCAACTTACTTTCAATTCCAGATTTTAGGAAGAGAGCCACACCTCCACATTTATACTGAGGTCGGCAGAAGGAAGCCCTGAGGTCATAGCCATCAATTGCAATGGTAGAGATTTCCTCAGAGGTTAACCAATGTTCACAGAAACACAGAGCATCAGGTCCTATGTCCTCAGTCAGAGATTCAATTATGTTCAGTTTGGATAACAATCCTTGCACATTCCAACCAAAGAACACAAATTCTTCTACTCTAGGTTTAGGATCCATAGGTATTTGACTATGCCTATTTGTAGCAGGAAGGTTAGATTTATCTTCACTTGGACCTGACCTTAATTTGCTGACAAAAAATGCCTGTTGTTCAAACTCTTTCAAGATCGCCTCTTTTGAACAAACTCTTTCACTAGCACCCCTTCCAACCAGAATCCCGGGTCCAACACCTTATCCTTTTGCTCATCAGTTACACCTATTTTAAAAGATTTATAGGTAGTGAAACGAGACACAACATCTTCACAAGAACTGTCAGTAATACCTCCACTAGTGAGATATTCTTTGACATTTTCCTTTACAACGCTTGGATCAAGCCTAGAGATGAAAATCCAATTTAATTTCTTCACACATTTGAGCTTGTTACTGTTTGGCGCAAGAGCATTTGTGCCAACGATAGGCCTAGGTTTTGATTTGTCATTATTTACTGCAGGTTTTAGCTGAAGAATCTTAGAGTACAAAGCAGGATTTTGTTGTTGAAAGTTACTTTTACTTGCATCTTGAGAGATAACAAAGTTTAGTAAGAAAATTCAATCTGCAGTTTAAAACATACACTTATGAAGGAAATAGGATAGTAAACAATTTCCTATAACTTTTCCAATGATTTAATTAAACCTATTCTTAAAATTAACTGCCTAAGACATAAAATAGGACAAGATAGACAAAGCTACGATAATTTCTCCCGGAAATGTCAATGCCATGAGTGGTTAAGACAGCACAGTTTGGAGTATATACAATCATGAAGTGCTAAAGACAATCCCGAGCCGTATGAAGCATTACTACTTTAAAAAAATGCTAACGATATAGTGGTTTATAATTTGGTTTAGTAAACATTTTATACATTGATACCAAATAAACGTTAAATTAGTTACGAACCTAAATAAACGAATTCCACTAGTTTTTCTTCTTTTTTTGTTAATCAGTTCCGCTAATAAAAAGTTAGCAGAACCTAGTTATCCTTTTTATTATTTCACATATAAATTCCAAATAAACTGTGGGAAATAGTTAAATAAACCTAAAAAAGCTATTGCAATGTTTAAAGGTAATATTTGAAATGGGTGCCACCGCTTCACACGGCTACCCATATTTTAGGACTCTATTCTAGGATGGGCTTAGTTGGGTCCGATCTTAATCTGAGGTGTAGATTATTTCAACTCTTTTTCTTCTGTTTTCCATATTTGTTTAAGTTTTGCAAAAACATTCTGGCCAAACCGTTAGATAACCTGTTCAACGCTTCGTTGAGAATAAGAATTTTCTCCGATTATATTAAAAGATGGATATGTAATGCAGGACAGGTTCAGTTTACAGGAAACTCGCATACGGTAACTGTGCCAAGGAGGTTCCTGCTTCTTTGGCTTAGTTGAGATACCTGTTCTGATTGGCTGCGTGTGTATAATGCTGTAGAGTTATTAATTAATGACACCTTACACCTTTGTTTGAAGGTTATTTTTGACGATGGAAGGATTGTGAAGGAAACAGGAGTTTTCCGGACATTTGCCATCGTTCAGTGAAACAAGAATTAGTAACACTACGTTTCGAGATCTGTAATCTGATCTCTTCTTCACGTAAAGAACTAACCTAATACATAATTATTACAAACTAGGTTAAAATAAACAAATCTTACCAAAGCGTTGTGGCACGCCTAGGTCAGGAATCACAACCACCATATTGTTTGTCAACTTCACTAACTCTATTACCATGCACTTAATAAAAACTATACAAAACACTAATTATTATAACTGAACTACGGAATACAGATCACAATACGTCTTCATTCGTCTACTGACCACCTACGACTGACCAGAGGGCGCTAGCCAATGGTAATCGTCACGGCAGACCAAAACAAGATGGCGGAAATAAAAAGGAAGGGGGACAGGAATGGGCCCTTTCGTTATTATTGGTTCATGCGAGATGAACTTCTTAAAACCATATTGTGACTCCGCATTGGTTTATTACTATTATCTGGTCCGTTTGATACTTTTGGTTATCTCTTTAGTTCATTTTTTAGAATTGGCAACCAAAGCAGCCTAATCTCAACTGATGGTTGACTGATTGGTTGGTCTGCCAATTTTTTCCTTTTTATTTCCGCCATCTTGTTTTGGTCTGCCGTGACGATTGCCCATTGCCATTGGCTAACGCCCTCTGGTCAGTCGTAGGTGGTCAGTAGACGAATGAAGACGTATTGTGACCTGTATTCCGTAGTTCAGTTATAGTGATTAGTGTTTTGTATAGTTTTTTATTAAGTGCATGGTTATAGAGTTAGTGAAGTTGATAAACAACATGGTGGTTGTGATTCCTGACCTAGGCATGCCACAACGATTTGGTAAGATTTGTTTATTTTAACCTAGTTTGTAATTATGTATTAAGTTAGTTCTTTACCTGAAGAAGAGATCAGATTGCAGATCTCGAAACGTAGTATTACTGATGTCTTGTTCCACTGCACCTTACACCTAATAGTGTATAATATTAATATCAAAATAAATTCGTAAGGTGAATTATTTATTATTCTTTATTTGCATTTCTTGCTGTTGAGTTACAACTGCAAAGCAGAAGACAAATCATTACAAGCCTGCCTTATGGGTAGTTATAGCAACCCCACTTCACCCTTCACCCTGCGGTGTTTCCACATTGTCATATCAGCTGATTCTCATATCATATTGAGATGACGCGACGATGTCTCGCTTCGTTCTGGTTGTTTACATCCATTTTGTTCTTCGACGCTCAATTATTCTGCAAGTTTTTACATTATAAATTTTGTTCACGTTTTGTGGCTTAGTATAAACACGTGTTTTAAATCGTAAAGGCAAAGGATTGATGGAGATAGTTGAGAAGTTAAGATAAGAAGTAACGATCGTTTCTTGAACTCAATCGATTATCCCATCACTGGTCATTCTTATGTTAGAGCTGCAACACTGCATGCTTGCATAGATATGTCTCGTACTATAGTATTATGTATCTATATTTTCATGTTTAATTTGATTTGTAAACACTTTGTTAACGATATTTACAGAACCAGTTTCCTTAGTTCCTTTAACTTATTAGCACCTATAAATATAATGGAAGTGGCCTACAAAAATCTCAGCCGAATCCTACAAGCTGGCTTAGACGCCTGCCCTCCAAAAGAATCGAGAAACAATGGCAACACGTAGAACGAGTTATGATTACAGAAGATTATGAATACAAGACCCTTAAAGATCAGGACAGACATTAAGACCGACAACTTTGTCTCTGCTGTCTTTGTTGACTTCAGTAAGCGTTCAGTCTAGAGCATCAACTGATAACTAACAAGTTAGAACAATATCTTGGAATAAGAAGGCTTGCAAATGATTAGCTTCTAAGTTATTTAACTGGATGATATCACATAGTGGAACTTCAGTGGACAACATGCAACCAGCAGAAAACATATAGGTCCACCTCGCAGCTTCTAGGAGGCTACAATAATATGATACTATTGCTCTGAAAAAGCAATATAATTTTGTAAGTAAAATTATCTCGCAATTGAACCCTCCTAAACAACCCAAGTGCACTGCAGTAAAAAGATTAAAGTCTCAGCAATACCAGATATCCTACTAGGAAGTCAAACAAAATTCATGGAGCTAACAATAAACAAGGACTTGTCATGGAACATACATAATGAATATGACTGTAAAAACCCATCAGGAGTGTTTATGGATTGCGACGAAAAAAATCGATAAGAAGACTGGAAGCAGCTAAAAATGTTTACTTTGCTCTTGTGGTCACATATAAAATACAACCCACTTGCATGGGGAGGAACTTCAGCAATTAACTTAAATTTATATTTTGTCATCCAGAAAAAAAAACAATTAGACTCCTAAAAGATCTCCAACCACAAAAATCATGCCGACAATCATTTAAATCACTGCAAAACCCTTAACCACTCTCTCCTTCAGGTGATTATCATGTACGTGGACAAATTGTTCCCTCTTCAAGCAAGAGACATCCACCACTATAATAAACTCGACATGGTGAACGTTATATCTTCTCAAAGCACCGAACCACACTGCCCGAAAAGAGGCCTTCTTATGCCGAACGAACATTACGACATTTCCTCCCAACCTACATCCAAAACTTCACTGGAAAACGACTACAATAAGAGCTCAAGAAATGGGTTTCCAAGAGATCAGCCATGAATGAATTTATAGAAAATCCAAATAGTGTATAAACTGACAATGCCTAATAAACAGCAACATTACAGTGACTTGTAACACTATAAGAATGTAAAAAATGTTTTTATCGATTGAATGATTAATCTCTCCATATCAACATCATTTCTCCTCAAAGATATCAACGGCTTCTTATCTAGTAGCCTTTCAGGATGTTGTGACTGTAGCCTTTGCTGAACCTTTGACTTTTTAGAAAGAGATTTTGCGTCCATATGGGGATTCTGTGACAACATGTTGTACGATTAGTTCTGTTCTTTAAAGAATAGGTAGCACTACTATACTAAATCTTGTTAGAGTTTTAATTAGTTCTCATCTTATAGTAATTACCTAATTTTTATGGATTAAATTTGTAATGTTGATTATTTATTATTATTGTAGAGTTTACTCAATATACCGCCTGTTTAATATTTTTCAGTAATACAGGGTGACACAAACCCCCCTCGGTTTGTTTTATCTGTAAACGAATAAGATAAGTGGGATCTCATTCCTTTACTAATATCCAGCCGATTTCAATCACCTATACTTCTTGTTCAGGAGTTCAGGTGCTTTTGCAGTAGAAGAGTTTTACACACAACAAATAATCTTGTGATTTTTGTTCCACGAACATTTAGTTTACTGTTCGAAATTGTACGATTAAACAAGTTCCTGATCGAAAGACTGCCTTATAGCGGGTTGAGAACTTTGGAACATGTTTAGCGTTGGAAAAGAATCTAGCCGACCTAAAAGTATTTGAACCCTGGAAACAACGAGGCAGTCTTTTTGTAGTCCCTACAGCGTCATGCGTCATGCTGCATGTAACTGCCTAATTGTCTAAACTCAAAATATTAAGAATGAACAACCTTGATGTGTGATTTCAGCAACATGGTTCTACGTTCAACAATGTTCGCATATCAATGGAAGCACTGGAAGTTATTTTCCTTTTCCCTTCCCCTGTGTCAAGTTCTGCGGTAATACTGATTGGTCGGCAAGTTCCTCAAACCTCACACTTTATCTTGCGTGGTTAATAACTTAAAACCTAAGGCATATAGAAATAGACCGCTACTCAGATATATAGAGGGGATATACAACTTTAGAATACCTGAAGGCAGCTATTCGAGAGGAGATATCAGCTAGTCCACAAGACATGACACGTCATGGGACGAGAGCTTTAATGAATCCCCTTCAATTGTGCATTAACAAAAATGTACGGCACCACTTGGCAGAACACGTCTTTAAAACACAGTAAATATAAACTGTTTTCAAAACAGTTTTATATTTTTCAAAAAATCTTTTTTATCCTTAATATTTTTTTGTTTTATCAAGTTATAAGATGTTTTTAGGTCACCCTGTATATTTAAGTCGCTGTTCCCTTCGATTGCCGCTAGATAGTGAATAACCACAACGTTCGTTTCAAGTGGCAACAGATTTTAGCATTTGTTATAGGCTGACACATGACCAAATGCTGCACGAAACAACTTGACGACATCTTGTAATATTTTTCGAATGCGTTTGAATTGGGCAGCCACAACTACCTACTGGTAAAACTGGCAGCACATGGAATAGTGAGGCATATGAAAAACTGTGCGGGTTCTTACCCAGCAACTTGCATGGCCGGACACATGAAGTAAAATTTGTCGAGGCTAACTCAGAGTTTATTGGAACACCAGCAGATGGCCTACATTTTAGCCCATTGCTATTTTGCATCTTTCCCAATGACACGTAGCGGATGTCAAAACAGATTGTTTCCTATTTGCAGATAACGTTAAAGTTTTAGAAAGCAGTGGCCCTGAATATTATATTGTGACTAGCTGACCCGGTGAACTTCGTTTCACTTACCTCTTGGCTATGTCGCTACCTTTCTTAACATATTTACATATGCACTTTATCGATTTTACAGAGTTACAAAATTCCACATTGATGTTAGTTTTAAAAGTTTTGGACAATACTGGCGAGTACGACACAATCCAACGATTGTCTACATCAAAATTTTGTCATTTTATCTTCACAATTACAGATTGCCCACCGCCCTCAACTGATTACCGACGATACAACAGGTAACCATCATTTCACGAGATGGTTTCAGCAATCAATGCTCTAGGGTATCGCTTAGAACACTTGCCGTAGACCATACAGGGTGAGTTCTTGTTGAAAACTCCGCAAGGTCCATGAATCATATGTTTACTTTTTTTGTTTTTGTTCTCTTAGTACAAGAAGCTTATAAATTGCACTTAGTCCTGTAAGGACCTTTGCGCTGCTTCCGGTGTGATAGGATATTCAGGATGGGTAAGGTTAGGGAGTAGGGGCCGCCTCCTATCGAGATCCATGAGGAAGAATTAGGGCACTACATCTCAAAGTCATCCCGGAAGAAGGGAGGCCAGCTGTGAACCAGCCTCTACAGTCAAAGTAGGCAGGGGGTGGCACACCCTTGTTGAGGTTAACAAGAACCTCTGAGGGGACAAACCCCACCAACTCCACAGCCATCCTCCACAGTAGGCTAGACCTATCGAATTGCCCATGCATCCCAGAATCTCAACATTTGCGGTTAGTGATGTGCCGCTACTGGACATCCATAAGGTTGCCCAGATTGAAGTGGCACATCGGTTTTTGCTGTGCCCAGTGGTGGGTTCAACTGGTAGGTATAAACCAGCCAGAAGTGATCCCTGCTGGGTGATATGTTTACTTACTACTGCATGCAATTTTGGGTCAAGTGTTTCATCGGGAATCTCGGCTGAAATTATGGAATCAATGTCTTCTGGCCTTAATTTAGCAACTAACCAAACTAATATGTGCGCATGTGGCAGACCACGCTTTTGCCACTCAACAGAGTACATCCAACAACGTACTTGGCCATACACACGATGCGTTATAATGAAATTCATTAATGATTTTAATTTTTGCTTAAACACTCTGGTAGTGATGTCATGCCTATCAACTGGTGTTTGGCCGTGTAGCAATTCTTT
The DNA here is from genome assembly GCF_021130785.1 of Homalodisca vitripennis. Lineage (NCBI taxonomy): Eukaryota > Metazoa > Arthropoda > Insecta > Hemiptera > Cicadellidae > Homalodisca > Homalodisca vitripennis. The sequence continues at coordinate 75,015,173 of NC_060207.1, forward strand.
CTTAATTTCCATCCATTGTGGGTTACAGATGAATGTAAGAAATAGGTCTGGACGGCCATATTTTCTAACATACGACATCGCATCTTGCGCGTATTCGTGCATGTGGCGCGGGCTTCCAATGTAAATGGCCGGCAAAATTGTCATTTTCCCTCATTTTCTGCATTAGCATCGGCATTAATAGCATCACGAAGATGAATGTACTCTTCAGATCGAAGCTGCTGTTCTGTTGGTTTAGACGGATGTACGTCAATTGTTCGGTCTCAATTTTGACATAGCCTACATGTCAACTGCAAACTGATGAAAAAGCCGTTGACACATCAAAATGTGATTTACTTCACCTTCACGGATCATGAATCTGTATGAATCAAAATTTATAGCACTGACTTTTTGTTGGTTTCAGCACCTGGAATCAGAAATGATAAACAATGACATTTTTGCATACATTAAATACAACACATTTAATCAATACAATACAAATACAATCATTTTGTCAAATTATCATCATTATCATATCGGACAAAAGGCAATCGATAGAGGTAAAAATACAGGTAATCAATTTAAAGCTTTCTGGTAAACTATATTTTTGTCTTTTTTGCGGTGCATAAATATATAAAGATATACTTTACCACGTGTAACAAAAATCTTCGATATAAAATATTGGGTGCTGTCAGGCCCAAACACGACAGTACTTTATTTGCCATCAATAAACACATATCTTCTATCGTGATCAATGTCTCATTGTAAATTTCCGCATTAATTAGTAGTGTAGGATTCGAAGTTTAACATCGCACACGATGTAGCGCATCCTCAGACATGTCATCCCTATATTTCATCCACAAATCCTCCGGATTCGAAGGGAAACATGTGGATATTATAATCGCAAACAATGTTCGAATTTGATGTGTTGATTAAGATATGATGGAATCCTTGAGCGTATTATCCCAATGTAAATCATCCTCGAGTAACTGTAATAGTTGACACACCTCACGGTAAGTAGCACACAGATGTCCATCAACTGTTCTCAATTGTTGAAACGATGTCGGACCACGAACATTCAACAATAACAATCTAAGATAATAACATTCAGTGTTATTTGGATGTACTGTATTTGTCGGCACTATAATCGATTTCTGGATCGTAGGAGAATGCTGCTCGTTCCAGGTTCACAGGAGCATTGCGTTTGCAGAATCGGTCAATTTCCTTTTCCCGGGCTCGCTGCTGTTGTGATCGATGTGCCCGAACTCGTTGCATTCTTTGTCTATCCGATTCTGATTTACTGTAGAACGCAAATGTGCCATACCAATACGACTGTTATCATTATCAGTCTCTTGCTGGTCATCAGTGCGATTAGCGCGTGAGGTAGCTCGCCGCACATTCGATCTACTTCGACGACCTATGTTAGGTCGTTTCTTCTCGGCATTGTAAGCAGTATCTAATATTAATGTTTTCTTGCACTAATAATGTTAACCTATAATGGCAACAGCTTTTTTACCCAAAATTGCATGCAGTAGTAATAGTAAACATATGATACTGAGAAATTTCGTCATTTGTATTTGTTACAGCTGTTTAACTAATTATGGATACATGGACATCAATCAAACGTTTGACAGGTAAGAACAGTTTGCATGGGAAAATCAAATTATCGTTTTTAGTATTTCCCTTGCAATTTTGTTATATTTTCTCATCGTTTAAACCTTCCATGGACTTCCACGAACATTTCAAGACCAAAATTAGCCCAATCGGTTCAGCCGTTCTCGAGTTTTAGCGAGACTAACGAACGGAAATCCATTTTTATTTATATAAATTAGGAGAGCTTGACGGTTATTGAAAGGTGGTGTGACATGAACGAAATAACACTAAATATTTACAAGTGCTAGTGGATGTCTTCCTGTAGATCAAATCTCCAGTGACATTCGATTAATGGCTGAGTTATTTCTATGATGCACTTCAGTTCATGAGGTCGGGGTAGTATTCTTTTATTATCTGACCCCTAATCAGCAATTATTACAACCAAATCCACATATAATGTTAACTCTTTTTGTTCATATAAAACATTAGACGATTACTGTACACATGAAAAAAAAACACTAATATCTACTTCCCTACTGAAAAGAAAGCGTGCAATTAAAGAGGCTCGTTTGCCGCACGGTGGTAAACGTGGTTTGTGAACTTAGTATTTTTATCTGTTAATGATCAATCTTGTAATGTACCAAATTTTCTAAATCCAATAGATATATGAATCTTTTTATTTATTACCTATTCCCGAAAACAGCAATCTTTGAATATAAGTTTCTAGAAGTATCAATGCTATTAATAGCCTACCGGTACTGTACAACTTGAGTATGTACACCAAAATCATTTCGGACTGCTTCGCTAAAAAATAAGTACATTGTATGATATACCAAGACGAATGCGTTCTTCAACTTGTTATACTTGATGAGCAAATACACTGATTGTCAGTTAAAACGGCTTTAAGAAAATTATATTAGTTGATAATAAATGGAAAGCAATAATAATAACTAAATACTCTATAACACTGCTATACATAACACAAGTAAGCCAATGTTTTCAAAACTCCCTTGTCTTTCAATGAATTAATAATTTGATAAAAGCCAAAATCTTAATTTTATTTTATTTACTTTACATTTTACCAAAATACGTTAAGAACTGTAATAAACAGTCTTTACTGATACATAACAAACGCCGTAATTAATTTAAAACGTAGTTTTCATAATATTTTTAAATTTCAAAAATATTCTACCATTGATATTTTAATCCATTTCGACTAAATATCAGACGCAGTTCAATCAACTGGGATATTTCTTTCGAAGATAGGCATCTTAAGCTTCGATTTACTTACATCCTATAATATACGGAACAAATTCTGAAAATGACTACGTAAAATTAATAAACCAATAGCAGTTAGATACACAGATTATTGTATCGTTCTAGTCATGGAGTGTCTAAATAGGGAATATTCAAATTACACAGTTCAATGGATTATTGAATAAATAATCGTCCTTAATCCTATGTAGAGTAAAATACTGCATTAGAAATAATTCGGTACTTTGGGATTATACCGACCACACTAGTATGAAGAACACAAAAATAGAAATTTATAGAAACAAACATGATAGAACGAAAAAACAACTCTTCAATTACAAAATTACAAACTTACAAGCATTTCCAGGTATTGTGATCGGTATTGTTGTCGCTGTTATCTTATCTTTCTCGAGAATCCTGATTACGGCAGGCCGCGCGGCATCACGTGATTTGCACGGTACATAATTGCCTTTCCATTACAATTCAATTTATATTTCTGATTAGCCCCTCTAGAATTTGATATTTTACTGATAGGTACTATCTCGAGGGATGTTTTTCTTTCGTCGACATCAGCGCGGGCTTTGGCAGCACCGAAGGTGCTGCCAAAGCCCGCGCTGATGGCCGGAGGCACTTGCATTTTGGGTGGCGGAATGTGATCAAGAATAAAAACAAGTTTTTAGTGTTTTTTTAATAAAGAGTTTAGTTTGGTAAATGTTTGTTTTTGTTGAATTTTTGTGTTTGGAGAAATGTAGAGGTAAAACACGGAAGTACAACCAAGCGATGCACCAGCTGAACGGGCGGCGAGACTCTGCAATCACGTTATCTACTAGACGCTCGACTTTGACCTCTGTCTGAGGATGGGGAGGGGTTTGCGATAAGACAATTCCTGTTTTATATTGACGAAATATTGTTCTACGCTAATCTAGTAATCAGTAGAAACGAAATGTGAAATAACGATTCATGTCTGGGTGTGGTCGGTATAATCCCAAAGTACCAATAATTCATTAACAAAATAGTACCAATTTATTACAAGTTTAACCATATGGGATGGAACACAGCATGATTAAATATTTGCAAGGAATGTAAAAATGTCAATACCATAACCACAATAACAGAAACACAAATAATACAGATTACATAAAAATTATTGTTGATTTTCTATGACATGTTTTACTAATATAAACATTTCAAATAAAACATTCTAAAATATTATTCCATTTAAAATCAAACTGCATAGTGTTTTATGTTATGTACACACATCATTAACCATACATCCAATATAGGTTATGAACAAACAACTTCACTAACTTATATCAAACATGGAAGAAAAGAAAGATGAAAATAATAACAAAAATAAGAAAGAATCATTACCCAAAGGAATATTGAGGCACCCATCGAACCAAGCAAGCACCTCTAGAAGGTAAAGTGTGTTTTGTAAGTAATGACAGAATGTTGAATGTTTTAAATTATAAACTATTCAAATTAAAATTTATCTGGCTGTATTTAAGTTTTGCGTTTTTAACAGTTTTGGCCATTACAAGATAATTAATTACTTGCAAAGCTTTCAGCACAGAAAAATATCAAATTAAAAATATTTGTTCTTCAAACTTGCATCCTCTATATTCTTGGAAACTTTAGAACATCTAGGAATACTCCCTTTATCTCCCTCACTCTGTCGATGGGGCAGTCTTTAGAGAGTCGCCGCCATTGTTGTCCGAGGAAATAAAATAATTTATCTAGATAACAATAGCCACTGGAGTTCGGGGAGCGCATTTATCTCGTGTCATTGACACTCTGATCTTACATGGAGTGTCTTCGTTAAAGGACCTCCAATCCAAACGATCAGCCAACTGAGAAGTTGAGGCTATTCTATAGCTTTCCTGTTATGTGAATAATACCTTCTTTTCGACGTACACAACTTTGATACTAAACTTACTGCTTTAGTAGCAAGGACCTCTTAAGGGTACACTCTATCACTCTTGCGAAGCCTGATGCAAGGGTTTTAAATCAGTCACATTATAGGCTCGTTTATGAGCTAATACAAATATGTTTATGTCTTTTAATTAACTAAATGTTTGTTTAAGCATATACATTTTTCAAATTTTATTTACAATTCAACTTAAACTACAGGTCAGTTGTAGAGTTTAATCATGAATATTTCAGTGAAGTTAAACAGAAAAAAAGTATAAAATGGGATGAAATGAATATTATTGCTACACTGCATCCAGCAGGAAAGGATTACGGCAATATGAAAATCAATGAAGTTCCAACCCCATTTGAAAGGCCTTCTTCCGCAGACGGCAAGGGTGTTGACGCAGAAACGTTAGCAAAACGGTGAGATTTGTAATTGTTTCACTTGTTTAATTAACTATTTTAAATGTAGTATTGGTTTGTGCAATGGAACTTAGATCTTGTGCTAATTTTGTCCTTATAGTATAAACAAATTTTGTAAAATATCGTCGGTAAAGTTACCTTAATTCATTTTCAATGTTTTTTACCATAAAAGTAGTTAGATTTTAATCAATATTTGTATTAGTGATTTAAAATCTTTACTTCAAAAGATTACCAACGAACAATTTTTAAAATTTTTAAAGAATCATAAATTTATTACCGTATTATATTTTATGTTAATTACAAAATTTAAAAAAAATAGAATAATATAAAACGTTACATATTATAACACGTTATAATCACGTTTGAATCTGTTGATTTTTAATTTAAGTTACTCAAGACTTTGCAATGAGCTGGATGACTCACATACAAGAGATAGCGTATGACACTTTATTGGAGTTAGAGTGGCTTTAAATCATCCCCAATCATGGGCATATATTTTCTCGGTATAGTTCATTTCGCAAAAAGCCGTTTGGACAGTCACACATCCTGTTCAACACCCGCACAAACAATTCAGTTGTTTATATATGATTAAAAAATGTCTATTAATAAGACTATTTGTATTTAAAAGACTGTAAACAGAGAGCTAGAACGTTCTGCAATTAAGTACAGTCTGTAATACATCCATGGGATGTGAAAGTGTAAGTATTATATTCGTAAGCTCAAAGTCTCCATTAGTAAATTAAAGATTTCCATGTAGTAAAAGCATACAACCGATGTGGGATATATGTTTTGTGAATGCTTTGTATAGATAACTTTATTTAATCATGGTTAGTTGTAAATAACAAAATCTCTCGTCATCGTCAACGTACCGTGTTAAAATAACGGGAAATTCAGGAATTCAATTCAATTCGTTGAATAAAATGATTTGAAATCTACCATAGAAAAATGTATTGCTAAATGTGTTGTGTTGATGCAAGCACTAATCTCGGGAACGGATGGACTAATTCGGGTAATTCTTTTTTTGAAATATTCGTTGAGGTCCGAGAATGGTTTATATGAAGAGAAAGATTAGAAAAGTTACCTTAAATATTTTTTAATTCAGAAAACATTGTAGTATCATCAATGTTTCATAATTCAAATATGACTTACTCTAAACAGTTGTTGACAATCACAGCTAAACCTTTTGACCACATCAGACATCTCAGTCCTACGTATGTACGAGTATACAGAGTGACCAGGGTAGTGTTACCGGCACTACTGAGCTTATTGTACTATAAAAAATAATGAAAAGGTTCATATAAACATAGGTCCTGAAATGCTTTGTTACTGAATAACGGCCAACAAAACATTTCACCCATCATTTAGTAGCTGGGGTTAAATGATCATTTGCTGGGAGTTTGAGAAAAGGGATTTAGAGATGAATGCAGTTTTTCTAATAGTTTTTGACATGATAAATTGAATAAAGTCTGTTCCATAACTGCATCTCCCTTATTGTTTAAGGTGTGCCATGTAAAACACAAAAAAGAGCATAAGAAAAACTATGTTTTTATATTTAACGTAGGTACGTAATTTGTTAATTAGGTAATAAAAACATATATTTTTACAGAGAAACTTGTAGAAAATTTAATACTGAAGGAAATGATGTACAATAAGGCAATTACAATGAAGTAATAGTTTTAAACCTTTCCGTTGAGGTTTTTATGTAGTAGCACACATTAGCAGAAGACAAATACTCTCTTAGAAGGTATAAACATCTGTAAACCTGATACAGTGCATTGTAGTATGATCTTACTTTCAAACCCTTTTCGCTTGAGTATTCTATTTTCTCAGTTCAGTTAGGGAATTATATCAATTTTATACTAGTATACCTAATTAGTATCGCACGATAAGTGAAAAAGTGCCCTCGACGATTTTCTGTTATAAAAATTGCATTTAATGTCTGATATAATGGTTTGTGATTACATTATAATTCTGTAGTGTTTATGGGCTCACTGAGCTTATTTCCCATCAAATTATAGATAAGAATGAGTGGTTTGTTCAATCGTGTTAGTCCCCAGTCCCTTCGGCCGCCTAACTGTCAAAGGAAACCTTTTCCTTTCCTTGTTTCCTTGTTCCTTGTTCGAGTACATTCCTTGTTTCCTTGTTCTCGAAATGTACTTGGAAACAAGGAAACCATTTCGAGTACATTCAGCACACATTAAAAAATTGTTTAATTGCGTAAAAGTCCTGAATGAAGTAATTGGTTTACCGATTTTGCTGCCATTTAGAAGAACATTTATATAATTCTAGTACACACTTCTGTTTAATTGTCACTATAAAAACCATATTTTTCTTTTCACAAATTTCATAAATCTAATACTGGGAATGCATGCGCATTGCGTTCTGTGAACTTGATTAGTTGTCAAATGCACTGCCCAATTTTACAGTAAGTACGTTTGCTTTTGATTACTGTGGGAGGTATTTCGGAATTAGATATATGTATATATATCGACAATTTATATATATATATATATATATATATATATATATATATATATATATATATATATATCCCACTAATACTATAAATGCGAAAGTTTGGATATTTGGATGTTTGGAGGTTTGTCCTCGAATCACGCTGAAACTGCTCTACGGATTGTGCTGAAATTTGGAACAGGTATAGCTTTTGGTCTGAATTAACATTTAGAGTGCTTTTTACAACCTATAACACATTCATTTCCCCAAATAAAGTCGAATTCAAATTGAAAAATTAGTTTGTTTACATTCGAATGTTATGATAAGAACTAAACGTATTTTAACACCTGTTGACAGCTATAGTTCGACAAACTTTCTGAAACATCTGTTTACGTTTGAATTTTATCAATAATAAGTAAACAGTGCTTGATCGGTAGTGTAATGCAGATAGTAAATAAAAAATGAATATATAAATTTTACTCCAGATTGCGCCAGTGACGAATTAAAATCATCTAATGCATTAAATACTGTTATAAAATTAACCTTTATGAACAAAGTTATGAATTTTTTTTAAAAAGTTACTTTGAACTGGTGGGCTTCCTTGACATTATGATATCACATTTTAACAATGGCTTACGGAAAAACAGAGAAATGCATACTAACATACCTTAACGATTCATTCTTTCTCTGGCTACAGTCCAAAAAACAAGTGTAACGGAAAACTTTAACGATTATTTTGGAATGTTGCATAACCTTAATAAGGATTTCCCCCTTATACCGGAAGTACATAAGAAGTAGGTAGGACTTCCCCCTAGGTCGTAATAGGCTTTTCAGTCCTAGCAAACTCAACTATGCCAACACGATTTTTAGCAAAATAGATTTCCGAGTACTAGATAATCGAACGTAGTATTTTAATCGAGGCAATATGGCAAGCTAACCTGTGATATAGTAGGTAAGTGAATTTAAACGGTCTTAAGTAGGCACTTTTTAACCGAAGTAAGCATCTCGGTCCTATGTAAGTATATATTGGTCCAGGAAGACACACCGCTTGCGGTGGCAGAGTCACCAAGGACAAGCACTCGGCAAAAGACTGCTTGCCGATTCTAGCTCCGGATTCACCAGATGGCTGATGGGGCTGGGGAGGGATCGGGTTAAGCAAGTGATTGCCTTGATCACTGGACACGGCCACTTCAGGAAACACCTAAACACTCTAGGTTTACGAAATGAGGACTCGGAGTGTAGACTCTGCAATAAGTCTGAAGAGACTGCAAAACACATAATACTGGACTGTGAGAGACTGGGAGCAAGGAGAAGGGCTCTTTTCGGTGATAAACAACCAGGCGACGAACCAGATGCTAGTATCGGGGAAAAGCTTCTTAGCCTAATTAAGGGCACGAAGATAGGCTTACCCCTCTAACATCAAAGGGGCATACAATAAGCTCAGGTTGACGTGTGAGGATCTAGGAATCCACCCCAATATCCCAAAGGAAAAAAAAAGTATATATATATATATATATATATATATATATATATATATATATATATATACATTTTCTCTCTCTTCGTCAGAACAACAAGGCAAACTCTACTATGGTACTGGAAATATCTTAGACCTGAAATATACGACAAGGACTAGAAATATACGCTTTTTGACCAAAGTAAGATTCCGAGACCTGTGTGATCCGAGATTTGTGTTTTCTTGATCGAGATTACAAGGCAGATTCAGCTGTGACGTTATGTATATAATTAATTAGAACCAGAAATGCTCCTAAACGTGCCAAGCATGATATAACTTAATAATTATATATCATGCGTGAGGAATAATTAACTTAAACTCTGATACTATTGTCCACGAACTTAAATAATATCTACCTGATGTATGCCTACTTACGTTTTAAAATGTTTGTAGGACTCCCATCATATTACATCATCATTGCTTTTTATAAGAACTTCGGTTCTAAAAACTGCGTGCGAAGTCGCGGGTAACAGCTAGTATATATGTATATATATACTATATATATATATATAATATATATATATAAAAATATATATATATATATATATATATATATATATATATATATATATATAATATATATATATATATATATATATATAATTTTTATACCTAAGTGCACATGTTACATTTCGTAATAAAATGTCATACTGACTTTTTGTGATTAAGTATCAAACATCCAACTGCACCTTCACAAATTTTAGCATTTATATAATATTAATATTGCATGAATCACATATTTTTGCATGTACTATTACATTTTAGTGTACAAAAATAAATTTATCAAATACCACTGTTAGGATATTTATAAAAGTGCGAATTATTGCTTATCCAAGCACTTACGTTTTTTCGATATTTTTATAGGTTAATCTGAAAAAGACTCAAACTTTGTTGTTAAAAAATTTAAAAAAAAGTGCAAAAATCTCATTAACTATATATATTTCAAATAAGGTATCTCCCATAACACTACGAAGTCAGGTTGTAAAACTGCATGCGGTTTAACATTGTTGTTATGGGGGGAAATTTAAGATCATTTTACTATAGCCGGCTCTTATTTCTAATCAATGCTCTCAAATTAGCGCATCAACTAATTTATCTACTCTATTTATTATTTCTTGTAATTATAAGCTTCAGATCATTTTATTTGGCTTCAAACTAGGAATAAGCTTAATAGCCGAACTAGGGATAGTCTTTAATTCTTGTTTGGATATGATATTATAGACCTCAGTACCATTCTATCTGTGAAATTTGTGTAGTTTTTGGTGACGGGATTTGAATACTTCTTGGTGCAGTCTTGGCCTCTGGTCCTGACTGTGATGAACGTCATTTGATTTTCGTGTTTCTTGATACCCCTGTTCGTGTTTACCATAGAGAAACCAGACCAGAGCACAAGTGAAGCTATTAGAAATTTAATGGCCATAATCAAACCTAACCACCTCGTCTCTAAAATTCTTGCCATCTAAGAGCAATGGCTCTACGCCTAAAATTATTTTATTTGTGGTTTTTTCTTATTCGCTGAGCGAAGCCTCTCCCACCAGTTACTGATTAACTAAATCCGATTTATTTTCTGGCTGTCTGTATGCACCATAAGTGAATAAAAAATTGACCTAGAGGGTTTGATGAGAAACTCTACCTTTACATTACTCGGTCAAAAAGTAAATCTAGTTACATTAGTCATATGAATAAACATGTTGACAACGACAAAAACTCAGATTAAACAAATTAAATAAACGTAGTATACTGCGATGTTAATCATTATATTTTTCAGTAAATTATCAGTACATGTGACGAAATGTCTTTGTTGGATTTGTTGTTTTCATAGAAAGCTTGAACATTTTAGTTTACGCGCAGTGTAATTTTCATAATAAGCTAAATGGTAAGGAGCTGTTTTCTCTGTTTTATTCTGACTTGAGATTATTAATGAAAAATGTACAGAATATGGATCGAAAATATTTTATACATTTTAAACTAACTTTTCGAAGACACCTAGGGGCATTTAAATTTATAATATAACCCAAATTGAACAATAGTGTGATAGTATGAAATTTACTGCCTAAGATTTCAAACGCTTATATACCTACTTATACAAGTGTTTGCATATGCCTAAAATAGTGCATTTAAACAAATGGCACTTGAAAATCAGTCATTGGATAATGCAGTTTTATTTATTTGTGTGATTTGTAGACCACAAAAAAGTTGTATTGTAACTTATTAGTAGTTGTGTTAGTTTTATTGTTGTAACTTAAGTTGTATTACTATGTTTGTCTACTTGTATATAGAATATGTACAGATAAATGTTACAGTAAAACTATTAATTGTTACATTTAGGATTCTACTCTTAAAATATGTTTATATGTTTGAAACAGGTTACACATTTTGATTGGTTGAGCGTTTAGCAGAGTCTCTCTTACCAGTTGATGACTTCTGCAGATTTCTGCCTTTGTGTGTGTGTGTCTGGATACACGATAACTTTCGAATGGGTTCAGAGGGTTGAAGTGTGGTGTGAAACGCCACATCCACCACCTCTACACTGAAATTGAAAATGGTAAACATCTGTCCATCAGGAGTAGCTTGCCAGGCCACGACGTTGTCTGCTGTTGGGCGAACACGAAGTCTGTTGTGCATTAGATCATTTATTACACATACTACGTTACATTACAGTCACCAATAAAACGTTTATAATTAATTTTGTTTATTTATTTTAGTCTTGAAGAAGCTAATGTGTCCTGGTCCAGTATCTCTGAAGAAGAAGAGGAGGAGGAGGAGGAGGAATCGGAGGAAGAAAAAAGTGAGTTTTTATTATTTAATATACGGTAAATGTTAAGAAGTCCTTCTACCTAACCAGTAATGTAAAGATCACCCATTGCACCGTTAATTATGTTATGAGTATATCAAGTACCACCCAACGAATTATAATAATGGAACGCGCTCTGGGCCGGAGAAACCGAGCCGAAATCCTGGGCTGCGTTCCGAGTCTGCAGGCGCTGGAAATGGGCAAGAACTAACTCCGCCCATATGGCAGGCATTATAGTAATGATCTAATATCACTTTAAAACGCCTTGTAGACTTAATACAATTGTTAGATACTACAATTTATTTATTATTACAAATGTTAGTAGCTGCTTTTTACCGTGGATTTTTATTTTCTGTTAAAAAAACTGATTTTTGTGCAATATCAAAATAACTGAGATTTTGACTTTTATTTTTCTTACAAAGTCGGAAACAAATATTACAGGCATTAAAATATTACCCAGATGAAAAAAAAACAACTTTTTATTGACAGTATTTTATTTCAAAATAAACTACAAAAAAATTTACAAACATGACACACTTAATCTACGTGTTAGAAAATAAAATTATTTTGACCAATATTTTTGCCTTATTTCTAAGTTGGTTTCTTTTTTAATGTCAAAAGTTTTTGTTTTTTCGATGTGATGAGATATTATTTAAAAAAAAAATAGTTTAGTCACAGTTTTAATTCAAAGTAACTCGTGGCTTCCTGTCAATTTAGAAGTGGTCGCATTTGTTTGAGATAACTAGAGTAAATAATAATATTTTACAATTTTCAATACCGTACATCATCACTTGATCTACTTAATTTACCCTTAGATTTAAAATCAATAAAAAGTTAATGTGTTCTAAGATCAGCATCATTGGCATGGAGTACAGAACTTGGTGAGTTCTTGCCCACTTTAAGCGCCTGCAAATCCATGGATACACCAGTAACGCACAGCTGTGTGCGACCGGAAAACACAACATGCTGCTTATGGGCAGTGCGCGTTCCAGTAGTATAGTTCGTTGGTACCACCAAAGAACTCCTTTAAATAAAAGCCAATTACAGAGTAGCACATGGTTACCACATCGAACAGATAGTGAACACTGTAAAAAGATGTTAAAAACAATAATATGGACACAATATTTATCAAAATATATGGCCTCAGCGCTCGAATCGGCTAAGCTTATGAGGTGTGTTTACTTCACATTGAGATCAGAGTGTTACAATCGTTATAATTTTATCTTCCTCAATAATAATGAACTAATAATATTTATAAATTGAATGAAACGTGTTACGCTAACAACTACCATTTAAGGGGGAACTCCACCTAGAAAATAGAAAAACTTATAAAAAAATGTAAAAAAATTTTATTTTGATTTTTTATTTTATGGTTTTTCCTGAACATTTTGATATGTAACATGTACCATATCTATTATTATATGTGCTAGATTTTTATAAATCAAGTAAGTGCTGCAAGTGTTTGTTCGCTGCCATTTTCGAGAACAAGTAATGCAACATGATTGTTTCACATACAAATGATATTTTATGTACATAAATATATGTATAACAACACTAGAGAGTGATTATACATTTGGTTTTGTTATGTTGGTCAACCTGGTTACAGTAAATAAACATTGAACTGAAGTAGCAGGTAATAGAAACTAAACAAAATCAGTATGAACTCATTTGATTTATCAGTTGTATTACTGTGATTGTTTTGTTCAAGTGTAACCAGTGCTGTGTTTATTGTGCTTTTATGTTTTATATTTAGTATAAAACTGAATCTGGATGGATATTACCCTTGTATAGGTAAACTTTGAACTATATTTGAATGTTATAGGTTAGGTAAAAATTATGCCTGCTACTAAAAGGAAAACTGTTGACTCAAGAGTCTCTAAAACATTTAGTAAAAAGAATAAGGCACGCCTAGCCGCTATTGCAAGATGGTTAACAAACCTAGGCCTACAAAATCATGCCACAAACAGTCCTGAATGTTCAGGAGAATCGTCAAATTTGAAACCCGAAGAACCGATTGGTTCCGGGTTAGGCCTAACTCAACAACCAAGCACATCTAGTAACTGTGATTTGCAGCACTCTAGGCCTAATGAGGATAGTGATTTTAAAACTAGACTGTCTGATTTAGAAAAATCACTAAATGTAGGCCTAGTAGAAAATGATATTGAAATGAACCGTGAAAGCTTGCAGTACGGTATTATTGATTTTGGTTGTATAAATAGCCTGATTGGGAATATAGCCTGTCCTAAATGCAAAGAACTAACCCTATCATCAAAAATCTCGTGTAGATTTGGACTAGCCAGTAAAGTTGAAGTGGAGTGTAGTTCATGTAATATAGTCTCCAATTCTTATACATCTAAGAAAATTGATGATAATAATTCTTTTGACGTCAATTCTAGAATGGTAACTGGTAGAAGGATACAGTGCAATGGAGAAACTATGTATAGTGCAAAATTTGGAAATTATGAGCAATAATACATTTAGTAAAATTGCAAAAACTTTGTCAAAATCAACAATAGAAGCTGGTCAAATAAATCTGGCCACTGCAAGAGCCCGAGTACGACAAATATACGCTGAACTGGAAAATTGTAATAGGCCTAACGACTACGATGGGCCTATAGACATAGCAGTATCATTTGATGGCACATGGCACAAGAGAGGCCACACCTCAAATTATGGTGTTGGTTGTGTAATAGAATTACACACAGGTTTAGTTATAGATTACTGTGTTTTATCAAAGTACTGCCATTCATGCGCGGTTAGCGGAATCGGATCTTGGCAAAAATTCCCCAGAATTTGACATTTGGTTCTCAGGCCACAAATCTGAATGCAGTATAAACTACAAAGGATCTTGACCAGCAATGGAGGTTGAAGTAGCAGAAAGACTTTGGAAAAGATCTAATGACTATAATTTCAGATATACTACTATTCTCTCTGACGGTGACTCTAAAGCTTGGCAACACATTCAAAATTTGAACGTTTATGGCCATAAATAAAGAAGAATGTATAAATCATGTCTCCAAAAGATTAGGAACTGTTTTGAGAAAAGTAGTGAAAGATTGTAGGGAAAAAAAATTACTTTGGGGGGAATCAGCTATGGAAGTTTGAAAGATGCGACCATAATAAAGCTTCAAAAATACTACAAAAACGCTATTTAAAAAAATAAAGATAATGTAAATGGAATGAAAAGCAGTATCCTTGCAACACTACATCATTGTGTTTCAACAGATGAAAAGCCCAGACATTACAAGTGTCCCACAGGTACTAACAGTTGGTGTTTTTATAATAGAGCGTTGGCAAATGGCGAGACACCAGGACCTCATAAAGAAAATTTGAAAACTCCTATAACAGACACTGTACTAAAACACATTGCACCTGTGTATCAAAGACTTGCTTCAGTTGAACTGTTGAATAGATGTTCTAAGTGCCTGACCCAGAATTCAAACGAGAATTCAATGGACTTATCTGGACCAAATGTCCTAAGGTACGCAACGGAAGGATTGAAGGATTTTATAAATTATTGTCTGGCTTCTGGTGAAATTTCTCTGAGAATAAAAAAAGTCTATAGAAAAAATAATAGTAGTAAAGTTATGTTAGTAAATGTGTGCAATGTTACAATACAAATTAAGTTTACAAGATTTATATTGCTTCAATAACATAATTTGTATCTCGCACATTAGTAGTATACATAAATAATTGCATAGAGCTAGTTTTTATGATTTGTTCTTACTAACACTATGCTAATTTTGTTTAGTTAAGTTTACAAGATTTATATTGCTTCAATAACATAATTTGTATCTCGCACATTAGTAGTAGGCCTATACATAAATAATTACATAGAGCTAGTTTTTATGATTTGTTCTTACTAACACTATGCTAATTTTGTTTAGTTAAGAAATAAAAGGTTATACTTTTCTTGTGTTGAATCTCTTTAAAATGCGCATTATATACACGGAAGGTGTTATCCGTAACACATTATGTAGGCCTAAATCCTCTGATTATTACCGCAATTCACATTCACCTAGTATAACATTCTTTCTTACGATGTAAAACATTATTGCCACCTAATTGAAGAGTTGTTTTCAGAGTTTATAACTTTAATCTCGTTTTTCATCTAATTTTACCTTTTATTTTTTAAATTGATCATCTTACCCATATCGTTGGTAATGTACGTTTTCTATATTAGTTCAGAAAAATATCACAATGAATATGAAAGTTGCGTATGAGTTATAACATCGTGTGACTTGTATTGGCTGATCAATGCTGATCCCGCATGTCAGCCTACACAATACAGTTGGTTCTTGCCTTAAAACCTAATTTTATCCAAGTATTAAAGTTTGAGGCTCGTGGTTGTATTGAACACTATGTTTCGAATAGTATACTCACTAGGTAACACTGACTCGACGGATTGTGGGAATGGGTAGGACGCCCTCGTTATTAGTCATCCACATATTAACTTCCTCACTTTTCACAAATACGTTGTATGATGTGTAAGTATTTTATCATACAATTATTACGATATAGCATTGTAATGAAGGACCTGCTTACGGCTATTTTCGTTTAGAAAAACAATAAATACTTTAATTATTTGTACTTACAGTATTATTTTATGTTTTGAATAAATTATTAGAATATACATAAAATATGAGAAACAATAACACTTCATACTTATGTACCCAGAAAAGAGAGAATCATTTCAGAAGAAAAGAAAGGAACATTACAATGAATTTATTGAGGCCAAAAAGAAACTGGCAGAACTAGAAGATGCGGATGACGAAAACAGTGACAATGAACCTACCAAATAGGTAAGAAATTTTGACACAATGATTTTGATTTATTAATGTAATGTTTAAGTTAAAATAAACCGTATACTAAACTCTGTAAAAATATTGGTAATACAACAGAATTAAAAAGAATTCCGCACAATTTTTAAAGGTGGCACAAACTTTTAACAAACAATTAAGCAATAAGAACAATCCCAAAGTTCTACGTTATATAGACACATTTTCCTTATTATAGTCCTATCAAAAACTGTCATGCGGTATAGTACTTGCATATTGACAATAACGATAATGTAATATTGATAGGTACACTGTATAAATCGTTTGATTGTCATAATACTACGAGTTTATGTGTATAAGATACAGTACTCTATGAAAATATTCATCATAAATACATTGGTATTTAATCTGCCTTGCCAGCAAAGTACCCGTAACTTAATGGCAGCAATTATCGGTGACCATGTTTTAAGAAAACTATATTTTTCAAAAATAAACCAACGTAATGGCGTTCTACCTTCAAAATCCGTTTAATGTTTTTGTTTGTTATTCAATTACTAAATTTTAATGGAGCTAAATTTTTGTGTACCCTTCAAAACTTGTGTGTTATCACCTTCAATAAACCTTTTTCTCTCAAAATTATATCGTTATTTTTAGTTTTTAGTTTCTGAATTTTATTATGAACACTATTATACGTTTTTATGTTGGTTTATGTTTATTTTAAAATAGTATTGCGTTTTACTTTTTAATAGCTCATATTTTGTTACATGTATTGTAATAGGAATAGAGATGAAACTTTTTATGGACAAATAACGTTTAGTGATTCTAGAGTATGTTATTTTTAGGAGAACGTGCCCATTTTGTGTAATAGTCGTTTAATTAAGACAACGAAACGACTTATTCTAAAAAAAATTTCCTTAAGAGACTTACCTATGTTATTCCAATAAACCTACAACTTTGACAAATTTTAAAACGTTCAACACTACGTCTGAGGTTTGTGGTGGTTTATATCAATCACAATTTGTGGATTCCATCTTGTTCTGCTGCTCCATGAAATATATTCTACATGTACTCTACTCTAACTAAGGTGCCATATCAAAAAATTAAGAAATGAGAGAGAGAGAGAGAGAGAGAGAGAGAGAGAGAGGAGAGAGAGAGAGAGAGAGAGAGAGAGAGAGAGAGACACACACACCATAATACCACATATACATTCAAGGCAGTTTAAATTTGTTACTGTCAAAATGACACTATAGTTCCTCCCTGTCTGCCTATTTTCCATTTTCGAACTTTTCCATCAACTTGACCAGGAAAGGATTTATTTCTAGGCTACCATAAATGTATTCCAAACTTTCTTTATTTAATTTATATTTAAATTAATTACATAAATATCTAGAATAGGATACGTAGTAATTTTTCTGAATGAGGAAACCAGCGATTAAAATATTAATTACTATTAAAATTCCAACTAATTTAGTTGTCAATGTGATTTATGGTATGATGCATTACTTAGTGATAAAATTGGCCCAAATATATATATATATATATATATATATATATATATATATATATATATATATATATATATATAAAGGGTGAACTAAAAGAATGGATATACTCTGTTTGGTTTTTGTAGCATAAAGATGGAGGGATGGGACTCGGAGCACCTTTCTAGAAAATAGAAGTAAACTTTTTAGTCACTGTTACAACTTTGCCCATTTCCCCAAAATATGATGTGGCAATATATATGGCCACATTATAATGTGCATTTACGGTTTGTCCAATGTGGTAAAACATTCCTTGTGGATGACGCCATGGTGACAAAAAAGATCAGAAACATGATTTTCATTCATGCTTCTTATGTTATGTAGCTCTTTGAGTAAGAAGACGGTTTGTGTACCATTCTAAACTTTAGCGTTTCGTCTCCAGATCGTATTGGACACGGCATGTTTCGTCTCTGGAATCCAGGATACCGATATAATGTTCGTTGATCACTGTGCAGAATTACTTATGGAAATTTTTACACGATTCGTTTTTTGTTTATCGGTCGACAATCTTAATACAAACTCTTTGCAGATTTGTTGTAATGACGGTTTGAATGGTTCCGTAAGAAATACGCAATTGCTCACTAATCAGTCCACTCGATAGCTGACCATCAGAATCTAGTGTTTAGCTTTGACTTTATTGTATTAAAAATGCTAGCCCATAAATCTTTCCTTACTGTAATATTAATGATCTGGCATATAATTCAGATTATACATTGAAACGTGGTATGCATAAGATAGCATCCGATATGAACAATAAAAGAAAACATATTACATAAATTTAAATTTCGTAAAAAAATATAGCGTAGCACACATCATGGGCTTAGTTACGATCACGCTAGATAGTCTGAGACTTTTATATCAGATTCTAATGAAAAGTAGGTCCAACCGTTAGCAGTAAGGCGTCTGTCTTTAGACCTAATTGAGCATTATAGTTAAATACATTTAAAACACAACCAGATATGTCATAAAGTAACCATATTTTTTTCTGTTTCTAATTTACATTTTTATTAACACAAATACAGTCATGTGCAAATTAATATGAACAGAGAGGTAAATTTGGATTTTTGGCGTTGGCCAACCTGCAGATATGGTGTTATTTCTTTTGTACCTGTGATTCATTGTTTCTACATCACTACAACACTTTTTGAGGTTATGTTTATGTTTGCACATGGTTAAGTGATATTACTGTCTTTGTGTCGTAATTTTTTAACCTTCCGATTATTTTGGTGAGTTCTTGGGGTTATTTTCAATATTAGTTTATTATGGATACAACTCCTAGGAAAAGAAGCAAGATTGTAACTCTGCATGAACACACTTCTTTGACTCAAAGACAGATTGCTGAACAATGTGGTGTTAGTTTGGGCTCTGTAAATAATATTATTAAGTTAAAAAACGTAACCGGATCAATATCTCCTAAAATAAAAGGGTTTTGTGGAAGAAAAAGAAAAACTACAACCAAAGATGATGTAATTTTGTTAAGAAATAGTAAACTTCACCCTGAAAAAAAACAGTTTTGATCTTAAAAAAGACTTAGAAGATACTGGGGTTCATATTCATGACTTAACAGTCAGAAGACGCCTTTTGACCGTTAACAGAAAAGCCAGAAGGCCAAGGAAAAAACAACTGTTAATAGCCGCTATGATGAAAAACGGTTGGCTTGGGCCAAAAAGTACAAATTTAGGAAAGTTGAGAATTGGAGGAAGGTTTTATTTTCTGACGAGAGTCATTTTGAAGTCCAAGGTAGGAAGTTGTCCCATGTAAGAAGGTCAGATAATGAACCTGTGTCACCGAAACATTTGCAACAGTAAAACACCCAGTTAAAAAAATGTTTTGGGGTTGTTTTTTTCGGCTTAGGGCCTTTGGTACCAATATCTGGAATGATGAACAGTGAGAAATATATCCCTATTCTACAAAGCAGAGTGATTCCTGAACTTAAAAAATTAGAAGCTGACTATCATGTAAAATATCCTGTGTTTCAACAAGATCTTGCACCCTGTCACGCATCCAAGGTAGTTAAAAAATTCATGGATGAACAAGGTATTTTGTGCTTGGAATGGCCTTGAAACTCGCCTGATGTCAATCCAATAGAAAATCTCTGGTCCATTTGTAAGAAAAGGTTAAGAAAAAAGAACTGCACAACTAAAGAAAAGATGATTTCAGCCCTGATTCAGGTTTGGTTTCATGACCTTGAAATTCAAGAAATGTGCAAGAAACTGGTCGATTCAATGCCAAAAAGACTTAAAATGTCAATACAAGCAAAAGGAGGCCACATTAAGTATTAAATGTATGTATAATGTGAAAACTTATGTAACTAGCCTAATAAATGGTTTGTTTTTAACTGAAATTGGTTTTGTTCAGATTAATTTGCACATGACTGTATGTGGGCTGGGTACAATGGCCGTAGACTAAGTGACCAATTAATGACAAAATATGGTAAGTAAATAATGGTTTTAAGCGAATTAATGTTTTAATTGATCTTAAACAGCGTTTTAAATATTCTTTTTCTTTTTCAGCTGGATTATTGGCCATACATTGAAGTTTTATTTCAATACATGAACTCGAAAGTGGAAAATTGATATTATAAAAAGTAATACATATTATAAAAAGTAAAAAGGTAAAGTAAAGATGTCTTATTTTACCAGGCGAAATTAAGGCAAGAGCCCTTCCTTTCTTACACTACTTATTGTGGGGACCAACGGCTTAAAGGTGACTTCCGAACCACCACCAATGGCCGGGCAGGCGGGCTGCTTGCAAGGACAGGATCGCTTAGCGGTCACCCATCCAAGCAGCAGCCACGCTCTACGTTGCTTGATCCTGGTAGTCTTGCGATAACCGTTGTATTATATTACTAATATCTGTAATCGTTTTTTAATACGTCAAATAATAGAACCAAACCTTATATATAGTATTAACGAATTTTGTATTTTCTGACCCTATATTTTTCCGAAAGGATGGGTTAATTCTCTTAGTGTATACAATATTTTGAGTTAGGCCTAAATATTTAACGTATAGCCACATATTTACCGAAAGTACATGTTTTATACAAACGATATATTGCTTATACATCCAACTAGAGCGCACATTAGCAAACAAATACTGTAAAAATCTGCCACTATAACAATCTGATAACCAATTCTGAGCCTGGCGATCTCTATGATCTTACTAGGGAGGGATAATATGTCATCTTTGTTAGCCATTTAAGTGTTAAAATATGAGAAGAAAATTGATAATGCTTCATAAAATAATAAGAGTTAAATTTATACATAACCTCCAACGATACAACATATACTTACTATTACCTACTTATAAAATAAATCAACTGAAGACAGAGAAGAAAACCCAAATTGTATTCATAAAAATCCATGCCATGCAATCCATTAGACTGTTCTTAAAAATAATTTCTGTCGGTATTATATCGGGTACCATTACTCCATCTGACAACCAACGTCAACTCATCTAGAGGTGTGATGTGCCCTTGATTATATTAATAATCAAAGGTACTACTGTTAGTGCAGTCATTGAAGCGAAAAAAAACGGTCTTACCTCCGAATTTTTTTACTGTGAACCGATTTGCATGAAATTTTGGAATTAGGCTCATCTCTTACCCTTAACTTCAAAAGTGAAAAATGATTCTGAACTCCGCCTATTATTTTTAAGGGGTGTAAACAACCCCTTAATGGAAAAATCGACATTGAGCCATTTTTAATCGCTAGAAAACATGTTTAATAGTAAGTGGTGAAATTTTAAAGTGTTTTATAACACAATTACCTCATATTAAAATCATTTTTCAACCCCTTGAACATCTTACAACCCTTGCAAACAACCCCTAAATTGAAAAAATCACAAAAAATACTTTGGTATGATATAAAAAGATGTAAGTATAGAGTTAGTAAGATTTTATATTTTCTATAATAATTATCAAATTTTTAACCCCCTTTCACCCTTGAAAACTACCTCTTGATAAAAAAATTGTTAAAAAATTTTTTTTTTATAAAATGAAAATTATTTAAATATTATTCCACGCTCTCGAAAATGATTATCATATTCTTAAGCTTTTCTACCCTTTAAAACTACCCCTAAATTAAAACAGTAAATAAAATATGATCACATATTATTTAAAAATAATTTAATTTAGAGTAAAAAATTGCCCATTTATTGGATAAAATATTTACAAATTATACAAAATTTACTCAAATGTGTTATATAGTCTACATATAAGAAAGTTGGTATGTATTCATGCCTACGTTTCCAAAATATATGAGCCATATTATGTATATATATACACATTACAATAATTTTGGGTCTCTATTTTACTGCGTACTTTCACATTGCTCCAAATATTCACAGTCCGAAATTTTCAGTTACTAAGTAGAAAAAAAATATGATAAGTTTTTTGACCATAACTCCTTCAATTTTCATGCTATCACAATTCATAAAAAACCATTGTAAAGTTAATTAAGAGACCTACAACATCCTTCATTGCAATATATAGTAAAAAACCTTTCTCTCAAACAAATGAAGGGTTTAAAGGGGGTTAAGAGAGGCTGTGATTGCGCTGCCACGCGCTCTTTAAAACAATCATATTTCCCGTCAATTTTTGTTTTAAAGAAAAATCAAAAAAATCCAAATTGTTTGTCAGAAATATAAACTACATTTTTTTCATACCTACACTTTTATTCGTATGTGTCCGTCATTTTTGAGATATTATGAAAAAAGTGGTGGTTTTTTTTAAAAATTTGAAATTTTTTTTTTTATCGTGACTTTTTTGAAAAATATGTGTCCTGAAGCAGCCAAACTGATACAATCTATTAAACTCTTCATAATAAAGTTGATTCTAGGAGGAATACGATTAATTTTAATTTTTGGTGGAAATGGCACTTATGAAACCCATTGATTTAAAAGAAAAAACATTAGATGCTCCTCTTATTTGCAATACAGCCTCACTTATTTTACGTGCAAAAGACTTTTAATAGTGCTCATTTTAAAGCTTATTTCAAGCACTATAAAACTCTTTTTTTTAGAATGCCTAAAATGCATCTGCTCGCCGCTAGATGGCATTGACCACATCGATTAAATTTCAGACAAAATAAAAAACGGCTTTGATTTTTAATATCTAGCTTAATATTGCACTTAGAATACTTTATAAAAAACAAAATTATTCATTGTTTTACCTGCTACAATTGTGTTCCTTATATAATTTTCGATTAAAAACGTATATTTTTGGAGATATTTGCAAAAACCCGATGAAAAAACATGAAACAATGGCGAATTTTCAATTGCCAATAACTTGAAAAGTATTGGATTTTTCGAAAAAACGTTATAGATGATTTTTTGCTTAAAATTAGGCCTTCTATCGATATCCGAGGTTATTTTGAAAAAAATAAATTCACTCCCGAGAAGGGGTGGCAACCACCCCCAGGGTGGTTGCGGAGTTCAAATCATTTTCACTTTTGAAGTTAAGGGTAAGATAAAACCTAATTCCAAAATTTTATGCAATTCGGTTCACAGTAAAAAAATTCGGACCAACAATGCTTCAATGAGTGCACTATGTGTCGGGGCCATAGAATTTAAAATAGAGTGGAAAACCAATGTTAAAAGTCGGTGACAAGAATTGATTTCAGCGCATTTTTGCGTTGTAGTTTCCTACCTACCTCACCGGAAATGGGATGTTCTAGTTCCGGTTTCTATTTGTGGCGATAATTTGAAATTCTCTAATATATTAATCCTGCCAACAACTTAACTTACTTACAATTACTTAACTTTCAATTGCAGCTGATATTGTGCTCCATTGTTAAATATTAGCATTGTATTAAAAACTTCCACTTGTTCAGTTGTGGTATACAGCGACTAAGTTAACCCCAAAGGGGCATGGTCATTTCTTAAACAGAAAATAAGTCCATAGCTCAAAGCTAATTTTATTTATTAAACTCTTATTTTACTTATAATTGCGCAACTTGGATGTTTGACGACGTGTACGAAAAATAAACAACTAAAATATAAGTAGTTGCATCACATAGTTTAAATTGAACATACAAAACATTGGCAGTTTTATATTATTCATTATTTATTAAAAACCAATATTTCAGTATTATATTTTGAAAAATATAAAACAATGAATGGTGTAGCCATACACAGTGTGTGCATTTTTATAATGTTTATTTTATAAAAACTCTCAACCATATACATTGTTTGCTGCACAGAAAGAAACGCAGACAGTATAACAATAGTGTTATATCTTTGCACATACATTCATTTTCAAACCAAAATTGCACTTATCCATTATTCTCCATTACTGGTATAAATTATCTATTAAAATCATTTACAGTACTGACTCTGAACTAACACATCATCAGTTTCATAAAATAAAAAAAAAAAAAAAACAAAATCTATGTGAATACTTACAGTGTTGTCTGAAAATGTGAACGAAAACATCAGCAAATTGTTTTATGTTGTTAAAATACACTTATATGAAGTGTTTAACTATTATTACAATTAAAGAACGCTTCCCCGTCCATAATATACGCTTAGCTTCTTTTTGCATATTTTCACCACTAGATGTTTTAGTTAATGAACTCATACCTCAACACTGTTACAGCTGTAACATTCTATGATTGGTTTTAGTTCTTTATTTAAGAAATAAATATTTTACAAGATTCAGGATACCAGTGAAATTAAAATTGTTCCCATGAGCAGTGCTGTAACTGCAAACGCACGTTTTATAAAAACAGTTCCCAAATGATTCAAAATAGTTAATACTATTTTATTTAAATTATTACAAGAACTACTTAGCATATGATTGTGCCTTGTAGAATTTATATAAAATGAAAAAGAAATATATTACGTATATAACACGGTAAAATATACTTAATTATTCTTTTATCTACATTAAAAAGATTCAAACAGGTAATTTCGTAACAAATTTTCCATTTTGAGTTTTTGTTACTGTACTATTTTAGCAGAATTTCTTCTATTTTTCTTATCTGGAAAAGAACAAATAATTTTAAATGCTTTATCTAACAGTATTAGCGTAAGCAATCATGGATTATTTTTTGCAATATATTGTACAAATTGCTAAGATATACATATTAGATCACGTTGTCAGATAGCCAAGATACTCAATTGCTTAACTCTTCACTTGGAAGTACTGTATATATACATACATAAATATAGACATACCAATTATGAACTTCAAGTTAAATATTATTTACAAAGCACATATTTCTTTACTTTGGTTGTGTAATTTTGGGTTTTCTTACACAAAGTGTGACAGAACACATTGTAGTGTTCGGTTTGTATTTATCGTAATAATTATTGAACGTGCACAAGTATAGATCGACGGAAAATAAATCTATGTTGTTTTTTTTTTTTGTGATTTTAATGTTATGATACTAGTGGTAATAAAGATCGAATTGTCTTATTAGACATTCTTTTAGGTTACAGTTTTAGACAATCTATTACAGACATGAATCTGAGATCTGACATGGGAGGCGTGGTATACACAACATTTTTGTAAATATTTTACCCAACAAATTAGCCTTTTATTTAGCAATTTCTTTGAAGCAAGTACGCTGAACCTAAAAAATAAAACTGATAATTTCCTAGTAAAAAATGTATTGAAAACATTGCAACATGAACATTGGAATAAAGTTGAAAAAAGTAATGTTGTTGTAATGTAAAGTAATATTGAAAGAGAAATCATTAAATTCTAAAGCCAAAGTAGTTTAATCAAAAAATTAGAAATTAACAGACGTAAACTTTAAGATGCTTATATTTTACACATCAATAGCCCATCAAGACTGGTTTTGTTACTTAAAACTTGTTTTTGAGGTTTTGTACTTTTAATTTATTTTTGTTAGTAGTAACACTATCGGTATTCATTAATAACACAAGTCACTTATACACAATTACGCCAACAACGAAAATGGTGAGAACTATACGTTAAAACTATTACAAAATTAGCCGTTCAGTGAGATGACCAGTAGGCGTTCGTGGCATATACTCGCTCTCTTTCGCCCGAAGCGCTTTTCCCGTTTTTGGACTATCATTTCTTTCTACACTCCACAGACTTAAAAGGGTGGGAAATTCGTCTATTACAATTGTCAATAAAATCCATCAAAAAGGTGTTTTTGAGTCGGATTGGTAGTAGCTAAATTTAACATTTATAAACATTTATTTTTCACTATTCCGAAAGTACATATGAAATAGTAGGTAAAGCTGGTACATGCAAATCGACACGCAGAACACGATCCAGATTGTAGATTGTCATTTAATTATTGAACGTAGATATAAAAAAAAAAACGTTAAAAACTTTAGGATGTAATAAGAACGGCACCATCTGATAAATAGTCGGTTTTACAACGAAGTGAATGAACAAGGCATCTTCAATAGACTCTTAATGTGCATAATGTACAGTATGCATTACTTACTACAAAGAATGATAACATTGGCCTTGGTCAATACAGCCATAGAGGCGTATTTCTAGTTTGTGCTTTCAGTTTCTACTTTATGTTCAATCTATTCCTATTCCTGCCCTATTCCTATTGTCTATGCTATGGCAAAGTGGGATGGTGAAAAGAAAACTAAAAGCGAATGGTGATAGAGATCCGATAAGCGGTTCAACTGTGAATGGAAATGGTTATTTGGTTGGAGTAGTGAGGCGGTTATTTATTCTGTGACAAGTATTACTTTGTTGAGATTGTATGTTAACACAAATTAACCTTCCATACATTTGTTACACCTAATAGTGGTTATAACATCATGTCAGTGCTTATTGCTTTAGTTGATGGAAGTCTTCAAATATTATGCATGTTCTAAATTTAAAAATGAATCATTTGGAATTATGAGCAATTTACAATAAGGCAAATACTTTAGTGGCCTAATACTTTATTTCTCAATATTTTGTGATAAAAATGGCTGGTATGAGTAGTATTGACCCAACAGAAAACTTGCAGAAACGACCATCCAAAGGAATTCTTAAAACCTCTTCAAGTTTTGAAGCTCCAGATGCACCTCAAAAGTAAGTGTGTAAAATCTATTGGTTAATTTCTAGGTTATGTTTTTGTAAAACACATCCCTAACTTATAGGACTATGTGACAGTAAAATGCTGCATCACTGAAGTATTGAATACTTAAAGTAGGCTTAGCTAAAAACAACTAACTGAAATCAGCTAGGCCTAATCAGTTTCTTTTTTTATAGTAGACCCAGTCAAATTTATGTTTGATTTTACAAATGGGAAATAAATGTTTAAGAAGTGAATTGGATAGCAACATTAATAAATAAAAGTGAGATAAGGTCTTACAAGGTAAAAGAATTCCCCTCAAAAAGGGAATATCGTAGTTAATATGAAGTTAATGGTTAGAGTAGCAAAAGGTATCAATTTATAATAACGTGACCATGGAAAGGTATGTTCATTTTTTTTCCTGAAAACAATATTGAAGAAAAAATTCGGCAACGAAAATCAAAGGAGTTACGATCCTCTGAAAACTCTGTTTTTGACAGTACCTCTGGCAACACTATCCATATTTGACAGTTTGGTATTACTCCGCGGCTCTCTCAAATAAAGAAGGGACGCCATTTTGAACTATTTTGTTCCTCCGTGTCTATTCTTAACCTCCTAGTTCAGTAGTGGTAATGGCACACCTTTGTGTTGGATGTTCGTTATCTTACGTGGAAGCAATTCGTAAAGACGAGTATGGAGATTTACAATTTTATGTAAACCACGGCCTGAACATTAAGGTAAGTGATAAGTTACTGAAATGATGCTGACTAGTACGTTAATCCTGTCAACGATGCCTGCCCGCTACGTAGTGCTGCGCACTACTTGCTCTTTTAGAAAAAAAATTAACTCAAGCTTGCAAAAGTCGAATCCTAGATCATGTGATGCCCCTGCTCCTTTATGCAATAATGCCCGAAAGGCATCAATATAATACAATAATATATTTTCCCCCCAGTTTATATGCACCTGTGATAATAATACTTGGCTATAAATGCCCAACCCATGAAAAAAAGTCCATTTTCCATGGTCACGCTATTGTAAATAAATACCAAGCAAAATATGAGTTTCATGATACTAATCTATTGTAACCGACCTGTGTGAAACTGCCAGTGGATTTCACCAATGTATTGTATCCCATTTCCCACATCACACTTCGTAGCCATTCTCCACCATTCATTGATGAGTAAAAATAGTAAATGACAGATTCAAAATCGTACGTACTTTGGTATCATTCAGAGCCCACTGTAGGCTAGGCTATTTCAAATTTTTTCTTGCCAGGGGCGTAATAAAAACTACACTATTAAAAAGAGCAGATTTTTGACTTACTGTGGAAATTACATGTCATTATGACAATCGACTTTTGTTTTCTGCCTCCCAAAAGGCACCAATACCGGCAAGAAATAGGCCACTATGTCCCAGTTGACTATTTGTTATAGGTTATCTAAGTAGGTAAATACCTACATACTTATGTATTATAAATATGAAAGTTACTGAGCTCACATAATCTGAGCTTAAATTTAAGTACTACCTCAAGGGATGTTTTGCTTTAATTGCTAGAAGTGCGGGAGGTGCCATCGAAGCCCGCACTGATGGCCAGGGCATTTCCGATGCACCTAGCCATCAGTACAGGTTTCCACTCTGTACTGTTGCCAGAAAAAGAACATCCCTTAAAATTGTACTTACATTTAAGCTCAGATCATATAAGCGCTTGTTAACTTTTCATAATTATAATAAATACATGTGTATTTATCTACTGAGATAGCCTAATAACAAATATTAGATAGGGACATAGTGGCCTCCTTGCTGACATCACTTCCTTTTGGAAGGCAGAAAACAAGAACCCATCATCACAATGACATGTATTTTTCGCAGTAAAGTCAAATAAAGTCTGTTCTTTGAAATAATGAAGTCTTTTAAGTTCCTGGTAATAAACCTGTTAAAAAATAGTGGCATCCAGGTAATACCAAAGTACCTAATAATCTTGATAGAACCAACGAACTATACTACTGGAACGCGCACTGCCCATAAGCCACATGTTGTGTTTTCCGGTCGCACACAGCTGTGCGTTACTGGTGTATCCATGGATTTGCAGGCGCTTAAAGTGGGCAAGAACTCACTGAGTTCTGTACTCCATACCAATGATGCTGATCTTAGAACACATTAACTTTTTATTGATTTTAAATCTAAGGGTAAATTAAGTAGATCAAGTGATGATGTACGGTATTAAAAATTGTAAAATATTCTTATTTGCTCTAGTTATCTCAAACAAATGCGACCACTTCTAAGTTGACGAATTCACTGAAAGCCACGAGTTATTTTTAATTAAAACTGTGACTAAACTATTATTTTAAATAATATCTCATCACATCCAAAAAACAGAAAACTTTTGACATTATAAGAAATCCAACTTAGAAATAAAGCAAAAATTGGTCAAAATAATTTTATTTTCTAACACGTAGATTAAGTGTGTCATGTTTGTAAATTTTATGTAGTTTACTTTGAAATAAAATACTGTGAATAAAAAGTTGTTTTTTTTCATCTGGGAAATATTTTAATGCCTGTAATCTTTGTTTCCGACTTTGTAAGAAAAATAAAAGTCAAAATCTCAGTTATTTTAATATTGTACAAAAGTCCGTTTTTTTTAACTAAAAATAAAAAATCCACGGTGAAAAGCAGCTACTAACATTTGTAATAATAAATAAATTGTAGTATCTAACAATTGTATTAAGTATAGAAGGCGTTTTAAAGTGATGTTAGATCATTACTATAATGCCTGCCATATGGGCGGAGTTAGTTCTTGCCCATTTCCAGCGCCTGCAGACTCGGAACGCAGCCCAGGATTTCGGCTCGGTTTCTCCGGCCCAGAGCGCGTTCCATTATTATAATTCGATGGATAGAACTTAAGTCCCTGTGTTAAGATTGCACTGGTACGGTTTTTTATGTTTCTGTTTTGAATAATGCAATATTTTAATGGGTAAGACAAATTATCAATTTTGAGTCTCTGACAGAAAAATTACTTCAGCATTAGTTAGGTTTACATACAGGCTAGCCTACAGATTTATCTCATGCCCCAGATCGGAGTCTTATCGTTCCTTGATTGTGGATGCTCGGAACATCTACTCCACTCGCAAATGCTGGCTTTTAAGGGTCATTCCATGTCAAATCTACCAATAAAAAATAGTTTTCAACTTGACCATTTCAGATTTGGGGAAAAATCACAGTTTCACCAAAAACATTAGCTGGAGAAACAGAAGTAAGGTAGTCTAATTGAGCCAAAGCCTTAAAAGCAATACTTAGGTGTTATTAACCCTCCAACTGATGACTGACGGCACAGAAATTCATCAATACCACTTGTAAACTGATAAAGACGTCAATCAACTTTCCACTATTATTGCACGAAACCTGTTTAGATGATGGAAATATTATTTCTGATGATGAAAGTGGCATATCGTCAAATAAAGTGCATGATATTTCTTTGTCAGATTTGTTGTCAGGTAGTCTGGATGATTATAAACTGGTGGAGTGTGAGTTGGGTTGTGAAAATTGATAGTGACAATGAAAAAATTCATCATTATCTGATATTTTTATCAAAAAATATTTTTGTGTTGTGAATAGGTTGAATTATTTCTGTTCACTACAAAACTGTGTATATTTTGTACATTTACAGTATCTTACTATCTCCAGTCATGAGAAAGTTACATGGAGTGAAACTTGGGAAACCAAAAAAATTACAATACACATTTTTTTAAGTTTATGTACAAATAAAAATAACAATACTCTAGTAAGTGCATATTTGTATTGTTTTACATTTTTCTCTGGTTTCTAACAAAAACAATTATATATAACACTTGTCTTATTAATTAATTATCATTTAGCGCATTGTTTTTTTCAATATCCAAAAAATATGCTGTGCAAAGACAAAAACCATTGTATCATTCTGGGAGTTTCTTATTAGTCGGTGGGTTAAAAAATAGAAGTTACTACAACTTATTACATGTAATATTTTGAGTGAGTGTTGCTACCTCCACATCATTTTTGTTAACTGAATCCATAAAATGCTTTCAGTCCGATTTTTCTCCAGTTACTTAGTCTTATTTAACTGAAATGTCCAATTACTTACATTAAAAACATATTTCTTTTAAATTTTTGTTATAGTTTTACAAACAACACACAGCATAAATTAACCTATCATTTTGAAGAGAATATACAGTAAACATTTTTTTCCACAAAAACGTAATGGAAATAGATGCCACCTTCCCCTTAAAGCAGAATTTTCACATTTATGCGCTGTGACAATATTTCTTTGTTTGAAGTTTGTTTATGACAATAGAAGGATTGTGAAGGAAACAGAATTTTTCTGGACTGCCATTGTTCAGTGATACAAAAAAATCAGTAACAACAAATCAGTAATAGTGTTATTAATTTTTTTGTGTCACATAATGATGGCAAATGCCCGGAAAAATCCTATTTTCTGTGACAACATTTTAAGACTTATTACAACAATGCTGTTTACCAGTAATATGCTATCTGATTAGTGTTAAATGCTAATTAATTAAATGCTTATAGAACTAGTGTACCATAATTTTTGAAAAAGTATGGGTTTCCTTGAATTTTCCGTCTTTTAAATAACTATTTGATTGTAGGAAAGGTAAAATATGTAAAAGCAAAGCAACAAAATGGGATGAAATGAACATTATTGCCACTCTACATCCTGCAGATAAGGATTATGGCCATATGAAGGTTGATGAGCCTAAGACACCATTTGAGAAGTCTGTCCCAGAAGACGATGATACAGATGGCATCGATGCACAGCAGCTAGCTGATAAGTAAGTGCAGAAACAATTCAATTCATGAACATGTTTCGTCCGTGTAAACCACCATGTAGTAATGAGGTACAATTTAAGAAACCCTGGCAGTGTGTGAAGTGCATCTCAGCACATAAAAAAGTTATGTGTCTTGCAAAACACTTTTCAGATGCACTTCAGGGCTTTTGGATAGAAGACCTACTGTTTTTATTTATATTTTGTTTAGCTGATGTACCAATGTATGCACGAAGTTCTAAAATACAGAATTATGTATATTATAGTTCTATCTGTAATGTAACAAGTTTGGTAAACGATTTAAAAAAATATAACTTTGAAAGCTCGTGCTTAGTGTTCTGAAGAAACTACCAAATACGTCATTTCCAACCAATCACATGACTGATATGATGTGATTGACACACCATTGCCAGATGTCACCAAGTGCTGAAATTAATTATCTTTGCACCACTGTAACTGTTATTTCATTATCCATTGTCAGTGTCCTACTATATTACAATAAACATTCTCCCAAATCCTTACATTAAGCCCAGTAAATTGCATAAAATACATTTTTCTGTAGAACATAATAAACTCCTTTATAATTTGATGGGCTTAAATAAAAAAAATATCTTCTTGGAGTTGAAGATCTTGAATGCATTAAAGAATTGTCTAGAAGGTATTTTGTGCTGAGGGGTTGGCAATAGTTTCAAAATGAAGTTAGAGGCAATATATCTCTCTCCCAAAACGGGCATCCAGTCAGTTTGCCTTTTTTCTGATTTTGGTGTTATTTATATTTGTTATATTATTGTTACATATTCTAAGAGAAAATAAAGAATAGCATACAGTCTAGTATAAACATTTATATGAAAATAATGGTTTTATTTCATTAGTTATAAACTGCTTTATATCTTTAAAAAAAAAACAAGTATGTTAGGTTTCACGTTATGTATTTATTTAAAGATATGTGTTCCAAAAAAAATGCTATAAATAAATTTTGTTATAATTATTTTTACAAAAAGCATAGTACAATTCTTTTAGGAAAACTATGCCAATGAGCACCCTGTTACATATTATGTTATATTTCATTTATTACTTATAGTATTTTGATTCTCAAATTATTTTTGGATTACATAACTATTTTCCTACTTGCAATATATTTTTAATAAAAATTCAGTGTAGTTAGTTGGGATAAAAACACACAAAAAAACCCAATTTGTAGTTATTTTTTTGTGATTTTTATTAAAAATTTGCCTTTTCACAGTATGTTTTTCTTCTAAAATATTAATCTTTATAACAGTGGTTACATATATTTCTATTTTCTAATAGGGTCTTCTTGTTATAATATAACAATATTTTTTGGAATTTTATATTTTTTTTAATTTTGGAGGTATATAAAAAATGCTTTGCCTACTGTTTACAATTTTTGTAACTTATTTGTTTTTTTACAAAATGTATTACAGAAATTCAAATTTTATAATTTATACTGAGAAACTAAGCACATATTCTTTTTCTACAATATATTCTACACATTTTAGCTACTTTTAATTTTTTCACAACCCTTTTTTTACTTCTAAAAAGTTGTCAAAGTTAAAATATTGGTAAAAATATGTATCCCGGTTTTCATTCTTCTCATGACAATGTCATATAATAAAACATAACATTTTTAAATTATAGTAACTGTTACTAAAACTGCATTTCATGTGAAAATAATTATGTGCTACAATTTATATATTAAACTATTACCCAGAGTGCAGGTTTCATGTGTCTATTTGTTGTTATTTTTAAACATTACCTCACTTCAGATCTATAAATGCTGCATGACGATTCTTTATCTAATATTTATGGTTAGTACTATTAAAACTCAATTTAAATATTGATCATATCAAATATTTTAAATTGATCATACAATTATTTTTTTACTGTCACAAAAATTATTTACCTCAATTAATCCGTAACAAAGTTGTTATGCCCCTGGATAATCGGGAGTTGGCTGTACTCAGGTGACTTATTTCTAAACTACCCTTTATTTCCTTGGGAGGGGTTATAACTTTTTATATAAAAAGAATTGGGGGGGCTAGGATTTTTAAGATATGTGTGTGTGTATGGACCCAGGGTTATTTGCGATTTTAGTTAAACCTTGTTCAGAGAATGATGATTGGATGTTCCATTATTTCAGGATCCGATTGAGTTGTGCTCAGCCAAGGAAATGTTCCATCCCAGTTGAGTCAGAGAGTGATGGTGAAGAGGACGAAACACCAGAACAAAGAGGTTGTCTTAATGTATTTTGTCAACATAATATATCTAGCTTCATATACAATATACAATCTAATAGTATTTTACTACAGTGATAGAGGCTTGTCAGTTTGAAGGTTTCTGAATAATATAGAGAATAATAAACTCATCAAAACATTTAATATTCAGTTAAAAATTGAAATTTAATAAGTAAGCCTTTTATTTTATTAATTAAGAAATGAGTTGTTAGTATACTGGAATTATAGGTTATAAAATATTGTTTGAAGATCAGGTTATTTTGTGAAAAGTAAATGTATTCAAGTCTGTGGGAGACTAGAATATTCTTATTTAAAATAACTTTCTTTCTGTATTACATGTTCAATTATTAATTTTTTGTTGGTCTGGTAAACACAATAACTGTCATATTTTCCAATTGATTCAGACTAAACTTCATATGTAGCTATGGATAAGTTTTTTATAACCACTCTCAATCAATATAAAGTTTTGCAAAGATTCTATCTCAACTACTCCAAAACACAGATCAAAAGTAAAAACTTATTAAAAGCTATAAGTAATTATAAACCACTTTTATCCGTAGACCTTTTTATTATCTCTGAAGGTTTCAAGGTGGTAGCAGTTCAAACTTTTAAAAATGAATAGTTATTAGAACATATGATTGTAGAGCAATATGGAGGAAGGTTTGGAATTCTCAGTCTATATGCAACAACATTCGTTACTACAAGTTTTTGATATCTCCGAAGGTTTCAAGATACATCTGTACAAATTTTTGAGAAGTTATAAAAAAGGAGTGAACACAATATTTTTGTACTTTGTAAGTGATAAATTAAATTTAGTATGGAAATACAGTACATTAGCTAGTCTCAATGAATAAAAAGTGTCAGGTGGCAGACATTTACATCTTTTGCAAAATCTTTTTCACAACTTGACAAAAAAAAAATAATTGAGGAAAGAATGGTTATATCTCAGTTACCAGGTGTCTATAGCAAAATTTGAAAGTTTAAAACTCTCAGGTATTTTACAATAACTTAGGTAAAATATTTTTAACATGTCGTTAGGTTTTCAAATGACTAGCATACAAAGTTTAGAGAAAAACATTATAACATTGAAGATATACTTTTAAAAACCTCATTTCTAACTGGGCAACTAAGTCTATGACACATTTATCAAAACTGCTGAAACTTAAAACTTGCTCAAATTAACATTTCATAAATGATGTTTTCATATTTAGAAAATAATTGGAACCCATAAGTATTATGGCAAACTAGAATCAACAGATTATGATTGAGATACTGTGGTATAATCTGTTTGTTTCAAAATGATGGCAAAAATGCTTGACTAGTTTTCCAGTAATATTGGAAATTATATGTGTATTGCATAATTAAACGTTTGGCAAGTTTGATGTATTATTGTAGTATTGGTATGTACCATGATACTCGTCAGAAACAAGTACATTTTCTTATTAATTTTCGGTTTTAATAATTGGAGTTGTAGTACAGAATTAAATGAGTAATCGATATATCATCAGACTTTGTGATCCCACTGGGAGCTGCTGATGTCATTGTCCGTAGTTAGTTGGCCTCTTATTGAAATGTACCGGTCATGTTGTAATTTCATTTGTTTACGTTTATTTTGAACACATTTCCAGTTATTACAATTATAATAATTATGTGGTGATTGGTTTTAGATTGTAATGCAGACTTCTACACAGGCACTCATGTTATCTTTGTTTTTTTAATTTTTATTGAGCTAAACATAATTATTTTACGTTGTTGTACAGTCATAGCTGAAAAATAAAATATGAGAGATAGTGAAATTGACATGTTTATAGACAACTATTCAGGAGATTCTAATAGTGAATTTGATATAGACTTCCCTCAAGAAGTTCCAAAGTCTAGACATAGGCCTACGTGAAAATTTAGAAAAAATTGTAGTTGTCTAGGCCTGTACGTGCAACAACATGAGAAAGGTATGGAAGATGGTGATGAGCAAGAACTTATAGATATATAAGTGACAAAAATATTTTATTTGTATTTTTACTTGTAACAATAGTAAGCCTAAATATCACAACATAACATAAATAATATCATATCCTAGCACTCTGCAACTCCTCAGTGATATCACTCAATTTGTTCTTATCCTGTTCCATTGCTAACACCATTTTGAGTATGGTGATATATTCAAAATGTGATTTTGCGACAATTTAAGTTGATCAACACACTTTAGCCAGTGCATTGTTAAAAACAAGGATAAAAATATTCTAAACACAATCTAAAATATTAATACTTTGACCTAAGAATATGTATTTACCATTCCAAATGGAACAAAAATGTTAAATCTTATATTTTAAGAAGCCATGCAATACCAAACTTACATTTTCAAAAATTATATTTTAGTTTAAAAATTAGTAGAAAATATGTAAATATTTTATTCTTGTTTTGATAGTCATAAACATGAATAAACAGTATATTGGTAAGGCAAGGTGCATTGTAAACAGTTGCACTGAAAACAGCTAAAGTTATACCGATTTTTAAAAAAGACGATCCTTGCAAAACCAGCAATTATCGTCCAATTTCAATTCTTCCAGTTTTCAGCAAAATTTTTGAAAAGGTTTTCTGTGAAAGACTTGGAAGCTTTCTAGAAAGCAATGAAATTCTAAATCCTGAACAATTTGGCTTCAGGAAAAAAAGATCAACAATTGACGCAGTAAACAGTCTTTTGAACAATGTTGTTGATGGCTTGGAAAGGCGAGAACAAGTGCTCAGCATATTTCTTGACCTATCCAAAGCATTTGACTGTGTGCATCATGAAACACTGTTGCACCAGTTACAAAAATGTGGCGTTCGGGGTCTGCCAAACGCGTGGCTTGCTTCTTATCTTAAGAATCGAGATCAATGCGTGCAGATTTCGAATGTCATCTCTAGTAAAATTAAAATAGCCCACGGTGTCCCTCAGGGTTCTATTCTTGGGCCTATTCTTTTTTTGGTTTACGTCTGTAGACTTAACTCAGTGATCCAGCATGGTGATCTGATTCAGTATGCCGACGACACGACTCTTTGCTTCAAAGGAAAAACTACACAAGATTTGGAAATCACATCATTTGTGGAACTGACTTCATGCATTCAGTATTTTACTGACAGGAATTTGAAAACGAACCAATCAAAATCAAATGTCATCAATTTCTGCATAAGACCAAGGGAATTTGCAAGGCAACCTGCTGTATTTGTGGACGATGTCCTTTTAGAGGAAACTGGATCCACGAAATTCCTGGGGATGTACATTGATCAAGGTCTGACCTGGGACGACCACGTTAACAATATATGTGCTAGAATTACTTCTGGCATATTTGCCTTGCGAAGCCTAGCTAAATACTGTTCCCCTGAAGTCTTAATGACGGCATATTTCGGTCTCATATATCCGCACTTTGCGTATGGCTTGAGACTGTGGGGGGGCTATGCTAAACACAAGATGGAACGCGTTTTCAGGCTTCAAAAAAAAGCAATTAGAATTATTGCAAAGTTGAATTACAGAGAGTCGTGTAGGGACTCTTTTAGGGAGCTGGGTTTGCTGACATTGCCCTGTCTCTATATGTTTCATGTGATCCTGTACTGTCAATCGAAGTGCACTCTAGTCCGGGGCAGGGACTTTCATCAGTATGAAACTAGAGCCAGGGACAACTTTAGAGTCCATAGTCATAGACTGGCGGTATCTCAGCATTTACCGCATCAGGTTGGCGTCGGCTTAATCAACAAGCTCCCTGAAAGTGTAAAAAATGCAACTAATCAAATCCAATTCAAAACTCGTCTCAAATGCCTGTTGGTGTCAAAAGCATTTTATTCGCTAGAGGAGTTTATGATGAGTCGCTGGGATATCTAAAAATATCTTAAATTACCAAAATTTAAAATCTGGATCCAAAGATAGTGTGAATTAGTGTGAATGAGTGAAATGTAAGTCTGACTGTGTGTGAGTGTGTAGAGTATTTGCTGTTTGAATATATGACGACTGCTATACAATGTTATATATTGTCTAAAAGCAATAAAGAAATGATTTGATTTGATTGTAAAATTGAGGTTTTTTTCTATTGTTAAAGGTTTGTTTATTAATATTAATTCATGTGGCTAATGTTGCAGCTCAGAGAAAAGCGTTTGAAACAAAACGAAAAGCACACTACAACGAATTTCTGGCAGCTAAAATGGCAAGAAAGTACATCCAAGATGAAGATGAAGATGAAAATGAGGAAGAGGATAATGGGAATGACAGTGGCAACATTGATTCAAGAACACCCAAGTAGGGGCGGATGGCAGGCAGGGTCCTAGTCTTTTAAATCTTTTTCTTTTGCTTTTTTTTCATATCTTGATGTATGAACTCTATTGAACCAGATCACCTTTAAAGATAATGCTTGAGTGTTTGGCCATCACGTCACCCATTAAAGCTAATTGATAGGTGTATAATAATGCATTAGGGATTTGTTCATACATTTTAAAATACAAAAACTAAAGGAATTAAATTACAAGAGATAACAAATTTATTTTTTTATCCTTAATAACATTAATAAAACCAAATTAACTAGCTGATGGAACTTTAATTCGGATTAGAGTATTTTGTAGAGCTGAAATTAGTTTGGATTTTAAATAAACTTACCAAATTTTATTGGTATCAAATATATTTCCTCAGGGTCTATTTTCCTTAATGATACTTTGAAATCACTCTATAAAATTCAAATAAAATCATTGCTTATTCTTTAATGTTTAGTTAGAAATACATAAATTAAAACTAGTTAATTAGATTTGAGCCGAAATTAGAATATTCTAGAGATTTTGCTTTTCTCTCCTGGTTTTTGCGCGTATCAGTGTTAAATTAAATACACATCTACACTTATAAGTATAAGTTTTATAATTCTTTTGAATGGACAGGATTTGATAGGAAATTTTCTACAAGGGCTATTTTTTACCTCTGGCAGTACAGTAAATCAAGATATGAGTAATATTAACAAAGATATATTTGCAACACAATGCACCAGTTTATCCATTATTCACACACCTTTCACCACTATGGTATAGCTTTTCACACTGACCACATGAATATCTTGAGGAAGACATCTGAAGACAGCATGCCTATTTGTTTGTTTTGTATAACTCATCGTAGGCTTTGTATTGTTTCACCATTTTCTTCCGTGTTCAGGGGCCATACATTACTAAGTGAAAGTTTGTAGGCCGACCAGCTGTATTGTATCTATCTTGTACACCATCACACTCTCTAAACTCTCTTACAGTTATCTGGAGGCTCTCTTCAATTATAGTGTCTCTTTAAACGAACCAAATCTAGTTAATAAATCTAAATATGGCAAGAAACTAATACTACTTATATTGGACCAAGAGGTTATTGGAAATTACATCTAGCAGATCTCCTTATCCATATTTAAAACATCACGTAGTTTATGTATGACCCCTCATTGTTTTGTCTGACTGCAAGTTTAACCTACAAAACATTTTTTTTTATTTCAGAATGTTGTAGCTGAGCATGCTAAAAGTTTTAACATTTTTGGCTTGTTTGGGGAATGAGAGTGCATGGGACATTGAGGTGGGTATGTATCTGGAATATTTAACACCACAATTCTTGTTTTACAATTTCTGTTTGAAAATTCTATAAGTGCACTTAATGGGAGAATTTATTGTCTTAGTGATGTCTCTGTTTAATTTTCTGTTTTCATTGCTGTAAATGAAGGAATTTTTATTGATAACAATCATTGTGTGAACAATACAAACTGAAGCCTTTCAATAATTGCTATGTACTCTATTTAAGTTTGAAAATCTGAAACGTCGAAGAACAAAGATTAAAATAAAATAACTTTTGGGGAATAAAGAATAAACAAAGTACAGTTGTATGAAGAAAAATTAAAACGTTGTACAGCATACTACTTTTTTCAAGTGGAGATTTTAGGTGTAAGGTTAATTAATAAAGACAGTTACATTACTAGAAAGCAATCAGAACAGAACATTAGGCTAGTGAAAGTCAACCCGGCTTGAGTGTCACAAGGTTGATGGGTGAGAATTGAACAGTGATGTAGCGTACAATGTGAAAAAGGATTGCAATAGAATAGGTTATCAGGTTGTGTGTCCTCTGAAACCAGCAATTTAATTTATTAGTTAGTTAAGTGTCCAGAGTCAATAGCTTGTGGTGTTATCAACCTATTAGGTTTACCAATTAATTCCTTCACAGTTACTTAATTACATAAAAAGAATGTTGACCAAGAGTGATTAGGATTAGTTCACTTTTGAATCACCTTCACATGTGTTATATTCGCTTTATCCCGTTTCGTGTTGCAGTTTACTATCACAGTTGGGTTGTGCAACTCAGTCCATTTCTAATAATCTTTCCATTCTTTTGTTATTTGTTTTTTAGACTCAATATCATATGGTCTTCTTTCATGTATGGATTCTTTGTCATTTCTTTATTTTATATATGCAGTTTTTAATATCTGCATGCCATTTGTGGCACATTATTTTATTATATTGCTTATGATTAGTGTGTTTTAAATGTGGAGTGGATCAAAAATTGTACTTATGTCCTACTCATTTTCTGTATTCTTAACAGATGAGGGCAATTAACATTAACAGAAATTCTTCATTACATTTCCAGACTCAAATTATATTACTTTTTGTGGTATTTTATGGCAATTAAAATATTGATTTAATCCTGTAATACAGTTTTCTTTAATTAATTAATCATTTATTACATTTTTCTCAGAACAAAATCTTTTTGACATGTCAAATAAATAATATCCTATGCATTTTGCCACTTAATCAATGTTTGATAACTTATCTGAAAATGTAGAAGATTTTATCCTTAAAATGATTTCTTCTTTTCACAAAACATGTATAAAGATAACTAGTGTGACCTACATCCTCAGTGTTCAATGTTTTTGTTTTTGTTTCCTTACCTACCTTAACTTTAACTGAATGTTTTGTATTTTGTAGGTATTCTACCTGAAATACAGAGCAAATACCAGTTCTCAGTTATATTTTTGTTAGTAGTACTTTTAACAAATAATATTGGAAAATATCCACCACAAATTCTTGGCCTATGTTAACAAGGTTATTGGTAGAATGACTATTGATTATACCTATTAAAATGTCTTCAACAGAGATTATGATAGTGGTATCATTGTGTCAGTTTTTACTTCTACAGTATACACTGCTATAAGGTGCTGTCCAAGGTTTACAAAAATAGCTCTTGTAATATTAACAAATTAAATATAATTTTGGAACAGTCAATGTAAAAATTGAAAGCCGATTGTAAAGTTTGAGTATTATTAAAAAAGTCCATGTGCAAACAAATAATCTACCAAAAATAAAATTTTAATAAACAAATTATTAATTGTTTATTATTTTAATTGAGGTTTTGTAAAAATTTGTTTAACAATAATTACTTAAATTTTATGCATACATTTTTATTACAGTTAAATTAAGAAGATTTAAATCACTAGTATTTCTAAAGTTGGTCACAATAGTTTATTATGTTCATTTAAATCAAAATTATTGTTTCAACACAAATTGATCCTCAGATAAAATTGGAGTAAATTTTTAAATATGCATACATATATGTTCCAAGAAGTACCGATTTTGCTCATTTTGTTTGTAATAAATAACATTATATTCTTCGCTAAGTTTAATAAAATTTGCTTTAATAAAAAGATAAATGCTTATGGAGACATAACATAAGCTACAATCTGCTCAATAGCATATTAAAAGAAAATCTATGAAACACATGTTTCAGTCAAAGAAATAACAATTCAGTAAAATACTTTTTGCATGACCAAATCATTGCAAAATAAAATGATTTCCCAATAGGCAAATTTATATAATTTCCCAACTTTTACTTGTGTTTCACACTGCCTGACAATATCATACACATTTAGACACAATGCTATTGCACTCTTAGCTAACATAACAGCCAATAAACACATGAATAAATAGGTTGACATTACAATAGTAAAATAAACTACATTCAGGTACTTTTTTTAACAATCTGTGATCAGTCTTGACTGAATATTGGCCTCTTAATTTACCAACAATTGCCTAACATGCTGACCTCAGCAATTTCTTAAAGGTGGAGGATGAAACCTTACTTTACCATTTTGTTGTAATATCTATTTATTTATGTTGTATATAGCTGTACTATAGATTGTAAACCATAGATATTATTTTAATGCACTAGTTATTAAGAGCACAGAATTTATTTTGAAATTTAAGGATCTATTGTCTCTCTATAATTTATCTTTGAATATTTTTGTGATCTACTTTAATATCTGTAAAATTACATACTATAAAAGCCAT
Organism: Homalodisca vitripennis; assembly: GCF_021130785.1. Classification (NCBI taxonomy): domain Eukaryota; kingdom Metazoa; phylum Arthropoda; class Insecta; order Hemiptera; family Cicadellidae; genus Homalodisca; species Homalodisca vitripennis. Next base: position 75,057,797 of record NC_060207.1, read on the forward strand.
TAAAATATTTTGTAACTAATTTATTTGAACGTTGTAAATATTAATAAATAAAAGATCAAATCTTGTGTACTTTCAGCTTTTTTGTTTTCTCTTATTGCTTACTGTCTTAATTTACAAATTACATTATTTTGTTGGTCACTGTATTAAGACGTGATCGGATAAACATGTCTGCATGTGGTACATGATCTACACAGTACATTTTCTCCCTTAGTAGCATAACCTGTCAAGCAAAACTCTTGCCTTCTCTCTGTTTTGTATAACTCAAGCAAGTTTTGCAGTTGGCTCATGTGACTGTGAGAAAAAAGGCAATAAACCCTAGCACCTGACATAGGAACACAAGGAGATGCTAAAATCAACACCAAATGCAGAAAATGCCTAAACTCTGTGAAAGTTACTAGGAATGCTTCTTGCATAATAGTACATACAACGTATACCTGAATGAAATGGTACAAATGCATTGAAACAAAATATTACATCACTGGCCCGATTTTTAACATTGGTATGGATGCAATACAATCTCAGAAACTGGGGCTTAAATAGAGTGAAAAATTATCAATAAATCAGTTAATATTACTCTCGCCTGATCGTTCACAAGGTTTAGATGCCTTTGTGCCAATGCTGGTAGTGTAGCGGCTACGGTGGTTATTGCAAGATAACCAAATCAAGCAACAGAGTGGCTACCCGAGCGGGAATAAGCCGAGAATTTAACGGACCAGGAAAAAAGCCGGGAATTTTTCTGAGAACCGGGAAAATTTCAAAAATAAGTTTTTCGTCTCCAAGAACTTATAAAATCAAGACATAATTTGACAGCTTCTTGAATCCAGAACTGATTAATCACGAAACTTCGTATTTTATGCAATGTGGCTCGTGAAATTGTGAAGATCGACACATGTTCATGAGCTACATCTGACGCTGGTTGATCTAAGGTTACCTCCAATAGTGTAGTGAGTTTATCTTGACGTGAGTTCTACTCTTGTGCCGTGACAAGCCTCCGCCCCCCCCTCCCAAAAAAAAAAACGTGTAACAATGCATTGGACAGTTAAAATTGGCCGACCAATCGTGTCTGACTTCGGTACTAAACGAGTGGTACGCTTTAAGTGGCAGAGCGGTAGTAACCGCGACACAAATGAGTTTTTTGTACTTAAGTATTATTCAGTCGTGGAAGTAGGGTCTCCGGACGAAGTTGTCCAACTCTTATTCTTTAGAGAAAATAGTATTTTGGAAAGACGTGTGTTAGATAGATAGCACAGGCCTAAAATGTACAGTGTTATAAACAGGCGTCAGAGTTCGGTTTGTTGAATAATATGTTTGACAGTTTGATAAGAGATGCAGCCTGGTTTTTTTAGTACACCAGAATGTCAGTTGGATTTATACAAAGCTTAAAAAGATTAGTTGCAACAAGTACCGTCGAGAAGGCGGTGTTTGCGTCCTGTTGTACAATAATGACAGACTGAGCTAAGGATTGAGCGGCAGGAGAAACATTTAATGTCTAGAATTGGCGGCGGATAAACACCATCGTATGGTACTGCCCTGCTGCTCACGTATGCAATGGCTAGTGTCGGTTGTCCCCCATATGTACAACACAAACATTAAATATTACAAGCCCCCGCCCAATCTAGCGCTAACCGCTCGTACCGCGGCCGAGGCCTCGGTTGGACTATGAACGATTGCTTCTCACACACGCTCCGATTGTCATCAAATTACATAGGTTAAAACAAAGGAAGTGATGTTTTGTTTTGATATCACGGTCACATCCAAATCTCAACTGAACTGCGTTTACACTTGCAAAAATGGTGCAAAGTTTTGTGTCTAACTAAACATCGCTAGTCTAAACGGGCGCAAGGGCTCTCGCGAGCGCTGCCGCAATCAGTGCTAGTCAGTTGGTTACAAGAACTAGAGAAAAGTGTCGGCTATTAAAATTTCAATTATAAACATTGCCGAGACATCACCGTCGTGTGTGCAGACTTTGTCTTGACTCCCGGAACAACCAGCAAGTACTTGCGACAGTTCTCGTGAGTAAAATTGCTTATATTGTTCACATTATGCTACAGTAGTTGTATCAATTCTCTCACAACTTTATTTGCCAGTATAAACGCAACTTAATGTTGTTGCGAGTCTACAAACGACCAGCCGATCAGTTTTCGTCGTCAGAGCGGCATTGGTTGGACGACGGCTGGAAATCCCATCAGTTCTCCCGTCTACTATTTACCAGAACGACTTCTACGTACACGTGACGATCGTTCAAACGATTCTAACTGGTCAAACCAAATAGTCCAACATGCATGAGAATCTTGATTGTCTTGTTTCGTAGTTCTTGACTGTAATCTAACTGACTAACCTACTGAGTCTGCACTGTCTGTTTATTTGTTGATTGTACTGAACCGATCTTGTGTACCTGCGAAATCATTGTCTTGTACCGAAAATTCGTCCACCGTTAGACCTCTGACCCGCAATACTGGGTTGCAGTTTGCCCCATAGTAGCGCTGAGTTGGTATTTATTTGTTATCTTTGTATTTACGAATTAGATACATGTATTTTCTAAACATCACAGAAAGGAAAGTTATTATGTATACACAATGTTACGTCGACACGTCGAAAGACACAGAGATAAAAACTGAGGAGCTTAAAATAGGTGATAGCGATAAATTGTCACCGAATTTCTCGCATATCGCTAGCGACGAAATGCTAGAGCACCGCAGCTTTGTGACATTTCTTCCAAATACAGCTAGTGACGATAAAACGTCATTGTTGCACTTGGCGTAAGGGCTAAATACAGTACTACAGTTGTCTATTTGGTTTAAAAATTGACTAGATAACCGGAAATTTTCGACCGGGAAAATCGGGAATTTGAAAAGAGGTTTTAAAGTGGCCACCCTGAGCAATGTCGAGGGTGTCTGCTGCTTGGGTGGTTGACAATTGAGCGATTCTATCAAAACTAGCAAGCCCGCCTGCCCAGCAATTGGTGGTGGTTTAGAAGTCACCTCTAAGCTGTTGGTCCTCAGGTCAAGTGTTAGAGAGGGTTGGTTAATAAGACACTCTTTACTTTACTTCTGTAGATAGATCACAACTGCCAAAAACTGTTTAGAAGTTTTTATCTGCAACAATGTTAAACTTGTAAAATGGTAGTTCCACTTTTCGCCTGCTCAAACCTATTTTTATATTAAAGAGTTTGTAAACAATACAAAAACTATATAATCTAAAATGCTGTAGCATGTTGTTTTAGTGCTAGTGAAAAGTATTGGATTGCAGTCTGGGGTAAGTCTTATAATGCTGTGGGTGTGACATACCAGGCTGCTAGACTTTGTTCAAGCCTTTAAAACCACTAAAAAATTCTAAAGGTATGTGCGAACAATTAACTTTAGATGATCTTGTGCTTTGCCTCGACATATATGTAAAAGTACTGACAAATATTTGTTTCCTTTCTACTGTATATTGTTATTATGTATTTTTCATATCAGAATTTTAAAATCCCAGATTTTTTTCTTTGGGAAAATATGTTTTTTTCTGCATTTGCAAACCCAATATAACAAATTGCAAGAAACATTTTTTTGGTCGTAACTATTGAAAAAATTTGCCAGTCAATAAAATTGAGTCTTCTGCTTAGGGTAATCACCACTAGGTCAGGTGAAGTCCACTCATTCCGCATGTTGTTGAGATGGATAAATGTAAACAGTTCCCAGTACCCTTTCTTTCTTCTCGTATTATTATATCTTTCTGTTTGTTCCATTTATGTTTATGGTAAAGTACAAAGGCTGTATCTTCACAGATTACAATAATGGTTGTATACAGTGCTGATTGTAATCTTGTATTTTTAGCAAACTAGTAGTAGTTTCCCACCTTTGAAAGATAGAAATGAAGTGTTGAGATCAATGAACTCTAAGATGTCTTGAATCTTACTTGGTCTGTAATGCAGTCAAATTTAAAGCCATGTTCATATTTTATCCAGACTTGTATAGTTTAAAAACATTAAACTGTGGCACCTACAAATATGCTTGCTTTGTGGCTGGAAAATGAGAAAGTATAAGGAGAAAGTACTCTTTCAGCCTCTACCAGTCAAAATGGGCAAAGTTGTTTTTTGGTAACATGACCTTAAACACAATCAGTACAGTTGTAAAATGCTCCAAGTAATTAACCATTACTCAAAATATCTGCCTTAAATTAAGTAACTTATGTTATGAAATTAGGCCAAATGGTCTTTTATGTGCATATTACTAATATAATCTTTTTAGGAATAACAAGGAACCTAGACAATATATTGTCATCAAGAAGTCCTTAAAGGATTAAGACATTTTTAAAAAATGATGGTTTTAGCTTACACTTTTTGGGGCAATAAATTGTTTGTGTAGCCAAATTTCTGGATTTATAGCAAAGTTGCAGCTGGTGGAAACAATATTCACATTGCACCGAGCCCTTCCAGTCAGGTATGACTAATATATTGTCTAGTTTCCTGGTATTTATAAAGAAATACCTTAATAATTTGCACAAAAAACCATTTTACTTATTTGTAGTTATATTGTACAAATGAACTTAATTTCTCCTGATGAAGAAACTAATATAATATGGATTTTAGAATAATTGTCATGTAAAAACATGAAATTGGACAAATAATGGTGTGGGTTAATTTAATGACCAACCCTGATTTAACTGACACTTGGGAAAGATCCTTATTTTTGTAGGCACTGCATGATTCTAATACTTGTATATTATAACTGAAAGAAAAACAAGTAAAAGCATTTAAACACGTGTCTAAAAAGATTTTGTATTCAGGAAATTTATATTGGAAATTGCTCTATAATCTACTAACCTATCCTTAAATAATAATCCTCACTTATTAAATTTGTGGTAGGATGTTGTTCAAATATTACCCAGTTCAAATAATAGTGAAGCTATGTCACGGAGGCTACATAAATGGATACACATTCTCATCAATTGTGTGTATTACTTACTGGCATGCAGGGCCGGCCCTAGCTAATTTTATAGTGTAAGCAAACAGTAGTTTTGGCGCCCCCCCCCCCCCCCCGATAAACCGTCATACACTTACACCGTACAACGGTAAATGTCACATACCTTGTACCTAAATAGTAAACAAAGGGGAACAAATTAGGAGAAAAAAATAGCTGACAAACCAGAGTTTATGTTTATTTACCAGTGTTCATTTACAAATACAGTGACACATTGTAGACTACAATTACGATACATTACATTATTAAGTTATGTGATGTATGATGGAAAAACACAAAAATCGTTCTACAATCAATATTGTGTGTACAAGTCATTGTTAAACGTCAGGTTGTATTACAGACAATTCAAAATTAAAAAATAATAGCCTAATAATTACAATTAAGATACTCAATGTTGCAATTAAAAAGGAATTCGTCTGGCTTTTAATTTTGAAAACTCTTGCAGTAGAATGTCCGTTTCCATTTCATTTAGGGCATCATTTTCAATCGCCAAGGTTGCTAGACACACTTAAGTGTTCTTGGCTCAAATTTGATCGTAGGTAAGTTTTTATCAGTTTTAATTTGGAAAAACTTCTTTCGCCACTGGCCACGGATACTGGCAGCGTTAACAAGATTCTCAATGCTACAAAAATATTTGGAAAAGTATCCACATAACCACGTTTGGTTATAAAAGACAACGCTCCAGCTGGGTGACTTGTAGGGGGCAGCATTGGTCCAAAGATTTGAAGCTCATCAAACAGCTCATCTCCGTTAATGTCATATTCTTTTTGTTTGTCATCTCCATCACCACCGCTCAAAACTGTTTCAAGGTGTTTGCAGGCTTTCTTTAACTCTGATTCACTCCATGCTTTTCCTAAGCTAGCAATATCATAGAGAAATTTAAAACCTTCACTATGGTTTTCCATCAGTTCAAATCTCTCCTTTAACGAGGATATTGCTCTATCAAGCACAACAAAGAAGAAATTTACTTTAAACAAATCTTTACCAGAACTTTACCCCCCCCCCCCCCCACCCCCCCCCCCCCCCACCCCCCCCCCCCCCCACCCCCCCCCCCCCCCACCCCCCCCCCCCCCCACCCCCCCCCCCCCCCACCACATCCATGGACTCCCTTCCCCAAAAGTCACCAACAAGTCATATAAAACAAGCGGACATTGTCATGATCACTCCACCAGAACAGCTGCTCTCGTACAGGTCGAGGCGATCTGTTAAGAACAGCTGCAAGCTAGGTGAGCCTCAACTTATACTGTACCTGCTGCTTATTACCTATTAGTGGTTTTCAATGTTGGTTTTTTAGTTGAGATATACCAAAAAATTGTAGTTAATAGAGACTTTTTCTTACTCCTCACTGTAAAACTAGGACTGATAATTACTTATGCTAAATACAAATAAATAATAACATAAGATACTTCATTACATCACCAATAGTGTTATATTATTTTCTTTATTTAAAAAATTACTACATTAAATTTATTCAAAAGAGTAGATTACAACACAATCGGGAGTACATAATTACAATAAAAAAAATATTTGGACCTGAAAATTAAATCTAAAAAATGTTGTGATATTAGATAATTGGGTTTGTCTATGATATAAATGCTGCTGTAATAAGGTAGAAAACATGGAAACTTTAACCTAGGGAGTGGTTAATTGTTTTAGCCATTTGGAATTGCTGAATTTAGAAACAATTGATAAGGGTAATAAAAAGTTAAATATCTTTTGTTAATACATTTCAAATAATTATCACTGACTAAAATTTTGTCTTAATTTTGAAAATGGGAACATTTAAAGGTATATAGATTTAAAGTATGATTGAAGTCTTTAAAAGATTAAAATTCTCTTCAGTACAGATATTTCCTGTAGATTTTTAAAAGTCTAAGAGCCGAGACTCAATTTGCACTGTAGAAGCATACAACCTAATTTTCTTTAAGTCCATATGAAATAATAATTGTTTTTCTCAGATAAGTTTTTAAATTTGACTCATGAGATGGATGTAATGAAACAACCTTGTTTTTCACTCCATAAGAACAAAGTTAAACCTCATGGATTTTTATGCCCTTGTTTTTCACTATAATATTGTAGAAGATGTCTCGGTTTAATGATATAATTGATATGCATTCAAATTTTTTTATTGTACACGTTTTTTATTATTTCAACGATGAAGTATAAAAAGTTCAGATTTTTTTTAATAACCAATGTTCTACAATTAAAAAATAAGAATTTTAAATTGCATGGTTTTAATATTGTTCTTATGGAGCTACAATTAAGATGGCCACCAGTGCAGTTGACTCTTACAACTGACTGTCAGACGCATAAACAATTGCAAATCATAGTTGGACATCTAGACAAAAGTTATTGACAGTCACCACTTTAAGGATCAGTATATGGTTAGCTGATGCTGGTTTAACATTTATTTACATGTCTGATGGTTGATTTCAGGTGTGCCAATCTAAAAAAAATAAGATTGAGAAAAAAATATTTAATTTTATATTTTTAACCCTTTTGATACCCTCCCATTTCATCCTCCTAAAATTAAGGTGTTGACATTATTAGCCTCGTCAGATTGAGAAATAGACAGGAAACATAGGAAACATTAGCCAACTTACACACAGTAATATTCAAGCACTTTCCTCTTTCTTCTTGTCTTCAAGGAAGCCAATAACAATTTATCAAAAAATACATATAGTTTAAGATATTTTTTAAATTAAATAAATGTAATTTAATTGGTTTCAAGACCAACTTTACTAATTCTGATAGGAAAAGTTCAATGGTTATTATATATTTTAACTTCAGTTAGATTAGGTCAAATAATTATACAGTAAATTTTATTATGTAATGAAAGAAACAATTTAAACGAAGGTAGAATAAAGTAGTAATTATAAAATATGATGTTGGTAAAAACCGTTTACATTTATTTTAAGAAGTCTAAAATAATTTACTTCAAAGTATAAATGAACGAATTATTTTTTTAATGTCCCATTACACAACACAGATTGGAAGAAGCATTTAGGTAGTAAAAACTTTAATTTTAGTTTTTAGTGGAAATATATAATTGGAAATTCCTGAGTTTAAAATGTTATTTTCAACAAAATTTTGTATTTATATAAGTGTCAGACATGACCAAATGAGTGGACAGAGAATTTTGATTCAATTTAGCATATGGATGTAGTTGTTAGATATCCAGATATAGATAAGATTTCATTAAAAAAAGTATGATACATTTAGTGATGTGGGCTGTGAATATTCCCAGTGATAGGGAACTTATGAAATTGGAATATTTCGTTGGCCTCGGAAGATTCCTAAAAATTGTTACTTTATGAAAAGTTTTAGATTTTGAATGTTTTAAAACTTAGGTTCTTGAAACTAAGTTAAGGAAATGTATACTTTTTAATCCAAGAATTATTATTCCATTCATTAATTTCCTGTATAAACATTATTCTGGGAATTTATAGAATTAAATGTATTTTGATTCCTAAACCATAGATTATTAAAAACTCAAGCATTTAAAAACCAGGCAGATTCAGATTCAGAAATTCTTTATTGATAAAACGTACAGAATGTACAGTGAATAGACATTTTTTAAACAAGTAATTTCTCTTTGGAACTCCTGTTTAAACATCACAGGTTTAAAGTATTCAAAAACTTCCTATTTTTACAAATTCACCGTTTCTTGACGTTTTTCAGCTTTGCAATTCTTAATTGTTAGGTAAATAATATCCAATATTGCCATACTATTTAGAGCAATATCAGGAACGAGTCTATAATTCATTTTACTATTTCAATACCACAACCACTTTTTATATATTTTAAAATGACCAAAACCGAGAGTATAATGCAGAATATTTGGCAGAGATCATTGGATCTGTCATCTAGAAATATAGTCCTGATAAGTTGATGGTGGTTATTGCCGACAATGCTCCAAATATGAAAGCAGCCTTAACACTGTTAAAAGAAGTGTCCTCATATAGTACCATTAGAGTGCATTGCTCACCTTCTCTATTTACTGTGTGCTGTGTACATCTTAGGATGTTAGACTATTAAAATTTCTTTGCAGAGGTGATAACTATAGTAGATTATAAAAAACAGTTGCATATTGAAAGCTTTGTATAATGAAATGGATTTTATTCTGAGATAAGGTTCAAAGATCGAATCTCTGAAGTTGGCAGGGCAGACCAAATGGGCAGCCACCTTTTTTATATTTGAAGAGTTTGTAATCGAACAAAGTAGTCCTAAAACATTGACCATCAATGAAAAGGCTGATCTAGACCCATCCATTAAAATTAAACTACTAGATGATGCTGTATTTTAGGTTAGAATAGAAAAAATTGTAAAACTGCTTAAACCAATTATTGTTGATCTTACCACATCCATTGAGTCAAATGACTCACAAATACATAGCCATTTCATTTGGTCAGGATATTATATGTACTAGAGAAAAGTATGAGGGAAAATTTACCAACATCACCCACGCAAAAGTCCAATGAAAAAGTCATGTAGAAATTTATTGAGAGAAAAGATTTTGGCATTGGAAGAATCCATCTGGCAATATTTATGGTTGACCCTAAAGTGCAAGGAAGTTTTGCTCGACCCTACAGAACTACTAGGCGCTATAGGTTTGTTTGTGATTGTGCTCAGCAGATAGGTCTGGACATTATAAAAGTAAGAAAGTTTAGCTGACTACAGAGACAAGGAAGGCTTATTCTCAAGAAAGTTTCTTTTAGGGAGGGATTGGTGATAAAGAGAAAATTATATAAGCCTCTTTCATGGTGGAGGGGGTACTTGTGACTTGGTAGATGTAGCCACATTGAGGACACCAGTAACTTTAGCTACCTCAGAGCTTACATTTAGTACGTTTTCTTGGATGCATTCCTAAAAAAAGGAAACTGTCTTTAGTCTAAGTGAAACTAATATTTCTTTCTTATGACTGGAAGCTCATGAATGCTCCACCTCCAAAAGAGGCAACAAGTGAGCAAGCATAAGGCAACCCAGAGGAAACAAGAGGGCAGGAAGAAGAGAAGAAATCCTTGAGATTGATGAATATGATGAGATCAAGTCTAATAACGATGGCAATGATTTTTTTTTCTTTTTGGAAAAATGTAGGAGAAGGATCAAGAAGATTTAATGGACATTGAGAGTGACAGGTACTTGGGGACTTAAACGATTTAATATGGAAAGTAAAGATGCTAAATAACCTATTAAACCTTTTGCATTCAATTTTACATTCTATTTATTTTTCTGATGTTTTTATTCAATCAGTAATAATATTTTTTAAACATATAGAGTTTTATTTTATCACACAATTTTCACATTGACCTATTAATTTTAGCAATTTCACGTAAAAATGATTAATTGCCAGAATTTGATTTAATTATAATTTTATTTAAAAATATATTTCAATTTTTTAGTTTAATTTTACCAAATAATTGCTGCTTTTACCTATCAATTCACAGCTTTTTGAGCTGCCTTGCTAATTAATCATAAATTCCTGGAAATTTATGAATTTTGGAAATATTGCCGGGAATATTTTCTCGATTTTTAAATTCCCACTAGGTACATTATTCAATGATTTTTTTTGCATAACTGTTGTGTAAGAAATACTGTGTAAAATTATGAGTTCTTGAATGAATTAAAGAATGTCATGATTCACAAAAATATTCGGCCCTATCTGTTGATCTACAGTTGGTAAGTAGTCGTCACAGAATTAGAGAAAATGTAGTAGATTCACTTCTTCCTAAATGTGGCTTTAATTTGTCACCCTACGATTTCCATTTTTTGGCCTCTTAAAAAATACAGAAATAAAACAATTGTAAGACGATGCAGCAGTGGAAACTTAATGATTGGTTCCAGAAAATATTTTTGTTATGTTTCTTGCAGAAGTTGCAAAATATATATGCTGGAGTATCTATTATCCAATCTCATTAACCCTATTCCAGTCAAATCAATCTTCTGCCGCTGCTCTAGCGTAAAGATACACTTTGTTGCAAAGATTATTGAATTCTCTGTTAAATGGTGGTATTTTAAAAATTCCTATACTGTTAAAGCAATACTTGCAGAATATTACAAATAGTTGTAATAATTCTTTAAGATAGCACCATAAGTTGGAGGGAATTGGGATGAAAACTAGTAAATCACTGTCAATGAAGATATTGAAAAAATGTCCATATACTCGTATTACTCCTAGCAGAGACTAATAATAGAAATAGACTGCCGGTCTATATGGGAGAAGTGTGCCAACTTGGTGTCATTAGAATTATCATAGTGTTGACAGCTAGAGATGTTCCGATATTATATTGATATCAGAAATGCACCTTCACAATATCGAGATTATTGTGAATATCAGCTTTCAATGTTTTATTTTTATAAATGTACGCTTTAGACCCTTCATATTTTTATAATATTATAACTCAATGTAAAACGTTTGTATTTACTGAAAAACAGTTGCATGTACATTTTAGGTAAATGTCTTGTGTTGGTGGCAATATAGATGTTATTGTCTGTTTCTCCACAGTATATTGTTATGATCGCTATGCCACCAACACTAATTGATTGTCTTTGTGTTATGAAAGTAGCCCAGGCCCGATTAACTGTGTTAGTCATAGTATTACAGTTCTGATTGGCTGACGGTTTATATCATGGAATAAAATGGAGAAAAAATTATAATCAACATACAATAATATTAAACGGATTTGATTTTAATGCACTCTTGTGTAGTACTAACTGTAGCTCATCGGAGATTGGAGCCTTTATTTTTTGTTTCCATACACATAGTGTGACTTTTACATACTTAATTTGCTTAACAAATATGTACTTTCTTAAGGTTTAAAAATAAATTAATTCAAATCATTATCTTCTAAATAGTTTCTCCTATTATGTTTCTTTTAATACAGTCGACTCTCGATAATTCGAAATTGGCGGGACATGCAAACAAAATTCGAATTAGTGAGAGTTTTGACATTACCGAGAGTTTCGATTTATTGAGAGGAAAAGAAAACTATTCGAATTACCACGAGTTTTTTATTAAACACACAATGTCATACGGCAAACTAACAAAACTTAAAGAACATTAATTTCTAATGATTAATTGAAAAATCTGTTATCCTTTGATTGCTTTTTCACGTTGATTCGTGCCTCATCGACGACCTTGTTTAACACAAATAGTGCGTCGAAACACTTCCGGCCCAACTTCTGTCTGCAAAGAAAAGAAAGAAAACAACTGTCACAGCGTATTTCGTAACAAATGCCGAAAATTACGTAATTTGTTGGTTGTATTATAACTTATGACATACAGTATTTACATTGAAGTTTTACACTAAACAAACAGCTGATTTTACAGACCCTAAGACCCTAAGGTTAAAAAAAAGTCTACGCTACTTTCGGACATCAAATTCAGTAAAAAAATGATGGATAAATTGCAGTGTGGAGAATATGGCATTTTTAAATCAGTTTAAACAAAAATGATAGGCTAACTACAGTAGTTTATTGCGATGCTTTTACCTGGAGAGAAAAATGGCGCAGCTTTTCTAAGGATGTGCTGGCTTCCTTCATTGTGACAGGCGGGAACTCCTGGTCTTCCTCATCGTTATCAACATCAGGTTGTTCTTCATCTTTAGCGCCCAAGATGTCAGCATCAGTAAGGGTTCCCCATACTGCAACTTCCTCATCAACTTGCACAAAAATCTTCAAAATGGAACATCTCCTATTACAGGGTGAGATTCCAAGGTGTTGGCTGCACAACTTGAAGTTCTTCATCGGGTGTGTTAACACAGAATCCAGACTTACGGAAACAGTTAAATATTGTCGTTTGACTCACACTTTTCCACGCTTTTTCAAAACAATCAACATGGCTGTGAGAATAGAGATGTTTGGAGTTTCATTACTGTCAATTCCATCCAGTACAATCTTGACTAATTCATGTCTGTAAAATGCTTTGAAGTTTTGAATTATGCCCTTGGTCTAGAGGCTGCAACTTGGATGTTATATTTTGGTGGAAAAAAAGTGAAGTTTTCACATTCGAGAGATTTGGAGGGTTGTTATGAACTGAACAGTTATCAAGGAATAAGAGGATTTCACGATTTTGTTTTTTCATGTCGCTGTTCAATGAATTTAACCACTCGTTAACCTCTCCCGGTCACATTAATTTCAGGCGCTCATGGCAGAACGAGACCTATTAATTCGCGGCGGCGCGTTACGGTGAGCGCTCAGCGGCCTATAAAATATTCTACGACATCAGAACCAACAGGCAAAGTGTGAGATGGCCCAAAATCACTGTAAAATAATTTGGTTCTGTGTAAGTTTATTGTGCGAGACCAGGGGAGGGGGCACACGGCCGCATGTTTTGTCGGCGACAACTAGTCGTCGGTTCGCCCGGCTCAAGGTCAGCAACATCGATTGACTCACCCGCACTCTCCGAATCACTTTGTTTCAGTCAGTAATATAATTATCGTCAAACATCATTCAAATCACCAACACTTGATGCATCACTAATATCACTATTACTACACACCTCCCGATCAATCTCACTGTTGCGAAGCGAACACCTAAAATCAGCCATATTTACCACTCAACTACTGCCAAAATAATAGATAATAATTCGTTGTAATGGTTTCAATACTAAGAAGTAGGACTCCGTATAGGCTAGAAACTGTAATAGTTCAAATTAATGCCGATGGGAGCAGCACCAGACGGACACAGTTGGTAATGTAGATCGTGGCGATTCGTGGCGTTTGACCTTCAGTGGCTCGGAAACAGTGCGTGGCGATTCATGGCTTGTGACCGGGAGAGGGTTAAACAACTCCGTTGTCATCCACGCCTTTTTTGTTCGAGCGGTAGGTTACGGGAAATGGCTGGATACCTTTAAAACACCTAAGTTTTGCTGCTTTCCCGATGAGGAGGGGCTTCAATTTTTCGGAACCATCCATGTTAACAGTCAACAGAAGAGTTAACCTTTCCCTTACTATGTTTCCATCCGTGGCATTTCTCGTCTTTAAATGTAAATGTCTTGTCCGGCATGCATTTAAAGAATAAGCTGGTCTCGTCGGTGTTAAAAATGTTGTGTGGTTCATAACTTTCTGTTAAGCTGGACAACTCTGCACGCCAATCGGAAACACACACTGTCGCTAACGCTAGCGCTTTCCCCACAAACCTTTTTAAAAATATACCATTACGTTTTTTGAAATTAGTCAACCATTCTTCGCTTGCTGCAAAGCTGGAGATGAAGCTCTTTAGCATATGCCTTTGCCGCTTTTATTTTAAAAGCGAACCTCCAACAGGAAAACATTTTTTTCTCTACACTGTCTAAGCCATGTGACTAAACACTCTTCTAATCTAGGATATTCACCTTTTGTCGTTCTTTTTCTTCCTGCTACGGAACTCACTTCAACTATTTTTTTGTTTATTTTTTAGAATGGTAGACAAGGTACTCGCAGGGATTTGAAATGTTTTTGCAACTTCCGACTTCGCTTTACCACTTTCTACCACGCGATCACTTCTTTCTTTTCCGAAAGAGAAAGACATTTATATTTTTTGCTTAGTAGCCATCACGACAAACACTTCTTACACACAACAAACACAACTTCCACACGACACGGCGCAAAACATAACCAACACTGCAAAGAGTATGCTCTGGGACACATGATGCAAAGTTTCTTGTTATGACAGGAATGAGTTGAAATGCGTGTTTCCCACCGGCCGACTCTCAATTCGAATTACAAAGAGTTCTGTCGAGTGAACTTCGAATTATTGCGTGTGTTCTGTATCGGCCTAACCTCAATTCGTTTACGTCATTTCGAATTATAGAGAGTTCCGCCGACAAGACTTCGAATTACTGCGTGTTCAAAATTAGTCTGTCCTCTGCGGTAAGTTCGAAATACCGAGTGTATCAAAATGCATTGAAAAATTTCGAAATAGTGAGAGCTTTTCAAGGGACCGGCCTTTTCGTTCGAATTACCAAGAGTTTTGAATTTATCGAATGTTTGAATTATCGAGAGTCGGCTGTATAATAGGTCTCATCATAACATTTTAAATACAAAAATAATATTTTTATCATACTGCAGAAATAACAACTATTTTTGTTTTGATATTTAAATTAAGTCATGAAGTGATTGATTTTAGATTTCAAAAATTAACTGACAAACAAGTGTTTTCAGTGAGCTAATCTCAGTGTTTTTTTTTTTTTTTTTTTTTTGTTTCAATCCCTTTTACACTAATTGATATTTTTAATAATATAATAAACTCTTATTAGTTATAATAACTCTAATATAAATTTACTATAGTATAAAATTAAAATTGTCATAGGTATCAATTTACTTTATTAAAAAGTGCATTGTTGTTAAATTTGGGGTACTCGTGTTTATATCCTATGTTGGTAAAAATATAATTTGATATTGCAGATATTGAATATTGGAAAATTCTCGATATTGGAACATGCCTATTGACAGCTCACCATAAACTGTGCTGCACTATGCTGTCTCCTGTATCCCACACTTTCTCATACCTTGCCCACACCCTCTCTCATCTTCACTTCACAGCTTGTTTACAGACTAGATCACTAGAGTGAATTATAGTCGCACTGTTCTCACCACCCTCAAATTTCAACATACTATTCCTCTACTTCTATTATTTGTCTCTCTCCCCAGATAGCATCCCTAAGTGTGAAAACATACAAAGAACAAGGACAACAATATTGTCAATAGATATTTCCATTAGCAGTTCTAAAAGTAGCTGTATGATGACAGCAGAAAGCAGAAATGATGATAAAGTTGGTGAAGATTAAAGTCAATTGGACTTAGCACCACGCACTTAGTGCCCAGGAGAAGGTTAAATAATGTTTTTGCCAAATTTCAGCTTTTATTTGACTCACCTTTGTAGAATACTATCTTTTTCTTACCTCAAAAGAACATCATCTGTCTAGTCTGCAGTTTTTAGTTGGGAGGTTTTATGACAGGTGCTAGATTTTATGAGTCAGTTATAGAATTATTTTTTTGTACCTACAGTCTGGCTGAGTGGTATTATTAGTGAAGTATTACTCTGAAATAGTATTTCTTTTTACCTGAATAGAAGATAATCTTATCAATCAGTGTCAATTAAAGAGGGATATTTAGGTTTTTGAATGAAGGCTGATGATAGTTTTGCATTGTTGCAGATATATTCTCAATACTATCAGATGAGATTGTGCTGATGATTCTGCAGTGGCTGCCAAAAAGGACATTGTCAGTGTGTGCGATGGTGTGTCAGCGCTGGCGGCGTGTCGTGTATGACGAGTCACTCTGGGAACGTATTGATCTCACCAATCAGGTATTAAGGCCTGATCAGGTTGGCTACGTGCTACAGCGCAATCCTGCCATACTGCGGATGTCACAGGTTGAGGTCAGTATTGTTTTGTCATGTTTGGCTTTAATGAGGAAAGTATTGAATAAACTTTTATAATTAAAGTTTAAGTCACAAAATCATTATCAGTTTTTGTTAATACCTTTAGTATCATAACTGCAGTACAAAGAAGATCCCCTTATCCTTTTTTTACACTTTTCCTCAATACTTACTCAATTTATTCCTGGGTAGTTAATGTCACACATAATCGTATTTATATTATGTATTAACAACAGTAAATCATTAAAATTATCTCAATCGAAGTACTACAATGAACTGTTGGCATTTTTCTTGTAGATTTTGTTTTATAATTTCTTTTTAGTTTTGTTGATATTTTGAGAATAAACTGAGATATAAATTTTATATACAGTCAACTCCCGATTATCCGCGGGCGGGTTATCCGCTTTGCGCATTATCTGCGATCCGCGAACGATAGCCTATGTACTGTACTTACTGTATGCATATTAGTGATAAATGAATTAATAACTAAGTAATAAGTAATATGGTGGAATATTAACTACATAATGTACTGTATAGACAGTTATTTGAAGACGTAAGTTGTGTTGGCGACGCGTGATGTGTAGCAGTGAGAGTGGCGGTGTGACTCGTCTGGCAGGCGGGCAGGCACCCAGCTCAGTCTGCTCCCCTCCACTTATTTGCCTCCTGTCTCACTTCCCAAGCATTTCCACCACTGCCACCTCCACTCCCTTGTGTCACTGCGCACTGTTGTTGGTTTCAAAGATGAAGTCCACTGCTGTATACCTAGTTCATGTTACGTCGATATAAACTATTTGTGATTTATTTTGAATTCTGACCTATGTAGAGGAGTCATTAGAAAATTTTCCCATGAATTCTTGACTTATTTTAGTTGGCTATCTGAAAAATAAACAAGAGAAAATACATTTACCGTACATATACATTTCATCGTATATGTTTATGAATAGCAAACAATGTTTAAACCGAGATTAAAAGCCAAAAAGGAGAGATACTAAGCACCTCCACTCCCTTGTGTCACTGCGCACTGTTGTCGCGCATCAGCCATTACTGTCACTCATCTGCCATGACTCATCAGTCTGTCACTGCCTATTGTCTACACTACACTGTTTACTTTACATTTGTTGCGTTATTCTAAACATCTGTATTTTTGTTGATTAGTTAGTGTATTGACTGTTCAACCTTTTCTTAGTGACTGGCCTTCCGTGTGTCAACTGTTCTGCTGTTTCTTTTTGAAGTGTCTTTCGTGTGTTACTGACTATTCTGCCATTTCTTATTGACTGTCTTTTCTTGTGTGTTATTAACTGTTTATCTAGGTGTGCCTTTACATACTTTGTTTTATCAGTATACTGTAGGCCTATATTAATTCACTATGTCAGAAAAACGAAAGAGAGTTGTTTTAACAATCAACCAAAAACTTGAAATAATAAAAAAAACTACAAAACGGTGTTTTGAAAAAACACCTGTGTGCAGAATATGGCATTGGAGAAACGACCGTACGTGACATCTTTAAACAAAAAGATAAGTTATTGACGTTTGCTGCTAGTGCTGAAACGTCGTCTGCAAAAGAGAAAGGCAATGAAGCTTTCTACCTATGAACACCTAGACGCTGCACTACTTGAGTGGATTGCTCAGGTAAGGAGTGAAGGTATGCCAATCTCAGGTCCGATCCTAGCAGCAAAAGCTGAACATTTTCACAAACTGCTTGGCCTCGAAGGTATGTTTAATGCTTCTTCTGGTTGGTTAACTAGGTTTAAGCAACGCCATGGCATCAGAGAAATTTCACTGCAAGGTGACAAACTCAGCAGTAACACTGAAGCTGCTGAACTATTTAAAGCAGAGTTTGAGGAGTATGTTGCTGCTGAAAATCTGACTCCAGACCAGATTTATAATGCAGACGAATCTGGTTTGTTCTGGAAATGTTTGCCGACACGTACACCTGCTTTTGAAAGAGAACGTCAAGTTTCAGGGCACAAATCTAGTAAGGAAAGATACACAATTCTTTGTTGTGGCAATGCTTCAGGGGAGCATAAATTAGATTTAGTTGTTATTGGTAAGTCCAAAAAACCACGGTCCTTTAAAGGTTCTAGAGCTGTAAACCTCCCTGTTCAGTACTTTTCTCAAAAAAAAAAAAAGGATGGATGGACCAAAGAATCTTCAAAGAATGGTTTGAAAAACACTTTGTCCCACAAGTTGAAAACCATCTCATGTCCAAAAACTTGCCCCTGAAAGCAGTTTTATTAGTAGATAACGCCCCTTCACATCCCGCTGAAAATGTGATGAAATCTGTTGATGGGAACATTGTTTTAAAGTTTTTACCGCCAAATGTAACTCCTTTGATCCAACCAATGGATCAAGGAGTTATTGCAGCCACAAAAAAGAATTATAGGTCCCATTTACTAGAAAGAAGAATAAATGAAGGTTATGACCTGAAATCGTTCTGGAAAGATTTATCTATTCTTGACAGCATTTACGACATTGCAGCAGCTTGGAAGTCAGTAAAATCGTCAAAATTGCAAAAATCATGGAAGAAACTAATGGCGAGTGAAGAAAACAGCAATATTAGTGTAGAAGAAGAAGCCCTTCAAGATCAATCTGATGTAGATTGTGCATTAGCTTTAGCACAATTGGCAAGAACCGTCGAAGGGGGTGAGCATGTTAATGACGAAAACATCAATGAATGGATGAACTGTGATGCTGACGATCCCGGGTACGAACTCCTGAGTGATGAAGACATCATTAACAAAGCTCAGGGAGTCGAGGAAGAAATTTACAACAATGAAGAAGAAGAGATGCCTCCTCAATCGCGTGTTTCACATGAATCAGCTCTACAACACGTTGAACGACTTATTGAATATTTAGAGGGCGAAGACTTCGGGACAGTTGCAGACGATCTTACATTACGTAAACTTAGATCACAAATTAGGGTTAAGTGCCATAACAAAACAAAACAGAAGAAACTTACTGATTTTTTTAAAGCAAATTAATTTGCAGTTAATGTAATATAAAATAGTTTTATTATTTAGAGTAGGGTATTTACAGAACAGTACTGTATTTTCATTCCCGTCTATGTATATTTTTAGTTAGCTATGATGTACAGTACAGTACTACTAACTTTTAAATTGTTTGTACTCGATACTGTATTAACTGTAGGCTTACGTAACGGTATACAATACTGGTACGTAATGTTAACTTTGAACTTATTCCAGCCTTTTAAATGTAATAAAAACTTAGTTATAAGTCATTAAATGTCCTACTTTGCTTATTTCGAGTTTTTCTTTGCCTTTCTTTACGTTTTGCGGATTATCCGCGAATCACGTTATCCGCGGCCGCCAAGCCACCCTATTCCGTGGATAATCGGGAGTTGTTTGTATTTAGCTTATCTAATTAAGTGTTCTGGGAAAATTCCTCTTCTGTCTATTTTCCACTGGGTATGTCAAGAAAGACTTGAGCTTAATGAACTTGACTTATGAACTTGAAATTGTGCCTATAACTTCAATTCTGTATAATAAATATCGTGTTTGATCATGGGCACGTGGCTGAGCCTTGACATAACCTAACTATCTACATGAAATCTTGAGAACAATTTTGTCTAAACTTGAAATTGTGCATCTAGTGTCATTTCTGGATAAGCAATATCGTTTTTGATTATGGGCATGTGGTTGAGCCTTGACATAACCTAACTATATACATGAAATCTTGAGAACAATTTTGTCTAAACTTGCATCTAACATCATTTCTATATAAGCAATATCGTGTTTGATCATGGGCAGGTGGCTGAGTTGTGACATAGTCTACAGGAAATCTCGAGAACAATTTTGTGTATAAATTTTAAATTTTGCATTAAAATTCATTTCTATGTATTTTAATTTAATGAAAGTGCGTGACTATCCATGGGATTTGATTGAGTGTCATTGAAGTCTTATCACTCAATACGCTGGCAGATTCTCTCTTCTGTCTGCCTGGGTTCTGTAAATCTTTCTTTTCTGTCTGTCTGCCCACAGGATGTACTGAGAATAAAACGAGCTATAGACTTGTTAACTGATACCTGTTTTACAAGACATGGTGTGGTGTACTCCTACCTTGTAATATTAATTAATAAAACCAACCATTTACTCCATTTTAGTTTATCTAAGGTAATATAGGATCAAAAATAGGTTCCATTAATTTTTGTGTACTTATTGCTTAATATTTTACTACAAATGCAAATAGAAGTAGCAGCATAGCGTGACGAAAATATCCAAAAAGTTTTTAGTACTAGACCAGCTTTGCTCTAGAAATAGCTGGTTAACTTCAGAAGAGAGCCACAAAATTGTATGATAGGAACAAGAATGATTAGGCTCAATGTAATTTATTTTACAGCATAATTTGAGAATTAATATTAACGTAATCTCAACTATGTATTTTTTTGTTTAGGTTGTTTCTCCATTATTCAAAGAAATTGCTTCTACAATGGAAGACTTTCTGTGTCATGTCCAGTATCTTGATCTCAGTATGGCACTAATATCACCCAAAGGTGAGTCAACAGTTCTAGTATTATTTTAATGGAATTTCTTGGGTTAAGTGTGTTTATACAGTGGAATTAGGATAACTCAGACCTCAAGGAGTAGTAAAAAGTCCAAATTATTTTAAAATTCAAATTACAAGTATCTTAAAAAGAGGTAACAAAGTAGTTTTAACTCCATGTTATATTTATCAAAAAACATTAATACTTTGACTTCGGAAAGGTACAGAGTCTAATGTTGACACACACCATCATACAATGTGCTTTTCCATCAAGCATGTTAAAGTTAGAAACATATTAGAATACTTTTTACTAACTTGGCAGATGCAATTGTGACTGTGGCTGAACAAAGACATTGCGAGGAAGAGGAATGGGGGATTCGATCAGTGAAGACATTCAGATCGCTCACATAGCTAATTAACAGGTGTAGTGAGTAAAGTGGTAGGAATGGGATAGACATCATGTGACAGTCAGTATGGCGATGGTTCTGTCCAGCTCTATCATACAACCATTATCAGTTATCTATTGTGCATTGTAGTGTTTAATGTTGTCTCGTTTACGGTTAGGAATTCTAGCGTAGAAATGATTTATGGTGGACATAAAAATTACAAATTAGCTGTCTTACTTTAATTTATTTGTAATGAAAATATCAAGATACCAGAAGAAAAATTTCGAGTTTTAAAAGATTTTCTATTTAAAAAGGGTTGAGTTATCCATGTTTCACTGTATTACACTTGATTTGTAAGTAGTATCATTATCTTAATTGTATACTTTATCAATTTGTATTGATATTTCAATTTTATTTGTTAATCAATGGCAATAAATTTAAGTATTTTTTTTTCTGCCTAAGAGAGGTAAATCTAGACCCAAAATAGAAACTTTTATTGAAGTATTCACTATTTGCCTTAGTATCAAGGCATACAGAGTTGGCCTACATTATAAAACTCAGCGACCACTATACAGTCCTTCATCTTCTTCCTCATCTGAACTCATTTATTACTATAACTTTTAGAGAAGTTTTTAGTCATTGGTCTCTTTAATCATCCTTCTGTAGTCGTGAAAGGTCCAGTTTTTGTAAAATAGTGTATGAACACTCTCAGATACCTATCTTTACAGTTTAGGATTCTGTATTCAGGTGACTCACAATCGATATCTTCCAATACTTCTAATAGTATATAAATGTACATTACCATGGCCGACAAAATATTTATTACCAGACTAGAAATAATTTTAAATTATTCAACCACTAATCTATAACAGTCTTCAAATTTCCTATATTTAAATTCTAGGCATTTTTGATAATTTTATTGAATAAATCTATTTTTATACAGAAATCGAAAATTTTGGTATGTAACTAAGAAAACATTTTGCATAATATCCCTCTAATTCTATATGTATAAAAATCTGTTTGTTAAAATAAATGTTTTCTTTAATAGTCACTAGGCGTTTATAATGGAAATACAAAGATGATTAATTTTACATTTCATAAATAATGGTAAACATGTTTGTCCTATCCCTTAATACTTTTTCATACTCCATAACATTCATTGCAACTTTTCCTTTTCTTTTAATTCTTTTTAAGCAAATATCCCACTGATTCCTACATCTCACAAATTCTTCCACTGGCCAATGATATTTGACCAGTAGAAAAACCACGCACCCAAAAGTTCAATAAAAATTTAGGCCATACTACAACCAAGCCAGGGTGGCCACCCGACCGGGAATAAGCCGGCGATTTTTCTGAGAACCGGAAAATTTCAAAAATAAGTTTTGCGTCTCCAAGAACTTATAAAATCAAGACATAATTTGACAGCTTCTTGGATCGACATATGTTCGTGAGCTACTTCTGACGCCGGTTGATCTAAGGTTACCTCCACTAGTGTAGTGAGTTTATCTTGGTTAGTTCTACTCCTGTGCCATGGCAAGCCTCCGCCCCCCCCCCCCCTCCAAAATGTAACAATGCATTGGACAATTAAAATCGGTCGACCGATCGTTTCTGACTTCGGCACTAAACGATACGCTTTAAGCGGCAGAGCGGTATAACCGCGAAAACAAACGGGTTTTTTGTACTTACATATTATTCAGTTGCCGAAGTGGGGTCTCCGTACGAAGTTGTCCAACTCTTATTCTTTAGAGAAAATAGTGATTTGAAAGACGTATGTTAGGTAGCACAGGCCTAAAATGTGCAGTGTTATAAAGAGGCTTCAGAGTTCGGTTCGTTGAATAATACAATGTTTGGCCTTTATAAGAGGTGCAGCCCGGGTTTTTGAGTACACCAGAATGTCAGTTGGATTTATACAAAGCTTAATAAGATACCTTTTGGAGAAGAAAGTAGTGGGTTAGTTACAACAAGTAGCGTCGAGAAAATGGCGTTTGCGTCCTTTTGCACAGTAATGACAGACTAAGATGAGGATTGAGCGGCAGGAGAAACATTTAATGTTTAGAATTGGCGGCGGATAAGCGCCATCGTGTGGTACTGCCCTGCTGTTCACGTCTGCCATTGCCAGTGTAGTGTGCCCCATATGTACAATACAAACATTAGACTGTAAGTTCCTGCCCAATCTAGCGCTCACCGCTAACCGCTAGTATCGCGGCCGAGGCTTCGGTTGGTCTATGAATCATTGCTTCTCACAAACGTTCACGATTGTCATCAAATTACATAGGTTAAAACAAAGGAAGTGATGTTATGTTTTGATCTCACGGTCACATCTAAATCTGGACTGAACTGCATTTACACCGACAAAAAATGGTGCAAGTTGTATGTCCGACTATAAAAATCGCTAGTCTGAACGGGCGCAAGAGATCTCGCGAGCGCTGCCGCAGCCAGTGCCGGACAGTTGGTTACAAGAACAGTGTAGGATGTTAAAATTTCAAATAAACATTGCCGAGACATCACTGTCATGTGTGAACAGACTTAGTCTTGACTCCCGGAACAACCAGCGATACAACTGTAGCAAGTACTTGCGACAATTCTCGTGAGTAAAATTACTTTTTTGTTCACATTATGTTACAGTAGTTGTGCAAATTCTCTCACAACTTTACTTTCTAATGTAAACAAAACGTAATGTTGTTGCCAGTCTACAAACGGCAGTCGGCCGATCGAATCAGCCACGCTCATCAGTTTTCGTCGTTGGAGCGGCATTAGTTGGACGACGGCTGGAAATCCCGTCAGTTCTCCGGTTAATTATTTACTGGAACGACTTCTACGCACATGTGACGATTATTCGGACGATTCGAACTGTTCAAACAAAATAGTCTAACGTGCATGAGGATCTTTATGTCTTTTATTTCGTAGTTCTTGACTGTAATCTAACTGACTAACTGACAGAATCTGCACTGTCTATTTATTTGTTGATTGTACTGAACCGACCTTGTGTACCGGCGAAATCATTGTCTCGTACCGAAAGTTCGTCCACCACTAGACCTCTGACCCGCAATACTGGGTTGCAATCTGCCCCATGGTAGTGCTGAGTTGGTATTTATTTGTTATCTTTGTATTTACGAATTGGATACATGTATTTTCTAAA
This sequence comes from Homalodisca vitripennis, assembly GCF_021130785.1. NCBI lineage: Eukaryota > Metazoa > Arthropoda > Insecta > Hemiptera > Cicadellidae > Homalodisca > Homalodisca vitripennis. The sequence continues at coordinate 75,082,144 of NC_060207.1, forward strand.
CATCACAGAAAGAAAAGTTAATAGGTATACACAATGTTATGTCGACACATCGAAAGACACAGAGATAAAAACTAAGGAGCTTCAAATAGGTGATAACGATAAAGCGTCACCGAATTTCTCGCATATCGCTAGCGACAAAATGCTAGAGCACCGCAGCTTTGTGGCATTTCTTGTAAATACTGCTAGTGACGATAAAACGTCATCGTTGCACTAAGGGTTAAATACAGTACTACAGTTGTCTATTTGGTTTGAAAATAGACTAGATAATCGGAAATGTATGACCGGGAATGTATGACCGGGAAAACCTGGAATTTGAAAAGAGGATTTGAGTGGCCACCCTGCAAGCACAGTTTAAGAATATGCCACTTGGTCAGTACTAAAAATGTTATTTTCACACTCCATGAACACTTGCCAGCTGGGAGAATATTCTTGAAACTGTTGGCATATTTTCTTAGAATTTGTTTGGCTTAAGCCATTTATACCGGAGTTGCGAACCAAAAAGTGCTAACTTGAATTACTGACGTTAGTTACCGACATAAGTTTGTAATTTGGGTTTGCAATGCAGTACATTGTTCACTTTATTTTTGTCAGTAACCGAATCAGCACAAGCCAAATGCCACATCAAGAGTACTAAATGTTGATTGTGAAGGAGGTTGTACTTGCTTCAGCTATATGTGTTACTTTGGTTAAACATAAAAGACCAAGAAGGTTCTGTGTTAACGCATTCGCTGTTAAAAAAATTATTGAAACCCACTATAGACATGCTAAAGAATTTAGCATATATTGCAACAATGGACAAAGGTCTCTGATCGGAGATGGCAGCACCTAGAGTGGGTTCAGCACGGCTCCGATGGAAGACATTAGCAGTGTATGTGTTAAACCTTCAGGCAAGAGCGAGATATAGTGGTAGTGATCTCTTATGTGATTAAAACAGAGATGATACAGAACCTTTGACGGGAGAGTTTAGATAGTAGTATTTCTTCTAATGTCTAGCAACAATTTTGAAATTTTTAAGTGCTCGTATTGGACATATAATTTGCAAGAAAGATACTTATGTGGTGCCAATAGGCGGGACAGGAAGTGGGGTCAGTTGCAGACTCACTGCTGAACAAAATTGGAAATCACCAGTCTGATGTTTACAGACTTCTATCAGAAACCAAGCTTTTTGTTGCCAATTTGTAAAATTAGTCTGCTTTCATCAGATGTTACAGTGGTTTTAACCGTTCTTTCAGAAATTGGTGATAATAGTTGGCAATTAAGGTTTGCAACTCTGTTGTAAACATGGCTATAGACTTCAAGCTGTTCAAAACTACAAGAATACTGCCTTCTACATTATTCCAGTTCTACTTTTAACATTCTTAGGCTTGAATACACTGCATACTTCATAGTTATTCTAACAGTAACAGGCTGAGTTTGTACCATGCAGGTATGTGTTATGGTTGGCCTGTTAAATGTGATATAACCAAACGACTAAGTTTAAGAATAATAGTAAATTACATATGTTTTTTAGAGAATTATTTTTTTATGAATTGAATTATATTTGCTGCAGATTTGGCAGAACTACTGGGAAAATGTAGAGATCTTAAGAAACTAAGCCTGGAGCACTGCATTACTGACACAAATGTTTGCTTGAGCATTGCTGCCAACACGGAGCTGGAAGTTCTCAACATGTCTCAATGTTACCAACTAGATGTGGCCGGTTTGGAAGAAATACTGGTCAACTGTACTGAGTGAGTTGAATTTTTACATAAAATATACTTACAATGAAATTACTGCATATTTGTGTGGGTAAAAACGTTTTTCAACATGATTAGTTTATATAGAACATGTTGGATGACTAGATGGTATTCATCCAGACTTTGTCTACATATGTTTAGTTGGGATTAAACAACTTATAATGAATAAAACTTCCTAAACTTAATTTTTTCCTGGAAGATTTATATTTTAATCTTATTGTTGTACTGGCTTTTTGAATTAAAAAATAATAAGTACTCTTAGTACCTGAAGAAGAGATCAGATTGCAAATCTCGAAACGTACTGTTACTGATTTTTTGTTTACTGAATGATGGCAAATGTCCATAAAAATCCTCTTTTCTTCCTAACCCTTCCATTGTCAAAAATAAACTTCAAACAAAGAATACAATCACAGTTAAGTTAAAAGACTTTAACACAAACAGGGGTACTCAGTAAACTCTGTTTTATGGGCAACTACTCCCAATAGAAATTCTGTAGTAGTATTATGATTTAAAATATCAGCAGCTTGGGAACTCATCTTATGAGATACAGTCAGTCAAACTAATCACTTGACTTTTGTCAGAAAACTTCTTATTGAAGGAAATTATTAAGAATAAAAAAGTAAACATGTTATTCTAAAATATTATTCTAAACATGAGCAAATTACCTTCATACAGCCTCTCACGTCCAGAAAGGAGGCACTCACATCATCATCCGGGATATCGGCTTGCCACAAATGAACTGCTGTCTAATAAAAACCAATACTCTTGTAGGAAATCAATTATTTCCTGAGTGGTCACATGCGATGAACCAAATTATTACCAGAAAAACCGAATAATGGACAGAGGAAGCCTCTCATGGGCTGGGTCCTCTAGCCATGAGAGACCTAGAAGTACCCAGGGTGCGACACGGTAGGGAAGGCTCCAGCTCCACTCTAGTATATAACCAAAAGTTAGTCAAATACTCTTAAGTTAGTTCAGCTCTGTGGTGTTGCCTGTGTCTTGGTCTTGGCTTTGTATTGCTCTTGCGCTTGGTTACTGCTGAAGTCTTGTAGTTTCAAAGTTAGAGTCTTTGGTCATGATGCAATAATAGCTTTATTGCCGTTTACAGTTACAAAATTGTATGGCATGCGTCATATCGATTAAAATATATAAGGATATTAGTTAAATTAACAAAAAAATACAAATAACAAATAAGTACCCTTAAAAATATAAAATTCAATTATATAATACTTACAATTGTAAACAAATAATGTAAAAAGTTAACAAAGTAAAAAGCCAAAGTGCTGCACATAATAGCATCCCGAACCCAACAGAATTGATTAATCCTCCATGATCCACAAACCCACCAACAGAATAGTAGGCTCCTTGCACCAGTAGGCGCCTTAGTTTCCTCTTAAACGGTGGTTTCCTATTTTCAACACGCAAGTCTTAAGGGCAGCTTGTTGAACAGTTTAGCTGCACCCTCAGATGGTAGAGGCCCAGCTGCGTCTGTTGCTGGTCCGCAGCCACTGCGTCACCTAAGGGCTCATCTTGCTGTCAACCCAAGCTCTTGATCTTCGACAGCATCTTAACACACAGAGCAGCCTTACCATGCCCATTGAGGTGCTGACTGTGCCTAGTAAACAATCTATGGGCCAAACTGGAGACATCAACAATCCGCACGCCTTCTTTCTGAAGTCTAAGCTGACGTTTTCTTTATTGATAGGGCAATAAGGCAGATCATGGCGATGAAACAGATTAACTACAACATCGGATTTGTTTTGTTGTGACTGAACATGTTTTTAATCAGTTCTACGAGACCGTCATGGTTTAAATTATAGAAAAAATAGTACTGAACAGACTCCTACAACATATCAAAACCTTTAATATGCTTACAGTTCATCAACATGGCTTCACTGCGGGTAGGTCAACAGTAACAGCATTAATCAGCCTAATAGAAGGACTTATAGACAATATAGAGGCAGGAAACACTGTGACAACCATACTCCTAGATTACAGCAAGGCATTTGATTGCCTTAACCATGAAATGCTTTTAAAGAAATTAGAGGGAATCGGAGTGACCGGTGTTGCTGCAAGTTGGTTTAAGAGTTACTTGGAAGGCAGAACCCAAGTGGTTGAAATAAGTCATACAGATCACAAAGGGACAATGCAAACAATTCGGTCGGAAAGCCAAAAGCTAGATAGAGGTGTCCCGCAAGGATCAGTCCTGGGCCCTGTCCTGTACATCATTTTCACCAGCGACATGCCAAATTTCCTTGAGCGGCACTGCTCATTGCTTATGTATGCAGACGACACAGTTCTTATAAATAGTACAAAAACCCCTGAAGAACTTGAAATTAAAGCATACATAGCATTTAACATGGCACTTGAGTACTGCCATAGCAATGATTTGGCTGTTAATGAGAGTAAAAGCACACAGCTCTTCTTTGGATCAAAAAAACACCAAGTAACTGAAATACCTGGACTAAACCAAACCGAATATGCTAAACACCTAGGCCTCACCATTGACTCAGACCTGTCATGGAGTCTCCATGTGGATACGGTATGCTCTAAACTCAGTTCTGGTGTATTCGTTATAAAAAGACTCAAATCGATCACAGAAGATCAGAGCATACTCCGAACAGCATACTTTGCTCTTGCTGAGTCACATCTTCGATATGGCCTTGTACTATGGGGAAACTCTTCCAAAACAAACCTCCAAAGAGTACTGATACACCAGAAGAAAATCATCAGAGCCATGCTGGGTCTAGGTCCTCAGGAGTCCTGCCGAGGAGCTTTTATAAATTTAAAAATCCTCACAGTGGTAGCTCTCTACATTCTTGAGGTAATCCTCCATGCTGCACGTCAAGATCTCCCCAGAAGAAACAACTTACATAACCACTTCACAAGAAACGGTAGCGACTATGTTCTTCCCAATCACAGACTGGCACTCTATGAGAAGAAGCCCTCATACATCGGTGCCAAACTTGCCAACTACCTGCCTGATGAGCTGAAAACTCCAGGGCCAATCAAGAATATGAGACAGCGGCTTATCAACTGGCTCCTAGTTCGACCCCTTTACTCAATCGACGAGTACATTCGGTGGAGGGAAGACCCGACTTTTCAAAATCAAAACTAATTTTCGTACATGGATTCATCAATTTCCAACTCTTGCAAACTTTTGACGACATTTCTGTACTCAAAGTTCATGAAATAAAGAGATTTGTCTATTGTCTATTGTCTAAACTATTTTTTTGTTTTTGTGTTTTTTTTTCTCCCATATCATTGTTTCCAGCTATGATAATGACTGAATCTTTTTTCCAATAATTTTTTATCATGTCCGTACTATTTTTAGTACGTGCTCCTGAATTAGCACAAACAGTACATTACTGCCATTAGTTATTTGATTTTGCATTAATTTGCACAGGCCTTTGGCATGGCTGTCACCGAAAATACTAATGTTAAATCTGGTTTTGTTTGATGCGGTGGACGACAACAGACAAATGCAATACTGTATTTCTGTATTCTTGTCAGTTTTCTTAATCCTATTTCTTCGTTTGTGCCTTCTTTTAACAGTTTTTACTTCGCTGTGTCAATATTCATTTCGCAGATATCGTCCATCATTACACAGTCTCCTTCTTCAAGAGCAGAGAAGCTATTTCCAACGTTTAGATTTTCAGAATAAACTGAGTAATCAGGGCTTCTCTTTTGATCTTCCATCATACGCATTGTGCCAATCAAATATTTCATTTCATCTTGTAATATATCATATTTGTTATATGTAAATTGTTGGAAATATGCGCATTCTGTTTGAGTTCCTACATATTCTTTTATTGTTGAAAATTTGTCTTTTTTTAGGCTGTCTGTATTGATGTATGTCAACGAAAATATCCAACATCTTCCCCTCAAGTGTTTTATTGTCTGTTTTAGATTTTTTGAGCTTAACCTGGTCTAGACAAAATTAGATAGTGACTGTATTGATGTTGTGTGTAAACTAGTCAACAAAAATATCCAACAGAACTCTTCAGTGTGTTTTGCCTGTTTTAGGTTGTTGGAGCTGAACCTGGCCTGGACAAAGTTAGACAGTGACTGTATTGATGTTGTGTGTAAACTAGTCAACGAAAATATTCGGCAGCTCAACTTAAGTGGTTGCCTCAAATTCATGAAAGACAGCCGTAAGTAATTTCTTATTAATGTGCATTGTTTCCATTTATTCTCTTGATTTTGTGTAGTAGATAGAAGACAATAAGCCATTTTTAGTAAGATCTATTAAATAATATTTTTTGTATAATCTTAATTAAATATGTTGTATGTTTTTTAGAACTTAGTTAGATAAATTATTTGTTTCTGGTTGTTGTTTTTGTTCGCACTAAATTGGTTGTTATACAGGAGTGCATTATATGAAATGTTTTATTAATTTTTTTTTATTACTCATATATTTAAACTAACTGGTCTCTTGTATCAGTTTTTTATGTTTGTGTGTGTGTTTTTTATAAGTGTAATACAGTATATTATTTTTACTTAAATAAAATGTTAGATTTGTGTTTTAATAGTTAATCAAATAGATATTTTTTGTTTCTCAAAAATAAAAGTTTCTGTGTATTTCATATATATATATATAAAAAGGATTTAATGTAAATTCAATTTTTATTTTTGAACTTTGAGTGTATATATTTTTGGTCAAATTTCTTATCTTTAAATTATATACTTGTAAGGTATGACTTCTTCCTGAGCCTGTACAAAATTACCATTTTTGCTCTGCAACACCAATACAACCATGAAAATGAATGGTGACACATATCCGAAGATGGCTTGGATATAGTCAAGGCTCCTTTTAATGGATTAAAGAAGGAAAAAACAACTGGTGACATTAACCACACCACAAAGATACCACATTATACTTGTATAACAAAAGCTAAAAATAAAGCCATGTTCATCAGTACATGTAATAGTTATTTTGGTTACAGACGTGAAGGAGCTGGTATCACGCTGTTCCTGTATCACACAGTTGGATCTCAGTGATTGTACGGAACTCACTGAGCTCAGCCTGGAGGCCATCAGCAAGTATCTCTGTGATATCGAACAGTTGTCCTTCAGTCGATGCTATAACATCCTGCCCAACAGATACGTGTTAGTAGACAACTACAAGAATCTCTTTCATTAATATTTGCTAAATTCTGGAAGCTTAACAAATCAGGACAAGTCAGGAAAATTTGTTTGAAGTATTGAGGTTGAAATAATTTTGTCCTGTTAAGAGTAGATTTGAAAAATATGTGACAATATAATAGAAATATTCCTTCATTCAATTAGTTTTATTTCAATCTAAGTCTTTGATCACTTAAATGTACTAATCTCTCATGACCATATTCAATAGGTAAAAATAAAACTAAACAGCCTTTGTCTTCTACGATTGTTTAAAATATCTTTGTTGGGAATAGAAAGAAAACTATATTTAAAATGTAAAAATTCCAGAGATTTCTGTAAAATTAGATATTTATCTATACAAGCAATATTGAGTTTGATGATCATACATGTCACTCAATGGTTTTTGGTTGAGTGTTAACAAATCATGTAAATTAATCTTATGGGTTACCATGATGGCATGTGAAAATCATTGAATCCATAAAGTGGTAAACAAACTGAGAACGGTCATTTGACATTTTATCATGTGACATGTAGACTAACTATTAGTAAGACATCTCGAGAGAGATTTCATCTGTAGACTTTAAATTTGCATTAAACGTCATTTCTGCACATACAAGAATGAGTTCTATGATGGTGTATGTCCATCCATGGATTTGGCTGACATCTCTCAATAGGCTAACATAACTTCTCTTATGTCTGCCATGGGAGGAGAGATATAAAAATCCTTTTCTTTATGATTGTCTATCCATGGGTCTCTCTGCAAGATATCTAAATAATGAAATGAGCTAGTTTTGAAATTTTGCATGCAACCTCAGTGAAGCGTTTTGCTATTAACCTATTCTCTACTCTTAAACATCCTATTACTCAACCATTTGTGGTGAAATACCACAACTCTTTTTTTAGGTACACCGAATTGTTTTGCTGTCACCATCCCCATATTTAGTAATTATGCGCTCCTGTGCCATCCGTGGTTCACCATCCGCCATTCCTACCCACCTCTTCACATCGAACAACAACCACCCCCTTACAGTAAAACATACAATAATTTACACCTCAGACACAACAGACCAAGCTATGATTTAACATATTTTTTACTTTTTAGTTTTCTATAAATTGTAATGAGATTTCTTTAATAACCCACTATTAGTTCTAATTTTTGCATAATTAAACGTGGAAATAAGTCAGTATTTGTTTTTTAAGTAGCCCTACTTATTTCCACAAAATTATAGACAGCAACACTAATACTTACAATGAAAAATAACACAGTGACCACACAACCAGGGGAATGAACCGAGAATTAAGGGTTTACAGAAACATTAATGGTAGACTAAACGGATCAAAGATAATGGCAGACACACTGGACAAAGGTTCTTTCCTATTGCATATTAGACTGTTTACATATTTGTTAACGGGTAAATCACTGTAATTGGCTGAAATTTATTTTGTGAAACTGTCGTCTTAATTGACAACAAACAATATAAGATTGACAGATTTCAATATAAGTTTGGAATACGGTTGTTATATCAATCTATAGACACTTAATCCATACTAGTCGCCCAACATATTTTCATTTTCTTTTTTTATAACTGGCATGTTAACATTCGAATTTGTTTGTTAACATTAAGATGGATATGGCTGTCACTAAGCCTCATTTTATGATCCTTGTGATTTTTATGACAATGAAAATTATTTTGATTAAAAAATGTATAGATGTATGTAAAAATGTATAGAAATTGATGTTAAATGGTCAAAAAGAGTATGATTTTTAAATGATCTAGAATGTTATAAATTCCATGCAAAAGAATTCTGCCAGTGAATAGAAAGGATTGTCCAAAAGCCATAAATAATATTTTTTATGTATCTTTTTTCATCATATTTTTGAACTGATAATAGCATATGACTATACTTTCAAGGAAATTACTGATTGAGTATTTTGTGTTTTTGTTAACCTATTATGATCAATTAATACCAAACTTGTGTATGCCTTGTATTGTAGAAGTATATGTGTGGGGTTTTAAAATATATTCATTAAATCAAAAGGATACAGATTTATAACAGTTTGAATTTTCAAATCTTTAAAAAGATGTTTATAGTGCTCTGAACTATACGAATTTAATTATTCCTATAACCTGTTTTTGAAGAATAAGAATAGTAGGGTAAACCATACAGTCATTGGCACTAGTACAGTCATTGGCACTTTGTAATTATTTTGTTCATTACAAGATTTAGGTTGGCAGCATTGAATGCCAACATAGTTCATTAGATACTCTTAACAGTTCTCCCCAATTGGTATATTGTGATGTTTGCAGATAGACTGCACGTGGTGTCTGGAAAAATTATTTTTAGTATAGGTAAGCTTTTTCTGTTGATCTTCTTGTGAATTCCTTTAGAGTTGCTTCTCTGTACTATGTTATTTTCCCTTTGATAAGATAAATCTTTGCAACTAAGACAATGATAGCTGTAATGTAGAAGGAGTTGAAACCATTTTTTGATAGGTTTTAAGTTAAATAACCTCAAAATCAAACCTGCAAAGGGGGTGCCAATGACTGTATGTTTAAAAATTTATGAAATATAGTCATCGGCAGGAGTGCCAATGACTATGTATTTAAGAGATTGTTTATTTTAAGCCAAAATAACATCTTTCGAAGTATAAAAACAATGGGCTTTTTTATGAATATTGTTATTGTTTAACAACTCAATTTGAAAACAGTCATTGGCACACATATATATTTCTCGTTGGCATGCCAATCACTGTAACCTAGCAGTGATTGGCACTATGTCAATGTATAGATATTGGCATGCCAATAAATAACTTTTTTCTTTTCAGATCACCAACGGAGTTCAAATTATGCCTAAATTCTCTTACAAAGCCGATTCTCTTGAGGCAGCCTTTTACAAGATGTTAGAAATGGAATGACCAAAAAGGCTTGCAGCAAAAAAGCATGGTGTTCCTCGGTCAACTATTCAGTTTCGGCTTAGTGACAAGTTTTTCAAAAAACACAACTTGGTCCTCCACCTGTACTGACGAAGGAAGAAGAGGATACACTTGAAAAAGGATCAATGACTGCTGTCGGAAAGGTTTCCCACGACGGAAAGAAGATTTGCAACTGAGCGTTCAAGAATTCTTAATACAAAATGAAAGACCTAATCCTTTTAAAAAAACAATCTTCCAGGCCTCGGTTGGTATCAAGCATTTTTAAAAAGGCACCCTAACCTATCCTTAAGGACTCCCGAAGGAGTAACTTCTGCAAGCTCATGCGTCAGCGAAAACGATATTAAAAAATTGGTTTAAAACTATAGAAGACATTTTGAAAGAAGAAAATGCGGTGGAACGTTTTGAAAGACCCGACTCGTGTTTTTTAATGGCGATGAGACAAATTTCCTACTGTGTCCAAAGGGTTCTAAAGTTTTAGCTCCCACAGGATCAAAAAATGTTTATGAAATTGACAAGGGAAATTCAAAAAGCCGCCATTACTGTGATGTTTTTCTTTTTCTGCTTGTGGGCGAATTGTTCCACCGATGTTAAATCTATCCGTACCATAGATTACCATCAACAATTGTAAATTCTGTACCAGACTCTTGGGTATTGGTCATTCGGGACACTGGATGGATGAAATCCGAAGTCCTTTTATGAGTACATCGGTAATGTTTTTAATGCACACCTTGAAAAAAAACAATATCACACGGCCAGTTATCCTTTTTGTAGATGGGCATAAGAGCCATCTTTCCTATCAGCTAAGCCAACTGTGTTCTGAGTTGCAAATAATACTGATAGCCCTATACCCAAACGCTACCAGAATAATGCAGCCAGCAGATGTTGCTGCATTTAGACCAATCAAGTCAGGCTGGAAAAAGGCAGTGTTTAATTGGCGTAGTAACCACCCGACAGACCGCTTTAACTAAGGAGAATGTTGCACCAATCCTGAAACATGTAGTGGACGAGGTCAAGCCTCAAACACTTACTAACGGATTTAGAGCCTGTGGCTTGTTTCCTTGGAACTGCAACTCAATTGACTATACAAAGTGTCTTGGTAAAAAACCCAAATGAAAATTGTACCATTAAGCGGTAAAGATGTAGTTACCTTGGATCAATTCGAAGGGATTGTAGGAGACGAAATGATAGAAAAATTCCGCAATATAGAGAAAAGTTGTGTCGGAAAATAATGAACCTCCACTGTTTTTCACACTATATCGAGTGTGGGAGGAGTTTTCCAGAAATTAAGCAACCTCAAAAATTTGGTTCGCCACATGCTGTCATGGAACTAAATCCACACTCTCCAAAAAACTGTCACTGATGTATGTGTGCCAGATAGGCCTATTGTCAAAGATGCCACAACAACTGATGTTACAAAAACAACAAAAACTATGATCCTGAAATTAATTTACCTGCACCAGATGTCAGTGCCAATGCATTAAAAAATGACACCACATATCTTCAACAATCAAAATGTGAAACAATGTACAACAATGTAAATGTAAAACTTGACCATAACTATACAACACCCGAGAAAAAGTTAAGTGAAGGTTCACGTGTTGCGCTACATGCTTCACAAGGCATTGCCCAAGCATCTGGAAGCAGTGGTCCAGCTTTGGCTGATGTTCTCGTGTGGCCCGAAAACTCCAACCAGAAAAGGCAAAAGAAAAACAGAAAGAGTACCTTACGTTGTTTCTTCGAAGAAATGGAAAATAATTTATGAAGAAAAGGAAGAAAAAAAGGCAAAAGAAGAAAGAGCCAAGGCAGAAAGGAAAAAAGACTACGAGAAGAAAAGAATTTAAGTAAAGCCCAGAAAGGAAACTCTACTAAACAACATAGTAAGATTTCTGTTAAGAAGAAAAAATTATGAAGATCAATTATGTGGGAAAGTCAAAGTTGAAAAGTCAATTGATGTTGATAACGGACCGTCTGTATCACATAAGCCTAAGTCTGTGGGGAAAAAGTTGTTTCCTGTAACAAAAAATGGATTGTGCTACAGTTGTGGGACTAACTTCAAAGACGAAGAAGTCTCCCAACCTGTTGAATGTGACATGTGTGATAGACTGTATCATATAAAATGTATACAAAACAGAGAGGACCTTGATCAACATGATCCTGTGTTTGTATGCAACATCTGTTTGGACTTTGGAAATGAAATTGCCAACGAATTAAACATTTAATGGTTTTATTAAGATGTTGTAGAAGGGCAAACTATTATTGTCTAGTTTATTTGAATTTTAACGTCACAATATAGGCTATAGAAGTAATAATTTTTTAAACTTACTACTTATGCAATCATAATTATTGTATTCAATAGTTGTATATACACATTATACATTTTAAGAGTAAGTTGTGTGCATGATTTCATTGCCTCACTCTTATTTTTAGCAAAATATGAAAGTGTGCCAATGACTGTCAAAAACAGAATGCCAATAACTGTGAATTAGGTGCCAATCACTATAATTATGTAACATAATAACAAAATAAATATTTCCACTTCCACATAACATAAAATATTTACTTTTTAAATTTATTGTGAATGTAAAAAGAAAGTATAAAAGCCAAAAACCAATCAATATTAACAAAATATATGTTTTTCATGTGTCTGAGAACAAAATATTGAACAGACGTAAGGAATAGCATCTTAAAGTGCCAATGACTGTATAGTTTACCCTATTGATTTTGTTGGCATATCCCCACATGACTATCCCACATCTAAGGATGGACTAAAAAAGGCAAAGTAAGCAGTTTTAACATACTGTAGACAAATTGAATGAGATGCCTTATGAGAAAGACAACGAGTGATAATTTAGAAGATATGTAATTTATGTCTCCCAATTTAAATTTTTATCCATAAATATAATATAAATCTAAGGTAGTTTCCAATACCTACACAGTCAGGGCAACAACACAAATTCAGCTGTGAAACTATAAATAAATAACGGGAAGTGAATTTAAACAGTCGAAACTTTCTGACCACAGTAATTTTTCAGTCCTTAGGAAGTATTTATATTTTTTTCATAATTATGAAAAAGCAGACTCATTTAAAAGAAATATATATATATATTTCTTTTAAAGAAATATATATATATTTCTTTTAAAGAAATATATATATATTTCTTTTAAATGAGTCTGCTTTTATATATATATATATATATATATATATCTTTTAATTGAGTCTGCTTTTATATACATATATACCATTAGTTGAGACAATGCACACTCAACTAATGGTACTGAAGATATCTTAGACTGCATGTAGATTACAAGGGCCTGGAGGTTGACGCTTTTTGATCGAAGAAGGTTTTCATGACTTTTAAATGTTTTTTTTATTGAGGCATTAGGACAGGCAAACCCAAATGTAGCATCGGAAATTTAATTGATACCAGAAATGCATGCCCCTACACTCACAAAACAAATAAGAACCAGTAAAAATTGTATTTAACTTTTGAATCTCATATCCAAAGGCACTGATAATAAGTACCAGATATATGCCTACTTCTCCATAATATAGGCTTCCTTAATATTACATCATAGATGCTTTCACTAAAAAGGCTAATCCCTTCTTTTGAAAATTGCATTTGAAGCCTTTGGTAAAGCTAGTTCCTTATACATATTGTTTTTTAACTGAGCAAAACATAATTATAACATTTCCTGACATACAAAGCAACAAAAAGAAACAAGCAGATTATGTCGGATTTGTTACTTGCTTTAGGCGGGATAGTTTAATATATTTTATAATAAAAAGAAAATAACTGTCAGTTACTTAAGAGTTTTTACTATAATTTAAATTGCTTCAGCCTGTTTTTTAACAATTTTTTTACTAATTTCAGAAAACTAGTAAATATAAAATCACTCCAGTACCTGAACATCTTTGGCCTAATGCATTCAGACCAACTTGAAACATACAAACAGACCTTCAAGTCAGTTCAACTCAACGAACAAGAATTTTCTACCATCGCCAGGCCAACTGTGGGTATTCGGCGTACATCCATCTGGGGCCTCAGGGTTCGGGATTGAAGGTAATTTTAAAACAAGGTTACTTCTTTGTTCACTGGTTGATTCTATATTAAATTTCATAAAATAAATTATTCTGTATAATAGATTGTACTGTACAGTGTATGTACTTTTAAATCTGTTGATACGTTTATATGACACTATTCTTGTATGTATGTACAGACTGAATAAAGAAATTTTATTCTGATTCTGATGAGATACTGTATGTTTTGTTGGAGGAAAGTATCCAACATTAATGTTGAAAAAGCTTGTTTACTCATAAATTAATTTAACAAGTTGTCTAATCCTGATGAAAACCTCAGATTTTTTATTGCTCTATCAGATTTATGTTGTCCCCTTAACAATCACATAAAAGTGTATAAATAAGGTTTAAAGACCACTGTGAAATTACAATTCAATCTGTATTTCACATTTGGGGGGTTCTTTTTATACTCCACTGAATCTTCCATTACCCAATTCGAACTTCCCAGTAGAAATGTTGTATTTGCAAATTAGCAATAGTTGTAGACACTTATATAATTTGTATTTTTTTGTGAGTAATTTTTTAATATATTCTTAATTAACCCTTTGAGTAACATGGTATCGGCATGTCAGACGTGGAAAAAACCTTGTAAATTGCAGGCATTGTTTGGCACGAAGATCCGTATTTAGACGATATTTAATGTAGTACACAATTGAAATATCCTAGTAATCAGGTAGCTGCATTCGATATTGTTTCGGTGTAGTGGTTAGAGCCCTTATTTTTTTTTGTTTTCTTCCTCATAGGTCGTGGGAATAATAACTATGATGTTGTTATGGCCTGCCAGCCATTAAATTAGTCACATCCGAATTATGTGTTAAGCTAGTAGCACTGTTTTTGTAATTGTGTTTTGACATAAATTCAAATCATAAAGCAGGGTACAATTCACATTTATTAGTGTAATAATACCAATTGATATTTGGATTGGCTTTCATTTGTTTTATTGCTTCTAGTATTGCTGCCAAATGAATAAAAGTTTGACGATCAATTGTTGACATTAGTTTATTGTGGAAAAATATAATATACATGAATTTTTACATTTTATGGCCTTTCAGGTGGTATATCTAAAAAAATACATATGGACAATTTGAATGAAACTTAAAAGTTTCTAAAGTTTTACACAAAATATGTATTAACACAAGTACTAAAAATACATTTTATTTTATTTTCACCAAAAAGATTTGTTATATTCTTTATTTTATTGTCAAAAACAAAAAGTTATGAAAGTCTGTTTAGTACGTATTGAACAGCAATTTTTTCTAAAAAGCTTTCAAATATACAGAAATTAAGTTGGCAATTTAAGGGAGTCACATTGTAAAATAGCTATTGTGCTCAAAGTGTTAATAATGTGTTCAATAATCATTACTGAATAGCAGTATTACAAAACTAGTCAAGTTGTTGAGTGCTTTAGTAACAATTGTAATGTATGAGTTTTCAAAACTTCTGTAAAGTCTCAAGTATACATTAATTGAAATTAGGTCTAAATTCAGACTGAATAAATTATATATTTTGGAATTTATACAAACCTTTCACTTGTGGTCACACTAAACATGTGAGATAATTACTGAAAGTAATTTTTCAAGAGAGCAAAAGCAAATTCTTCATTGTTAACTTTTTTCATAGGCTACAGTTGTAGTCAGAGACACGTTTACATGCTTATTTATATTCATAAAGAGTCATTACATTATATTGTTAACATATTTTAGGTGGTTTTAAGTCAAGGCCTAGATAAAAGTTGTCATTTTTTAATTACAGTAGATACCCCACTTCATGTTAGGGGTAACAACATAATTGATTAAGTACATAAAACAAATTTATTGTAAAAAATCATAACATTTTAAAATTATTACAAGTATTGGGATTTCCAATTAAAACAATATATTATGTTAATCATTTGCAATGGTGTTTACAGTTTTCCAATAAACAAAACAAGTATATATGTATATATATACCAGAATATATTTATTAAAACCAGTAAACTTTTCACAAACAATTGGCACATGTGCACTAATTTAACATAACACTTATCTAATTCACATACTCAATTAACACCATAAAAATGTCAGTGTGAGGTTATTTCACTGTGTGAGCTGAATTTCGGGTTAAATCTTTGACCCTGTATAACGCCAACAATGCATTTCCCAGGTCCCTTGTTTATATTAACTTTTTTCATTATTTTATTGAGAGGAATAAGCTTGTGTAGTATGGCAGATTCCTCATGACACACCCTGTATATATTAATTACATTTTCAATAGAATGTAACAGTTTTGCAAAAGCAGTTGAAACAAGTGTACCGGCTGATATTTAGTACAGCTTTTTGAAGCACTGCAGTTTGAAGGTAACATAAGGAACTAACACTAAAAAACATAAGAAAATATAGAAATGCTATAAAATGCTACATTTGCAGTTTTGTTAGCTACGATGAGGAAATTTTAAATAGATTTACACTATTTTAGAAACTATCGTTTTCGTGCAGTACATGATACCAAAGGTACAATGTGTGAGTTGAGAGTAAAGAAATTAACATTTTTCACTAGGAGGAGGGTATAAGTCTTTTTCAGAGCATTTGGAATTTTGTCAGAGAGCTATTAGCTCTTTAAACTGGAGTTAAGGTGGTAGAATGTTATTATCTTGACTGCACATGTGCAAAAGATGACTTTCCATATCTACTTTGTTTCTTTTCTCAACACACATATTGTGATCAGCTATGTTCTTTGATGTTTGATTAAATTTATAAAAATATAAATGTACTGTACATAAATTTGTGTTTCAGTTCAGAAGCTGCATTCCTGTTCATCAGACTGTTTTCATTCCTGTATTAACAAAGTTGGTTGTATTAGATTTTGTTACTTGTTTATAAAATATCAAATGAGTTATATTGCGTTCAGTCATTATAACTGTGTTAAGAATGTTAAAACTCATTTTTACCAAAGTTATCAGGAATAGTTATGTATAGTTTGAATATATTGTGAACAAGTTCAATATTTCCTAATCTATCTAAAGCAAATCCATAGTGTTACTATCCTCAAAGAGTTCAAGTTTTTCATGAATCTATTCACTGAATAATTCACCGACTGGCACATAAATCCATTGTTTGACAACTGACAATCGCAAAAAAAAATTTCAAGATTTTTTTGTTATTGCAAGGAATACAAACATTACTTTGTAATAATTTGTAGATTAATGGTATTTAACTCTAACTGGCAATTTTTTTATATCTTCTGGAAAGCAGATACTTATAAAATTAAATATTAATACATTGCCGATGATTTAGTTTCAAAACAAGTATAATTGTGACTAAAAAGATCATCGCCCTAAATAATGAAATCAGTTTTTATTTTATTATTGTAAACTTTTTCCTCTTTGTATAGTTATGACAGGCTTCTATGTGCTAATGTCTGTAACCAGCTGACCAGGTTCAATCACATGGTTTACATATAAAAGACATTATTTGTAAAAATAAAGACTAAATTGGTAAATTAAATGTTACTTGTATGTATCTATAATATTTTAAGCTTGCAGAGTTGCATCTTATTCCTAATAACTTAACTATCACAACAACTGTGAAAGAACTTGTTTGATTGATTTCAGTTTACTAGACCGCTACTAGTTCCGTAAAAATACTTTACCACACACTATCACAGTATATAACGCATTCTAGTCTCAAATCTTTCTCCTGTATCGACTGAATTGAATACAGATTTGTGTAGCTTTTTTGTCCAGGGAAATATAATAGATGCAGATTTCTATAAAGGTTTCAAATAATCTCTAACTTCATTTTGAATAATAACAAGTAATGTGAAAAAAGTAAAAAATTTTCACTGTCAACTGTATAAGCATTCAAACATTTTTATGTAGAAAACACAAAAGGACATTAGAATGGCTTTCCACCAAATACATAAAAAAATAAAACTCATTGGGACACTTTTGAGGTTAAAAACTGGCACTGTTTACAAAGCAACATTTGTTCCACCCACATACATTTATTCCTCCACTACAGCACATGTGGCATAGTCCTTTCTCTTTCTCATTAAATGGCTGACACTTAAACTGCCAAATTTCCATTAGTGTTTTAGACAGACAAGGGAACATGCCACACTTGCAAGTAGTTCATATTATTTAAACCAGGTAGCATCACCACCCAGAAAAACAAAAACTTGCCATTTTTTGCATAGCTCTTTCATTTACTTAGGCTATGTGTTTACTACTGTTTTTATGTTAATTACATTTGTTGTCTATTTTGTAACTTATATATTATAGTAAAGTAAAAAAAAAACTGTACTGGTTTCATTCAAGTTTTGTAAACGTAACAATTGTTATCTTCATCAGCATGATTAACCCTTTTGAGTGTTTGGTTTGCCGAAAAAGATTTTTTTTTTAACAACTTCATGCCAGTTGCCAAATCTTGTTAAAAATGTTCTCATTGTTGCTAGTTGTATATCAAGGTTCTGACTTAAATACCATTATTTTAAATTACTTTTCAGTTAAAGTTTTAAGAAATAATTTAGTTAAATATTTGTAGTATGTATGATCTCAACTTTAATTTTTTGGGTGCTTTTGATTGGGAAATGCTTATATGTATCTATCCTATCTTTAAGAATGGTTTTAAAAGGTTAAAACTGTAAATAATGAAATAAAATGTACATTTCATTTTCAACTCTTGTTAATTTTCAAGAGAAATGCTGATTGCATTTTAAGATATAATTTTGTAGTATAAAATATTTATACCATGCTGGATTAGATATTTTATGTAAGTAATTATTATGCAAGATAAATTCCTAATTATCTAGCTTCTAAGATCCTATATGATTATTTTTATGTAGTACTTTTCAGCTGTCTTATAGAATGAAATACTTTCTATTATTTATTTTATTTCCATACAATCGTATAAACATTAATCAAGTATAATAAATTATCCTAGCTTTTGACATTTCAAATGAGCATAAATTATTGATGCCTTTGAGTAAAATATTGAACTGAAATGGCAGATCTTGTTCCAGTTTGTATTTTATGATCTCTAAAGGTACTGAACTTCAGAACAATGGAATGGTAACAATCAATAAACATTTGTTATTTATTAAAAAGGAGTAGTGACATATTTATATTACAGTATTAACCATTATGAGTATGAATATTGAAAATGATTGTTTTGTCTTTTACTTTTCACTTGCATATTTGAATAAGTAATTTATTTCGTGGTCGAAATAATATTTGTTACAATAATTATTGACCTTAGTTGTTATGTAAGTGATCAGTATACTGTACTCATTTTTTGTGTCACTGTTGCATATGTTCTGTAATTGGTTGTCTGTTATCAGCAGCTTGGTAAAGAAAGTCTGATAAAATAAGGGTTTTGCTCAATGCACATGAATTTTTCCTCATTGGTGCTTAGTAGTTTATAAAATAGTTTAGTCTAGTATATACAGTGTGTTCACGAACACATTGCCAAGGTGACCTTACACCATGTAGTTTTAGGTTTCATGTATAAGAAGACTATCAAGAGCTAGTGTATTCATAAATTTAGAAAGTTATTTCATAATAAGAGATAATGGTTATTTTTATATTCTATGAATATCAATAGATATATTAAACTACCAGAATAATAAAGTTGTTTTCTTGTTTACAAGTGTTTTACTTCTTGAAAAATCATACCTTACAATTAACCATATCACATTATTTTAATGTCATAAAGAATATTTTAAAATTTAGTTCAACAGCATTAACAAGTATAATTATTGTAAATCATACATAAAACAAAAACCCAGTTATATCAAATCAACCAGACACAGCTATATCAAACTCTAGTGGAAGACTTGAAACTTAGATTACCATTTAAAGTTAAACATTTTGAAATTATTTAATATTGGGAGAAGTATTACATACAAATATTAAGCTACAGATGATCTTCGTATGAATACAAGAGGAATGATGAATTAAGTCATAAAATATACAGTGTGGCTAACTTATGCAAAAAACAAAACAATATCAACAATACAGGAAATACCTGTATTTCCAAAGAAGGTAATAATAAATTTAACATGGAAAGCCAAATTCTCTTTAGTCTTCACAAAATAAAAACTAAAAAAACAAACAATTTTTTCTGTGTCATAAAAATTGTATTTTTTTTTATAAAATCAATACAAATTTGTGATTGTGTGGAGTTTTATCTTTACTGTTTAGTGAAATAAAACTTTTTCATCAGAATTTTTTCGTTATTAATGTTATTTTTAGTTAGAAAAGAATATATTTTATTTATGGTAAGTACATTTTTTATTATTTCTTTTCAATTGTTTTTTAAAGACTAGCAGTTTACATGCGGCTTCTCACGCTTTCTAAAATCGAAGGGCTTAACTTTTAAATGAAAGCTTTTATGATGTAATATGAAAGAGCCATAATATGATAGTATTCAAACAGAAGTAGGCATGCATCAGGTAATTACTTATTATTTTAGTGTCTTTGGTTAAGAGATTCAATACTTAAATAACATTTTTAATGGTTTAGATGCAGGGTGTCCCATGAAGAAACGGAGAAACTGTCAGGACTTGTTCTTACGGTGAAAATAACGAAAAAAGTTCATATACACATAGGTCCAGAAACGCTTAGTTAGCGACCTATACAGGGTGAAAGATTTCGCCCAGATTTCAGTGCCACCGTTAAAAGGGAGCCCTATTAAATTATTTTGGGTGTTACCCAGGACGTAAAATTTAATGTATATTATGCAAATTGAACTGAAAAATTGAATAAAATTGGTACCAGACCTCTAGCTGCAGTAATTTTTAAGATATCTGAAGAAATACGCAAAATTCGGTGTCCAAAAACAAGTTTCATTTAGGTTTCAAGTAGATTAACTTTGTTAAATGTGTAACAAACACGTAAAATTCTTTAACAAAACTTGTAAAGAATTAATTTCTTAAGATAATGATGTAAAATAAGCCAATAAAAATTATACGTAAACTGTAAGAAAATCAATTTTTAATGAAATAAATAACGTTCGAAGAATAGACAAAATCGGTTACACTTTTTTTCTTGCTGAACGTACATGTTTTTATAAACTTTTATTTTCACTTACTATTGCAAAAAAAATAAATGCTAACAAATAATAAATACCTTAGTTTAGTAACTGTTTGAAATTCCCATCACCCTTCACAATGCACACAGCACTCTGCTCGACGTAAAAATATTTGTGGTGGCTCTGCGAAATTATGTCTAAATTGTTTCTTATACTGTCAAATGCGTTGTGAATTCTAACGAGTAATTCTTCCTTGGTATCAACTTTACGATTTTATACACCATAGCTTTGAGATGTCCCCATAAGAAGTAGTCCAGGCGATCGTGGTGGCCAGTTGATTGGTCCCACCCACGGGGCGCCTAGAGCCGGACGCCCAATCCAGTTTCAAGAAATTAGCATTCAAATGATTTTCTTAAAGTTTACGTATAATTTTTATTGGCTTATTTTACATAATTATCTTAAGAAATTCCTTTAAATTCTTTACAAGTTTTGTTAAAGAATGTTACGTGTTTGTTACACATTTCTTTGCGTATTTCTTCAGATATCTTAAAAATTACTGCAGCTTAGAGGTCTGGTACCAATTTTATTCAATTATTCAGTTCAATTTGCATAATATACATTAAATTTTACGTCCTGGGTAACACCCAAAATAATTTAATAGGGCTCCCTTTTAACGGTGGCACTGAAATCTGGGCGAAATCTTTCACCTGTATAGGTCGCTAACTAAGCGTTTCTGGACCGATGTGTATATGAACTTTTTTTTGTTATTTTCACCGTAAGAACAAATCCTGACAGTTTCCATCTCCGTTTCTTCATGGGACGCCCTGTATAACGTTGAACTAACTCGAAACAGCAAAATAAACAAGTTAAAAGGAAATTTACAGTTAAGATCGGATAATCATAAGCCATCCATCAGCACTCCGAGTTAGTCATAAAATCGCCCACAGGTTAGCAGCACAGGCTAATCGCATTAGTCCGCAGACTTTTTATAACGTTATCAATATAATTATTTTTTTTATTTCTTTTTCACGTTACCTACTATTAGTTTTACCATCGTACTTATACTGGTGGAAAAATAAATCTAGTTTTTTATCAAATATTTAATTAGGAAAATATCATAAAATAGAATTAAAGAGGATACGAGGCCTATTATATTTATTGGTGTTAAGCGCCTCGTCTCCCAAATTGCTATTTGCTGTCGGGGGTTGTCAAAATTTCAAACAAAAAAAGGTGGTTGTAGGTTCAAAACGGTTGAGAACCGCCCTGCTCTAAAGGATCTCATATCAATACATAAAAGTGTCAAAATTGCTAAAGCAAGCAGAGCTAGAGAGAGATGCCATACCCTGCATGGACCATGCATTTCAGCACAAAAGGTAAACAATGGTTGGCTGAACAGATCATTAAAACGATCCAAGAGTTCGCCTTGGACCAATCCATAACACCAATGGAAGCAGACAACTCAGTTCGAGAGGGGAGAGACCTGAAGACCCAGGAGGGAAACGATCAACCACCCACACCAGAAACCAGCTCCTTAGAGGATGACACCTGCACTGCCAGAATATATTTTAATTTAGTTTTAGTGATAGTAGTTTAATTAGTAACTGTAGTTGTTTGTTTAATTGTACTTAAATATTCAGAGAATTCAAAACAAAATGGTTGAATTTATTACTTGCAGATTTGGCAGAAAAAAATCTGTATAATATGTTTTAAATGAATTCTGGCTTTCAAAAGAAAAATGTAAATTGATTGAATTGTATTGAATATTCAAATCAGCTGATTTTTATGTTAGAGAAAACTGTACTAGAGGAGGGTCAACAATCTTGGTCAGAGAGAAATTTCTGGAATAAGCTTAAAAGTGGTTTTGAAAGTTGTTTAGAACGCCCGATGTTTCCTATTCTAAGACGCCAAGAAGGAACGAAAGTTTCTGTAGGAGATAATCTTAGCAGCTACATCAATCGAGATAATCTCAGAACTTCAATCTGAAGGTTCTACAGCTCTGAGAAGAAAACATACAATTATAGCACTACCGCCAAATGCAACCCACCTTCTACAGTCACTTGATGGGCGTACTTTCACCTTATGCCTGGCGAAAAGATCCTATAAGACTGGAAAGAGTCCAGTGCTGGAGCCCGATGTACCAAAGGACTAATTTCCTTCATTGCTAAAAATATCCTTGGATCAAACTGCTAGAGGGCTCACAAACTTCAAACCGCAAATGAAGAATTTTTTTTTTTTTACCCAACTAACAGAGTGCCGGTCCTTAAAAGGTTGCACTCTGGAAGCCTTGATGACACCGTTTCTTCTTTTGTTAGAGAAAGTTTCTTGGGGCACATTTCAAAGAAACGAGATGCTTTTTAAACCTCCTGTCAAAAGATTAGGAAGAAGTTAAATGTCCCTGTTAGGTAAAAGCATTTCAGCATAGGACATCTGAAGCGCAGGCAAAGATAGCACCAGTTTCCAATTAAAAGCTTATAAAATTGCATATAGTCCTATAAGGACCTTGCGCTGCTTCTGGAGTGATAGGATATTCTGGATGGGTAAGGTTGGGAGTAGAGTCCTTCTCCTATCGAGATTGTCAGAGAGCTATTAGCTCTTTAAAACTGGAGGTTAAGGTGGTAGAATGTTTATTATCTTGACTGCACATGTGCAAAAGATGACTTTCCATATCTACTTTGTTTCTTTTCTCACACACACATATTGTGATCAGCTATGTTCTTTGATGTTTGATTAAATTTTATAAAAATATAAATGTACTGTACATAAATTTGTGTTTTCAGTTCAGAAGCTGCATTCCTGTTCATCAGACTGTTTTCATTTCCTGTATTAACAAAGTTGGTTGTATTAGATTTTGTTACTTGTTATAAAATATCAAATGAGTTATATTGCGTTCAGTCATTATATCTGTGTTAAGAATGTTAAAACTCAGTTTTTACCAAAGTTATCAGAAATAGTTATGTATACAGTTTGAATATATTGTGAACAAGTTCAATATTTCCTAATCTATCTAAAGCAAATCCATAGTGTTACTATCCTCAAAGAGTTCAAGTTTTTCATGAATCTATTCACTGACTAATTCACCGACTGCACACATAAATCTACATTGTTTGACAACTGACAATCGCAAAAAAAAATTTCAAGATTTTTTTTGTTATTGCAAGGAATACAAACATTACTTTGTAATAATTTGTAGATTAATGGTATTTAACTCTAACTGGCAATTTTTTTTATATCTTCTGGAAAGCAGATACTTATAAAATTAAATATTAATACATTGCCGATTCGGGTGATTTAGTTTCAAAACAAGTATAAATTGTGACTAAAAAGATCATCGCCCTAAATAATGAAAATCAGTTTTTATTTTATTATTGTAAACTTTTTCCTCTTTGTATAGTTATGACAGGCTTCTATGTGCTAATGTCTGTAACCAGCTGACCAGGTTCAATCACATGGTTTACATATAAAAAGACATTATTTGTAAAAATTAAAGACTAAATTGGTAAATTAAATGTTACTTGTATGTATCTATAATATTTTAAGCTTGCAGAGTTGCATCTTATTCCTAATAACTTAAACTATCACAACAACTGTGAAAGAACTTGTTTGATTGATTTCAGTTTACTAGACCGCTACTAGTTCCGTAAAAAAAATACTTTACCACACACTATCACAGATATATAACGCATTCTAGTCTCAAATCTTTCTCCTGTATCGACTGATGAATTGAATACAGATTTGTGTAGCTTTTTTGTCCAGGGAAATATAATAGATGCAGATTTCTATAAAGGTTTCAAATAATCTCTAACTTCATTTTGAATAATAACAAGTAATTGTGAAAAAAGTAAAAAATTTTCACTGTCAACTGTATAAGCATTCAAACATTTTTTATGTAGAAAACACAAAAGGACATTAGAATGGCTTTCCACCAAATACATAAAAAAATAAAACTCATTGGGACACTTTTGAGGTTAAAAACTGGCACTGTTTACAAAGCAACATTTGTGTTCCACCCACATACATTTATTCCTCCACTACAGCACATGTGGCATAGTCCTTTCTCTTTCTCATTAAATGGCTGACACTTAAACTGCCAAATTTCCATTAGTGTTTTAGACAGACAAGGGAACATGCCACACTTGCAAGTAAGTTCATATTATTTAAACCAGGTAGCATCACCACCCAGAAAAAAACAAAAACTTGCCATTTTTTGCATAGCTCTTTCATTTACTTAGGCTATGTGTTTACTATACTGTTTTTATGTTAATTACATTGTTGTCTATTTTGTAACTTATATATTATAGTAAAGTAAAAAAAAAAACTGTACTGGTTTCATTCAAGTTTTGTAAACGTAACAATTTGTTATCGTTCATCAGCATGATTAACCCTTTTGAGTGTTTGGTTTTGCCGAAAAAGATTTTTTTTTTTAACAACTTCATGCCAGTTGCCAAATCTTGTCTAAAAATGTTCTCATTGTTGCTAGTTGTATAATCAAGGTTCTGACTTAAATACCATTATTTTAAATTACTTTTCAGTTAAAGTTTAAGAAATAATTTAGTTAAATATTTGTAGTATGTATGATCTCAACTTTAATTTTTTTGGGTGCTTTTTGATTGGGAAATGCTTATATGTATCTATCCTATCTTTAAGAATGGTTTTAAAAGGTTTAAAACTGTAAATAATGAAATAAAATGTACATTTTCATTTTCCAACTCTCGTTAATTTTCAAGAGAAATGCTGATTTGCAATTTGTAAGATATAATTTGTGTAGTATAAAATATTTATACCATGCTGGATTAGAATATTTTATGTAAGTAATTATTATGTAAGATAAATTCCTAATTATCTAGCTTCTAAGATCCTATATGATTATTTTTATGTAGTACTTTTCAGCTGTCTTATAGAATGAAATACTTTCTATTATTTATTTTATTTCCATACAATCGTATAAACATTAATCAAGTATAATAAATTATCCTAGCTTTTGACATTTCAAATGAGCATAAATTATTGATGCCTTTGAGTAAAATATTGAACTGAAATGGCAGATCTTGTTCCAGTTTGTATTTTATGATCTCTAAAGGTACTGAACTTACGAGAACAATGGAATCGGTAACAATCAATAAACATTTGTTATTTATTAAAAAGGAGTCATCGCAGTGTGACATATTTATATTACAGTATTAACCATTATGAGTATGAATATTGAAAATGATTGTTTTGTCTTTTACTTTTCACTTGCATATTTGAATAAGTAATTTATTTCGTGGTCGAAATAATATTTGTTACAATAAATTATTGACCTTAGTTGTTATGTAAGTGATCAGTATACTGTACTCATTTTTTTGTGTCACTGTTGCATATGTTCTGTAATTGGTTTGTCTGTTATCAGCAGCTTGGTAAAGAAAGTCTGATAAAAAAAGGGTTTTGCTCAATGCACATGAATTTTTCCTCATTGGTGCTTAGTAGTTTATAAAATAGTTTAGTCTAGTATATACAGTGTGTTCACGAACACATTGCCAAGGGTGACCTTAACCATGTAGTTTTTAGGTTTCATGTATAAGAAGACTATCAAGAGCTAGTGTATTCATAAATTTAGAAAGTTATTTCATAATAAGAGATAATGGTTAATTTTTATATTCTATGAATATCAATAGATATATTAAACTACCAGAATAATAAAGTTGTTTTCTTGTTTACAAGTGTTTTACTTCTTGAAAAATCATACCTTACAATTAACCATATCACATTATTTTAATGTCATAAAGAATATTTTTAAAAATTTAGTTCAACAGCATTAACAAGTATAATTATTGTAAATCTATATTCTATATATATAAAAAAATGAATGTTTGTATGTTTTGTCCTTTATGGAATCGTGAACTATTGGACCGATCATGATGAAAATTTGTACGTATATGTAATTTTTCCACGGAGAAGGTTTATAATAAAACTATTGCCCATCCCTTTCCCAGTAGCGTAGCCAGAAATTTCGTTCGGGGGGGGGTCCGAAACCGGGGGATCCGGGGGACGTTTTGTATGTTATTTGCCAAATGAATTCACTGGTTAAAAGGGAAATTACCAAAAACATAGGAGCTTTAGTAACTACGCCTTATAGAAAGTGGCAATATGTAATAGGCAAATTAAACTCTCACAGCAAACTCTAGTACCACAAATTTTCTTGTATCCTACAGAAACTTTACGAAGTTCGATTCTGGCCGAGTAGAAGGCACCAAAGTGATGTTGGATTCACTGGATAAGAAAAAAAAAAAAAAAAAACACAAAACAGAGCTTCACTCAAGCGTATAATTGACTCAACTATATTCTGAGAAAATGAAATACCCCTTCGGGGACATTGGGCCACTGACGGCCGAAAACCCTTTAGAAAAGAAGGCGATTTTCGAGCGTTGCTCGGGTACAGATCAAACTAACGGTCGGAAAATGCACCGGAAAAAACTCTACTGATTAGAAGTTCGGCCACTTTGGATTTCACTGATTAGGGTATTTATGAATGAGTTATAATGACGATTTTTTTGTATCATTACACTGTAGACAAGTATAATAAATATCGGAAAAAACACTTTCGGTCGGAAATAAAATACACCTGAAAAACTCTAATGATTAGAACCTTCAACTACTTCGGACTTCGGTTATTGAGGTAAAACGTGGTATTTTTTTATTGAGTTAAGACGACGATGTTTTGTTATCATTAAACTGTACTCGACTACCTATATAAATTATCGAGAAAAAAAACACTTCCGTCGGTAAATACCGAAGAAAATCTCTCTACTGATTCGTTTTGACGATTTTGGATTTCACTGGTTGAGTGGTTGAGGTAAAAGTAGTACATTATAATTTTGTTAGGACATTGATTTTAGGTATTAATTCATCGCCGACTAATAAATATATAATTATAGAGAAAAAAAAAACAAAAATAATCACTTCCGATCGGAATATACTAAGGAAAATGAAATAATACCTCAGTCAGTGAAATCCAAAGTAGTCGGAACTTCTTATCAGTAGAGTTTTCCGGTGTATTATCTGACCGGAAGCGTTTTCCAATTTTTCTTTGATAATTATATAGATATTAATCGGCCGTTCAATTGACCTTAAAATCAATGTTCTAACATAATTCTAAGTTACCACTTTTATCTCAACGACTCAACCAGTGAAATCCAAAAATCGTTCCAAAATCTGAATCAGTAGAGCTTTTTCCTCGGTATATTCCGACCGGAGGTAGTAATAATATAATTATAATAATACTTTTTTATTGTGTCAACAATAATAAAAATTGCATACAATCGTCAAATTAAAATTATTTAGAATATGTATATCTATTTTTAATTGCCCCCATTCATAACCCGTTCATACACAGGTCCACACTCATTCCTAAGACTGATACATACTTACAAGCCAATACGTTTTTTAAATCTTCGAAATTTTACCACCAGAAATAGATTTAGGAAGGCAGGAGGAAGGATGATCGAATTACTTTAACAATTTCATCCCAGCGGCTCATCATAAACTCTTCCACTGAATAAAACACCTCGACACCAAAAAGTGTCTCAATCGAGCTTTTAAATTTTTGTTGGTTCATTCAAATTTTTTATTTCATCAGAGAGCTTGTTGATCAGCTTAACACCAACTCGGATGGCAAACGTTTGAATGCGGCGCTGTTCTGTGCGGATGTTGTAACCGAAGGTTGCCCCTGCATCTTGTCCCGTATTGATAGACGTCCCTGCCCCGGACGAACTCGCACTTAAATCGGCAGTACAGGGCGACATCGAGGATGTTGAGACAGGGCAAAGTTAGCAATCCAAGCTCCCTAAAGGCATCTCTGCATGAATTTCGGGATTTCAATTTTGAAATGATGCGGACAGCTTTCTTTTGACTTCTAAATATTCACTCAAATTTGTATTTAGAACAGCTGCCCCATAGCCTCAACTCGTACATTAGATGGGGGTGTACAAGGCCGACGAAGTAGGCCATTTTTTAGTACATCCCGGGAGCAAAAATTTTGAAAGGTTCCGTAGAGCATAAATGCCTGAAGAAACCTTTGAGCAGGTACTTTCAATGTGATTGTCTCAAGTCAGACTTCGATTAAGGTACATTCCGAGGAAAACTTTGTTGAATCAGTTTTCCTCTATGAGGACATCGCTCCGCCATCACAGCAGCGCGATCCTCAATCAATTACAGTTTAATGACACCTAAAATCAACGTCTTAACTTAATTCTAAGCAGTCACTTTACGTCCCCACGACGAATTTGAACGAAGTGGTCGCTAATTTAAACTGTTCGTCGTGTTACGGTTCAGGTGACTTTGCGACGTCACGTGACCGCACCCTATAGAAATACCGTGATTACACTACACTATCCGAAAGGCCGAGCCCAAAAGTATCGTTTGATACTTTATGATTTAACGAAAGGACAATTATATGTTTAACAACGGTCACTTCAATCAGTGAAATCAATCCAATTTAATGTTTGTAGACAAGAGTAATGATAACTGTCCTTTTTTCTCCTGCTCCATGGTTTATTTTTTAATATGTCTTAAAATTTCGGGGGGGGGTCCGGACCCCCTGGACCCCCCCCTTCGCTACGCCACTGCCCTTTCCGATTCAGGATTCCGCCCCACTGGTTACAGAAATACCCCATAAGAAATGCATTGCAGCAAACATATGTTAACGTCTTTTCAAATTTTTAATCAGCTGTTCTTTGTAAACATATATTTACACTTATAGTTTTAAAAGCATAGAGTAAGCTTAAGAAAACGACAAATTTTGTTTTTTAAACTGTTTTTGCAATCACTGTTAAACATAGGGACTTTACTATCCAGATAATACAATTCAAATTTGACGTAAAATTCACACTTTAACTGCAATATTTATTTAATATAAACCCATGCTCATGCTTGATCAGAAGAGTAAATGCAGATATCATAATTTACTATCTTACGTTGGCTACAAATATAAAGAATGTTATAAAATCAACTTAGTGTTTTTTTTGACAGAAGTATGGTTCTCAAACTACTCCGTGTGTACATATTCTCTCGATCGAGACAACAAAGCAAGCTCAATCGTGGCAATCGGAGATATAACTAAGTTTAATCTAAAATTTATTATAGTAAAAAAAAATTTACTAAGTAATATAAGGACTTCGGTCTCTTAAGATTTGCGTGCGAAGCCGTGGGTAACAGCTAGATAGAGGCAGGAATATGGTACATACCTTCATAATACGCCCAAGAGGCTCACGATGGAACGACTATCAATTATCTCAGCAATGTTTAGAATGTGATAGAAAAAGAATAAGTGAATATAGTGTACTGTTTTCAACGGGAAATTGCGTGCGAAGCCGCGGGCAACTTTTGCAAAAAATTATTGAAATGCGCAGCAAAGCGCGCCGGGCCCGCTAGTCATACATAAAACAAAAACGCCAGTTATATCAAATCAACCAGACACAGCTATATCAAACTCTAGTGGAAGACTTGAAACTTAGATTACCATTTTAAAGTTAAACATTTTTGAAATTATTTAATATTGGGAGAAGTATTACATACAAAATATTAAGCTACAGATGATCTTCGTATGATTACAAGAGGAATGATGAATTAAGTCATAAAATATACAGTGTGGCTAACTTATGCAAAAAACAAAAACAATATCAACAATACAGGAAATACCTGTATTTCCAAAGAAGGTAATAATAAATTTAACATGGAAAGCCAAATTCTCTTTAGTCTTCACAAAATAAAAACTAAAAAAACAAACAATTTTTTCTGTGTCATAAAAATTGTATTTTTTTTTATAAAATCAATACAAATTTGTGATTGTGTGGAGTTTTATCTTTACTGTTTAGTGAAATAAAACTTTTTCATCAGAATTTTTTCGTTATTAATGTTATTTTTAGTTAGAAAAGAATATATTTTATTTATGGTAAGTACATTTTTTATTATTTCTTTTCAATTGTTTTTTAAAGACTAGCAGTTTACATGCGGCTTCTCACGCTTTCTAAAATCGAAGGGCTTAACTTTTAAATGAAAGCTTTTATGATGTAATATGAAAGAGCCATAATATGATAGTATTCAAACAGAAGTAGGCATGCATCAGGTAATTACTTATTATTTTAGTGTCTTTGGTTAAGAGATTCAATACTTAAATAACATTTTTAATGGTTTAGATGCAGGGTGTCCCATGAAGAAACGGGAGAAACTGTCAGGACTTGTTCTTACGGTGAAAATAACGAAAAAAGTTCATATACACATAGGTCCAGAAACGCTTAGTTAGCGACCTATACAGGGTGAAAGATTTCGCCCAGATTTCAGTGCCACCGTTAAAAGGGAGCCCTATTAAATTATTTTGGGTGTTACCCAGGACGTAAAATTTAATGTATATTATGCAAATTGAACTGAAAAATTGAATAAAATTGGTACCAGACCTCTAGCTGCAGTAATTTTTAAGATATCTGAAGAAATACGCAAAATTCGGTGTCCAAAAACAAGTTTCATTTAGGTTTCAAGTAGATTAACTTTGTTAAATGTGTAACAAACACGTAAAATTCTTTAACAAAACTTGTAAAGAATTAATTTCTTAAGATAATGATGTAAAATAAGCCAATAAAAATTATACGTAAACTGTAAGAAAATCAATTTTTAATGAAATAAATAACGTTCGAAGAATAGACAAAATCGGTTACACTTTTTTTCTTGCTGAACGTACATGTTTTTATAAACTTTTATTTTCACTTACTATTGCAAAAAAAATAAATGCTAACAAAATAACTAACCTTAGTTTAGTAACTGTTTGAAATTCCCTCCTTCACAATGCACACAGCACTCTGCTCGACGTAAAATATTTGTGGTGGCTCTGCGAATTATGTCTAGATTGTTTCTTATACTGTCAAATGCGTTGTGAATTCTAACGAGTAATTCTTCCTTGGTATCAACTTTACGTTTATACACCATAGCTTTGATATGTCCCCATAAGAAGTAGTCAGGCGATCGTGGTGGCCAGTTGATTGGTCCACCACGCCCAATCCAGTTCAAGAAATTAGCATTCAAATGATTTTCTTAAAGTTTACGTATAATTTTTATTGGCTTATTTTACATAATTATCTTAAGAAATTAATTCTTTACAAGTTTTGTTAAAGAATGTTACGTGTTTGTTACACATTTCTTGCGTATTTCTTCAGATATCTTAAAAATTACTGCAGCTAGAGGTCTGGTACCAATTTTATTCAATTATTCAGTTCAATTTGCATAATATACATTAAATTTTACGTCCTGGGTAACACCCAAAATAATTTAATAGGGCTCCCTTTTAACGGTGGCACTGAAATCTGGGCGAAATCTTTCACCCTGTATAGGTCGCTAACTAAGCGTTTCTGGACCTATGTGTATATGAACTTTTTTCGTTATTTTCACCGTAAGAACAAATCCTGACAGTTTCTCCGTTTCTTCATGGGACGCCCTGTATAACGTTGAACTAACTCGAAACAGCAAAATAAACAAGTTAAAAGGAAATTTACAGGTAAGATCGGATAAGCATAAGCCATCATCAGCACTCCGAGTTAGTCATAAAATCGCCCACAGGTAGCAGCACAGGCTAATCGCATTAGTCCGCAGACTTTATAACGTTATCAATATATTATTTTTTTTATTTCATTTTCACGTTACCTACTATTAGTTTTACCATCGTACTTATACTGGTGGAAAAATAAATCTAGTTTTTATCAAATATTTAATTAGGAAATATCATAAAATAGAATTAAAGAGGATACGAGGCCTATTTATTTATTGGTGTTAAGCGCCTCGTCTCCCAAATTGCTATTTGCTGTCGGGGGTTGTCAAAATTTCAAACAAAAAAAGGTGGTTGTAGGTTCAAAACGGTTGAGAACCCCTGCTCTAAAGGATCTCATATCAATACATAAAAGTGTCAAAATTGCTAAAGCAAGCAGAGCTAAGAGAGAGATGCATACCCTGCATGACATGCATTTCAGCACAAAAGGTAAACAATGGTTGGCTGAACAGATCATTAAAACGATCCAAGAGTTCGCCTTGGACCAATCCATAACACCAATGGAAAGCAGACAACTCAGTTCGAGAGGGAGAGACCTGAAGACCCAGGAGGGAAACGATCAACCACCCACACCAGAAACCAGCTCTTAGAGGATGACACCTGCACTGCCAGAATATATTTTAATTTAGTTTTAGTGATAGTAGTTTAATTAGTAACTGTAGTTGTTTGTTAATGTACTTAAATATTCAGAGAATTCAAAACAAAATGGTTGAATTTATTACTTGCAGATTTGGCAGAAAAAAATCTGTATAATATGTTTAAATGAATTCTGGCTTTCAAAAGAAAAAGTAAATTGATTGAATTGTATTGAATATTCAAATCAGCTGATTTTTATGTTAGAGAAAACTGTACTAGAGGAGGGTCAACAATCTTGGTCAGAGAAATTTCTGGAATAAGCTTAAAAGTGGTTTTGAAAGTTGTTTAGAACGCCGATGTTTCCTATTCTAAGACGCCAAGAAGGAACGAAAGTTTCTGTAGGAGATAATCTTAGCAGCTACATCAATCGAGATAATCTCAGAACTTCAATCTGAAGGTTCTACAGCTCTGAGAAGAAAACATACAATTATAGCACTACCGCCAAATGCAACCCACCTTCTACAGTCACTTGATGGGCGTACTTTCACCTTATGCCTGGCGAAAGATCCTATAAGACTGGAAAGAGTCCAGTGCTGGAGCCCGATGTACCAAAGGACTAATTTCCTTCATTGCTAAAAATATCCTTGGATAAACTGCTAGAGGGCTCAAACTTCAACCGCAAATGAAGAATTTACCCAACTAACAGAGTGCCGGTCCTTAAAAGGTTGCACTCTGGAAGCCTTGATGACACCGTTTCTTCTTTTGTTAGAGAAAGTTTCTTGGGGCACATTTCAAAGAAACGAGATGCTTTTAAACTCCGTCAAAAGATTAGGAAGAAGTTAAATGTCCCTGTTGGTAAAAGCATTTCAGCATAGGACATTGAAGCGCAGGCAAAGATAGCACCAGTTTCCAATTAAAAGCTTATAAATTGCATATAGTCCTATAAGGACCCTTGCGCTGCTTCTGGAGTGATAGGATATTCTGGATGGGTAAGGTTGGGAGTAGAGTCCTTCTCCTATCGAGATCCGAGAGGAAGAATTTATATAGGTAAATAATCTCAAGTCATTTCCCCCCGAAGGAAAGGGGAGGCCAGCTCTGAACCAACCTCTCCAGTCATAGCAGACAGGGGGTGCCACATCCTTGTGTTTAGACTAGCAAGGACAGTTAGGGAACTAACCTCACCAACTCTAACAGTCATCTTCCGTAGTAGACTAGGTCTATCAAATTGTCCTTGCACCCCAGAATTTACATTTGCGGATTGTGATGTGCCGCTCCTGGATATCCATAAGGTTGCCCAGATTTAAGTGACACACTGGTTTTTGCTGTGGAAGGTATAAACCAGCTATAAGTGATCCCTGCTGGGTTCAGTAAACAAGTTACTGTATGTAACTATCATACATCAATGCGCACGTAGGTAAAACAGATATAAAAATAAGTTTAAGTCTGGTAATGTTTAATAACCTAATATTTAGTTATGTAACATTTTATAGCGTAATTTGTAATTTTAGAACATTGTATATTTTGTTTTTGAGATTTCCTATCTGTTAATATTTCTATAATTAAATTTATTGAATGAAAGTTTATTGTCATATTACATCTTACAAGATCCAGCTATGCTGGTAAGACAGATCACAGTCAGAAATAGAATTATAAAACATATTGTCACTGCTTTGTAAAATAATCTAATATTATCTGATACTAAAAATTAAACACTATTACTAAGATGCATATTTTCACGTTGTACGAAAATGTCAGACATTAATAAGCTAAACACTGAAAGTTGTCAAACCTTGGCATCATTAACAACATTGTTATATAAATAAAGACATGTTCGTATAACAACTCCTTTCCCTGGTCTCCCATAGTTGTGATAATATTACTATCGATTTAACAACAACAAGATTACAATGAAAATGATTTGCTAATAAATAAATAAAATCTGATAGAAATAACAACAGTAAAATTTTTAGCTGTGAATAAATTAACTATAAACTAAGTAACAATAATAAAATGTATTATGTCAAACATTTTTTTTCTAAAACATTACTGAGTTAGGCAACGTTAAAAGTTTAATACGCCATAATGTAATAACAACATGTCATTAAAACAAATAACAAAATAAAATTAGTAACAATATAACAAACTTAAAATAAAAAATGGAGATTAACAATTTATTTTCTTATTATATTCAATTTCTTAAGAGAAAACACTGTATCTAAATAACTAGAATATTACGTTTTTGTCATTTAGAAATTCGGAAATGCTGTATTAGGTCTTTTCGACAAACAGACGTTTTATTCTATCTAAGAATTCGACCTGTGGCATTTGTTGTGACTGTTAGATATTTATTGTAAAGACTAGCAGTTACCCGCGGCTTCGCACGCAATTTTCTGTTGAAAAACGGACAATATATCTATGTATTCTTTTTCTATGACATAATAAACAGTCTAGAGAAAATCGATAGTCACTCAAAGCTATTCCAATCTCCTGATCCAATTTAGATTTAAGTTTAAAGAACAGAGGTTTGGGATCCTGAAGTCGTAAAGTGAAACAGTTTTTATAAGATTAGTATTTCCCTCCCACATTCCATGTTAATTTATTGAAGTTCTTCGATGGCTTCAGTAACAATAAGAGTTAGCCTTTTTATCCCAATGAAAAAAGTGTATCGTACAACTAAAAAGTTGCTGCGGTCAACATGGGTCTGTTTTGGTAGTTTAATTCACCCCCGGTCTAATCTATTTACAGTTCCACAATTTATTTGCTGTTGCACTAACCAAAACAATGGTCTCATATCGTTGGTCTAATGTGCAAAGGTCATAACTCCAAAATGCGTTACTTTTGGAGAGCTAAAAAAACTGAATTTTAAGCAACGACCATAAAAATAATTTACAATTTTACAACAAATTTACTAAATTCAAGTACTTGTAACATATTTATACCCTACCGTGTTATTAAAAACCGCTGACGTTTAAATATTTAATATTTTAATGGAGTTACATCTTTTTATGTGAAAACCCAACATTATATGACGGAGTTACGACTTTTGCGCCTCAAATCAAAAAGTGTTTGAAGGAACAGAATAATAAAATTATTTCTGTTTTCATAAAAAATTTAATTGAATCAAAATACTAATTATTACATTACAATAAAAAGTATGTAATTGTATAAAACTATACAATAAAAACTATAGGTCTCAAAAGTGTCTTAACTTAAATAATTACTGCCAAGGATGATTATCATGGAAAGAATGACAGTCAGATGGTAAAGATCCTTTTAAAATTTGAAGATCATCATAATTATTTTGATTTTGTTATGGGCGACTTCAGGGCGCAAAAGTGGAATATTACTTAGTTCTGAAGCTTCTTTTGGTTGTAGGCCCCTTACTGGTAAAGTGCGCCAATCATCTTTAAAATGAAGTTTATACTTTATTTCATTTGGCGTGAACTGTAGTGTACGAAGATTAGCTACAACCGGATCTCCAACCTTTTTTCCTGGACGAATGGAATTAAAATACTTAAGATCCTCATACTTGCGGAAAAACGTGTGGTCCAAATATTTAACAGAATAAGGGGATGGGTTCTTGCGAGCATCTTGTATGGCGGTGACATAATTGGCAGGACAATTGAAGACTCTTTTCCTAACTTGCCACTCGATTTGATTTGTACTGAGTTCGCCTCCATTTGTGTGTGGCTCTTCTCTATGTATTTTTGTTCTATAGTTACCTATTTTAACTTTGCTAAATTAAACAGTGCATTGGCATTGGAGAATGGCGTTTCTATTTTTATAGCAGCAACCATCGCTGTACAGAATTATTTTACTGTTAGAAGTTTGGCAATAGTTACTTATAACATCACAGACGCAGGAAGCAAACTTGTTGGCCGTTAATCCCCCTTCTGATTCATGCCAAACATAACAAATGGCATCTTTTGTTTTAAGATTAAAAAATGTGAAATTGTGTACTGTTAGTTTCGTCTTGTAATAAAGACTGGAAACATTACTTTTAGGGCATTGGAGAACACTTTGAAGGTCCATTGTAAAAACTGTTATGTCTTCTTCGGTTTCCTTGTCACTTTCCTTTTCCAGCCTGGCTTCATTTTTTTTCTCTATGTGGGCATTGTAGTCATGTTGAGTCACGTTTTCTGTTCGGTAACCGACACAGACTTCGCACTCGTCCATTTTTGGTCTGAATAAACTAAGTTTTTTTTTTAGAAAAAGTTACAGAAAAGGTAGCAATTGATAGAGGCTTTACATTTTTTGCATTTGACCACCTACAGTATTCTTCAAACAGATTGTGTTTAGATATCCAGTAGGGTTCTAAATAAAGTTTTTTTGAAGCCCTACAATAATGTGATTCAATTTTTGGCAATGAATTAAAAAAATTGTCCAGTTCTGTCATGGGTTCTTCAAAACGTTTTTTCCTTGACGCAGATATCTTTTTTACTTAACATGGCAACGAAGATTGTTTTCATTTGCTGTAGACTGATAATTTTCATTGTGTTTCACTTGGTTATTTTCACCATCTGACTCGTTTTCATTGACAACTCCTTTTGTCGTTTTGTTTTTCCAATTGCGAATAGCTTTTTTTTCTCCTATGGCCAGGACATCTCCAATATTCAAGAACATCATTTTGTAGACTCTTGCCTTTTCTAGATTTTTTTTTTCAAGAAAATACAGGAACGAATTTTCCCTCCTACTACTGTCTATGTCCTTGCGATCTCTAGCCCTAGTGGTGGGACGGACAATGACTAACAAATCTACAAACAGTTTTTTCTCACCCCATGACAAGTCCCAAAATTGTCCAAAAATTCTATTTCTATCTTCCTCTGTTATATTATTGCATTTAATTTTTTATTTATGCGGGTTTAACCTGCAAGAACAACTTTCTTTCATTTTCCTCTTTTCTTTTTTTATACCATAATTCCATTTACCATTAACAAATTTTTTGCCAGTGTAAGCTTTTCCCGATTCTCTTGCTTGTTTGTTCTTAGCTACCACCATTCATTTTCATTTAAACTGTGCCGTTTCTTCCTTTTCCTTATCTTCTTTAATTTATTGCTGATTGTTACTTCGTTCTTCTGTTGAATTATTATTAGCCAGAACTATTACAGATGGCACGTCTGTTACGTGTTACAGGCTCATTATAACTATGGTTGTCTTCTTGGGTTTGATTTTTCCGTATCGGCAGTATTGGGAGAGACATTATAATCAAGTTTTTCATTTACATCTTCTACAATATCTAAATCTTCTAAAATATCTTGGTTTTTGTCAAAAGGAAATTCTGGGGTCATAACTTCCACGATAGCATCATCACTTAACATTACCTCACCATTCATATAATTTAATATTTCGAAATCAGAATCATTTTGTGGGCTGTAGTTGACAGGTACAACAGTGACACTTTCATTTAACATGATTTCATCATTTGCGCTATTTACAATTTCCTCATCCTTTTGTGGCCTGCAGTTAAAAGGTACTATTTCAATAGCAGCATCATCACTTAATACTACTTTATAATTTACATTATTTACAATTAGTTCATCACTTTGTGTGATGTAAATGGTGGATGCCATAGTACCTTGATTAGAACACTGTGCAGTCTGTTCACGTTTATCAAAATTAGTTATGGAACCTTTGTCATCAATAAATAACATGCCATTATTAAGAGCAGTTTTTAACGTTTCTGCCACCAATTTTTGTTCATTTTGCTTCTTCAAAGCCATAAAAATCATATCACTTCTTCTAGCAGTTATATTCACAACTTTACCTAACTTGAAACAGAATTCTTTTCAAAACGTATAACAATGATTTGAAGTAAACAATAATAATATGAAGTGCAATTTACTTTATCACAGAAAAAACAGACTAGACTAGGCCTACTTTAATAGGCTTTAAATGGAGTTACGGCTTTTGATAAGTGTAATATTTCCAAGCAATGGAAGTAACTCTAATATGTAAAATAATTGGGTTGTTTATCAATATTAGGATTGTCTTAAATGTGTTTACTTCAAATCACAGTGTTCACCATTTACTTAACCGCTAATAATTACGATTAAAGGTCTATAGCTTGTTAAAACACTTCAAAAGAATCACAGAACAAGAGCACAGCACCGGGGTGGTAGACACACATACATCTCTCCCAATGTAAACAATGGAGTTACAGCCTTTGCTAAATAACGTTTCCATAACAACTGAAATGAGGCCTTTGCTAAATAACGATTTTTGACAGGAAATTAATTTGTTGGAGCTACGCCCTTTTCTATACTTGTGCAATGGGCTATCATCTGTTCAATTCAAAAAAGATCACAAAATCCATAAAAAGTGGAGTTACGACCTTTGCACATTAGGCCATCGATATGTTGGTTTCGGAATCTAACTTAGGTTAAATTTTGATGATTAAGTGATTTTGATAGTTTACCGTTCACTAAATATGTATTAGGGGTATATGTTTCAAGTATTAGGGCAATGTTATCTTCATTTGCTTTTCAATAACTACAGTAAAAAGGCCATACACAATGTTAAAGGAACTAACCAGATTAGATTACGTTATGTGCAAACATTCACAGCTTTATACAATAAGGTACTTGTTATAACATCGTATAAATAGCATTTCTATTGTATTAGATGGATTATTGATCATTGGCGCAATCTAAATTTAAAATTAAATAACTTCGTATTTGCAATCTGCATTACACTAGTGATTAAGCACTTTACAATAATTCAATATTTACTAAAATTTTAATGTAAACACACGTTTCTGCCTCTTTCATGAACTTCAGCTGAAAGTGCAGCTGTTAAGTATCAGTTAAATTCATATTACGTGTCGTAGCGCAATCTGACGGATCCAATATAAAACATTCCAATATCATAACTCGTCGACTGGACCGTGAAAGACCTAAGCCTTTATACGGCGTCGTCACGCGTGCTCTCAGAAACTGCATGTCTGCTGAACTTGAACCAGCATAACTTTGTGCCTTTGTGTTTTTAGACCTGGATTTGCCTCGTCAAACATCGAGATAAAGGAAGATACACTCCCCCGTGTGCCAATTGATGTTCATCACCCAGCCTTGGACATAACCCTCTGCACTGGCATTACTAATTTTCAATCTACCAAGAAAATATACTTGCCTGACCTTTCTAGGTGCAATCTTGACAACATCTTCTCAGATCTCCTATCATCAGAAGTCCTACAAATGGACCTAAATCTTCCCGATGCAGACACTAATGAGCTTTTCGTTGCTTTTTGTGAGTCACTAAAAACTATTATCCTTTCCCATACACCAAGTAGGAGAATTGGATTCACTAAATTTCCCTGCTGGTTTTCTACCGAGTTAATGAATATTGTCATAGAGAAGAAAAGGCTGCACAAACGCTACAAACAAACGCTGGATTTACATACCTACTATGAGTTCTCAATAATTAGAGACCAATGTCGCCAATTATCTACAACTTGCTACAACAATTATGTACAATACGTACAGGACTGTATCCCGGCCAACCCCAAGATCTTTTGGAGCTACTTGAGAAATTCTAGAAGGCAAGACACGTCCCAAGCCACTATGGTGTATGATGGAAACCCTGTCTCTGATCCACAGGAAGTGTGTGAGGCGTTTGTCACGTTCTTCTCTTCTGTCTTTTCTCACACTACAGAGCAGGTTCGTAACTACCAGTTCTCATCTCCTTTTACCTTTAACGGTCTGCTATTTGCGGAGGATGAGGTCTTTAAGGCTATGGGAGGGCTTGATGGGTCAAAAGGATGTGGCCCAGACATGATCCCTCCAAGGGTTTTGAAATATTGCAGAGTTCTGCTATGTGGACCTCTTACCGCCATGTTCAACAAATCAATAAGTACTGGTACCTTCCTTGACGTGTTGAAGGTTGGCTATGTGATTCCAATCCACAAATCAGGACACCAGGAGAACGTTGCCAACTATCGGCCCATTGTTATCCAACCAGCGCTAGCAAAACTATTTGAGAAACTTAAATAGCCAGGATCAATTCACTATTCAAAAACGTATTGTGCCCTGAAGAGCATGGATTCACTTCGGGAAGATCGACGGTTAGTAACCTTGTGATTATCCAAGAGGAAATCGTTAGAGCTTTTGCGGATAGAAATCAGCTGGACGTTGTCTATGTCGATTTCTCCAAGGCCTTTGACAGGGTGGGCCATAAGCATCT
This sequence comes from Homalodisca vitripennis, assembly GCF_021130785.1. Lineage (NCBI taxonomy): Eukaryota > Metazoa > Arthropoda > Insecta > Hemiptera > Cicadellidae > Homalodisca > Homalodisca vitripennis. The sequence continues at coordinate 75,123,341 of NC_060207.1, forward strand.
GATTGCCAAATTGGAAGCCTATGGAGTAATTGGCCCCTTGTTGAGATGGTTCGCCAGCTACCTGTGTGGTCGGAGGCTGATGGTCAAGTATCTCGGTTCACTTTCTCGTGAGTTTATTGCAACATCAGGAGTGCCTCAGGGGTCACACCTAGGACCTTTGCTTTTTGCATTGTTTATTAACGACATTGGCAAAAAGATGAAGACAAAACACCTTCTGTTTGCCGACGATGTCAAGATCTTCCATCAAATCAGAGCCCAGAGTGATTGCGCGGATCTTCACGGGATGGTTGGATCTTGGGGTGGTTTTTACCCACAATTTAAGATCAACAGACCATGTTAATAGCATTTGTTTGAGGGCTTCAAGATCGCTGGGGCTGTTGAGTCGAACCTCCAGATTTATTACTGACTAGCGGACTTTGAAGGTGTTGTATTGTGCCAACGTCAGACCCATCCTTGAGTACTGTAGCGTGGTGTGGACACCCAACCAAGTGGGCCTTGTGAAGCAGATGGAGAACGTCTAAAACAGATTCCTGCGGCTTGTTGGGTGTCGATTGGGATTTCCCTTTAGGCTTGTCCCCCTTAACGAAATAAAAGGACTGCTGGGTCTTCACTCCCTTCAGTGCAGGAGGAACTCTAAGGATGCACTGTTGCTATACGGGGTCATTACAGGTAGATTGTCCAGCCATCCTTGACCACATAGGATTACGCTGCTTCACTGGAACTAGGTCTAGGGATTTATTCGAGAGAAGAAGTCTGAGCAGTAATTACGAATGCCACAGCACGATGAACAGAGTCCAAATCCTAGGAAATAAAATCGCTCCGCACTTGGACTTTTTTACGGCGACCAGAGGTTCATTCAGAAAGGACCTCAATAATGTTCTATGTAACGAAAACATGCCTCTTTGACCTAACAGAAGTTAAAACACACACACACACACACACACACACACACACACACACACACACACACACACACACACACACACACACACACACACACACACACTTACACACTCACACTCACCCGAGAATCTGTGACCTGTTACCTTACTATTGTTATATTATTTTAGGATTATTTATTGGGGTTAATGTTAATATTTAAGTTGTTGTTTTATCTAATGTTTACGCTTATATGTAATTATTGTTATGTTATATTATATATGTTATAGTTATTGTTTATTATGTTATTTATTTATATATTGTGTTGTTATTGTTGTTATTCTTATTGTTTCACTATATTCATTTGCTGTTAAATAAATAGTATAGTAACTGATTGGTTGAGATAAAACTTATAAGTTATTGAATATATTATTGGTCTATTATGACCAGTTAATTACATGCTTGAGCATTTTGTCAGAATCGGAGTTGTCTATTAAAGCAGCGATCATTTTTGCGCATAGGGTGTCAGATCAATGTATATTAATACCAATGTATTTATTTTTCTTATTGTAAATTGTAGCCTGGTAAGTTTGTATATTTATTATTTGTATGTTTAGTTATTTAGTTTAAGATATTGAAATTGTATAATGGATTTGCCGTTGGAAGTGAAAAATAAAATAAAATAACATTCGGATGTAAACAAACTAATTTTTCAATTTGAATTCGACTTTATTTGGCGAAATGTGGCGACTTTATCTTCCTTTATCTCGATGTGTGTGTGTGTGTGTGTGTGTGTGTGTGTGTGTGTGTGTGTGTGTGTGTGTGTGTGTGTGTGTGTGTGTGTGTGTGTGTGTGTGGTGTGTGTGTGTGTGTGTGTGTGTGTGTGTGTGTGTGTGTGTGTGTGTGTGTGTGTGTGTGTGTGTGTGTGTGTGTGTGTGTGTGTGTGTGTGTAATCTAGGTGTTTCTGATGTCGAAGCGATGCAAAGAATTCATTTTGAGCTTCTAAGACGCCGACAGTTTTTGAATCTCGTCAGACGAGCATGTAATATAAATGTAGTACCAAATCTGAATTTCAAAACTTTTGTTGAATAAAAACACTTTTATTTTTATAATAAAAATAACGTGATATTTTGCATATAACCTTTGACTTATGCAACTGACTATGTAACTAATACCAAAGATGTTAACTACTTCATTGTAGTGCAATACATTGTCCTTATTTGCATTTCAAACTTTTTTAAGGGAAAATAGTTCATAACAATGTATTAGTTAAATAGGTATATTCATTAGCAAAATATAGTAGGCACTCGTAATAAGTAAACAATTTCTATCACCAAGAAAAAGACGAATCAAGTATTCGTTTGTAATGAATACAGTGAACATTCTTTGTATAGTATTTAATAACATCAATCTGGTTAAAGTAGTTCAGATAATTCATGAGTAGTATTTGTTACACTGTTCAATAGAAAGTAGTTGTTAAAACCATTCGTTATACATTTTAACAATCTTTAAAGTATTCAAATAGAACATATTTTCGAATAAGCGAATACTTTTCTATTCGAATAAATATTTTCAACCCTAATAGCAGTAGTATTCACTCCTCGGAAATTCAAATTTATATAATTTGAACTGGAAACACTGCTTCTACTCACAAAATTCGGAGGGTTAGACTATCTAGCTATAAATTATTCATTCTCATCTTATAAAATGTGAGGTCAGGATCCAAAAGGAATGAGGAATCGAGTACTGTAAACTCTTTACGGTAAAATTATTGCTTTGGGGTTTGATAAGTGCTTGTAAGAGATATTTGTAATAGTGTTATTATAACGCTTGTAAACATTTATTAACGCCTTAAACAATGTTCATTTTCGTAACTACCTTCTTGTAGTTTATTATAAATTCATTAACCATTAGAATCGCACTATCGAATTTGATTCTTGGTTCAATATTTTTGAACCAAACTTCTGTACAATAAAAATCATTTTCTGTCGGTATCTCGATAACAGTTCACGAGATCGAATTGTGATTGTCAATGTCTTCGATAAATCGACTGACAGACTTAGATATCTTTCTGCTTCCTTGTTATTACTGTTATATTCTGTTTACTGTACTATGTCATTCATCATGGCCTTGTAGCGTAATCGTTTTGTAAGTGGTGGGTGATTGTGACTCTGCAGATTAGGGAAGTGAAGTTATATTTTCGACGTCAATTCATATCTGTGGTTCTTCGGTCAAAGTTTAAGAAATCGTAGTTCTATTTCAATCGTAGTCTGTAATATAAAAAGGCGTACTCTTTTGAGTGTTCAGTATTAAGTTTGTATCGTCATAGATCTGTTCAACGATTATTTACGTATACCTAAGCTAGATTTATTTTCAGAAATTCGTGATTGAAATCTATTGAAACCCATTCTAGAGTGAAACCATGAGTAAAATCAAACAAGTAAGTGAAAATTAAAATATAGATTCTATTATTTTTATAAGAAGGTAGGGCCTAGATGGGTTGAGATGTAAATGCTATAAAATAATTCTAGCAAATTCTTTTGTAATCCATATAGGCCTAGCTTATGTACTGGCAAACCCATTTTGTCCGATTAGCAAGAGTTTTTTAAACTGTTATAATATATATTTATGCCTCCATGCAAAATTAATATATACTGTAAATAGTCTAATTGTAAAATTACAGTTTTACCTGAAATTGAACATTATAAAAAATATAAGTTTGCTTCCAACTGATCTTAAACGTCTCAAAGTAGAAATTCATATCACAAGACCTTTTTTGTGACAAAATTTAAGATTTTTATTTGTTCCCCCAACAGATTACCGGTCAAAAGAAGAGTTAAAAAGGGTTTGAAAATTTTATGTATTATATTATTATGTATTATAACAAAAATGTATTACTTTTTTACTAATAAATTTTGCTGCAGCCACCAACACAACGAATCATGGTTATCAAGGCTAAATATCAATACTATTGAATACATTTGACTTGTAGATATTCATAATTAATCATTACCAGCTATTTTTATTTGATTTACATACCGGGTAGGCTAGTGACGTCATTGCCAGCTGTTTTTATTTCTTTTATTTCATGGCGATGAACATGCAGTTATTGTTTCAAAATGTATTTTTTTAAATTGAAGAATATTTTTAATATTTAAGTTACAAGATATTGAACGACGTAGCTCCTTTAAATCTAAAATGCCCACTTTGTTGTGAGGAGATGAATACTAGAGTTAAGGTGGAAATTAAATCGTGTTTCGCTCCAGAAAAGTCAGATAATTAATACAAAATATAAAAAAACGCACTTGAGAAGACTTTTAAACATTCTAAATTTGGTATTATGAATGTATTGGATTCAAAACATTACAATTTTCAAAATTGTATGGATATAGATATTGTTATTGAAAATTAAAATAAAAAAAAATCATCATCAATAATGTTTACATTATGACATTTTGTCATTCACGTGTAAAGAAAATACATAATACAGTAAAATACATTTTATTTTGCTTTCCGATCCATGTTTGCTATATCATACTATTTCTTCAGGTTAATCTAGGAATTATATCAGTATTCATGTACCTAAGCAGTATCATATCATCAGTGAGAAATAGATGCGACATCCAAATAAGGAAACCAAATTCAATTCCTGACATGTAAACATTTACAATTTACTTCATAAAATTAAATTTAAATTAATTGGTTTCCCTTATTGCAGCGATATTGAAATAAAAAGTTTGTTATTTTTGTTATGTTTTCACTCAATAAAAGCGAAAAAAATATTGAAAATAGGGATAAATTAATTAAATATATCTTCATGCTGTCATAATACAATGTTTACACAAAAAATTTGCTTACCTTTAAGAGGCTCTTTATAATAAATGAATATTTTGCAACTTATAGGGACCAAAATGGGATTTTTAACTGCTTTAGATACGTAGCCCATTTCAGTAAAATTGGTTGAATAGTTTATGTGTGAAAGCAAAACAAACAAAAAAAGACACTTTTGCATTTATAATATTATTAGGATAATCTGAACTTGAGGCAAAAGAAATCACAACTAAAAGCTATATCTAGTACAGGTAATTGGTAGTCTAAGTAGTTTACATTTTTTTTAAAACATACATAAAATAATTTTTATAAATATATTTGTTTTTAACCAATTATTAATATATGCTTTTTACCTATCAGATAAAACATGTATCTGCAATTTAGTGTATACATATTGTTTCTACAATTTTAGTTTTTTACCATGGAATGGCTGTAAAATTAAAGGCAATTGGAAAAAATATAATTAATTTGAATTCTGAGATATCTAGACATTAACTCTAGTTTTCAGTTTAGAAGTTTTCACAAAATATATAAATCAATCTTAGTTTGTAACTAGTTTAACTTCATGGCTCAATAAGAATTCCAGCAATGTCTCCACTGTTTTAAGATTCTATGTGCCCTCCAAGAATATTCAGTGATTGTATGTAGGGCTACAATTATATTGTCACCTTTTTAAATACTGTTCATTCCTAGATATGTTACTTAGACTACTTTGTAAATAGTTGAGAATTAAGTTTATATTTAACTCCTATAATGCCATAGCGCTTAAGAAGGTATTGCTTGAAAAAAGCCAGGCATTTGGAATTTTTTATATGCTCCTGTGTTTTTGTTTGTTTATTAACAATGTTCAATATGCCACATAACAAATGAGGTGATAAAACTATCATACATATCAGTAATTTAAATTATGTCACCTATTATTTCAATTTATCTGTTAAAAGCATTATTTCTTCACAAAATATATGATTCAAAATTTGTTCCTTGTACCAGTGTTGATAATAGTAAAAACTGTTGAATCCTCTTGAGAGAGCACCTATCATGTGACAGACAAATATTCCAGGTGGTCTGATTACGAATGCCTAATATCAGTTAAGCCGAGTCACGGCAGCTTGTTAAGTTATGTGGTTATCATAGACTAGGAAATACAATAGTTAAGGGGCTACCTATTTGAATTAACATAGTCCACGTGTTAATGTCTTCATAACTGTTTCTTCCTTTACCTTAGGTATTCCAAGCTGCCATTCGAAATGGAGTGCTACCAGGGGCAGGGACCCGAACGTTTGCCAGTGCAGAGCATGCACTTGCAGGTGCAGCCAGTGGGGATCACAGCCATGCTGGAGGCATGACGTTTGGTATGTTCTGTAGCTTTATGTATATTGATACACTGTAAGTGGAAAACTTACATTTTAAAACAAAATAACAATATAATATTTTTCAGCTATAGTACAAGTAAATTTTTTGAAATTTATACAATTTTGTATTAATCTCAAAGTGCTAAGATGTCAAAATAAACAAAATATTTAGAATTAATAAAACCCAGAACTGCATTGCTGAATCTTTTTACTGTGTTGTGTAAAATCTTTTAAGATATTTATAACGATAAGCCATAAGTATTATTTTAAAAGATTCCATTATCTTATTTTTAAGACATTTAAAAATAAATAGTTAATTGTCAAAATTGGAAATATTTCTCTATTGATATAATATTGTAAAAGTTTTACATAGTAATTTGTAAATAGTTTTTTATTTTCAATTTTTCTTACTTTTTATATTGTATGTAATTTACAAATAATGTTTGGCTAGAAGAATTATATTGCATTATTTAATGTGAAAGTTTGTGGAGTGGGATGTTTGGATATTCCTATGTTTGGGTGTTCATTTGTGCTGCTTAGATATCAGAATAATACATATACTTATCACGAAATACTATTTGTTATAAAGTACCTATTCCCGGATTTGTACTTTCGTGAACAAAATACCATCTGTCATAGTGTGCTGCAAATAGTTATGACAATAGTACTATCTAAGTTTTACTATAGATGGTAGCTGTGAGGAATTGAAACCATTTAGTTTATTTTGGATAATCGAAATTAGTTTCCTTTACATTGTGGGACAGCATACTTACACTGCTGTAGGAACAAAAATGGAGGGACCAGGCAATAATATGACTTAATAAACTATTCTCTCTGAGACTACAATTTGAAGGAAAAACATATTTGGTGAGCACAAACCATTGCAGATGGAATCACAAATTAATGCCCAGGCACAAAGTGTAATTTTTATTGCAGAAAACTATCGAGAAGGCAATGAATACGTTTTGCACTGTAGAAATATACTACACATCTCCAGTATATATTTATTTATATAATTCCTAGACTGAACCAAGAATATAGGATGATATAGCAGACAGAGATTGGAAAGCAAGGGCATACAGTGCATTATCAGGTTTAGAGATAGTCGTACCTTTGAAGAAGTAATATTGAGAGCACAAAAAAAAAAATGGGAAGTTGGGTGGTCTTTGAAAAAGGTATGCATTCCATTTTAGTGAATTAAAATAATCGTAAATAGTAAATAACATCCAGTTATGTTTTTCCATCTATATCGAAGCAGATTACAAAGCAGCGATGAAAGTTGAAGCTTTCTGACCCAAATAGGCTTCTTAACAACTATATTTTCTTTTATCGGGCCAAGAAGGCAGTCTCAAGGGTGCCTAGTAGCTACTGAAATATGAAATAATTCATGCAAACCAGGAGTGTTCCTACACATGCTAAACATGAAAAATAAGAACCAGTCACAATTTTGCTTTAAAATCCTATCTTTAATTCGGGTACACTAGAATAATATCTAGACCTACTTAATAAAAGCCTATTTCTGTTAAAATCATCTTAGAGCTCCATTAAATTACACTATAAATACTTTAAGCAATTGAAGAAGTATTTATTGAGGCCTCTACAGTACGGTAGCAGCAATTGAATTGGACAAAATGCAAGACTTTGGTTAAAGTTTTCTTAAACAAAATCCATAAATTCATTTTTTACCACTGTTTTTACAGTAAAATCTTCATGGAATATACTATATGCTGGATTTGTAATAAAATAATTGGTTTTGAAAAATTGTTAATTTTGTATATATTTTTTAATATTTTTGAAAACAAACATTTTTATTATTTTTTAGTTACTTTTTAACTAACTTTAAAATACTTTACCTAAAATATTACAATGTTCTTCATAAATAAAAATGTTAATACATGTGCATAAAATAAGCTCAAAAAAAAAATAATAAAAAAATTATTATTGTGTAATGTTTTTATTATTTTGCTGGGCATTTAATTAAAGTTCTTGTTTTTTAGGAAATTCATATTTTTATTTACTTCACACAAAATTACTTTTAAAATAATTAAACATACTTTACAATTAGAAAATAATCTTCATCTTCATGTTTAGGTTATATATTATCTTCGTAGTAAAGGAACCAGTAAAGACAATGGCAACGATATCTGTTGGATATTTTTAGATTTAGACTGGTCTATAACAATAAAGAGTGGCTAAACACAGACTACGTTACAAGCACATGGCTTGTCATACAGTCTAGGCAGCTTGGCATATAACCAGTGCGTGTATATGCCCCCAATGGGTTAACTAAAAAGTCTACAAACTATTAATCCTGCACATTGACCTAAAATATTTCAGTTGTTAGTGAAATCATTGAAGCCATTTGATCAAATATGGAATTTTTCTATCACTGAACGATGGTAAATGTCCGGAAAAATCCTGTTTCCTTCACAATCCTTCCATCCTAAAAAAAAAACAAAATAAACAAAGAAGGTATCATGGAATGAATGTTGCAGGAAAATTCTATTTATTTCATTAGTACTAGTACTAATAAAAGCTGTTTCACTGTCAGACTTCAGGCCTCAAAAACTGTTCTGTAAACGTGAAAGTCAAATTTACTCAAAAATGGATCAAGAGATTGGAATATCTTCCAATAAATATCACAGAAGTGTTCGGAATGTCATTTAAAAAGAATATTTTGTTCCAGTTATTCAGCATGAAATTGCGTGTGAAGTTGTGGGTAAACTGCTTGTGTATAATAATTTTAAGTGGTTTGGTTATTTTGTAATATATGAAAATAAAATTTTAAAAATCCATATAATAATTTTTGTCATACTGGAAAATACTTAATCTCTATATAGTCTATATAAATTACTTTTCATTTTAATTTTAGGTGGAATGGTGTACCACATTATTTTACACTATGATTAGATGAGTTTTGTTAGTGGATGAGCACCTGTGTTTGAACTGTTGATATGTTAACAATTAGCCACCATGAACACATTAATAATTCAGAAGTTTATATTTGGACTAAAAATTGTTAGTTTTTGGAACACAAATAAATCTTAGGTAATTGGTATTATTTTACCCGTTTTTGTTTTTCAAACTTTTGTGCAATGGTTGTGTAAGGTAAGAGGACTTCCTCATAGCATATAATTTTGTTTGCTCTTTATTACAGAATTAAATGAAACTCAGAAGGAATTCCAGGAGTTAGCACGCAAATTTGCCCAAGAAGAAATTATTCCAGTAGCAGCTGAACATGACAAGACTGGAAAATTTCCTTGGGATATTGTAAAGAAAGCACACGCCTTAGGTCTTATGAATGGACATATTCCTCCACACTGTGGTTAGTATAATTTTTTATCAAACTAGTTTGATAATTAAAATGTCTTTCTCACTAGGTCTTCATTTTTATTTATTGATATAACAAGTGTTATGACAAATTTATAACAAGCTATTTATTACCACACTCCGTAAGGATCTTGTAGTTTTGTTTTTATAGACATATTCCAACTTTTCTCATTATCTTTCAGCTTTTTTGAAAATATCAGAATCTCAAGACTAGAAAGGTCAGAAATAAAGGTTAAAAATAAAAAAGACTCCAAATTGTCAACACGTAGTTGAGAACCACTCCTACCTTTTTATTTCTTGTCTAAAGCTAAACAGATAAAAATTAGCCTTCTGTACAAGACAACTATTCTGTGATTAAAATTGGAATTGTTCTGACTTTTTCAAAAAAGGCCCAAACGAATTTTTCAGAATAAATTCAAAATATTTTATTAAAATTTAAAACTAAGTTTTTACAGACAGGATTTTATATTACCAAAAGTGGTGATTGCTTAAATAACTTGTCTAATTAATAACTTGGAAAATAACTTTGGCGAGCAATAGAAGTGTAATCTCAGGATATTTATTCACAAATTATCATGTAATATAAGATGCTAATAAGGTCAGTTTACTTACAATTATCCAATGTGTATTAAATGTTATCACAGATCTAATTATAAATTCATTATGACATTCAATGTAGCAGTTGTAACTCTCTAACCACGAGATCATGGGTTCATTTCTCGTAGAGGGCAATAAAATTTGCTAATGTGTTTGGACAGTTTCCCTTTAAATGTTAGTATATCCCCTTATACAAATATATTTTAACGTTATCATAATACACATATTACCAATACATCATTTTTTCAACACAGTTGAACTTAACTCAGAAGTTCGTCATTTGTTGTTTTTAGTTGAAAATTTTCAATTACTAACTTATTAAACTTTGCATTGTGTTTTCAATCTGTGATAGATTTGCAGTTTAATTTTGTGTAATAGACAACAACAGTTTTTAAATAAAACAGTTGGATATTTTTGCCAGGTGGACTGGGAATGGGGGTATTTGATGGATGTTTAATAGCCGAACAGTTTGCCTATGGCTGTGCTGGCATTAATGGTTTCATGGTAACCAACATCGCTGTGAGTACAGGATTTTGTTATACAGTAAATTTTGCTTGCAGCATCCTTGTAACGTAACAAATAAAACTTCCATTGAGAGTCAAACTTTGGGGTTGGTAGAGTCAGCAGAATTTGTTATTGTAGGCAAATTTATAAAATCAACATAATTTTCATTAAATATTTTAAAAATTCAATGGCCAATTTTTAGCTTATGTATGACAGGAAAAGAAATGTTCACAAATTTTGTAATATTTCTGTTTTATTTTATTAATTTCTCTACAATTGTAATTATTCCACTAAATCTATCAATGTTGTAATTTAAAAGCAATGTGTGTAATTTCTTTGCAAAACAAAAATAAATATTTTTCATAGTAACAGCATCCTGGACTTTTAGCTTTCCATTTTTGTTATTTAGTTATTGGAGATGAAACGATTTTGGAGGAAGGGGGGAGGTTCATTAGGATATTAGGTTCAAACACACTTTCTGTTAAAGAAATTTTCAACCACCAGATGAAAAATTGATTCTCAGACAGAATATGTCATTGTGCAGATAGAAAAATTAAGGAAACTGAGCAGGGACAGTATTTAATAATAGTCCTAGCTGGTAGCTTTAATTATCCTGGCAATTTAATAAGGTTTCACAATACCTCACAGGAGTTTTTGTGATGTATTAATCTTTCCTCATATAATAAACAAGCATTTGGCAAATTTCAGCATGATAAGCATTTTTTAATTTAAAAATCAGATATCACTATAGATATAACAGTTGGTGGGCTTCATTAAAATAGTAAACAATGAATAATGCAGTATAATGAAAACATTTACATGGAAGGTTGAACTGACTTGCACAGTAGTGAAGTGCTGGCCAAATGTTGCTGACCTTGATTAGGCGTTTCTATACAACTTATACAAAAATTTGTTGTGCTTAAAAACAAACTTGTTTTCTTTTTTTTTAGCAAATCTTATCTAAGAATGTTTTCCATCAGAATTATCTTAGATACCTTTATTAAGAAGTAAAGTTAACTTAATGGAAGGGAGTTGTGCGATTCTAATTTGAAAACATTGCAGTTTAACGAATTAAATTTGTTTTTGGGCATATCTTTCCAGGTCTTCTTAATGAAAAAAAAATCGAAAACTTTGTAAGACCCTCAGTGTCCATTAAAACTTTAATAGTTTCTGATAAAGTTGAATTTTAAAATTAGTAAAAAGAATTTCATACCTCTCTTTTTTTTTACTAATGCAATTGTTTCAATAATCATTATTACTTGTGATTTAATGTTTTTTAAATCAACAATGAATCTCAATATTACATATTTTAAAATTTAAAGTTGTAACTGCTTAAGTAGTAAAAAACGTATTAATACATTTTCAAAATATGAATCCAAAGACAAACTTGTTTGTAACATGCATACTATAATAGTCATCATTTAAAAATGTTCAAGTCATGGAAGGTTTTTACCAAACAGGTAATATGGCAATTTTGCCTGTTTAGTGACTTCAAAAATTCTAAGATGTGTAAAGGTAGTTTTATAATATCATAAATGTTTTTTATGAAACCAAACTGTATTCTGTGATATAGTTTGATGGTAATTGAACACTAGAATTTTCACACTGAAGCTCCACCAAGCTGAGCATAAAGATACTATAGTAACTGTTCTGTGCTCTCTTACCAGGAGGTCTAGGGATGGGAGTATTTGATGTGAGTTTAGTGACTGAGGAGATTGCGTGGGGTTGCAGTGGTATGATGGCTGCCCTTACTATTACAAACGTCGCCGTAAGTTTTGTGTTGGTTATGGGAACATTGCATTTATGTTTCTCTGGTGACATAATTGTCATGAATTGTATTTTTTAAATTGATGCTTTTAGTCCTAGTTGCCTGAAGCTTGATGAATAAGTTCATCCAATGTGTGCAAAAGAATAGTTCTGTTGTAATATAATTAATTTAAATGTAAATGTAACAAGTTTATGTCTCTTTCATTTACACAATTGGTTGAACTATTAAGGAATGAAAGCAATGTTCTATTCTGACTTGTAATATTTCTTTATCTTGGTTCTTTATATCAATTCTTGATGTTGGATTTTTTTCTCACGATTAAATAATTCTAATTTCAATTGTGTTCTCACAGTTTTATTCACATTTTATCTCTAAACCTCCATGGTGGTTGTTCCAAAAAAGAAACATATCCATAACATCTTTTACTTGTAGAGTTTCCACTAATCTTCACACTCAACTGATCTTCCAAATACCAGTTACATCAAACCTGTGGAAATACAACAAAAAGTCAAGTGCTGAATATACTCTGATACTCAATCCCACAGCAATAGATACAACAAACAGAATTTTAGTAAGCAGAAACAATAAATTCCATTTGAAAATCTACTCCAGCCGTCTCTCAAAACTTCAAAACTGTTCACGAAAGGAAAATCCTCTGCATAGCTTTAATTGCTACATATTTAACCCTTATAACGTCACAGACGCCGTATGGCGCATAGACAAACTATCTCCAAACGGCAAAGACGCGGTACGGCGCATCGACACAAAACTGCGTCTATAGCAAATTTAAGTTCCTTTTAAATCCGATCAATGTCACTAACGGTATGCGTCAACCATGTGTGTGGGTTATTGACCTATGTCAAGCGTCAAAATATAGCTGTCGCGTTACATTGTTTGAAACAATAGACGCGGTGTCTAGACACTCTCCCTGCCACACGGCACAGACGCCGTACAGCGCGCGCGCTTTTGTTTGCAGTTTGGCTTCAGGTAGTGCGTGTCTAACCATCGCTGAGTCGGTTTCCTTCGTCGTGTTTTCTGTTTATATGGTTTTTATTTATTTGTTAAAAGTATTGATATCTTAGTTTTAGTATTCATTTAGTGTTTTTAGTGTCATTTTAGTGTTTAGTGTCACCTATTTAGTGTTCAGGTACTTTGGGATTCTACCGACCACACCAGTATGAAGAACACAAAAATATAAATTTATAGCTAAACAAACATGATAGAACGAAAAAAAAAACAACTCTTTAATTACAAAATTACAAACTTACAAGCATTTCCAGGCATTGTGATCGGTATTGATTGGTATATTGACTATTGACTATTGTTGTCGCTGTTATCTTATCTTTCTCGAGAATCCCGATTACGACAGGCCACGCGGCATCACATGATTTGCGCGGTACATAATTGCCTTTCCATTAAAATTCAATTTATATTTATGATCAAATCCTCTAGAATTTGATATTTTACTGATAGGTACTATCTCGAGGGATGTTTTTCTTTCGTTGACATCAGCGAGAAGGCATGGCATGGCACTCGCATTTTGGGTGGCGGAGTATGATCAAGAATAAAAACAAGTTTTGAGTGTTTTTTCAATAAAGAGTTTAGTTTTAGTTTGATCATGTTTGTTTTTATTTAATTTTTGTGTTTGGAGAAATGTAGAGGTAAAACACGGAAGTACAACAAAGCGACGCATCATCTGAACGGGCGGCGAGACTCTGCAATCACGTTATCTACTAGACCGCTCGACTTTGACCTCTGTCTGAGGATGGGGAGGGGTTTGCGATAAGACAATTCCTGTTTTATATTGACGAAATATTGTTCTACGTTAATCTAGTAATCAGTAGAAGCAAAATGTCAAATAACGATTCATGTCTGGGTGGGGTCGGTATAATTCCAAAGTACCGTGTTCATTATTAGTGATAAATAACATGTCTCGTAACATTGACGATCCTGAGTACAGTGACTTTATAATTTTAAAATTTTTACTTTTTTATACTTACCATAATTATAAAAAGTAAAAATAAAAATGAACTTTACACATTTAAATTTTTTTTTTTTATATATATATTGTGCCGTTTGCTGGAAGTCGTGAAAAGATATACTGACGTTATAAGGGTTAAAATTAGGGTTCCTGTTCCAGACAAATGGTTTCGAACTAAAAATCTGTAAAACATTAAACAAGAATCTTCATTGTTAACCAAATTAACCCTTAAAACATGGTGTGTGGTTATGTTCATACCATAAAAAATCTCACAAATTGCAGCATACTGAAATATCTGTATTGTCTTTTTTTTACTGTATTGTGCATATTACAAGTCACCAATGTGTAGAAATGCTTAAATGAATTGGTTTACAACCATCAGGGAACAAACTGGAATGTGCAAAGAACCAAAAGTAAATCAATAACTAGTGTTATAAAAAAATCATCTCATAATACATGGTACAACATGCGGATGTAGTAGTTTTTTTCATAAAGTAATGAAAAATAATTATTTCTTCTTCCAAGACACAGAAAATAAATTAAACTTTGGCAAAAGAATAATATCTCTAAATGGTCACCAGTCGTATCCAAGCCAAATTTATTTTAGCTCTTTAAGGGTTAATTGACACAGTTAACAAGGCTCCTAATAATAGCTTTCTAAACAGCACTGCTTACATGTTCAGAGATTAGGAATCAATCAGAAGATTAAGCAAGATCTTGCACAATATATAAGGGTGTATGATATATATGTAATTAAAAGAATGTTGTTTTAAAAGAAATTATTTTTTATAGCTCATATCCAAAACATTTTGCATTTTCTATATTTAAAAATTAACTATGCAAAATGAAACAAACTCAGAATCTGTTTTATTCTTCTACTTCACACCATTAAATCAATATAAATTCCACATTCTATTTGAATTAAAAACATAGTAAGGATGAAAATTTTGATTTGTACATTAAAATATAATTCAAGTTAAACATTCAATGAGTTCAATGTAGTTAAACCTATTTTTATTATTTTGTGTTCCTTGGAAGATGAACATCTGAGTTGCATCAGGCACACTGCTGTTACGGCTTTGCATTAAATGTCATTACTTTTTCTGAAATTAATATCTGGAAATGAATTACTGTATCAAATCATTTGCCAGTATTAAGTGTATATATCTGTCTAGGCGGGATGGATATTGGCGTATTTAATGATTGCTTGATGGTAGAGGAGTTGGCCAAAGGCTGTACCGGAATCACCCTAGCTATTCACGGTACAAATTTGGGAGTAAGTATTTACGGCAGCAGAAAAATGAGAGGGTCAAGTTGTATGTCCTGCTTTGGTGTAACATCTGACAGTTGGGGGAAAATTATTAATGGAACATATATTTTTTATCTTACGTAGTGTTCTAATGTTGTCCTCTTTATTATATTGCTAAATAGCATGGTTCTGTCACTTTGTAGGTCACACTGTAATGAAATCGTTGTGTCAGCAGGATACATTCCAGTTTGGAGTACATAATGAATTCATCCTTTAAATCATCCCTTAACTTCATTAGCTGATTGTAGGCATCTTGTTGTGGTGCAATAGTGCTGCAAATCACATGCAATAGTTTTTGAGATATGGTGTAAGTAGGCAGACACTTCCAGTCACTCGAGATAGTGGCCTCGCTTACATTCAGCTAAATAATATTTTGTTGCAAGTATTAATACTGTAAGGATAACGTTAAACCTCAAAACACTTTGGTTTTAGAATCATTGGAGATATTCCATTTTAAAGATATTATTCAAACACATCCAAACGCTTTTAGATATATTTTGTATACAAAATTAGCCTGTTAATTGCAATTACCCTCATGGTACTATAAAGAAATGTTCCACATCACTTCACTAAACATGACCCCTTGAGTCCTAAACCACTTCCCGTTCCAATGTTTATTTATATAAATATATGGTATATAACATAGCATGGAAATGATAACTGCCCCAGTAAAAGTCCAGACAAGTTAAAACTTGGTACACATATTGATCTTATAAATATCTCAGCTAAGTTCGTTGCCCAGTATGATACTCCATTTTGTTCCAATATAGCAATCATTTAAACTTTTACAACATCACAACTCTATGTAAATTAATGTAATTTCACTAAAGGCAACTCTAGCACCCACCAGTTCTGCCACTTGAATCATTTTTATTACACTAGCCTTGTTTCAAATTATTTCAGTTTGTTATCTTTCAGGTTATGGAAAATCAATAAGTATTTGACTGTTTTCTCATACTTTCAATGCTATAAAAAGAGACTAACTTATCCAACACTGTGGATTCAGATTCATTTTCTAAATGAGTTTTCATAGGAATAAAAGTCCAGAAGATGCTTTTACTGCATACATAATAAAGTTAATTGTGCCACATAAAGTAAGAGTCTGATTCTGTCTTTTCCTCTCATCCCATCCCTACCTCCTCACATGCTATTGCTGCAGTAACACTTGTGTGTGGTTGTAGGTGGCATGGGGATGGGTGTGTTTGATGGGTGCCTGGTGGCAGAACAACTCGCTTACGGCTGCACTGGCATCATGACGGCTCTAGAAGCCAGTGGTCTTGGAGTAAGTTGTTTATTGTTTATCAAACTATTGAAAACAGTAACAACATTTAATAATTCATAATAAAGCTACTCTTAAAAATACAAAATATGGTTATTGGTAGAGTAGAGCTCCATTAATCTAAAACTGGTCAACCGAACACCTTCAATTACAAAATCATTGATAGTTTAATTTTGAATTTGAAGTTAGGAATATTTTGTAGTTCAAGTTCTTAGACAGATCCTACATTATCAACAAACATGCTGAGGTGGTGTGTCATAAAAAATATTCCCTAATATTGTTTAAAAATTAGATCAGTAATGTAGGTTTGAGTTAAAGTTCAATATTACTGTAACACTTGGGAGACTTGTAATTATTAATAGCAGGAATTGGACTCATGTCTGACCTGGAATAGTGAAATTGATTCAAAACTTGGTTAGGTAATTTTACTACAGGACCTAAACACTTCATCTGGTCTCTCAACTTCATTTCTCTCCTCAATTACTATTCATAAATAATTCCAAAAATGTTGGAATTTCCAAACTTGAATTTGTATTATCAGTAAAAATCATTCATATTGTATTGTAACTATACCTAAAGATATTTTCCTTGTAAAAATACAATATAATTGTAATGTACTGTCTATTGGCTTATACTCTCAACTGAAATTTTTTATTGTTTTATTCAATCTGAGAATGTATGTCTGGGAAGGGTTTGATTTCCAGCAGTTTGGATAAGTGGAATTATACTATAGTTCTTTTGTGTGTGAATTGAGTACAAACTTTTTACATCTGCATGTTAAGATATTTCAAAGTGTATTTATCATTAACATATCAAGTGCAAAATGTTTGGTATTGCATGCATTTATCTACTTCAATATCAATTTATCCTTTCAAACTAAACCCTTCCAAAATAATTAATACATATTAATTTTTAATGTTGTATTTTTTCAGATACTATATTCTGAAAATTTTAATTCTGATAAAATGGTCAGATTGTTGTCTGCATAAGTGAGTGTATCACTCCAGACGCCATGACACCAACTTTAGTGATCATAGAGAGATTTCACACTTAGAGTGATAGAACTAATGATACTTGTTTTCTATATTAGTAGTTGGCAAGTATTGGCTAACAGCAGTAGGCTGTGTTTATTATAGAGCTTTGTAAAGTTTTAATCCATTGATGAACTCGTAGGTTAACCACAGTATTTTCTGGGAATGCACTAGTAAACAATAGGCAAACAAAATATTATCACTTTTTGGATTTGGTAACAAAAAGCTGGTAATTGTACAATTTTCTTCCTACAACATATTTTCCAATAAGAAGAGCTCCTCCTTTAATTCTGTAGTATAGTTTTAGTGTAATTTGTATGTAGCTAAAGCTTTACAATAATAAATAAAAATAATATAATTTTTCAACATATATGTATTTATTATAGAAGAATACAAGATTAAATTTTCTTACCATACACTGTTTTAATACATTCCATAGAAAAAAGAACTCATCTCTGTTTTAGGAGTCTCAGAGGCAAATAAATGGTTTTTACTAAAATGTCTATCCATACAGTATTTTGTGTGTGTCAGAATTTGCCATTTATTCAGATAGAATGTCCTTAAAAGTTGGTGTAGTTGTTAAATAACAGGAACTTATGATTTTTGTTATTAAAACATTTTTTTTCCAAGAAAAATAATGATTTCTGTTGAATTTTAATTTATAGCCCATTAGATGCTTAAGATATGATACAATCTGCATCTTACTTAAAATTATCGTACTTGTGATTTGAATTTAGTTTTGGTAGCTATACAACTGAAACCAAAGAAGAGACTATACATAATTATCATCTATTTTGATAACATTATAAATTTATTTGTAATCTATACCTCCAGGCAACCTTTTCATTTTTTATCAGTGTCTTAATGAATTTGAGAACATTGTTAAATTGATCACTAAATTAAAAATATTAGTAATAATAAATATACCACCTGTAAATAAGTTAAGATTTATTTTAGGTACACAAATCGATGCTTAATTATTTATTCTATGTGAATTAATTTATATATTTTCGGTTTCAGCAAACACCAGTATTAGTTGCTGGCAGTGAAGCTCAACAAAAGAAATACCTTGGCCGCCTCATAGAGGAGCCTTTACTGGCTGTAAGTAGTTATTTTAGCCAGCATTGTCTAACGTGTTCACTGACATTACATTATTCTTAAAATTGTATTATTGTCCTCAGTAGTAAGTAGTCCATTTATGTGTATAATTTAATTTTGCCATTTTGTGATTTATCTCTATTATTCCAGATAAAAAATTGGATTAAAAAATTTACATTTAATACTGATTTAGAATAAATTTAAAATTATGAATCTAATTAAGATATAAAAGTCATAGATTTTAGAAAGTGTCACAGTTACATAACTGCTTACTTAGAGTGAATAATTATTTATAATGAAAAACTATCAAAGTTTTTAAATTCAAAGCTATTTCAATTTTTATTTGTTGTGGTAGGTGCTGTTTTTAAATGTATAGTTTGTAAAATTATTGGTTTTAGTAATTGTAGTAAACTGTGTTTCAACTTCATTGTATTTGTGAAGACAGATACCAATTTGCATGATTTTAACTCATGCTTACATATTTTACACATTCTCTTTTGCAGGCATATTGTGTAACTGAACCAGGAGCAGGGTCTGATGTGAATGGAGTCAAAACTAGAGCTGTCAAGAAAGGAGATGAGTACATTGTCAATGGACAGAAAATGTGGATCACCAATGGTGGAGTTGCCAACTGGTAACTATTACAATATACTGGTCATGATTTCTCATTTTATTTCTGTAAAGCTATAAACATAAACATATAGTATTACCAATGTTGTGATCAGATAGTTAATTAACATGCTTAAACCTCGTATCAAAGCCACAATATAACAATATTTAAAGAACATTTAAAGACAATTTTTTTATATAACGTCTTAACAGGAATCTCACATAACAAGTTTGAAAAGTTTGATTGATTTCCTTACCAAAATCTTATAGCTATCATACCAAAAACTCATAGTTATCATAGTGTGTCTTCAATACTTAAACTTTTCTATAGAAATTTTGCTACATGTGTATATCTTAAAAGTCATATTTACATTACTAGGTTTTAAAAGAAGTTCATTGTCTATTTTGCATATTCTTATAAAAAATAGGAATAAAAGCGTTGTGTGTGATGTGTTCAGGTACTTTCTGCTGGCTCGCACTGACCCAGATCCCAAGTGCCCGGCGAGCAAGGCGTTCACCGGCTTCATTGTGGACCGTGAAACTCCTGGCGTTACTCCTGGCAGGAAGGTACAGCCATGTATCAATTTATTCTTTCCAAAAAAGTAAATCTTTGAGTATTTGTTTCAAATTTTAATACTTATATTTTTATATTTTAGTAAGGCAAAAAAAGGTATGACTACAAACTCACAAACCAGAGCCAATGACATTCATAGAACTTGTGCTTAAAATTGCATTAAGGCCAACAATGCATTTTTCAGTTGAAGAAAATTACATAATATTTTTTGAGTATTGATGAAATAGTTATGTAATTGTTTATATGATCCCAAATTCTGCATTACAGTACTGTTTTGTGCTGAGTATTATGAGTTTGTAATATTTGTAATCCGACCTTATTATAAATTTATATGATACTTTTAATGTATCGAAATTAAATAAAAAAGTATTATACTAATATTATTTTATACAAACGTCTGAATGAATACTATTTTGCTTTAGCCTTTTAGTGAAATTGATAAATTATAAACAACACTTACGGTTTGAGAACAAAACAAAATTGCTAGGATGCTAAGTAGCATAATTTAATTATTGATATGTATACTTTCTACAAATCATGTTATTTGTGAAAAACAAATTTTTCAAAAATATATAGAATAACTACATACATAAAATAAAATAAAATTGAACAAAATAACTTTTCTACAGAGGTTTTGGATTTGTCTACTGATATGAAATGGCTAATAAGTAAGATATTTAAAATACTAAAAAACCTTCCTTTCAAGTTTTAAGAAATAAATAAATGATGATATAAGAAGGTTTTCCTAATACATTTCAGACATGAGCCTATATTAGTATGATTCATATATTAAAAATAATGTATAATATTTGACGTAAATCTTTGAAATTTACACTCAGTTTAGTTTTTATGTTCTTTTAAAGAAAATATTATTGTTACAAATAATACTTTGGACTTACATTTTGATTTTACTGCATCAAAATATGTTATATTTAATTAGTTCAGTTATCAATCTGATTTAACAATAATAGTGGTTTACAAAAACTGTTAAAAGTAATAATTGAAAAATTTGAAAGGCACCAAAATGCTGAGTTGAAATGGTTAACACAATTTTATAAATAATAACTTTCTAACAGGAAATTAACATGGGTCAGCGAGCCTCTGACACCAGAGGAATAACTTTTGAAGATGTCCGAATTCCCAAAGAAAATGTTCTAGGAGCTGAAGGCCAAGGCTTCAAGATTGCCATGGCAACATTTGACAAAACCCGGCCACCAGTAAGTTGTTACTGTTATCTTTCTTTATCAACTTTAGACTTTAACTTTTGTTTTGAGTGAGTGGGCTGCGGAAGATTTTTTATCAGTAAAACAGTTTGAGTAATTTCCTACTTGGCAACATGTTATCTACATGTGTCCATAGTACAATGTACAGTTGACTTCACCCTTCATGGTCAGTTGATCCAATGATCAATCCCAATGTTTACAACTTTGTTATGTAATATGACTAAAAAAGCTATGTTTGATCCAGATGTCGCGATTACACTTTTTATTGTATTTGTTCAATCTTGAATTTTAAAACTACTTGTGTAATCCTATAGCAAATTGTATAAACATATTCATGGTAACCATCCATCAACTGGCCGTTGGAAACTTGTTTAGAAGTGAATGAAGTTCTGTATATCAGATAAAAGAAAATAAGAATATTTTTACATGTGCCTGTTAATATATTGTTCTTAATTCTCAATGGTTTTAGTTTTACTTGACTGAAAATGCTCATAAAGTTGAACAAAATTTGGGTGGGATTTGACCATTTTAATTATGTCCTGATTGCTATAAATCTGAAATTTATAAATAGAATTTTACCACATGATGAAGATTTAAAAAATGTTAATTCAAGATTAGCCTTAGTTTGTGGATTACAGTTTTTATTTTTATTCAAAATTATTATTAATCATATGGCATTCAAAATGAAATTTAATTCAATGCTATCTAACCAAATGTGTTCATAAAAAGTATTATTGTATTAATTAAGGTTAATTATTGTATTAAATTAAGTTATTTTTAATGCCTCAAAAGTAGTTTCATTAACATTAACCAGTGAATAGTCAGTAATGTAATACTTTAATCTACAAGTTACAATTGCAAAATATAATCATACTTACATTCCTAAGCTCCATTACATTTTATATGAATAGACATCAGTTTGAATTTCTTATTATTAAAATACTTTTATTTGGAGTTTTATCTAAACTTATTGAATTTAATAACTACTGTACAATCTAAATGAATGTTTGTTTTTGTAATTTTCACTAAAGAATAAAATCCATGCCTCACAAACCTGTTTATGAATTAAATGTTTGTTTGTAGAACAAATTGTAAAATATGATGTATTGGCTGAGAGTTAGCACAGTCTAATTGAAAGGCTGAGAAATTTTCATTTCTTTGTGTCTGTCCGAACAATATCTCGACCCTGCTTATCCGCAACAAATTGACATAGATTTGAAATTTTGCATGAAGCTTGCATTTGTATACAGACAACATCGAGTTCGATGATGGTACATTTTGATGTGTGTTATGAATATTTCTACATTGTCTTGTAGATAATCCTATTGGCAACAACAAAATTATAAAATAAATAAATATTCAAACAAACAGAATACAATCATACGGCAGTTTAATGTGTGTCATTTTAACACATGTAGCCTATCTGAACGATATCTCAAGAATGATTTAATCTGTAGACTTTAAATTTTGCATGAAACTTTATTTCTATATAGACAAGAATGAGTTTATGATGGTACATGTCTATCTATCCATAGGATTTTGGCTGAGCATCATTGAATATTGAACCTATGAATAGTTATAGGTCACTTGGCACGCAGGCACTAGTTTTCTTTTGTCTGCCGGAGGAATATAAAAATCTCTTTCCTATATGACTGATTGCCTGTCCACATTACATCCCAAGAATGAAATGTGCTATAGACTTGAAATTCTGCATGCAACCTCAGTGAAACCTGTTACATGATACGTTACGTGGCATACTTCCACCTTGTTTATTAAATATCAGATTTCAACCACTGTTTATACAGAATGTGGAAAGTATAACATGGGATTTCCTATAGGCAGTTTATGAAAGAATGTATTCTTTATAAAGTCACTACTATCATTTTTTACTTTGTTAAATATTTTAATAGCATAAAATGACAAAGTGTGCTTTAACTGTTATTTTCTTTGATTGAAGAATTGAGTGTTCAGTAGTATGTTTTTAATAATTAAATTGAGTAAAATTTGTTTTCATAAATATTTAGTTTAAGAATTGAATGTAATGTGTAGGTGGCAGCTGGGGCTGTAGGCTTGGCCCAGAGAGCGTTGGACGAGGCCCTCAAGTATTCCCTGGAGAGGAAAGCGTTTGGTATTCCCATCGCAGGACATCAGGTCTGTATCTGAGGCCTTTCCAAGTGTCTGTATTCATTAAACTTGACCATTTCTGATGGACAGAATCTAACTTATAATTAGCCATCACCTAAGTGGTTTAAAACTCACGTTAAACTGTAGGTGATCACTGCCCTAGTACATTAGCTAATGATGCCCATAAAGGAACTGTCAAACTTAACCCTTAAAGCGCCGTAAGCGCATATGCGCGCGAGGATCGACTTTGCTCTGAACGCCGTAAGCGCGTAGACGCGCAATATACTTGTTTTTACTATTTTGCACTGTTAGTTCAGAGTTTGTCCGTTAGACTGTGAGGGGTGTATGTTACAATAGTGTAGCGGGGCTGTGCCACATCACGTGACAATCTTTGTGTTTAACGATCGATACTGAACCGGTTTTTTGTTGAACAGCTGGCAGTTTGGTAGTATTGCTCAACGCCGCAAGCGCATTTATGCGTACGTCACTGCCTCGCCGCGCGCCGGGCAGCTCTTGTGTTCTCTTCATATCCTGTTGAAGCAGTGCGAATAGTTGATCGGTAAACTACTGTGTAGTTTTATGTGTTATATGATCATCTTTTTATGAAAGTTATATATTTATAAACTTTTGAAATAAACAGTTTCTTGAATGGCGATAAAAGTCTTTTTTCCTCGTAGAAATATTTTTACTCCTTATATTTATAATTATGTATTTTAGCTCTTGTTCCGAAATTCTACATTTATGTTTATTTTTTTTATTTAGACTTGTTTTTACTCCAATAAATGTTACAATATTTTATTTACTTCTATAAACATCTGAAAACCATTTTGTAATTATTATAAAAATAACACCCGTTAGAGGACTAAGAATTTGGAAAATATTTGGTTTTCAAATTTTTTGCATGTAAATTTAATTTTTTATTATAACTTTGTATTAAATATGTAATATACTTATTTTCTAGTTCTATTCTAGTACATATAAGCACGCAATGTCATCATTGATATACATAATAATAAAAGGAAACAGTAAGCATTGGGTAAAATTTATAAAGGAGCTGGAACGCTACATAGTAAATCATGTGTAAATCACGCAATAAATATGATAAAAGATATTTTTTTTGCTGTTTCTGTTTTATTTTGTTACCTAAAAAAAGAAATTAAAATTAGCGTTGAGAAAATCTAATTTTAATTTTTTATAATAAATGAGCGCTAATCCAGAGTTTAGCTGAAACTGTTTGGCGCTTTAAGAGTTAAAGTAGTAACAAGACTATACAGGTCCTGGTGTACCCTACACGTAATTGATCTCACACAAGGAGTTAGAATTTGATTTCCTTCTCAAAAAAAAAACAAAAGTAAGTTATGAAATGCTGGATTTGACGCCATACAAACAAAATCTTTAGAATATGGATACTTATTGTTTGTATTTGTACAATATATAAATTTAAAATAATATTACTTTACCAATACATAATTTTGTTTATAATGTTGATCTCTGTAAATTTACCATATTTGGTAACAATTTGTTAAATTAAAATTATTAAAAAAGTTGTTGAACTGAATCTTAGTTTTCATTAGTAGTAAAGGTTTCCCTTCTGAAAAAAACTTGTTCACTTCCACAAATATAACCACTATTATAAAAAAACGATAAGACGATAAATATTTGAAACTAATGGAAAAACATTTTGAAACAAAATACTTCTAATTAGATGTGGGCCAATACAAAATAAAGTAAATAACGATACAAAAATATTGGTTGCCATTCCAAATTCATTACCAATTCCTGTAAGTAATAAAAATAGTTTTTAAGTAAGAGTATAACTGGTTTCGTTTTCATGTAAGAAAAATACGTATGTGTGCAACAGTATAAGCCAACGGAAAACAAAGGCAAATATAAAAAAATGATTGTTGCCTGACACTAAAAGATCACATCGTACAATAGTTTAGTTTTTAGTAATTTAATTTGGCTGTCACGAGTGTGCTACTATTGGCTGTGAACTGAGTTGAATGTCAGTGGTAAATTCATATTTTGACCAGGATCGTTTCTGTAAAAATGTACAGTACCTCCAAACAATAACTGACTATAACTGGGTGTTTTAAAAGGAGTACAAACATTGGACAATATAACTACAGTAAAAACAATAAGGATACATTTGCTTAAACTCAACAACAGATGCATAATCCATCATATTTCACTTTGATTAAACAGATGACATTTCCAAATAAAATATGTTTGTTGGTAAATCTATTTGGTAATAAAACCCATTAACTATTGGAATTGTTATCAGAGATAAGATACATTATTCTTCTCTCTTGTAATAAGAGCAGTATTGATCCTATGAATGGGGCTGAGACTGAGACTGGAAACAACTGCAACATAAATGACTACCAGTGATATGATATTTTACTGGAATGTGGATTTCTAAAGATTGTTCTTCTTTTGCTGGTGTTCGGGGACTGTGTTTTAAATACTTCATTTATGATATAATGAACACATATAAATACAATATTATGACTTTCCTGAAATCCATTTAATCATTCCTGTCAATTTTAGTCATTATTTTGGTAACGAATAATGTCTTAAAATGTTGTTATTGGTATTAAGTAAAAAGAGCCGTGATATCAAGAATCGTTGAATCTACCTCAACACCGCGAAGTATTGCTGTATTGAGTATCGGAATCAATCTACCCCTACTTTTACTGATTGCAAGCATTGGTAGAACAAAGGAAAACTGTACAATGAGGGAAAGGAGAGTAAAATAAACAATACTACTGGTAGACTTATTCAGCAGCTAACCACTGGTGTATGCTGTTTGATGTCCTGACACTAAATTACTGTATCTCGTCACTTCAAACATGTTGATCACCAAGTCTAGTCCTAGGCCTAAATAACATATGACAGACTCGCTCCTTATTTTTTCTTGGATATAAAGTTGCATTGCCCCATCCTCTTGCATTTCTTCCTCAATAAAATATTCATCCTCCGATTCTGATAATACATGTAGGCAGGGGTGCCCATCCCCCCCAAAGGCTATGGCGCATTCCCCCCAAAAAATTTACCATTCATGGGGGTGTATAAATTATACAGTATAATTATTGTCAAATTTTTAAATAAAATGTATAAACAACACATATGCCATACAAAATAATAAATCAATGTACAGTACTATAATTAAATTTAAAATGGCTAGAGGTGTTTCAAAAAGGTAACTAACTTGATGAACTTAACCCTTGATTACCCTTGATGGCCTTTTGTAAAGCAGCATTTTTTTCCTGTTCTCACTTGAAATGCCAAATTTGTCTATGATCTCACTGTTTGGAATTGATTGTAAAATATCCTTTTCGGATGCCCAAACCAACATATCAGACAACCAGGTATCACCCATACTGCTTCTCAATCTATTTTTAACGATTTTAAGTTTGCTCATTGCTCTTTCAGCTGAGCAACTTGTTGCTGGCAGGGCGAGAATTATCTGATACAATGATGTCAAATATGGAAACCCAGATATTTTCAATAAACAGCGATAGGGTCTTATAAAGCCCTTCTTGATCCATTGATCAAGATATCGTTGCTTTGCAATTGTACTTGTACAATCCAATGCTTCATCAGAAGAATCTTGTGTTTCAACTTCAACTTCTTCATTGGTTAGTATTTACCATCTTTTGACAGGTCAATATTTTGATAGCTGCCTTTGTATAACTGGCTGAAAACATCAAACTCCTCACAAAGTTTCTCGGTATCCAATAAGTAAACCACACAGACAATGTCTGGGTTTAGGCTGTCGTCCTTAGTGTTTTAGCAGCTTTTCGTGAGAAAAATGAGTCATTTGCTGCACAAAATTTAATGACCTTTCAGGAAAACGATCATGTAGTTGTGTGATCACGGAATCAAGCACTTTTAAAGAAGACTTCTGTCCTTCAGTTTTGCCATAGGATCTAATATTATTTCATCAATGGCAAGTTCGTCCATGAATCTTTTTCTCTTTCGGATTCATTTGTTTGAAGTTTTCTGGAGATTGTGTTCTTGAGCAAAATGATTAATACTGCCCACCATTTTGTCCCATCCCTCGTCGGTTCTCATAGATTGGAGTTTTAGAAATAGTTTCAGACACCACTGTTGGAATCATTCCATAGTCAATAATTTTAGACTGTAAATAAACAGTCACTGGTGACAGAATTTTTAATACGAGTAGTTCGGCAGCAATGATCATAACTGCAGCAGATTCATAATCAAATAGTGCTTTCAGAAGTCCTTTTGCTGATGTTCTTGAGATTGAGTGTTATCAGATATGTCTTCCAGGGTTTTCTCTTAGGACATCATAGCAAGTTATAACGGTTTTTACGGCATCATTTTTGCTTGACCACCTTGTCGTATTGACTCTTTTCAAACGCTTTTTTCTAGCCTGACATGGACCTTTTTCTAAATTCTCTACGAAAATATGATGGTTTTTATGTCCAGACATGAAATTGTACAGTTCTTGCAGAGTTGAGAACATGTCCCTTATTTGTGGGCACCACAATTCCATTGATTTTTCGACAACTAAGGCAAATGCGAACAACACCAAATGTAGAATGCTTTAGGGCATTCCATGAGGACAAATGATTTGACCCCACTAAATGGACCACGCATGTTTCCCGCACCATCCATGCTCTGCCCAATCATACCAATCTTATCAAATCAAGTCATCTGTAGGATCGATTGTAGAGAATTGAAGTTCGGTCAAAGTAATAGGTTCAGGTATCTTCTCTGTGGGTATGTTTGTCCTCTATATTTTCTAAAACTCCGTCTTCTTCTTCTGGTGTTGACATTTGGCAGGCTAATTTCCATGGAGGACGTTGGAAGTTCAATTTCTTTATCGTGAACAAGTATTAGAGGCGTACATTTAGATCCATCTCCTCTTTGGTGACACTGCAGCTCAACTTCTTCGTCGTTGCGGTCTTGGACAGCTGATGTTCCAGAATGTGGATTGTCTTCTAGCCCAGGCACACCAATCTAAATATAGAGAAATGCCTTCACTGTAAACTTTTATATCAATAATCTGCTAGTCCAAAATTTAGTAAAATCTATAAACCCTTTTTTTCAAGTACAGATTCATTAGAACTGTTTTTGAGTTTATTATCAATAATATGCCACATTCTGCTACACTGAACAGGAGATAAACGAACACACATAAAGCCATATATTTTTAGAGAAACCTCTTTTGTCTCAGGGAACCTCAAAATGGTAATATCATACTAAAGTGGTAAAATATATTATGACAAAATGTTTTTTTTTAGATAGCAACTCCTTTCTACATACAAAGAGTGTTAATAGGGTTGAAGGGACAAAGCAAAAGCTGTAAAACGTAAAGTAAAAACGATCTTGATATTTTAATTACAAAAACTCTATAGACCAATAGGCTTATACATTATTAAACTAAATTGTATTTGAATTTTTATTTCATTAGATGCTTTTGTTTATAACGTATTGGACCAATACTACTTTAATATTTTGGCTGATAGTATGTTTTGTTAATGTAAAATGCTAATATTTACATATATTTAGCTTGTCACCATATCAGGCAGGCCTCATCTCATCAATACAGTATAATATTTACTTGCATTTTGAAGTTTTTTATCATTTGTTAGTCTTCTTTTATAAGCTTTGTCCTTTTCTATGGTCTTTAATGCCTTAATTAATTGTTACTTAGAAAGGTTTTTAATGTTTTGAAAGCTTTACGAGTGAGTCATTAATAGAGTATAGCCTATATGTGTTTACTCCCCTGCTTATAAAATTGAACAAACTAAGATATGGACATTTTGTTACTGTAATATTGCGGTACCTTTCAATAGCCGATGATTGCGCAGAAGTTGATGGTTGAAGTTCGTCGTCCATAGTTTAAAGTAGAACGTTCTCCACGTCCCTTGTAGGGTATCCAAGGTCCATCACCTTCTTTTCTCCTCTGTTATTTTATATCAATATTGTTTTCGAACTTATAGAGGTGTTTCTTTTTACAGTGTTCTAGCACTTGTTATGGCGGTGCACCGATTGCACATTAGTTCCAAACACTTATATTTGAATGCCTTTTTTAATTTACGAGGCATTATTTAATTCTATAAAACAAAAAGTTATGATTAGCACAGAAATACAGTAGCTACTTTACTAAACTCGTATAACAAAACGAAACAGAAAACGCACACACGACATTTAAGTGGTCACTACGTTCGTAAAGACACTAATTATTGTGTTGTGTTGAGGTTATGTTTACACACTACACACTACTCACTACACTTGAAGACAATGCGTGACTGACTGAGCACTGGACGGCGCGGAAGGGATGAGGTAAGGGATGAGGTGCGTGGACTTCCCCTTGACAATGACCTTGGCAAGGCGGGTGGGGGTCTGTTGGTCTAAAAATAGAACTACTGCATTCGCCTCGTTTGAATTGCAAAGTTTAATTTGCTTTTATTTTTTTTTTTTTTGCCTCTCACGGCTTTTATTAGTTAAAACTACTGCAAACTTGTACATTTTTTTAACTTTCTAAATAACGTATCCGAAACCCGCTTATTAAAGTTCCCCCCCAAAATTTTCATTCCCCCCCAATATTGTTTAAATGGCGCAACTTGCGCCATTGCTGCTCCCCCCGTGGGCGGCCCTGCATGTAGGGAGTTGTAAACTTTCACTTAAATATATCAAAATAATAAGGTTTCAATGTTTCCATTTTCAGTAGAAACTAACACAGTTTATTACCACACCATATTATGTGTACTTATTTAGTTAAACTCTGCAGAAATATAACAAATAATCATACAATAAAATAGGAGGTTAATTTGATGATCAGCAAAATTATAGTAAACAACCAACAATGCAAAAACCAAGTACCAAGACATACTAACCATGAGTCATATTTTTGTTTTAATTTCAAAAATTAAATAAATTGTTTTTATTTGATGTAATCAGATGACTTCGTATAATCATCAGAACTTAGAATAAGAAAGCACTGTAAAGAAAGAACTGCATTGTATCTTTAACCCAGGAAAGTAATTTTGTAACTGGATTAACAAGAAAAGATTAATTTAAAAATTAATGTAATAATATACATATATTTATTAAATATAAATTTACTATCGAATGCAAATTAAAAAACTAAAGTAGTTAAACCCAGCAAGTTTTTAATAAAAAGTAAACATTCAAAAGCTAAATATACAACACTAGGGTTGAAACAATTTACTAATGAAATTCTGTAAAATTTTTAGTGTGAATGTTTTAAGTACTTATTTATAATAAAATTAACAAAGTTAAATATGATCAGACACCATATAAGAGTGTAGTTTGATTCACTAATATAGGTAGTATTGATGTGGAACAGTTAAATAATAGCAAACACTCACATGACTTAACTCTTTATACTGAAATAAGTCATATTGAATGTGTTAATGACATACTCATTAAATAGAACACTTTCAATTTTTTTAAGAACTGTATCTTGGATCAAATCGTTATTAAAGGATATTCATGTGTAGAAAAATGTTAAATCAAAGTGGGAGCAACTAAAAATGGGGTTCCACAAGGTACAATTATGGGACCTTTCTTTACATAAATGCTCTTCCTGCAAACCTATTGAACAGTCAAATACTTTATGCAGATGATACAACTGCAGTTAATATCTAAGAATGAGGATGAATAGAAGGCTAAAATCGGCGAAAACAAAACAATTAGGGTAATGGTTTAAAGCAAATGGACCAAAACTAAACCAAGAAAAAATACAATTGGTAAAATTTTATACTCCTCAATCAAGAAATCGTTCTTTTGGTGATTTAGGATTTTAAGATTTTCTGTTAGTAAAAACACTGGATATTTTAAGAAGAAAATAACTATTTTAAACTCATAATATTTTTTAATGCTTATTTGTATTCAATTATTCAGTATGATATTAAGTTCCAGGGGATTTTAACAGATACAGATAATATTTTAAAATTTCGAATAATTTTTTATAATGACATTTTTATTTTGGTGGAAGTCTTCTCTTTAGCCTATTATTAGTGATTATAATTTTTTGACTGTACCAAGCATAATAATTTTTAAAACCCTATTAACAGTGCAGCATAGTTATGACAGCCTTTGTAATGAAAACTATATACACGGTCATAATACTAGATATAAAACTAATTTTCAATACCCCAGATATCATCTGAAAGTAGTGGAAAAGACACCATCCTACATGGAGAGGAATGTTTCAATAAATTACCTTTAAGGTTTAGAGAATAAATATATGATGATTCATTCAGGGATAACATTAAGGATATAGTACTTTAAAAACATACTATAATGTAAGTGAGTTAATAATGAAGTGAGTTTCTTTTTAATTTTAAGCATTGTATTACCCTGTTTTGTAATGTTGATTTTTATATTTTAAGTAGGACCGTATGTTTTTTGTTCTGACATATTTGTTTTTCATTGTAAAGTCAATTAATACCCCATTTTGGTGTATGCTTTTTATTGTTGTATTGAGCGTTTTGTTGTATTGTATGTCTGGTCGATTGGAAATGTTACTTACTCATACAAGAATAGTATAGCCTATTATTGACAATGTCATCTGTTTTATAGCTGTGCTATTATGTGAAACATTTGTGACAATAAAGATTTATTTATGGAAGTAGAAGTTGGTGTAACAATGTGCTGTGAAGTCTCTCTGGCTATACAGGCTGTTGCGTTCATGTTGGCTGACATGGCTGTGGGTGTGGAGACCGCACGCATGGCATGGTGGCGCAGTGCCTGGGAGACAGACCAGGGTCGTCGCAACACCTACTTCGCCTCCATTGCCAAGTGTTTGGCAGCTGATGTGGCGAACAAATGCGCCACAGATGCTGTTCAGGTATTTTAGTGCAGAATCTCATAAATTGTTTTACTGTACATTACTATCAAAACTCTGGACCTCAATTATACAGATTTGTTCCAATTGAAACAATTGCCCCTATCTGTAATTTTCAAATTTATCATATTTAAGCATAATGAGTTTGAGTTGTATAAATATATTTTGATTTGTCTGTATCATTTTCTACCATAAATACTTAAAAGTCTGGAGAGGTAAAACTTATAATCTAAACTGACCATGACACGTCGTACCCTGGTAGCTAAGAGCAGGTAGAGCTCCGCGAGACGCATTGCAAAAAGTTCTCATCCCAGATCCGGTTGCAAGGATTTTCAAAACAGGCTAATCATCCTCTTCAAGTTGTAGAGGGCTTCGTGACCTTGAGTTGGATTGTTAGTGGCTAGCAGTCGGCCGGCGATCCGCAATATCGATGTTTGTAGAGCTAATTCTGGGTGTGTTGTCAGGATCACATTTCTAGCCCTATGGCCGCTTTCAATAAACTGTCCCTTAACAGAGAACTGTAACTAAAATCAGTGTTGATAATTCATAAGAAAGTGACATTTGATTAATTCTATTTTTTTGTCATAGAATCGATGATATAATACATTTTTTATACTTTCTAAATTTCAATACAATGACTACATCTACCATATTCATATACTGTACAATGTAAAAATATAATCTGTAAATACATAATTAAAAACTTCTAGAAGTTTGTTTAGGTTATTAAACAGTTCATGAAATGAAATATAATCACTAGTCATAGTTACATTAGCTACATATATAACAAATTATAAACATTTATGCTTTAAACACCCATTTTAATACATGTTATGTAAGTGGAGGAATCTAATACAAAAATCCCAATAAACATCGAATACTGTGTTCATTCTACAACATGCGTGTATGATTTCAGTGACCAAACATTTCATATAAATCGAAACAAGTTTCTCTCATTTAATTTTTCCCATACTTGATCATTCTTGAATATTTTCTCTGTCTTTATACCCTTTGGAATTCATATTGCAAACTATAATTTCCCTGGTTTTGTTGCAACTATTCCTCAATAAATAATTTTGGCAATGAATCTTAACAATAGTGAGATTATCATATGGCTTTGCTAGCAATACATTCTGAAAAATACATCGGCAATCAACTTTGCGTATTGGACACCATTAATTTCTTCACTTGCAAGAAACTTTCAATGATTTTTTTTCAAGCTCACCAGTGTCAAGTTGTAACTAGTCAGAATCCACTCTGCCAATCTTTTACTGACACAAATTTGATGCTTTTTGTGTTGTTACTTTCGCTTACAGCCCATTAAAAAAATAACTAAGGCATATTTAATTTACATAAAATTGAAATGTAAACAAAAAATCTATTCACAAATATTAACAACAATAAAACTTCATATATATAAGCAACAATATAAAAATGCACGGGCACAGACACATACTGTTAGACAGAATGAACAGGTAAACTGTAAACTGCTTTGAGGATGA
Organism: Homalodisca vitripennis; assembly: GCF_021130785.1. NCBI lineage: Eukaryota > Metazoa > Arthropoda > Insecta > Hemiptera > Cicadellidae > Homalodisca > Homalodisca vitripennis. The sequence goes on from NC_060207.1 coordinate 75,157,180, forward strand.
AAACTTTATGTGCACCTGAAACTAGATATGTCGGCCATTGAGCTGCTGGGGTTTAGAAGGGTGAAGTTTTCCCCTGATTGTAAAATCTCAAGGACACTAGGGCGACCATTATCTCTAGTACTATATGGATGCAAATATGTAGTAGCTTGATCATCATAGTTATAAAGGCTTATACCATGATAAATCAGGTTTGGGGGAGAATTATCATAATATATAATAATCATAAATATTAATTATTTTATATTATAAAATTTCAGTAAGTTCAAGTGAAATGTGACGCATATAACTCTGCAGCAGTAAAACCCAATATCCATCCATTGAAGCTGTTAAATATCCCGCCAGCATGGCAGTCAGAAGCTTTATTCACACTCCGCCAGGCAGTGTTAATTTCACATTCTGCCTTGCTTGAACATGCCTTCGCTTTGAGTCCAATTAAACTGTTGTGTATTAACCTTTTGGGATCCATAGGTCCGACATCACTATCTCGGTATTTTCTGTCCAAGATGTGTTGTAACGTGAATATCTAACCAAAAACGTTGTTTGGGCTAATATGATCAATGTAACATCTCTATAAATTTTGTGAAAAAAGTTTCAAATAACCTGTCACAAGTTACCTTCCTCTATAGATTCACTTTTGATATTATTACCTTGCGTAGTTTAAAACCTACGTAGTGTTTATTTTCAGTTGACCAACTTGTTGCGTCTGCTGCTGGTTGGTTAAGCATTTATATGTTTGTGTACATTTGTGTGTTTAATTTGTTTGTTTAGGAATAGCTACAGATTTATTATGATTATTTAGTTGTCAACAAATAAATATATAAAGAGAGTATTGATTTTCAACTGAAATGGCGTTAAAGAGCCCAGGCCGCGATGGTGCAATTGAGGATGCACTGTTTGATTTGATAGTGATGATGATGATAATTATTGATCCTGATTTTACTATTTCTGAGGACTAAAGTTTAGTAACTGTGATTTAGATCAAACAAAGCTGAACAAGAACCTTCAGCTCCAGGCAAGGTTAGGCCTAGGCCTAGGCCCACGCAAACCTGGACTCCATCCTAACTCGTGTTTTGACAAGTATCATACTACAAAACATTACAAAGAGTAGACCTAAGTCTATGCATAATTATTGTGGGGTAATGTGTATATTTCTTAAATAGGTCCAGAAAATAAATTTTCTTTTTTTTTCATGTTTAGTTTTTTTACCATCGTACTGATATAATATTCAGTTTTGAAGTGAAAAGACCAAGTAAATTATGTAGGCCGAACTATGTTTCAAGTAGCCTACTTTGATAAAAAGAGCTAATCCACTTCTACAGTTTACCAATGTAATTAGTACCACATACTGTCATGAGCTAAAATGTGGGTATTTTACTGAATAAAATACATTGTATACATATAGTACAATATTCATTTTGTTCAAATGACATGTTTCCTAAGCTATAAATTATTTAGAACGTGACTAATACATATAATGGGTTCTTCCTTACAGTTTTAACTAAAAAAATAAAGTAGGTAAATAAACCTAATCAAAAATAATTAATACAAATTTTATTTTGCATTACTTAATTTTTACAACAATTGTATGAGGTTCTTCCTTTAAAAAATCAAGTGTCTATTAAAATGTATTAGTTTATAGTGACATGTAAATAAGGAATATTCAAGTATAAGCATATTCACTTAAATTAATTAGACCTGATGAATCAACCCAGTGGGGAACAATTAGACCCCAAAAAGATAACAACATTTTACAAAAAAAATTGTATCTTGTGTATTACTAAATTGTGCAGTGTGATTGCTTGGATTGTCATGAATAAGCTTTAAAAAAATTCTGAAGTTACGTTTTACAAGTGTGCTTTACAGTTATTTACAACATTATTATCAAAACTATGAAAATCAATAACACTTTGTGTTTATGCAACAGATAAAATGATACCTCAACTACAATCAAAAACGATAATTAAAAAGACCTTTTCATATTTATAAACCAAGCTGTGCTGTATTTTCTTAGCGTATACAATGGCATATATTTTTGTAAAATAAACATCCAGTTAATGTTTGTTTGGTTTTAACTCAAGACTTTCATCAAATTGTTATCTTTAAATATGTTTCTTTGGAATGGTCCACAGGCTACAAATTTTTGTTCATTACATTGTTCAAAATGCTAATTTGAAAAAATTCATAAATATATATGTACTAAAATATTACTATACAAACAACATTTGTGCACTTTTGCTAGTTCAGAATGCCGATGAATAAACTGACATTTTAAAAGAATGGGTTTTACACAGACTTTCATCCGAATAAATAAATTGAACCGTTAATTTGACCGAAAATCCTAAAAGTAGTGATTATAGATCATTTATTTCAAAAATACTGCTAAATATGGAAATGGAAGAAATTAAAATGCACTTGGTTTTAAGGTGGAAGATAGCTAGTTTTCACTTAAAGGGAGGAGTGCAAGTAGCCAAGATAGAGAGACCATTTTGGAAGTATTTTTACTTTAAGATGGATTAAACTATTTCAACTGTATTTCTATTTATTTGCAGATTTTTGGAGGCAATGGTTTCAACAGTGAGTACCCAGTAGAAAAATTGATGCGGGATGCCAAAATCTACCAGATCTACGAGGGAACTGCTCAGATTCAGCGCTTGATTATTTCCCGTGCTTTGTTGGATCAGGCAAAAGGAAAATAAAGAAAAGAATTATAGCTCTATCTTGTAAATTCAGTGCCTTAAAAAAAAACTCATAAAATGAATGCTCTCAGATAATTAACTGATTTTCAATACAGGAATGAATGTCATAAGACTGAATAAAATGCTTGCTTCTAGGTGATTTAGGTAAATGGTTCTCGAGTATTTTAATTATTGTGTGTTAATTCTTTATCATTTGTTGAATTTTATTATTTTTTAGATTTTGTAGGTGTCTTGTATTATTATTATTATCATTATTATTATTGATTGTGTTTATTTGTTACATTAATAGTAATATTATATTTAATTGAAAAATATATCATGGGTTTTGTTTTTTCCAAATTCCTATTTAGTGTGTCTTCTTTATTTAACTATATAAATTAGGAGTCTCAGTTGTAAATATATGCACCAGTAATATCAAAATTATGTTGTGTGCATGTGTATTTTCTTGAGACTCCAAACACTTATTCCAGTGCTCTACTACTTTTGGATGTTAGTCTTGGGAGCCTCTTTCAGAATTAACTTCATTTGAACTGTCTATTTTGCGTTATGTGATTCCAGGAGGCATCTTTAAGTGAAGAAGCAACCAAAAATATAAATGCATTTATTTGAGTTAAATTTGTAAATGTAGATTAAAACTCCTAATGAATTAAAGCTGCTTTCAATCCAAACATTTGGAGCTGCAAAAATAATTAAACTTGGAGCTACAAAAATAATTAAACCTATCTGCATAAATGAGCACTGAAAAACACAAGAACCAATATTTATAACATTTTATTTTGTGAGGCCTTTCGATAGCAAGGCCCTTGCAAAATAAAAAGTTCTAAATGTTGGTTCTTGTGTCTTTCAATGTAGTGATTGAAATTTAAAATAACCAATACAAGCTCAATCTTCAACATAAATGACTTCTTCAAAACCTGTTCTGAAATAAAATCTACTGGTACTTTCGGTCACTTTACCAAGTGAAGCCTGTTTTCAGTTTTCCCTTTCTGGATGTCTTTCAGATCTGTTGCTGAAATTCATAATCCCCTACATACTGTGTGGGACGCAAGAAACAGGAATAAAATCAAGATTAATGGTAGTTTTACGGCATTAAATATCTTACATTTAATTTGTAAAACATATATTCTTCATAATTTACTTTAAAATAAAATTGGATTCAAATATGTTAAAAATAATTAAGACTTGTATTAAAACAATTAAGTAAAAATAATAAACAAACAGTTGTGGCCTCCTAAATCAAATCTAAACCTAATATTTAGGTCAAATATAAAGTGTTGAAAGTTAAAACTTAATAACACATTTCTTACTGGTTACCTTATATGAGTTTAGGAAAGTGCCCTAACTGGATCATACTCTTTAAAGTAGACCCCAACTCCTGCCTGTGCATTAACTTGGCAATACCAAGTATATATATATATATATATATATATATATATATATATATATATATATAAATGGGTTTTCACCATTTTGTAGCAGAGTGCAAATATTGCTCACTCAACACATCTTATCAATTGGCAACAGTAACAGTGGTTTTCAAGAATCAAGAAGCTTTATTGTCACTAAATACAAAATTGTATAATATACATAGTAAGCATGTACTATAATATTAATATAAACTAGATTATACCAAAATGTTTTCCTTTACATTCTTAACATATTTGTGGTCTGAATAAAAACATTATTTTAGTAGTAGAAATTAAAATTTTATCAAATAAAATACATAATTTATTAAATAAAAATGCACAAAAGAGGAAGATAAAATAACTTAGTACTATCAGTGTAACTAGAAAGCTTCAACGTTAACACTTAAAATTTAAACAATTAAAATGAACACTTAACCCCTTAGCGGCTATGCAACGATATGTCGTTTTTGGTAAGCGTGCCGAAAAATGCTATGGAACGATATTTCGTTATTGCGAATTTTTTTTCAGCGCTAAATATTACGTTATTTAAACGCGGATCGCGGTAAATGACAGTTGAATAAGTTTACTTTTCCTTAAAAATAATAACTCTTGTATTTGCTGGTTTTTTTTATAGTACACTAATGGCAAAAACAGGTGTGATCTAGATAGCACAGAGTAAGTTTTTTGTGTTTTTTTCATTACATAAGTAAAAATCTATATTTTTGCATGTCAGTATGTACTCAAAACAACATATGGTTTTAGGTAAAAATGTATTTAAAAAAATAAAAGTTAAATTTAATAATGTTTTTCTGTGTCAAATTAAAAAAAACAAAAACAAAAAATTTTTATTTATTTGTTTACATAGTTTTGTATTTTTCAAAATGTACTATTTTTTATTTTCTTACATATATTATACTACAAACAAAACATAAATCAATGAATAAAAATAATAACAACACTTGTATTTGCTGTTTTTTTTATAGTACACTAACAGCAAAAACAGCTGTGATCTAGATAGCACAGAGAAAGTTTTTTGTGTGTTTTTCATTACATAAGTAAAAATCTATATTTTTGCATGAAAATTTCAGTATGTACTCAAAACAACATATGGTTTTAGGTAAAAATGTATTTAAAAAAATAAAAGTTAAATTTAATTGTGTTTTTCTGTGTCAGAGTTGAAAAAAAACAAAACCAAAAAAATATTTATTTATTTGTTTACATAGTTTTGTATTTTTCAAAATGTATTATTTTTTATTTTCTTACATATATTATACTACAAAACAAAACATAAATCAATGAAATAGGTTAAAATTTGAGGAACTTATGATTTTTTTTAGTAAAACTCTACAAATTCACCATTTTAGGCTTAGCACTTTTGGAATAAAATCCGATAAAATCCTGAGCACTTTTGGGATAACATATCAAAAAATTCTTAGCAGCCAAAGGATTAAACAATACTAACAAATAACAAAACAAAGTTACAAACAGATAATAACAAAAATTTAAAAACAACAAAGTTTACAGTTAAAATATTACGGTACTTGTATCATAGGCAAAGAATTCATCAACAGTGTACTGATGGCGAGAGAAAAGAAGAGACCTGGATTCTGGCCTATCTGAAATTTGCAGGCGCTACTACTAGTATGTTGCCGCGCCTTGTTTCGTAATTCCATTATTGTTTCACTGTTCCATTGCTAGGATAAACAATACGCAGGGTTGGCTGTGGGGCGAAGCGCCTGAAATTACAGCGCGGCAACACACTAGTACACAGCTGTGCGCCGGCACGGGCCAGGTCTCTTCTTTTCTCTCGCCATCAATAAAGGGAGTTATCTTAAGCCAATTCTTAAGAACAATTTTAAATTTATTGATAGTTGTTGTCCATGCACTATTGGGTAACTTATTGAAAAGCTAAACCTCCATAAAGCAGTGACTTTTTTTTAATTTTTCAAGTTTTACAGGAATAAAATTCAACATATGTTTGGCCCTTGTGTTGTGGTTATGAATGTCATGACGAATCTCATACTCTTTCAGATTTTCTTTAAATTTAACTAAACAATTATACAGGGGTGCTGAAAAGTCCCGGGACGGTATAATAACTTTTGAACTAATTACAATATAAGAACCAAAATTTACATCAAGCTTTTGCTCATATAAAACTATTATTTTATGTATTTCACCATGATATCCTGCTTATGGGGGACGTCCCGCTAGGGGTTGGTGAAAATTCTTAAATAGAAGCATAGGTCGAGTCGTACATCAAATTAAAGCTCTTTTTAATTGAAACATTTTGGCGAAAATCTGACGTAAAACAGTTGACGCATTACAAAATGGCTGACACTCAAAGATTATAAAATAAAAAATTTTTCAAATGCAAACATTCTGGTTGTTAGAGAAAACTGAGACACTTAATCTTTTATTTTACTTCTTTTACTTCAAATCACTTACCAAAACAGTTATAACAAATGTTCAAAGTGTTTGCCTTCAGTTTGCTGACAATATCCCAATCGATTGTAGAACGCTGATATCGCATTGTTTATCTGGAAATTCCTTATCAGCAGGTAAGGTTATTACCTTCCTTATCTGGGAAAAGTATCATTAAACAGATGCCTTACCTCAACACATGATCTAATACGGTCACCAAACCCGCACATCATTAATAAAGTTATTCTTTCTCTCTCGGAAAGCGCCGTAGCAAAATAAACTAGCACTACTGAAACTACTTGCAAAATTAGGGCTTGAAGACTTCTAAGTGACTGAGTTGATAAAACAACTGTATCTGTCAGCTGGCAATTTCATTGTTGTCTTTTTGGTCTTGTTTGCTCCAGCTGATTACCTTCCAGATAAGGAAGGTAATAACCTTACCTGCTGATAAGGAATTTCCAGATAAACAATGCGATATCAGCGTTCTACAATCGATTGGGATATTGTCAGCAAACTGAAGGCAAACACTTTGAACATTTGTTATAACTGTTTTGGTAAGTGATTTGAAGTAAAAGAAGTAAAATAAAAGATTAAGTGTCTCAGTTTTCTCTAACAACCAGAATGTTTGCATTTGAAAAATTTTTTATTTTATAATCTTTGAGTGTCTGCCATTTTGTAATGCGTCAACTGTTTTACGTCAGATTTTCGCCAAAATGTTTCAATTAAAAAGAGCTTTAATTTGATGTACGACTCGACCTATGCTTCTATTTAAGAATTTTCACCAACCCCTAGCGGGACGTCCCCCATAAGCAGGATATCATGGTGAAACACATAAAATAATAGTTTTATATGAGCCAAAAGCTTGATGTAAATTTTGGTTCTTATATTGTAATTAGTTCAAAAGTTATTAGACCGTCCCGGGACTTTTCAGCACCCCTGTATAAGATGTATGCACTGTTTTCCTATCTTTCAAGGTGTCCAAAATAAGAAAAGAGAATTGTCTAAAAATCCTACCCAATTAGGAAATACAGTGCAGTAAGTTTGGGTTTTAAATTCAGAAAAATTATTTTCTAATGTTTTTTCTTGTCTTGTTCTAAAACTGTGATAATAGTATTTAAATTTTGTATTTCCTGCTTTCAATAAATCAGTTCCTGCAGAACAATTTGTGTTAGGAAGTCTTTACATGGAGATTTCATTACAGTAGTATCTTGGGGATTAAAAACTAGGTGATGATTAGTATCTTTACTGTTCAAGGTAAAGGTTGTTCCTTCCTGTTCCACCTGTGTTATCATTTCCTCCCTCAGCTGTTTTTCAAGTTTTAGTTTTCTTTATAAAGATTCTATTTTTATATTAAATTCACGTTCCTTTTCACTATGGGTTTTTAACATTAATTTAATTTCTTCTTCCTTTTGTTGTATTTTTATCTTCCAATTCTATTTTATAAGTAGATTTTTTATTTTTCACTATATGCAACTCGGCTTTAAATTTTCATATTCTTGGAGAATGGCACTCCCTAATTGTGTAGCCAGTGAAAAGGGAAAGATTGAAGTCACTGTTTTCATTTTCATTGCTGATATTTAATTTACTTAATTCACTGCATGATGCGCGTAGCCAAAGTTCAATTTCTTGATCTGTCATATTTTTACCTGTTGAGTACAGTATGTCAAACCAATACATTTAAAATGGATCCATTTTTTACAAGGCATACTTACCACACGCTCTACAATAATTCACTCCAGTTTGATTAATTATAAGCACAAGCAGAAAGTACCGTGTTAATAGTGGTTTATTTCAGAATTTGATTTTTTTAAATCTTGTTATATAGCACCCTTAATTAACTTATTATAAAACTTAGAAATAACATAAACAGTTACAAAAATCAAGACAAATCTATTAAAATAATTTTACAAATAAGTTATTATACAGTAATACATTTTACCAATTTAAGTCTGTTCAGTACAGTCACAACAACAACAAATAAATAAATAATACTCTCAAAAATAATATTGGCTCAATTTCATTTATCAAGCAAAAAGTATAAGCCTCCACTGACACTGTCTTTTATTTTATAAGAACTGCCTGATTATCATACTAAAAGATGAAAACAATTAAAGTTTACTCAATTATTTCTCACAATTACAAAGTGTTTTAATCATACCATAATACAAGCAAGCGAGTCAATAAGAAACTATTTTAAAATTTGTATATACACATTATACAACTTGTAGCTTTAAGTCTATGAGTACTGCAGTATCAGCATATCAAACGCAGTAAAATCCTCGTAAATTCTGGTGTCGATTGGCTTGACAGTCGGTATATTTTTTAAAAGGAACAGGTTTCCTGGGCCTGGTAGTTGTCTCTCAACCATCCGGCTTATTGTGCACTCTCTTCCAGGCTTAAGTTGTGTCAAATCCCAGGCCTTTACAAAACCACAAGATTTTCTGAACAATACTTAACTGTTCCAAACCCTCTTCTGTATGCCTAAGAAAACCAAGGGACCTTGAGCGTTTGCTCTGTAATGCCCGACATTCAAATATGACATGTTCGGCTGATTTGTCAGCCTCGCCACGTTTCCTACACAAGGAATACCAGTGTTTCATGAACCTGGAATACCTATTCTGTTCAGGTGGCTTCGGAATATCCAATGACCTGTAATAAAACCAGTCATCTTACGGATCTCTGTTCTACTCATTCTAAGAGCATCTGCTGCAATGTTCCATGATGGTCTGTTGAGCATCCGCTTTGCTTGTACGTTCCCCTCAGTTTTTCTCCAATGTTGTGGGTGTTTGTTAACACTCACTTGGCAATTGATTTACGTGCTAAGTTATATGAAACCCCACACGTTGGTTCAGGACAATTAAGAGGACAGTTGGCTCCTAAGTTAGCACAGCTGTTAGAATAACTTTATTGGTTTTCGCCAGCAATTTCATGACCTAATTGCATTCCCATACTGTCTTTGAAATACGGTCATGGTTGGACAAGGCCTGCAGAGCAGCCCTGCTGTCGGAGTTAATGTTGATGTTTTTGCCTTTGTAGCCTCTCTCCACAATAATTCTTGCGTATTCTGCAAGGGCTGTAACTTCAGTTTGCCTAGGCTAAGCTCTAGGTAGGTCTGGCACCCCAGACCCCTACCCCAGTACCCTTCAGAGTTTTTGACCTGTCCATGTACCAGGTTAGAGAGCCTTCTTCATGTTAGTCTGTAATCTTTGACATTCTGTCAGACATCATCTCTACAATGCCCAGTTTGAGAATGTCTTGGAGATATTGGAGTGCTTGCTGGCACAGTGTTGCTGCCAGTTCCCATTGCATTGCAGTCTGTAGACAGCAATCCTAGCCTCTCCTATAGCAAATATGTCAAGGGGTGGGAGGTTGTTTATCATCCAGTTTGACTCCTAGATACTTGAACTCCCTGCTTACCAGTATCTGACCCTCACATAGAACTGGCTGTGCAATTTCCAGTTTCCTCATACTTGTAAATGGTATCATGACAGTTTTCGAAGGATTCACTGCAAGTCCTTCTCCATCACACCATTGCTCCACAACGGACAGTGCTCTCTGCATCATTTCCAAGCACGTGACCATATGCTTACCCCTAATGAGTATGACATCATCTGCATAGCCTTGAGCATTCATACCCTGTTCATTCAGAGTCCAGAGTAATTCATCCACAACTATGATCCTTATATGAGTTTAGGAAAGTGCCCTAACTGGATCATACTCTTTAAAGTAGACCCAAACTCCTGCCTGTGCATTAACTTGGCAATACCAAGTATAAATGGGTTTTCACCATTTTGTAGCAGAGTGCATATATTGCCCACTCAGCACATCTTATCAATTGGCAACAGTAACAGTGGCTTTCTGACACATGTCTTTTATTTTATAAGAGCTGCCTGACCATTATACTAAAATATGAAAACAAAGTTTCCTCAATTATTGCTCAGAATTACAAAGTGTTCTAATCATGCCATAATACAAGTAAGTGAGTCAATAAGAAACTAACGAAACTAATTTTAAAGTTTGTGTACACACATTATAATTCTTATAGCTGCTTTATTGTTTCCAGTATTGCTTTGCTAAGTGCATAAAAGTTCACGGTCCATTGTTTATATTAGTTTATAGTGGAAAAATATATTATACATGAAGTTTGTTAGTAATCTCACAGCCTTTCACATGGTATAGATAAAAATCTTATGAAATAATACATATTAAGGACAATTTTGAATAAACTTAAAAGTTTATAAAAATGTTGAAATCAAATTTCCTACTAATGTATATGTGAAATATATTTAATTTAATTTTTATGATTAAAAATGTGTATTATATTCTTTATTTTATTGTCAAAAAGCTTACAAATATCCAAAAATAGGTTGGCAATGTAAGGGGTAACAGCAAAATAGTTATGCATATTTTGAGTTGAAAGATTTTCTTCATAACAAAAAAATTTTGCAAAATTGTAATTGTGAATTTTTATTATTATTGTATCAGTGAATTACTAAAAACTTGAACTGTTGAAAAAAATGCAACAGCAAATGATTGTTGATTTTACTTATTTTATTTTATGGTGAAGTTTCAGTATATCAGTTTGAACATAATTTTTAATATTATTATTACAGCAGATGGTCCATACTCATTCCTACATGTTCCTAAGGTGAATCCACCAGTTTGATGAGCAAATTTTACTACAATATCAAAAACTTCATAATAAATTCTTTTAAGTAATCAACATGACTCAATTCATGCTGAATTAGAAATGGGATTTAGCCTAACCATTCTTTGTTTCATGGCAAAAAATCCTTTGGTACAAAATCATACTTATGTTTGGGCTTAGTAACTTTGTTGTGTTTTTCTTTGTGTATATTTTGGCTTTGCCACAGGTAAAAAATTCTATAATGGTCTACCCTTCTTTTACCTGTGTGGGCATTTGTTATAAGTATGTTCTGGAAGCTCAGTGGCCTGTAGAATCCGAAAAAACAAAGGTTTTTTTCTGGATCATCTTTTTGCAATATTGTACACATCACAAATTTGTACAATTATTGAGATTGTTAAATTAAGTAACCTAACAATGACTCACTCGTAAGAGAATATACAACATGTTATTTACTGGAATTTAATCAATCTAACACCCACTTATCTCATGCATACTACTGCCATCAGCTCACAAAGTGCCACACTAGCTGTCAACCTCACAAGCACCGATGCATATACTTCTTCAACCCAAAATCTTGTGCACCTGCCTACACTTCTGAAACAATTGGAAAGATTATTCCAAAGTCAGCAATTGATTAAATATGAAACAAATGCAATAGGTACTTTTGAGCATGATGTGATCTACCTGAGAGCTCAACCAGCATTTCATTTACAATACAGTAATTAAAGAGAGGAAAAGTAGAATTTTACCTTGATTATTATGAATTATAATCAAGGGTTTAACTAGCATCACCTTCATGTTCAATGGCAGAAAATGAGAAAACTTGTGACTAAAAGTACACTATTACAGGTTTCAGCTGAGAAGTCAGCTCAACCAAGGTTTTAGGCTAGTGTGGGCCCTAGGGTCTTTACTCTGTCCATAGAGTAAAGCTTGGCTGTTAAAAAAAGGTCTCGGGTTGAAAAAAGAGTTCAAATAGATATTGTTTTTGTGTCCATAGCTGAGCGTATATCATCAGTAATTTTCAAAAGGGAATTTGTAATGCTATGGTTGGACCGTAAACCAGACTGAAAGTTATACGTATAAATTCCATTAGACTCAAGAAAATGAGAAATTTTCTTATTGTATATTCTTGTAGACATTTACATAGGGCAGGCAGAATGCTAACGGGTCTAAAATCTGAAAGGTTTTTAGATGACATTTCGGAAATCAGTTCGAGCGTATGATAGTTAATTTCCAGACAAACAGAAACGTCTAGGAAAAAAGTGATTTATAAAGATATTTGTAATTATATTATGGGAGGAAGTAGGTATGAGTTTTGAAAATTTAACAGAGATTTGTCATCCCCAACTACGCTGCTAGATATTCATACATAATGCTTCAAACACCAGTCAAAGGGCGCTCGCTTTACAATCTTGTTCGTAACAAAAAACATAATTAATGCAATTTATTTTCTAACCTTTCGGTTCATAAGTTCAGACTGTTATTATTGTACTGTATTCCGTATATTTTACGCTATAAATTTAACAGTTGGCAACAAGCGTTGTCTTACGGGCAACAATGCCCAAGTGGTTCGGGTTATCGCAAACTTGCGAGTGAAAAGAAACTAACCTGTTAAAGGCCTATAAAAAGGTAAACAGATTTTAACCTCTTATAAACTTAGTCAAAGTGAGGAAGGCTGCTTGTCGTGGAAAAAACACAACGTATCAAACAGGGGTCCATATAGTGAAAACAGCGATCAAGAAACACGTGTCACTGAACTGGATAATTTTAAATTGAGCAGTGATTACAAACTCAATAACGTCGACGCCGTTGTTCAATAAGTAAAAATTCAGATATTATAGGTTAAAAACAAACAGAACACATTTTTACCATATGTGACGACCCGATTGAGTGACAGATAAATAATGGTGCAATTAAAACGAGGAATAAATCAGAACAAAGATTGTGACTTCCAAAACTCAAAAAGGGAATTTGGGAACAGAATACAATAGTAAAACAAAAAATTTTGAAGTGACTACTTTTGGCGGGCTATGGATGTATGTTTTGCACGGGAGAAAACTTTAGTTTCGCGTTACGCGTCACGTCACGCTTATTCGCTTTGTAGCCGCTAGAGGCGGGACTATAGCGGCCATTTTAATGTTTCTAATCTCCATTCAATGGCTATCTAGGCGTGCTAATGAGAGGTTACTGTATCTCCTTGTTAAAGTGAATACTTTTTTGGTGGCCTATGGATGTACATTTTGCTCGTGCTTTCAAAATAGAATGACAGCTGCGCCAAAGCGTAAACAAACCGTTATATAAACATCTGATCTGAACTAACCAAAGTTGACGTTAATGAAAAATCTGTTAGGAGAGGTTAAAAGTGGAATATAAACCACAATAACGTACAAAATTATATATATATATATATATATATATATATATATATATATATATATATATATATATATATATATATGTATATTATTTGTTTACAAATACACACACATTACAATGATTTGTTTTCTAACTGTTTGATCAGTTTACTCATATTATTAATGTAAATGTTGCCAGAAATTTCGAATTGTCTGGATCTATCCCTGCTTATGCAGACTTTCCTTGGTTATGGAATTTTTCAGGTTCCGTTACTTAAACTCCAATTTAAAAGCCCTCGAAATTTACAAAATCAATTCATACTCTGCTATTAATAGCTATGTTTACTTTAACACTATAAAAACCGCCAAACAATCGTTTCAAACAGACTAACATTTATGGTAAAATACTGGTTTGACTAAATCTACGTAGGCTACAACTAAATGATTTATTAATGAATCCAACGTAAAATTGATTAGCTTACAGCATTATTTAATAGCAATATTTAAAACTCATCGGATTCTAAATTGAATTTCAGCACGGTTGATATTAATTCCTATTCCAGTTCACCACTAGTTTCATCCTGACGAGTTTAAAAAAAGTATTAAAAGTAAATTGTTTCGATCTTTTCTAGCTAACAAACCTGTAGTGTAGTTTGATCCTGGAAGAACACAGTCTTTCTGTTAATTATAATTACAGCCTTTACTGAATTACATTGGGTCTTACCTTATTCACTTAAAAATAAATTACGTAAAAACAGATTTTAATACAAATTTTGCTGAAGAAACATAAAAACCACTAATTGACTTTTAAAAGATAAATTAAATGTCAAACAATAAAAACATAAGTACAACGAAATATATAACAACAATATATGCTGTATTTACAAGATATTTAGCTTTTGTTTAAGAACTTTTATTTTTTATTTCAGTTATTATAAACTAATAATTTCATTTCTAGAATATAATGACAATGAAAATGAAAAATTATTTCTGAAATATAAGATTCTAGTGAAAATTATACTGAAAAAATTCTTAAACAATCACTGCCGTTATCATAAAAGAAATCTAAACAGCTATCATAAAATTCCAGTTCAAGACATTTAAATAATTGTCATCAAAAGCGCCATCCAGCATGAGCGGTGTCATCACAGCCTCACATCATTCTGCCTGCCCAGTAATAACAATGAATACAATTTTGTATTCATTGGTAATAATATTGAAATGAAGTACTAACTCGTGCCATATAACTAAAACAAAAATAATATCTTTAATGTATTATGAATATTTCCTGTAACAATCTAATCAGAAAATTAATTGAAAAAAGTTTAATTGATATAGATAAGATTGTCATCATAACAAAGTCGTTCAGTTATATTTAACATACATCATTTAGTACAAAAATATAATTAAAACCAAATTAATTCCACTTATTATACTAAAAATATATTAAATGATAAGAAATTTCTATAAATTTAACTTCAGTTGTTATTAACTATGAACAAGGACATAAATCAAATATTAACTAATTGCTACTCTACGACTCTTGAGAATCAATCATACTGAATATAGAGTACAACATTATACTGTGTACAAATAAACAAAGAGTGTTAAATAATAATTGTTGCTTAATAATTAATAATAAGGATAATATTTACAACATATATACATACATATATTTTTATATGATATAATAATGTTATTCTATGGTGACTATAATGTACAGAAGTATTGTGTAGCCAATAAAATATATCCTTAGTAGCCAATGCATAGTAATATTTAAATATTTAAAAGTTCAATGACTACTTATCAAAGCGGTCGAGGTCCTTGAGCTGAAGCACCCGGATAGAAGGCTCGCCCTCAGCAGGCTTGATCAGCACTTTATTATTGAAGAAGCCAGCTTATTGGATCCTCTTCTCCCGCTGCATCCTCCGGGCGCGTCCTAGCAGAGTCTTGTTGTGGGGTGTCAGCTGTTCATTAATAAACACATGGCTCTCTGGAAGCGATGCTGCGATCTGCGTAGACTTGAGGCCTGGCTTGCTCTTTGACGCCGCCAACCACGCTTCTCTCATCCTCCGGGAGACAAACTGCATTATTATTGGCGCATAGGCATGTTTATTTGAGAAAAGCCGAAGTCGGTGCGCTACCGATATGTCTGTTACAGCATAATCAACCCCGAGCACGCAAGCTACTTTCTCAAGTACAGTGTAAATATCTTCTCCCTCGGTAGTTGGTAACCCGATAATTTCTATATTTGCACATCGAGAGTGCTGCTCAGAGTTATTGAGACGCTGCTGCAGATCCTGGACCTCATCCTGTAATTTGCCATTGTCCTTCTCTAGCTTGGCACAACGACGCTGAAGTTCGTTGTGGTTATTTTCCATACCCGCACATCTGTCGTTTAACCTTTGAAACTCCTTCCGCAACGAGTCAATCGATCCTCTCACCTGACTTATATTGGTGTTTATTTTAGTGTCCATAGAGCGGATAGCGTCCAGGATAGTTTTCGTCCCGTCTGCGGCGTCATCATTACTTTTATTAGATGCGGATTCTCCCTTACACAATTCACACTTCCAGTTCTTAACACTATGCTTGGTTAAGTTCTGAGATGATCCTAGGTTGGTACATAATGAGTGGCAGAGCAATGCTCAATCGGCGCACTTTAGTACAATGTCACTAGATACAATGTTCACAACGCACTTTCCGCACCTCTCTGACATTATAATAAAATCAAATAAATCGGAAAATAAAGCAATTTAAATATAATTTAACCTGTATCTATAGATACGGTTAGCACAGCACTTAGAACTTGTGGGCAGGATATGACCGGCACTAGAGATAACGCTAACGATCCGTTCTGCTCGGCGGGCTGATAACAACTGCAATTGTTATCAGAATCTCTTTACTGCAATTTTAAAGAGATTATTTGGTATTCAAAAACTGCAGGTTCAGTGTTTTGCGCTTCCTGCAAATTATTTGATTCTCAACAAACACGTTACAAATTAGCAAGTGAAGGTGTTTCGGACTGGAAAAATCTTGGAGCGATTTTGTCAGCCCATGAAAATTCACAAGAACACATAAACTAAAAGAGTTGGAACGTTTGAAAGTAAATTTGGTTCTTACGTCGAAACTGAACGGAAATATGGGAAAAACATGTTAGAAAGTCTTTTGTGTTGTGAAAAAGCTGGCAAGCAGAGGACGTCTGTTTCGGGGATTGGATGAGATATGTCGGTCGCTACACAATGGCGAGTATATGATGTCACTAGAATTGATAACCGAGTTCGACCCTTTCCATGCTGAACATATATGTAAAATTGGTAATCCAGGTTCAGGGAGAACGTATTATCTTTCATCATTCGTTTTCAATGAAGTCATTGAATTGTTATTTTCTTAAGTAAAAGATGTTATCGTTACCGAGGTGAAACAAGCAAAGTATTGCTCAATAATAGTGGACTCAACACCTGACATAAATCACACTGATCAATAATTTATTGTCATTTGTGTTGAGGTTTGTACAAGAAAATGGCATTCCTGTCGATCGATTTCTCTTGTTTCTACCAAGACACAGTGTGATGCAGAGTATGACAGATGTTACAAACGTCAGAGAAAATGAAAATCCAGGCAGACAAAACCAATAAAAATGAAGTCATCCTTACTGTTAGTGATAAATTTGGAGTAGTAACATATTATGTCGTTCTTTACGAACTCGAGTCAGCTTTACTAAGCGGAGAAAGGCTTATGACGTTATTGCAGATAGTTATCAGTTTTAAAAATGTATCATCGTCTTCTGCTGAAACTATATTGTTAATCGTGCTGAAAAACTTAAATCTTTTTATGAAAATGATCTAGAAAAATGGTTCTTAAATGAGTGCATACACTTATCTGGCCTTGTAAATAGTGGCAGTGTTAAGAACAAACCGTTATCGATGATAATCTTATAAGAGAACATAATCTCCAATTGACATTTCCCAACTTAGATATAGCTCTTCTTATGTATTTTTGGACAAAAGAACGTTCATTTTCTGTCATATAAAGAATAAAATCTTGCTTTAGATCCAGGCTGAACTTTTCAACGGTGATCAAATAAAAGTTAAAAAGTTTATTATCACAATGGTTAAAAGTGGGAGGAAACCAATGTAAGGAAACATAATAAGACTTCTCAAAATGGAAAACATTGAAAGCCTACGCTAGTTTATTTTTATTAATGGTTTTATTCCAGTACTTTAATAATAATGTATTTTGTTTGTAAAAGTATATACCTTTTCAAATGTAATTAGAATCCTAAATAATAACTCTCAGTATTTTTATGAACACCCGTTTATGGACTCAGTAGATTTAGTTTTTCATTTAAATAAAGACTTTGAACAGATGTGGCATGTTTCAAGAGGGCGACAGTCAGTATCTAGGGGCGAAAAATGTATAAAGCCGTCCCTTATCTATGTACCATAGTGACTGCTTGATTGAGAAATGTGTGTAATAATATTAAATTTAAGCATTGTGATTTTGTTGTTTAACTCTGGTTCAAATTGTTTTAATCGAACCCATTTAGCTGGAGAATTGGTGTATTTTGCTTAATGAAAAGCAGAACATTTTTGTGTTTGAAAATATCGGTTACAATCATTTGACCAGTGGTCACCGAGAAACTCTTTAAATTAATAAAGGCACGTGCCAATCGCAAGGAGAAGCGACCAATAAATTAAATTTACTAACCATGTAGTCAACATTGGGGGATGCAAGAACTTCATTCACAGGTACAATCTAAAAGTGCATATTGATCAATATTGTAATTATGGTAGGAAATAATATGGTTTGGACTCGAGTTAGGAGTGGACAGCCTGTACACACAACATATGAGGTCATGCTTAGAAAGGCCAAGAGCTTGATGTTGTCCATGCTGCACGACATGATCAGCATCCGCCCCTGAAACGGCATCCAGCCATGTATCAGTGTACCAGTAGCAGTGTGGTGAGTGGAAGTCAAGGGGAATATAGTGAGGTTGTTAGAGCGGAGCAGGTTTGTTAGGTTAGTTTGGTCCTAGTTCTCAGGTCCAAGTTATAGTTACAAACCTCATTAGAATTAACTGACGATAAGAAGCCATAAAAGTGATAAGGATGATTCAAATTCTGTATGAAACGCTAAGACAAGAGTTATATAAGAAACGGCAACAAGAACGTGTGCTCCATTCGAAATGACATCTAAAACATGAGATTTTGACATACACAGCTACTCCCCCTCCCCCTTTCGAATTTCGATCATTTCTATAAACGCTGTAGCCATGGAATTAAACGCCCTTGTCACTAGTGTAGGGCTTGCGTCATGTTTCTGAGAAAAACTAAATCAAATTGAGGACCGAAATTCGTCAATGTGACAGAAGTGTGACACATAGCTACTTGCAATAAAAAAAAAGTAAAATGGGGTCATGTCGGGAAAAGAATTTGGGAGATAGATGGCTGACCGGCGCGTCGGCCACGGCCAGGAGTGTGAGGAACCCGCACAGAGGTCGGCTGCAGCGAGACCAGGCCGGTCGCGAGCAGTCTATGACTGATGGTAATACATTCACACTACACTCAACCAAATTTTTCAATACACAAGTAATTAAGAAACTAACGTCAGAATAAACGAAAATAGCTTGACAATACACATGTTTACAAACTAGCGTAATGAATATATTCGCACTTTTATTCACACCAAAACAAAAAATAAGGCTTTTATTATGACCAGGTAGTTATTTAATACCATGTGCTTTAATTGAAGCACTTTATTAAATTATCAAATACATAAGTAACTGACCGATCCAGACAATAAACGACAAATGCTAAATACATGTGTGTACACACTCTACTCATACCCACAAGCACATGCACATTTAAATCGTTAAAATTCAAATCTAACTCTCTCTCAGTGTAAAACAAACCCATTTCCTAATTAATTGATAAAATGAACTAAAAACTCAACTTAAAAAAAAAAATCATTCATTGCGTTATATTGGTGAAATGAAAGTTATACAAGGGAAACAAAATCTGCATACATGGATATATTTGAAAGCCACATTAAAAAAAAACATTATACATATTGTGCATTTTAACTGCTGTAAATACACCCTTCACAAAAATAAATAACTGCAAAAGAATGTTAAAATAAAAACCCTAAACATTATGTATTTTAAGTAATGTTAGTAATTCATTGAACTTTAATGTATTTTATGTTTTAACTGCTGCGAAACAAAATTGATACACAATTATATTTGAAATTGATTTTGCTTCAGATACTTACGAACATACTTAAATACAAAGTAAAATATGATGATAATTGTAAAAGAAAGAAATAAGCTATGTTACGACATTGATGGTATAGAGATATGAGAAGAGATGTTTGAAAGAGCTTTTATCTGCGGACCTTTAGTACATAAAGGTTACAGTGTACGATTTCTTGTAGAATCGGTATCTATTTAGGAAGTTCCCGTAATATCTTAGACATGGAAATAAACGTTTTTCTAAAGCGAATTCTTTTTTCAGTGGTTTTATGAGAACGCATTATCGTAAACACAGAAAAACACACCTTTTATTACGTAAAATTATAAATAGATTTTGTGATGATGTACAAATATTTAGAAAATCTCTTGTAAGTAGTTCCGAATCAGTCAGTTTTCTTGGAATGAATCTTGATTCTCAATTAAAGTTATCAATCACAATTGGAAGGTCATACTCTGCGTAAGCTTCCCTCGACTTCTAACTCTGTTGTTCTTTTGACTCTTTATTGCGGCTGTTTCTATCCCCATTTGGTGTAAGCTGATCATGTTTGGGGTCATAGTAATACCCAGAAATATTGTATTTTCCGTCTCCAGAAGAAAGCTCTTCGAACGGTCTTTGAACTCAATAGAAGTCAGTCTTGTAAAGCAATGTTCAGTGAAGTTAATACCCGTGTACTTATATTTCCCAGCATTTATATTTATGAGGCAATTTTTTAAAGAATCGAGATCTTTTTCACTGTAACAAAATTCCTTCTGTCTACTCATTTCGCCCTCGTTATAACATTAATATTCCATCCCACAAAAAACAGCATTTTTTTAAGGATAATTTTATAACTGCATAACCATGTCCAATTCTTTTCCAGCTTGCTTGAAGGTTGAGTTGTCGTTAAAAACATTTCAGAAGAAATTGAAGATGTTGCTCGTTGATTGGTCTTTTTACAGTATCAATGAACTTGACATTCATTAGAGACAATTACGTTTGTTTTGTATTTTTTAATGTTAATTGAAGGTATAATAATTTAACTTATTCTACGTATATACTTAAAGATTATGTCAAATTTACCTCTAAGCAAATATTTTTTTTTATCAAAATCTTTGTAGATAGATTGATATTACGTTTAATATCCTGCATGTAGACCAAAGAATGTCGCCTGTGCTATATGATTGGTCAAGCGGGTATCACTACACATTCCATTGCGAAGTATACTAATGAAATCCAAGATTAATTAATCTTTAAATAAAACCGATTAGTAGAGTTACTACCTTAGTGTACATTTAGATCTTCAAATTTAGCAGTTATTGTTATTGTATAGTTGTAACTTGGTAAATAAAAACATTTATTTTCAACAAATGTGATCCTTAACTATGGTTGTTTTATAGTAGGTATAGTAATTTATGTGGCAATTAAAAATTACGTACTTTTATAGCAAGGTAACATAACGCAAATTATGTTATTTTATGTATATGTACAATATCAATACATAGTAGGGGAGACCGGGGTAATCCTGCCACCCGGGGTAATCGCTCCACCCAGGCAGTAAGCGGAGCAGTTAGGAGTATGAGCACCCCGCTCGGGTAATTATCTGCGCAAAGGTTGGTATTACGTAGTTTGATGGTGGACGAACCTTTGTGTCTAGTAGTTTTGGTTGTGCATCAACATTTCATTGGTTTCATCTAATTTTGAAAACAACTTATTGTTAATATAAGTACCATTTGGCATTACAACTTGCTTTAATAAAGTATCTCAGTGGAATCGTTAGCAATTTTGGTACGCAATAAAACGCACTCTACATGGCCTACATTGCTCGTTTTGCTTTTTAGATGGTTCCTTAAAGAAAACGTACAAGCGATAAGGCTAAATGGACATACGAGCAGCTGCTTGAAGTTGCAACATGCGTCAAGTTTCGGAGAAGTCCGTTAAAAGCATGTCAGTCCAATTTGGCATACCCGGGTCCACTGTACGAGATCGAATGAAATCTAATCACATGTCTAAGCCGGCCTTGGAAAGAAATAAGGTGTTTAGTGATGAACAAGAAAAACTCCTATCAAAAAGGGTCCTTACCTTGGATAATGTCTTTTATGGGACAACTCTAACTGAACTTTGACGCCTGGAATATAATCTTGCTGAAGAGCTTAAAATTAAGCACAACTTTAACGCCGAAAATGGCTGGTGAGGACTGTATGTAGGGGTTTAGTAACAGAAATAAAATTACTTTAAGAAAGCCCCCACCAACAAGTCTAAGTAGAATTGTTGGTTTCAATATAGAGGAAGTTGACCTGTTTTTGCTAACTTGACGTCTGTTGTTTAAAAACACAAATTCAATGCAGACAAGATTTATAATATAGACGAGACTAGGATGTGGAGTGTACAAAAACCTGGGAAGATTCCTGGTGCAAAAATACAAAAGCAAGTGGGTAGTGCAATAAGCAGGAAGATGGGTCGTAACATAACTGCGATATATCGCATCAGTGCCTCAGGTGCATACATTACATCTATCATATATCCCAGGAATAGGATGTAACCTCTGCTTGAGAGCTATGGTCCAATAGGAGCGCTCTATTGTTCGCACAATGGCTGGTCTAACGAGGACCTTTTTCAAGAATGGTTAGAGCACTTCAAGAAATTTTGTAAACCGACTAAGAAAGGTCCTGTTTTGCTGCTGCTGGACAATCACGGCAGCCACATATCCTTGGACACGTACAACTTTTGTCATTTAAATCACATCTATGTGGTATCAATCCCTTCGCATACGTCACAAAAATCCAACCTCTGATGTGTTTTTCGATGGGTCTTTCAACAGCGAATGTGATAAATTTATGAGGGCTAATACGTACAGAAAAATAACTCTTTATGACATTGCTTACATCTGTAATAAAGCCTACATGAATGTTGCTCCAATCGAGAAGAGCGTATCTGGCTTCAAAACTCAGGAATATTTCCTCTAAACCCAAAGAGATTTGATGACAACGAGTTCACCGCGGTACAGTATCCAGACATGCAACCTGTTGAAGATGAGCCAGAAGAGACCTCGCAGACATAAACCTGGATGAGACTAGACCTCCTGCTGCTGAAAACGAGATTGACCTTCCATGACCATCAGGAGAGACATTTGTGAGAACACTGAGTAACGTTTCACCCATTCCCAATATTAGGCCTACTAAGGCCCAGTTAAAAACCAGCATTCATCAATCCTTACAGGAACACCGATGAAAACCGTATTAGAAGAGGCAGAGTTGAAGAAAAAGGGAAAATCTGTATAAAAGACGCAAACAGAAGAAAAGATGCCGAGAAAGTCCTAAATCCTAATGGTACAAAATTAGGACATCCTAATAAAAAACAAAAATACCTGATAATGTAAAAGTGAAGAACGAAGTCAGCTTGAAAGAAAAGAACAAAAAGAAGAAAATGAAATGTCGTCGGATTTTAAGTTTTGAATCTTCGTCTTCAGATGAGGAGGATGTTACCTAAAAGACTTTTGTGACGACAACGAAGACGATAACACATTTACAATTTATGATAAAAATGTAGATATTTGTCTTTTTGTAGGAATATGAATATTGACCAGTTAATGCATATTAATACAATAATAAAATTGCTTATAAACCCAACAATGCTAATATTGTTCTTTAACCATTTATTTATGTTATTTTAATAATAGTGTGGCGTCATTGCCCCGGACAAATGGCGACATTACCCGGGTACCTGGGGTAATCCCGCCATCGTGTATAATGTTAAAAAACATTTTTTAACATGAGTCTTTAATAGATACGTAGTTGAAAAAATCAGGATAAGTGAATAGAAAATGCTGAACCTAAAATATAACTATTTTGGTAATAAACAACTTCTAAGGTAATTTATAAATTGTTTTATCTTACGGTGGCGCCATTACCCCGGTCTCCACTAGTGTTTTGGTTTAAATTAAAGTTTTTTTCCTGCCAAATATGTAAAAAAGTTAGGTCTATTAATGAAATACCTATGTTACCTACCAAAAAAACAAATAGATATAATATAATTTATATATTTTTATATTTATATAATATAATATAATCTAATTTATATAATTTTATGGACCCAAAGTTAAAGTAAAAATGTGGCAACTAACTGAAATAAATCAATAAATTTGGGAGACAAAATACTTGTGGCTTCATGGTATAATTACCAATCCCAAAAAGAAATGAACCAATTTTAAACACATCGAATTTATGCTCATTAATTGTCTACAGATACTTTGTTTGAGTAAACAATTCCTATAAAAGTTGTATTATGAGTGACGGGTACATAAAATTGTTGTATACTGGTATATTTAATCGAATCAGGTGTAGTCAGGAATAATTTCTTATTTTAGTTGTCTTTCGGTACATCAGAATCTTGAAGATAAAAATAAATAATTGCTTATGATTGAATATAAAAATATGTATTGTACCCGTGTGAAGCCAGACCAAGTCACTAGTTCTTGATAAAATTAATTAATTTTTATTTTAGAATTTTTTAAATAATACATTTGGATATACACATTTTTCGTTAGTTTTCCATGTCAGTTTGAACATAAAAATACCAATGTATCTGTAAGACCGTTGGACCTCAAATTCTTACCTACTATACATTATAAATTATATTAAAAATCTGAGATTAATTTTAATATACAAGGGTTCCCGAACTAACACATCCCAGCTGTTTTGTGCGTAGCATTCTACAGGTATCCCCATAACGGCTTCAAAGCCTTCTCGATCCCGATCCCCTCTCACCTTTTGTTTCATCCGTTTTATCAATGTATGTATACGAAATGGACAGTTTGAAATACAAATACAGTTCTTCTGTTAGCACATCGCCTGTTTAAGTTACAGATGCTACCGCTAGGTAGTGTAACAGTATCAAAAGTACTCAGAAAGGAAAAGTAATCAATGTAATGACTGTACATACCATAAAGGAGAAAATCTACCGTTTAAATATTGTGTAAACTAAATATACGCTTTTAATAATTTGCAATCATATAAGGAAGGCCCACATCAACGTCTCGAATAAATAAAATGATTATTTATGATGACCTACTTTTACAGATCACAAGGAAAAACGTAGTTTATCCTTGAAACAATATTTCTCTTTGAGAAAAGCCTTGAGAATACTCTCTCTTCCACGCAGTGGAATAAAAAGATTTCCTGTGACAAAATCATCTACATAGAAAATAATAATAATAATAAAATCCAAACGATATCGAAAGTAATATTATCTCAACTCTCTATTGACCTTAAAGTCATGTTTGTCTGAGCGAAGTGTAAGTGAAGTGGCCTACCGACCTACATTTTGAATGTTACAGTTTACCCTTTTATAAAGATTTTTCAACAAGAGTATATTTTTCCAAACAACTTTATGCCCTTTACAAGTTGACAGACACCCTTGTATTCATCCCTCAGCAAGATGAATGAAGACTCAGATGTGAAGATTCAAGCGAGCTCGGCCGCGGCTTCTACAACGCAACTTGACCCACCTTCAGCTGTGGTGGATCATAACAATTCTCCCGAGCTACAAGTGTCATTCTCGTCCAATTCTACAGGTATTACTTTCGGAACCCTATGTTAGAATGTAAACATAGAGGACTAAAAAAAGGATTAAAACAAAACGAAGTTCTCTATTTGTTTACATCTACATGAATAAGGTTGCTTCGTCATTACAGGTTATGTTGGTTTGTGATAAATAGGCCTAAATAAAGAAAGAATTTTCATCTTAAAAACATTTTACTATTCATTAAACACGGGTTTACGTTTATTACATAGTCATAATTGATGCATTATCTTGAAAATCTGAAGAGAATGCTGTTTTCATCCTAGAGGCACTTAACCTAATTTCATTCTACATTTGTCAAGGATCAGAATAGACCTTGGAATAAGTTACTACTGTGTACTGTGTAGAAGTCAATCAACATACCTATGAATGTGTCAAGTTAACATAAAATTAAAGCGATATGTCCTTATTAGTTTCTACATTTTATTTGAACAAGAGAGAGGCTTCTGCAATGGGGTTAAAATTGTACTGATAAGATTTGAAAATAGTGTTATTAGTGAAATGGAAAGCAATGTTTCGGCCTATATTGCAGTTGTTCTGCTTCTAAAGTAGTATAATTAGTCCTATGATTTTATGACATTCAAATGAGACAGATTCAGTTTCACTAGTCTTAAAAATTGTCTCCAAAATACCGAAAGGGATTATGAAAAGATTCTTTCATCACTGTAAAAAATAGGATTAAAATCTATATGTAGTAGATGTGTTAAATACAAATTTAGACAATGTTAGTAGCCTATGTGACATATTTTCTTAAGTAATAAAAATCAACAAGTTGTCCAGCTCCGTGGCACAAACAGCTCAATGCAGATTCTTTGAGTTCTGTTAGGCTATTTGAGACTTTTGAAGTGAGATGTTAATCACAATACATTAAGCAGGATAACTTGAAGATCCCATGCAGTTTTTACTTAGTATATTCTAGAGGTATTATTCAAGCCTCAACTAGCATATTAAAACAATAATCAAACTGCTGAACAATAATATAAGAATACTTGAGAGCGGAGTAAATGCTATGTAGTCAGCTGTTAATTAGACACTAGCATTTAAACATTATTTATCTCGTACTCGAGTTAAAATCATTAAT
The DNA here is from genome assembly GCF_021130785.1 of Homalodisca vitripennis. NCBI lineage: Eukaryota > Metazoa > Arthropoda > Insecta > Hemiptera > Cicadellidae > Homalodisca > Homalodisca vitripennis. The sequence goes on from NC_060207.1 coordinate 75,183,593, forward strand.
CAAGATTCAAGTTTTAGCCTCTGGATTACAATAATCAGTATTTAAATAAGTTTTTACATACCTTTAGTCAGCAATACAAAACCAATATTGCGCCTACATATTTCAATGTCATAACATCAAAAGCAGTACTAAAATTTTGTTTCAGCACTGGGTATCGTCATAAATTATATTAAAACTCCAGACATAGAATTAAAATATTTTAAAAACATTAGAAACATGTTTTGTAGGCCTACCGGTACGGCTTGGTACGAGATTGAGTTAGGGTACGATGAGCGGACCCGGTTTTTTATATAGAAGAATGTAGTCATTGATACCTAATATTCACATCTCAAATCCTAGATTATCAATCGATATAAAAGTATCTATAGTCCTCATTAACAATCATATGTTTTAAATTAAAATATGAATTTAATATAAATTATTAAAACCAAAATTAGGAAAACTTAAAGACGACCATATTTGTTCCTCTCACAGTTACAGAAGTTTCTTTCCCACAAATTTTACATAATGGGCTTTCCTGTACGAGTCCAACATGTTGAAGCAACGAAAAACATGTCTCATCATCTTTCAAAGCAATGTCGTGTAGTTTTCTAAAATTGACTGCCATTTTCATTAATCAAAATTACTTATGTAAAATTGAAATATTACCTTACGTGTATTATTTGAAAGTGTTCATATAGATTATTTAAGTTAATAGTTCAAAATAATTCATCAGTATCGATGGTTATGATTAAGTAATATTGCTTGCCAATTTTGATATAAAATTGGGTCCGCTTATCGTACCCTACCCCAAGACTGCCCAATAGCAACTAAATTTAATTTGGCTGTGTTTGTGTTTTTAATTTAATCCATGATGGCACCCAGTACTGAAACATTTTAACAATTTTGTGATTGTTTTGACAATGATGTAACATCGAATAGTATAAGCGCAATATTATTTTTGGATTGCTGACTAAAGGTATATATAACCTATTTAAAGATTTAAAATCATTATTGTTTTAAACAATAGGATATATAATAAATGTCACTGGCCTAGTGAGCAGACATTAAACAATTTTCATATTCAAACAAAACTTTTGTGATGGAATGGAATCTTAAACTGTGCCCATACATTGATTTGGAACTAATTAGGAAAGGATATTAAATAGAATGTTATATAACAAGATGTAACTTGTTAAATAAGTTTGTGGGCCCAGTAGAAATCTAGACCTCAAACGTGATAAGTTATTTATAAAATGGAGAAATTGAAATTAAATTACGAACTTTACAAACTGAACTAGACTTATCAAGATTTTATTTAATTTGCACAAAAATATGAAAGAAAACACAATTTGTCCATTCAGATGTAGGGTGATAGTTCATTGTAAAATTATTTTGGTTATTGAAATTAATAAACATGCAATACTTAGCGTGAAGTTGATTACTTTGTTTGACAGTAGGTCCACACTTTGGTACGGTACCAGAACAGAATTGAAAAACAAATTCATTACATTTATAGTTTAGCTGTATGTTAAGTAGGCTTATAAGTTAGTTAAAACATTTAAAATGGGATTAAGGATCGTGTCCTGAAGAGTTAAATTTTCCTATTTGACAGGCCTAAATTGCATATTAACATTCTAATCCAAGCTAGTAGTAAATTTTACATTCTTGAAACTGTAAAAGAAGAAGTAATGTACTTTTATTTCACCTCACTAGCCTAACTCAATGTTTAGAGAGATAGGTTGATAGATGTAACTGGACCGTGCAGCACCTGCAGCTTTATTGTGTAATTTGTTACCCGTACTACAATTGTTATGGCTGCTTGGAAGAATCTTAATTGTTATTCCTCAAGTGAAATGAACTAAAACCTCAGTCCGTATTGATTATTGTAATGGAGATTGTTTCGATATTTTGTCACTTTCGTATTATGAAAATACTGATACTCAACAATTGAGATATTGAGTCATTCTATTTAAAATCAACACACTTACTTTGTAAATCTCAGATTTAATTAAAACTTTATGCAAAAAAGTAACAATTAGAATAATTTATAAGTGTGAAATGTAAGAAAACTTAATGTAATAATTTTTATTCAATAAATATCACCCACCTGGAGTTAATGACTCACAAGGTCACTAACATCAGATCATATCCTTATTTCCTGACCATATCAGAATTATGGTGTCCTTCATCATCGGTATTGATCATTCTCTCGTACAGTACAACCTTCCATCAAGCATCACATAAAACCATAGCTATTGATATACTTTAATAACTTGGATACAATGTAGAAAGATCTAACAGTGACAGTTAAACATTACTAAATTTAGATGTTATTAGTACCTGTGGAATAATATTATGAAACTAAAGAAACAATGTTGTCGGTTTTCATCACAATGGTATAATTAATTCTGTTTTCAAATGTGAAAATGTTAAATCTTGTAAGGAATAAACACATAGTAGTTACACTAGTTGTGTGCATGTAATTTTTTTAATAAACGATTACTTATTTCTAATACCTTGAATTGTTATATGTCTTAGAAAACACTCTTATTTGTATTTATATAGGCCTATTTCAGCATATTAATCCAGTTTTAACAAAATAATTTGTGTTCAATTTCATTATAGGCTATGAGTCATTTTTGTAATGTTTTTGTCTCTTGCTGCATTTTGGAGGTGTTACATATATGTAGGTTAACTTAATTTTAAATGTATATAATACAATAACAGGAAAGTTAGTTGAGACTTGATAGTATTGTAGGCCAAACATTAATATTTTTCAAATTCGAATTTGATTAAAATCTTTTCTTAGTTAAAGCCAACGTTTATACATTTGTGTTTATGTAAGACACTTTTTACAAAAATATTGTTTTTGCTCATGGAGGGAAGGTGAGTTTCACACAACATAGTTCCATTTAAACAAAAAATTTCATTTTATCAAAACAATATTTGGCACTATGCGTGGGAGAAAAGTAAATTAATACCTATCAACTGGTATATGGCAAGGATTATGGCAATGTGTTACCTAAATTACTTCTTGTATCTAAATTTGTGAACGTCTAAAACAAATTTTAAAATTTATGAAGTTTTAAAGATGTGTCTGGACCTGTTACGTAGAGAGTAAGTAGTGCCCAAAGTGTAGAATGTTGAATAGATCTGTGAACACAAAGCATATTATTCACTTGATGTAGAAGAAAAATGTTTAACTGAAAGTGAGCCAATTTAAAGTGCAGCTTTCATAATTGATCCTCTCGTTAAATTTCAATTGGCAGTAGGCCTAGTTTCTTTTAATGAAAGCAGAATATTATTGGGAACCACCAAGTACATTTTATATTGGTGAACATTTTGCAAAAATTAAATAATCTTTAAAGTACTTGTTTTGGTTCCTGATTGATTATTTTCATTCAAAAGTATTACAATCAACCAGATCATCCAAACTTTTGATTGTAGTATATTTTTTGACATACAATATACAAGAACGTACCAAATTTGATTTTACAACGGAACAATGTATTATGTATCATCAGCATCAGAGTAGGGGGGAAAACTAACTCAATAAAACAAACCAACAGTCAAGCATTGCACCCTCTCAGGGCTGCTTTCCAAATTATTACATACTTCAAGAACATGTCTCTTATAATTTCAACCAACAAGCTGGGCAACACAGGTGGCATTTTCTTTCTTATGTTTGGTTTATATTCACTTTACATAAACAGATTCAAGGTACTTTTCTCTCTCAGATGGCAATCTTGAGTTCTCTTCTGTCTTCTTATATTTTGCAGAAAAAAGTGTAGTTGGCATTGTTATGATTCAAGTTCCCATTAAACTACTCAAGATTCTACTGTAGAATTCTTACCATAATCTATCTTCTCATACCTCCTCACCTCTCCAGAAACTTGCAGTATGTAACAAACATGATTAGCAGCCCTCGCTTGACTCCAATTTTTGATGCTCAAGTGATTTATGCCTTCCCATCTTACTTGAATCAGTACGATAATGTCTATCTTTCAAATAATTTTGGCTGTGTTTACTCATTTGATAGTACTGAAGCAAGACACTGTCATGCAACCACTGAACCTTAATGAAAATGGATTTACCGCAAATGTACTATCCCTCTGCACACATTTCATTGATAAAAAGGTCTAAAGATGTGATCCTGAGCCGTACCTCCATGTTTATTTACATTTATTTTGTGTTTTAAAATTGAATTTTATGCTTAACCTTGTATGTTAGCATTTTTTTACACCTAAGAAGAGGATAGTTTCGAATTTTGAAACTAACTTAGTACTTAGTATTTTATTTTTGTAACAATGGGAAATATCTGAAAACAGTCTCTGATGATGATTCTTAAATTGTGCCACCAATATGGCATTGACCATTTGTAGGTCTGCTCCAATCGTAGAATTTCAGTTCAAAAACTGTATTTCTATCCCAAAAGTTCACAATTTACTTACATCAGCCACTTCTGTGATCACTGGCTCTGAGCGGTTGGAAATCAAAGCTTTTATGGCCCTACACCTTTATTTAATGCAGATTTAACAGAATTTAGATTTAGATTTTATTACTATGGGCAGTTGTTTAACAGATAAAAAATCAATATTAACAAAAACATTTTTAATAAACTATTAGTACTCCAATTGTGTTTTCATTAAAATTTTAGTTTTCACGTTGGTGGTGTCTTTAATTTGTAATGAAGCACAAAAATATACAACAAAATTTTGATAGCATAGCCTAATTAATGTGAGTTAGAAATAAACTATAAAAACCCTGTTAGATTATGAAAAGGTAATTAATAGTGGGGTGTTTATGGTTTTTGTCAGAGAAGAAAGCTTGTTCGTTGTGATTAATTTAATATTTTTTTAATATTTTAGTTTGGTTAATTTTACATCATAACTACTGGTCCCTTTGCTTGATATAAATTAGTCATGCACAGAATTTCTTTAAAAAATTGTTAAATGGCAGGTGACAAGGTGTGCATACTAATAAAAAGGACAAAAATAAATACAAGTGGATCCCAAAATATTACAGAAATAATACTTTGGTCGAACATTAGGAACGAATCAATCAGGGCTCTAATTTTTATAGGCAGTCTTAAAATAATTTAATATATGCATTGCAATAAAATATATTTATTTTAAAAAATGTAGAAAAACCCCTTAAAATACATTTTTAAACCTATGACACAAGTTAGTGGTGAGAATATATGATTTTTCTACAACAACTTTTTTATAAGATAGTATTTTCTTTCAAGAGTCTGTGAGATAATATTGGATGGAATATTTTTTACATTCACCTGAGTCTGGATGACATTCTGACAATAAACATTTATATGATATAGCAAACTAGTGTGTTATGTGTGTTACATTTAAAGTTTAGCACAGTACTTATTAATTTAATGTATTTAAAAAAACATCATATAGTATATAAGTTCAATGTTTTTGTTTTTTTGTTTTTTAAGGAGAAGTCGATCCCCTTTCATAATTAACTGGCCCTTTCACATGTATAACTTAAAGTTCCAGATTTTGTTGTATACAGTTTTTTATTTTGTAAATAGTAGCAGTATATTATATACTGCATGATGTAAAACTTTTTGAGTGTTAAGAGTTTTTAATATCTTAAGTAATTGCTTTAGTGAAAATAATTAACCACCACTAATAAAAAATTTAAATAAAATTATGAAATATAATAATACTGCTATAGAAGCTAGGTGTAGAATACTATAGGCCTTATGAATATCAAATTTTACTACAAAAAAATCTATTGACTTGACATTTTATAAAAAAGGCTGAGTGCGATTACCTGATAACTATTTTGTATTGGCTTTCTGAAAGGCTTTTGAACTATAAGCCTTCTCTTTTATGTATCTTGCAATAATGTCACCAGCCATATAAATTAACAAACTGATAGGGCAGTGTTTCTGAAAATGTTATGTTAAAGCAGTATGACCTTTCGTGAGTGCTGTAATTCACATTGATGTTATGTCATGTCAGTTTCCATAAATACTATTACAATATTCTTGATAGTTTCTATTTAAAATAATAATGTTTTCTAATAGTTGAAATCGGTCTTGAAAAAGTAAACAATGTGAACAAGTTACTATGCTGTTGGTAAAATGTTGGTAGAACCTGTATGTCCATTTGTAAAATTATAGTTTTATTTTCAAGTTAAATTTTGTAAAAATGCCTATAAAACTATGTACATATCAATTATACAGGTTTACTTACTAATTAGTAAGTAAGCCATTTGGCAGCTACGAAAATCGACCAATTATACAGGTTTAAAACATTTAAAATATAAACCCATTTTAAAGACAGTTTTAGATTGTCATAAAAATTTCTCAATGCGAAATTCATTTTATTTAATTAAAAAAACTGGATATTCCCTTTATTAAGACACATCTTTGAGAAAATATGTATATATTTAAACTTGTATGTGTAGTTTAAGTATTTTTTGGAATGTGTATTTTGCACGAATGTAAGCCCTGAGTGCAAAATTAGTTGTCAAGTGCTTGTATTTGTCCTTTGCAGCACACATGTGCACACTCTGTGCTTAGACTAGAGCGTAGTCTGTGCTAGAACTGAACACACTCACTACTCCTGCCAATGGCTGATACCTGTTTCATAGCAAGGTCTATATGTTACTAGCATAATACAGTTTTTAATTTTTTTCATTCATATTGTTATTGTATATTTAAATATTTATTAAAATTACAACAAAATTGAACCCCAATTGGGGTGAATTGAATCTCATGTTTCTCGTCCCTCTCTATACAATTTTCTAGTTCAATAATATGGGTAAATTCCTTAGTCTATTTTTGGGCCCTTTTCTACTATCTACCCTACACACAAGAAAGTTTCATGCTTCTCAACATTTCTTATTGTTCCATTTGTACTCCAAAAATTTGTCAAAAAATCAAAATCATTTCAAAATAGTTTAGCAGTTCTTGTTGAAGCCATTAGATGCCTAAAACTTCTCATTCAAAAATTATAAAAAGTTGAATCTTAATTTTCTGGTCAATAATAATTGAGATCACAGTGATTTCAGAACATTTCAGGTTTAAATTTAATTTATTGTTATAAAACTTTTTATTTATTTTTTAATTGAAACCTCTTTTAAAACCATTAATTCATATTTTAATTTAAAGTAGCAAGAATTTCTTATGTACATTCTTTCTATTTATATTATATCTTCACAGGCATTGTTAAAAAGATTGTAATGACACCTAATGATTGTAATCGATTATAGTTCTTAAAAGTGGATAACAGTAATATTAGCTAGCAGAATGTATAATTTGACAACCAATTACTTGGCAAATTATACTTGACTACAATACAAGTATATGTAATTCAGTGACCTACTTTCATACAGTCTAAATATTTCGATAGACGGAATTACGGGATTGTTAACTTGACGCAATATGCGTAAAATAAAGTCTCCAATACTATCCCAAGCTAAAGTGATAACATTTTTTAACAAATAATCTGAAGTTGCGTAATTGAACGTAAATCACCGCCTGGGGATGGGAAGGGTAAGTAGGCCGTCTCCATGGGAATGGTAGGTGGTGCGGGGACGGGGGGTGGCAGACCTGACCCGGGGTGCGGCCTTGGTATTGTAACTAACCCCCGGCCCACGCACATTGATTGACCCAGTTAGTGTTCACGCAGCACGCACCCCGCACCCCCTGGCCGTGACACCGATAATTGGCGCCCCAGACTGTTGCGCCAGGGACTTTACCAATGTTTTAGCACATTGATTGACCCAGTTAGTGTTCACGCAGCACGCACCCCGCACCCCCTGGCCGTGACACCGATAATTGGCGTCCCAGACTGTTGCGGCAGGGACTTAACCAATGTTTTAGCACATTGATTGACCCAGTTAGTGTTCACGCAGCACGCACCCCGCACTCCCTGGCCGTGACACCGATAATTGGCGCCCCACACTGTTGCGCCAGGGACTCTACTAATGTTTTAGCACATTGATTGACCCAGTTAGTGTTCACGCACCCCGCACCCCCTGGCCGTGACACCGATAATTGGCGCCCCAGACTGTTGCGCCTGGGCATTTACTGATCTTTTAGCACGTCGATTGACGCAGTTAGTGTTCACGCAGCACGCACCCCCGGCCGTAACACCAATAATTGGCGCCCAGACTGTTGCGCCTGAGAATTTACTGATCTTTTAGCACGTTGATTGACGCAGTTAGTGTTCACGCACCCCGCACCCCCGGCCGTAACACCAATAATTGGCGCCCAGACTGTTGCGCCTGAGAATTTACTGATCTTTTAGCACGTTGATTGACGCAGTTAGTGTTCACGCAGCACGCATCCCCGGCCGTAACACCAATAATTGGTGCACCAGACTTGCGCCTGAGAATTTACTGATCTTTTAGCACGTTGATTGACGCAGTTAGTGTTCACGCACCCCGCACCCCCTGGCCGTGACACCGATAATTGGTGCCCCAGACTGTTGCGCCTGAAAATTTACTGATCTTTTAGCACGTTGATTGACGCAGTTAGTGTTCACGCAGTACTACGCACCCTCGGTCAGGACAAGGATAATTGGCGGCCCAAACTGTAATGCCTCAATGAAAATTGGAAACAAATGTATTTTCTACAAGACATTATAGATATTTCAAATAGGTATTTGGTTTTTGATTGAATGCAAAATGTTTTATATTTTTTCCTCTCTTAAAGAAAAGTATGTTTATTATGTTGTGACTATAAATGTGTATAGCAATTTTCAATAACAATATAACCAAAAATCTGTTGCATTTGCTTTATGGCTTATTAAATTAAGCTTTTATAATTTTTTAAGGATTACTGATAGTTATCTAATTGATATAACGCCCTAATAATTAAATGTGTAAAACAATAAAAGCTGCACAGTAGCGAATGGCTGAAGGACCTACTTTCTTTGCTACCAAACGCTCTTCCACTCATCGTTTCTAGAGGAGTGCTTTAGGCAAAGGGTTTGGAAATCTTCAATGCTAGATCAAGATGTATTAAAATCGTTTTGAAGATTGATAAGACAAAACCAATCATGTGTAACCATTAACATTTTCATCACCGTACAAAGAGTGAGGTAAATATGAGATATTTATATATGCCTTGTCATTTTATATGCAGGATTTTGTTTAAAACGAACTCAATTTAGTATGTGGAATAATTTGAGCGAAGAAATTATTTATTATAAGGTCTCCCATAAAAAAAATATTTAAGTGCTAGTTTTTGGTAGATATCAGTTAAATAAGGAAATCCATTTTTAAACACGGTTAGTTCTCTTAATATTAAATTTGTAGAGTTCATGTTTGATAACTATTATGTATACACGTAGCATACTCAATGGCCAATATTCAAACATTTGACTTGCTAAAAAGTTGATTTTTAATAATTTGTAACTTTACTAAGGTTGAATTATAGACTTCTCAACTACTTCTGATGTGGTGAAATCGTATTTCGTTGGATTAATTATAGTTTTATTTCAGACTCTCGGCTCTTGAAAATAACTTTCTTAAAAGAAAAGACAGAAGTCAAAAAATGTATTTTATATTTTTTCATTTAAGTTTTTCTAACAATTACAAATTTTTGAATAATTTTATATATAACACACATATTTGTAAACTATATATTAAAAAAAAATATTTGTTGGAAAAGTGATGTTCGGCGACATAAAAAAAAGACTCGGTCACATAATTATATACCTAAGCTCTATATGGTTAAGATCTATAGGTAAATGAATGGTTGCGGGACAACCATTAAACACTGTTCAGGATCCTAGACCTACTAAATCCACCAAAAATTTGAGCGTTACAACGAGCTTTTGCTAAAATATTTAGAGGAAGTGGCTACAGAAAGTATGATTTAAACTACCAATGAAGCTACAGATTTAAATGTAGGTGAAGATGGCAACACGTCAAATAATTTGGGTGTAGGATTAGATTGAAAGTGTAAAAAGTGGGATGACTTGAAAGGTGGCATTTGAAAGGTATAGGACGGTTCCATGTATGATACGGGCAAGATTTTGGATGTAGAAGTGTGTTATACATACTGTCTTGGTTGTGTATGTAAAATAGTTGGACATCAATGTAAACAAAATTACCAAGGATCAAGTGGAGGCATGGAAGTCGAAAGCGTATTGAAAATGTTCGCTCATTCAGAGATTACTATAGGTGTGCGCTATGAGTTTCTCCGAATGGGGACTGTACGGAGTTTGAACAGGTTTTTACATCTCAGCTTTATGGAGAAGACTTAAGAATAACCAAGAAGAATAAACAATTAGAATGTGTAGGACACGTTCAGAAGCGGTTATGAGGTACGTTGTAGCTTGAGGAAAGTATAGTGAGTCCTACAAGATGGTTAGGAACTTGCATGAGCAACATGGCGTCTTATTGACGAGGCCATGAATAATCTTGAAAACTACTTGCCTATATTTTGGCCATCAAATGAAATAAAAATAAATATATGGGCAATGTTATTTTTTTAAATAAAGCGTCGAGTAGCAACAAACTGCAGCATAACAAACTGAATACCTTATGACCACAAAAACAATTTAGATGATGCTGTAATAAAGTAATAAAACCTACTTAACAAGCCTTTGCTAACCCTATATACTCAAAAATGCTTTCACGGTAAAACTTAATGCGTGAAAGTCATACAGCATAGTTTGGTTAGAATTCTACAACGTCTTGGATTGAAATCTGGTCCTAACAACACCACGATCTGCAGTTTAATATCGATATTGTATGAGTGTAAAAGCGGAAAGATCCAGCTAAGAAGATGTCAAAAAAGGCACTTCAGAATCTAGGACACTCAAGAAGAGGACTAAGGATCAACCTGAATATGCAGCAGGGATGTTTTGAAATGCGAATAAATAAAATGTCTTTGCTATTTTGTGTTATTTCTCAAATTTCGTACATTAAACTATTATTAAACTAACTCAGGAACTATTTATCTTATACCCATGAAATATTTTACTATTTGTGGAAACCAACCTCAGCAATAACCTCATCCTTTTTGAACATTAGTAAAGAATTGTTTGATAATTTTTATAGATTTTAATTTTGGGCAATTTTGTAATTGGGCTCAAGAAAATCCGGACTCAAGATAAAACATTAATTGTTTACCTTTTCATGTATAGTTATGAATATTGTGAGTTTGAGATACAGTGATATCTTTAAACAAGTATAACATTTGTAAAAATAAACAAGTAAAATAACAACAGTAAAACAAATAAAAATTACCTATTTTAATGCAAATACTATTATCTATATAAATTTATCATTTAATTTATATTTAAAATATGTTAATGGCTAATTTATCTTTCTTATTCTGTCTTCAGGTAAAATATCTTTAAAGTACTCTCGACTAACTAAAAAATATTACTCAACCGAAAACTTAATCCTAATCTTGTAAACCTTCCTTCAGAGGAGTGAAATATCAAATCAGACCGTACTTACAGTTTTCTTGTGATTCACATAATTCTTTTTATTTAGTAAGATGCTTAACATGACTTTACGTCTGTGATTGTGGATTTCAGCTACCATGGAGTTAGGCTTTAGTCGATAAAAACCAGTTTTCAACTGTGGTATAAGACAAATAACCGATATACACACAAACCTTTGTAGGGCAAAACTGTTGTTAGATACAGCAGAATCTCTCCGTACAAATGACCATTTAAAATTTCAGTTCAACTGTAAAAATGTAAATTCTTGATATTGCTTGTGTTGTCGTCGTCGGAAAGCTACGTATTCCAGACAGTTCGATAAAAACTATTGGGCAACGATGAGGACTGCAGGTTTCGGCGAATTATAGAAATCAGTGGGTCCGATGGTGCAAGGTTGTCTCGGTTGTCCGGGTGACGAAAGACATCAGCTGAGTGTACCGGCTCCGGCCTTGTGTCAGAGGTGTAGAAGTGGTGAGGAATCAGAGCATTATCAGAAGCAGTGTCGGCCTTACATAACCTGACATTGGCACTACTGGCCGGCTGACCCCTTTCCGAAATAGCTCGCGTCGCAGTCGCAGCAGCGCAGCACAGAGCCTCGACCTCCGCAACATAGCCTCAGTGGCTCACTCAGATCAGCCAACGTGGAAATAATTCTAGAGATTTCACATTTTCACCTTGTACAACATATCTTAAATTACATTGTGCAACGGACTCTCTCCTATTTGTAATGCCATTTTTATTTGAAGAACATGCCTATTACCTAAGGTATTGTCATAAAACTAATGATTTTACACTATTACGTAAAGTAGTCATTTTCTCATTTAAAATATCGCCGTCTGTAGCTCGTTAAGTAATTCATTCAAATTGGAAAATCCAGACAGTTGTGGAACGTCTTGTTCTATTAGAATTAATAGTTACGAATATTGTCATAAACTAAATTGTAATTATTCCAAGAACTCACATACTTAACGTGGAAGTATCAAAAAGTAACAGAATCTGTTTCAATTGTCTTTTGTTAAAACCTAATATGTTTGATCTATCCCTGCGAGTGGCACGTATCACGCCTCAAAACAGTGCCAGTTGCTGTGGAATGCGTACAAACGCACCGCACTGCGGATGTCCACTTCTGATCTGTCTGTTTCAATACCGTGAATCAGCACTATACTGGGTCAGTTGTAATGTGAGGAAACGTTGCGTCAGCGAACAGACAGTAGATTGATGTATCTACTTGTAATTGTTTTATTTATAGGAAGGGTGAATTAAAATGTAGACCAATGGAAGTGATCTGTGCCATAGAGTTTAGAATAAGAAAAAGTACAGAGTGGAAATTTAACTTTAAAAGGAGGTTCTAAAACGTTATTATGACGTACTGTGGTACCCTCGCTAGCTAGCTCATCGGAAACGGGCGGTCGTAGTTACCGTCGGATATCACATGGCGCTAATTTCAAATTCATTTGTTGTATTAAATGTTTGCAAAATGTATCATTTGGTTTAGCTAATTTTGAAAAGGTGTTATTGGTTGCACTTTTATTTATACAATAACATACAATATAATAATGTCACATGGTAAGTGAACTGTGGCAAACAGTCTATATAACATAAAATACATAATTTACCGTACATTATATAAATATATGAGTAATCATGACAATGCGGATAAACCGTAATAACAGCAGTTTAATGAAAACTGTAAAAGAACATAAATAACCATTATCCGTATTAAATAATTTATCTCAGGTAATACATTGACGTTAATAGCGAAACATGAGGTAGTCCGACTAGCGCTCCATCAAGTAGCGCCTGTAGCTGAAGAAGAAAATGCGAGTTACCATGACCGCGTCATGACCCATGTGTTTCAAAAGTTTATTATATTAATAAACGAGCGTAAAGCAACACTTCTTTGATAAGTTATTTGATTAAAATAGACATATCATCCAAAAAGACAAGTCTTTTGTTGTCAAATACGTGTATAAATCTCACTTTATCATTTTCTTGTCAGGTATGTAGTGTTTAGATTATTTGGCCAAGCAACGCGTACTTTAGTTGTAAACATACAGTTTCTAGCTTGGCAGAGGTATATCTTCTGCTTGTGTGTCTGTTTATTCGGCTGTCACAGACAAACTGTTAACAGGTGTATGATTTTTCATACATGTATATTTTTCACGAATGTTTCTGTAGATATACAGTTCAGTGTATATATATATATATATATTTCATATGTCCATTTCAACCATTTTTTTCCAGTGTCTGTGTGGCAATATTTTAGGACGATCCTATTCCGTAACCGTTTACAGTAACACGGTTTTTCCGAATTTCTCAAAACATAGGTTGGCCGAATTTCATATTTTAATTTGCACAATAACAGATAAGATAATAGAACTCCCATTGACGGAAGCATCACGATTAATTCAGACATTATACAAGGCTAAATTGATCGAACTTTGAAAATTATAGTGTTAGCAAATTTGGGAAAGATAATCAACTGTAACATTTCATCTATTTTATATATCATTTCAGTGGGTTATAAGTTACTCTGATGGCAATCATTGTACGGTAATTACTAATATACAGTGGCAAAAAAGCAGCGATGACGATGAGTCAACAGTGCCGCATTAGGTTGCAGCGGCGGTCGAGAGAGTGATATTGCAAGGTAGCGAAAGTGATGGAGTAATACGGAAAGTGAGTGTTGGACGTCTGCGGGCTGTTTGTTGTGGTGGAATTTTACTTGGCGGAACCGTTGTTTGAGATACCTAGTAATAGATTATGTTGCATCGGTCTTCTATGAGCAGGAAAGCAACGATAACGATTAGTCAGCAGTACTTAACGAAACCGTTGCGGGAGATTCAGTAATAGAATACTGTGTATCGGGTGGTAGGGAAGACGATGCGTAGTAGGTTGCAGCGGCGGTCGACAGATTGATATTGCAAGGTAGCGAAAGTGATGGTGTAATACGAAAAGTGAGTGTTGGAAGTCTGCGGGCTGTTTGTTGTGGTGGAATTTTACTTGGCGGAACCGTTGTTTGAGATACCTAGTAATAGATTATGTTGCATCGGTCTTCTATGAGCAGGAAAGCAACGATAACGATTAGTCAGCAGTACTTAACGAAACCGTTGCGGGAGATTCAGTAATAGAATACTGTGTATCGGGTGGTAGGGAAGACGATGCGTAGTAGGTTGCAGCGGCGGTCGACAGATTGATATTGCAAGGTAGCGAAAGTGATGGTGTAATACGAAAAGTGAGTGTTGGAAGTCTGCGGGCTGTTTGTTGTGGTGGAATTTTACTTGGTGGAACCGTTGTTGGTGATACCTAGTAGTAGATTATGTTCTATCGGTCTTCTTTGATTAGGAAAGCAACGATGACGATTAGTCAGCAGTACTTAACGAAACCGTTGCGGGAAATTCAGTAATAGAATACTGTGTATCGGGTGGTAGGGAAGACGATGCGTAGTAGGTTTGCAGCGGCGGTAGCAGAGATTGCAAAACAGCGAAACTGATGAAGTCACACGGAAAAGTGAATCTTGGATGTCCGCAGGCTGTTTGTTGTTGTGGAATTTTACTTGGCGGAACCGTTGTTGGAGATATCTAGTAATAGATTATGTTGCATCGGTCTTCTATGAGCAGGAAAGCAACGATGGCGATTAGTCAGCAGTACTTAACGAAACCGTTGCGGGAGATTCAGTAATAGAATACTGTGTATCGGGTGGTAGGGAAGACGATGCGTAGTAGGTTGCAGCGGCGGTCGACAGATTGATATTGCAAGGTAGCGAAAGTGATGATGTCACACGGAAAGTGTGAGTGTTGGAAGTCTTCAGGCTGTTATTATTGTCTGCGGGAACTACTTATATTTGCCTTCGCCATATGAACATCATTAATCTTAAGATCGGTCTTGCTATCAGGAAAAACTTTACTACTTGCTGGTTTTCAAACTTACCACCAAAGAATAGCTATAGTAAAACCCAGCTGAGGAGGTAATATATCTTTCAATAAACTGTAATCAGATAAAACAACACGAGCGGAAGGGAATATGAAGAGTCGTGTTACTCATAATACGACTTTTTTTAATCCACCCCGTTCTCACACGTTTGAGGTGTGGAGGGCTAAGGATCCCACAAGTTTCTACCAAATCTGGCGGGTAATTTTGTTCCATGCAGAGACAAAATCCACTGAGCAGCCTCTGGGAATCCTTCTGATGATCCTACTGAGCAGCCTCTGAGAATCCTTCTGATGATTCTACTGAGCAGCTGATGCGTGAGACAGAAATTGAAGAACGGAGCACTCTGACATGACCAAATAATTTGTCTAGTAATTGTGCACGAGGCAAAGACGATGCTATCAATGATATTGTACAGGCTCGATGACTGTTTATTCCTATACTTGGCCATATTCGTGGCGTACAACCCACTTAGCACATGAATTTCAATAACACTCAGGTCGTTGCAATCTACGCGACATTGGTTTTACAAATAAAGTCTTCCCTTCTCGTGCAAACTGAACATAATTCGGATCTGGTATTTCAAGAAAGCAGCAATAATATTTGAGCTCTCCCTTATTTCAAACCCTTCCGTTGAGTTAAGGAGAACTCTTTCCAACCATTTCTCCCAAGCTTTGCTACCTTCCAGAAGGGGGGACGCCTAAACCACCACCCTAACTGTAGTGTGGTAAATATAGCTACATTATGGAGCAACCACGGCCATTGCTAAGCTATAACCACAAACATCGCTCGACCACAGACACATATTTGGATGGCTAGTCACTGCCCATCCACAGCCACATCTTTGGATAGCCAGTCATTGTCCAACAACCACAGCCACTTCTTTAGACAGCCACAGTCATTGCTCAACCACAGACACATCTTTGGACAGCTACAGTCATAGCCCAATCACAGACACATCTTTGGATAGCCACAGTCATAGCCCAACCAAAGCCACTTCTTTGGACAACCACAGCCATCGCCTAACCATAGCCACAGCTATTGCTTAACCGAAGCTACATAGTTGGGTAGCGACAGTTATATCTTTGGACAACCACAGGCGTCGCCCAACCACATCCTTATCTTTGGACAGTCACAGTTATCGCTCAACCAAAGTCACATCTTTTTACAACCACAATCATCGTTGAACCTCAGCAAGATATTTGGATAGGCATCACCGAACCATAGAGGAGATGATCCTTCCCTTACCAAACCTTCTAGTGTTAGTTAACTAAATACAACACGGTAATAAACACAAGAAAGAGATAAAGAGTGTTTTTGTTAAACTGCACATCCATCCTATTTCCTTTGTTTATCCCTTCTCATATCGCCTCGATTATCGTTTTGCTTAAATACATTATTATTCCTATCGTTATTTTGCGTCTGTAGTTTAAATGTATTATAATATAGTCGTGCAGTATTGTTGAGGTAAACGGTGGATTGCTTCAGCAATGCTCAGAACGAGAAGTCCAGGACACTAGTCTGGAGAACGTTAACTGAATCGGTGGCTTTTGAACTGTACATGGAATCCTACGTCCAATCAACCAGCAGGTCGTGGGAGGCCCTTTATTAAACTCACATCTTAGTAATCTCTAAGTCCGGTATATTCTAGAATACATCCGAGCCGTTCTTACTTTAACTCAGCAGACTGTAATATTTGGCAACATTGCAATCAGACCTTTTCCCTTTCACTTTCTCCAAAATTTATTTCTATCTATCACTGGCCGCCCCCTTCCTCCTTTGCCAAATCCTGGGTGGGCCAAGGTGTTTGCGACACTGCGGGCCTATCTTCCAGCCACCGCTTCGAAGCGGGACCAATAGATGTTATAGTAGGATGGTTAGATCGATACACGTCATTAGTCACGGACAACCATAATAATGGACTCAATAACTACTACACCGATTATTTTAATCAAGTGGGAGTATTTTCCAAGTGACATGACGAAAACTGGTTTAGTATTTTTCCAAGATGTGGTTCGAGTCATATTCTGTGTACTGTGGATAACTTGTTTGACTCGGTCTCTGCGTTGTAACGGATTTGCCGTGTTCTAAGAACTCGTTGCGGAACTACAGTTGGTTGCTCGAGTTGATGTTTACTGTCAAATTTACAGTTTGCTAATATTCCGAAATTGCACGATAAAACTAAATAATTAAGTAACTAATAACGATGCATTTTGTAAATAAATACTGTGTTAAAATAAATACAACTGATCATATCCTAGTAACAACAATGAGATCTTAGTTGCAAATATATTCATCCTCAGTATTCATTGCAAAGAAAATATAAATACAATATATTAATATGCTTATTTGCAAAAGACTTAATATTGTTATTTTTGTACTTCTAATTTTTTACCTATTTTTTAAAACTTGTACAGTATATTGTACATTTGTCAATTAATTTTATATTATGAAATAATAATAATTCGTAAAAAGTTTATTATTGTATGTAAAATACGCACTGTTATTTTATTACACGATTAGAAGTCAATATTTTATGTTCGCTAATACAAAATACTCTATTGGCAGAGTGTTAGCAAAGCCTATCTAGTCGTGGGTCTTAACAAAATTTATTTCTGTTTGTCGATATAGTTTTGCATGAAGCCTGATTTATGTATTAGTAACACTGAGTTAGATGATGGTGCATGTCACTCCACGGGATTTGGCTGAGCGTTCCTACATTGGATAACTATGATGGCAACGAGAAAATAGCAAAATAAAAAAATTGGTAAAGTAGCTGAATAGAATTATTTGCAATTTTAACAAGTGATATATTAAGACATATATATTATTCATACAGTAAAAGGGGGACAAATTATAAGAGTGAAAGACAATGTTAAAAGTTTGTGACAAGATCTGATTTCGGCGTATTTTTCGTTGTAGTACTCTCCCTACATCACCGGAACTTGTATTATTGAAATACTGCTATGAAACCTGGCTTATTGAACCAAAATGTGAAAATGTGACATCGCGTGGCAAGATATCGATAAACATTATCTGCAGAGTTTTAATTTTGCATGAATCTTCAATTGTAAATAGACAAAAATGAGTTCTATGATGGTGCATGTCCAATTATGGAATTTGGCTGAGGTTCATGAAGCACTTAGTTGACTGACATCGTTTATGTAGGTTTTCACAATGCCGAGGGGATGTAAAAATGTCTTTCCTGTATGCATGTTTGCCTAGCTGAGCGCAGTATATCTCAAAAATGAAATGAGGTATAGGCTTTAAATGTTCCATATGTACGAAGCCTGTTAAGTGACACGTTATGTGGCGTACATTGTAGTATGTAATGAAGCCGATAACATTGCTATTTCTTACTGGCGTCAAAATGGCTAGAAATGCAGGAACTTGGCCATAACAATATACTTGACATACCATTTTGATTTATGTACACGTTTTGTTATCACTCTTTAGTTCATTAATTTTTAAAATCCGTATTGTGAATTTTAAATTCATACAAGCATTGTAAACTGAAATAAATTATCAATTGAGTAGCTCTCATCTCAACTTTCTCCATATAATATAATACTGCGACGACCGTGCGCGGATTTACCCTTTGAGCGCTTGATACCTACGCAGGAGCGCCAAGGTGGAATTGGCCAGTTTTCCAAGCATTTGTTTGTACAGTTGGTTATAGAGATAAATAAACCATGCATGTTTTGGTTGGCTTTGATAAGTTAAATAACTTGACTTATAATTATTATAATTTTATTTATTACATAACCAACAAATGCCTGGCAACTAAACATGACACATATAATCTAATAACAGATTTATCCACGGCTGTCAGAATTCATTTGACTTTTAAAAGTAAAAAGGTAGAAATACGCCAAACCACGTGTCGTAACATGCTTCGCTGAGTTTGCATTCAAAATCTCAATGCAATAGTTAATTTCACTCTCAAAAATTTCTGTGGACAGATAGATACAGACAATCATATAAAAAAGAAGGTAGGACAAAAATGACGCATAATTTTTTGTAGAAATACGTTTTATACAAATTCATTTTTTTCAATTAAATAAGGTTTTATATCAGAGTTTAAATAATGGAATTCTACATACCAATTCACTATAACATGATTTTCTATGTGTTGCGATAGTTAAGCTACATGTAATTTTCATGTTTGAATGTCATAGGTGTATTGAGTGTGCTTACAATTTATTTTATTGTGCCAATATGTTTACCCAATGACTAATGTAAAAATATTCGCTAACGCTGAGCCAAATCATATGGTGTAACACGCACTATCATCGAACTCAGTGTTCCTTATATAAAAATGAAGTTTCATGCAAGGTGACCATGCATTTCATGGCTATAGGTCACTTTGTTTTTAAGATAACGTGCGGACAAATAGACAGAAATATAATTTATCCAGCCCCACGAGTGATAGGCTTCGCTAAAGTTCAGCTAATAAACAAAGAAAGATTCAACTATCATTGTAGATTATACAAAAATTCCACACCACACTCCTTCGCTGTCTTATTTTGCTGCGAGGGGAAGGTTAAGCCAGTGGTGTTTAAATAAAGATATTGAAACAATTCTAAGAGAAAACTTTCTTCTCTAAAGATAACCTTAACTCTAGACACATTGCTGAAAGTTGTTAACTAATCTGTCAGCGAGTTCGAGTGTTACGTGACACGACGAAAGCGAAAGTGTTACAGCAACTATAGCACTGAAAGTGCGAGTGACAGTGATAATGCTGACCTACTCCGTGCCCGTGCACTCGCTTGGAGCTTACGCTCTGTCTGCATCCTGCCCCGCTTTATCTTGCACAATGCTGAGTAACAGCTCCCAAGTCCTCCTCTAGACACATTGGTGACACAGTTGTTAACTCATCTGTCAGCGAGTTCGAGTGTTACATGACACGACGAAAGCGAAAGTGTTACAGCAACTATAGCACTGAAAGTGCGAGTGACAGTGATAATGCTGACCTACTCCGTGCCCGTGCACTCGCTTGGAGCTTACGCTCTGTCTGCATCCTGCCCCGCTTTATCTTGCACAATGCTGAGTAACAGCTCCCAAGTCCTCCTCTAGACACATTGGTGACAGTTGTTAACTCATCTGTCAGCGAGCTCGAGTGTTACATGACACGACGAGAGCGAAAGTGATACAGTAACTACAGCACCGAAAGTGCGAGTGACAGTGCTAATGCTGACCTACTCCTTGCCTGTGCACTCGCTTGGATCTTACGCGCTGTCCGCATCCTGTCACGCTGTATCGCGAATTTTTATGTAACAGTTTTAATAATTTTGTTAACTGCTTATTGTTGGACCACCTAACAGTATACCATTTTACTGAGGCTTTTTAACCATGGAAACCTTCTATCCTGCTTTACATTTAAAAGTATTCAAACATGAATAACGCTTCAACTTAAAAACTATCTTCTTTCTTCTGTAAGGCGAGTAACCAAATTTTAGTTTCTTAAAGCAACTTTACGGAAGAAACTGTTATGTTTGTTTGTTTGTTGTTTTTTTCTATTACCCTTTATTTAACTAAAATGCATACGGCCGATTAAATTCCTGTTTCCATAGCGTCAGTTTAGTCAAATACTCCCTTGTATTCGGGTTTTTGTATTTGTAGTAAATTTATAATATAAAAATATGTGTTTTTCTAGATCTAACCTTTAAAGTAATATTTGCTTCGCCTCTATCTTTCCTAACTTTAGGGTGATTTTTGAAAACGATGAATACTAGATAATTTAAGTTGCCTTCCTTTTCTAAATAGCATGCAAATAATAAGGAAAGTGAAAAGTGATATAGTTACCATAAATCAGATTACTTGTTTATAAGTATACATATGTAAATCATATTGTAATTCTAGAAATAAGAGTAGTAAGCCTGCAGGCAATTAATGTTTTTTGGGTAAATATTTTTTTTAATTTTAAATTCATAGCACTGTAAGGTAACTGCCTTAAACACAGGAAATTGTGATTTTATTAACTTTTTTTTAAGGAAGTTAAACTTTTTATAAATAAATAAAATGTCACTCGCAACTGTCATCTTCTATGTACTTGCTATAAAAAGTGAATATCCTTATCTTCCAAAGTTTTTATTTGGGCCTCATTATAAGATATACAATGTTCTATTTAAAATGTCTACAATTCCTCGTTGAATTATCAAAAATTGTTAAAAAATTATATTTTCAGTAAAGTGACGTGATCAACCTTTTATTGATAAATTTAAAAAAATATTCCAATACATTTATTTTTGAATTAGTAAAAAGATAATAGTATTTTATTATAAAGTGGTAAAAATTTGGTTTTTATTTATTTGTTTCAATAAGATAAAATGTCCCATTTCAATGTGTTGACATCTTTTAATAGTTTACTAAATTCCATTTGTGGTATAATATTATAATGACCTATAATCCGCATATTATACTTACAATATTTAAATGAAGGATCATAATATATTGGTGCTCAGTGAATTTGCGATAATTTTCACCTTTCTAAATCGATTTCTGTATATAAAAATGAACAGCCAAAACATTTATAACTTTGTGTGATCCTCGCCCTTCTGATTTACATTACTCCTCGCTGCAGTATCGTAAAAGAATATCGATCTAATGGCCGAGGATGAAGTGCGGTGTAGTTGCAGCGTGCAGACGTAGCAGGGCCCGGACCTGGCGTAGTGTAATCTTGTCGCAGTGGCAGTCAGTACAGCGAGGGGTGTACAGTGAGGGGGGGGGGGGTTGCTGACCTTGGACATGACGCATGTGTCTGGACTGCCAAACCGCCAGACTGCTCCATTCATTCTTTCTCTTCTACTGTCTCACTCTACTGTATATACACTGAATTATACCCAAAATCCTCCAGCTATGGTAATTATACCTATAATTTTGAACTATTCGTAAAAATAACTGACCAAAGATAACATTTTGCAAGTATAGAAAAAGTCGTGTCACTTTATGTATTTTTAGTTCAAGAAACAAATCTAATAGAATTACTGACATGGCATACTGTATGTTGCACCTGAGGAATCGATTTCAGCTAGTAATCTGTCAATACTCATTTGCAAATCACAAACTTAGTAATCAGAACGATCGATCGAGTGCTTGTTTTAATTATGAACTTGAATGATCTCAAAGCAAACTAATATATTCCTTACAATGCTGATATTACGCTTCATGAATGAATAACGGTACAAATGGTATGTGGCTTCATTGATCCAATCTTAATACCAAAATTTATGAGCAATTTAATAGTTTATGGCCTATGTGATTATATTAATTTAATTAATCGATACTAGAACGATTGCTTCTTTTTAGTTCCGGTTATTTAGGTTTGAGATTTGCACATGAGTATTGCCAGTATTAGCTGAAATCGATTTCTCAGATATAATATATGTTTCTGGCATGATCTCTAGCTCTAACCCGGAGCCGTTTATCATGCAAATCCAGTCTAGGCTCAGGTGGTTATGTGTGAGCGTACCACAATACTACGCCCGAACCCGGATCCTTTGGGAGATTAAGTTGAACGCTGACTACTCAGCTACCAGATACGGCGGTGTATAACATATAATTCCATTGCAATAATTGGTTTTTTGTTTCATGTATGTTAAAAAAATAAAAATAATAAAAGTATTTGTGTTATTTAATTGAGTGATAAGTTTTATTCATGTATGGTAAGCCGAGTGCGGGTCGATCAACAGTAATGTATGGTTTCAACATTTAGTTTCAGTTTTTACGATCTTAAATGTGTATAGTGTTGTCATACCAAAATGCATAACAGAAATGGACGAAAAAGAGATTGTTATAACCATTCAATAGACAAAAAATTGCGACTGATTTCGCATTCAACATACCCTCGAAGGCGAAAACAGTTTCTTTCAATACACACTTTCTATTTACAGTACTTTTAGAGCATCCAGACAATGTGGGTGCTTGCGGTAGGTTTCCCTACTCTCACACGCATTCATTTCGCTGTCAACGTCCACTGTTGTCTGAACACCATGTAATATAACACAGATAAATCGTATATTACTCTCAGTACTTTTATTTTGTCCTACATGTTATCGACAGATTCTGAAGATGTTGGTGTCTCGCGTGTACTTGTTACAGGCCTGCAGTGAAGCCTGGCACGGACTCCAGTAATTAGTTTATTAAAGTTTCTAGTTGTCTTATAGTAGGCCGAATGCTAAAGGAGTTATATATATATATATATATATATATATATATATATATATATATATATATATATATAGAGTACTCAGTTTTCCGATGTTATTTTGAATAATTTCAAACAAGCCGATTATTGAAGAGAATTTCTCTCAATTTGGATTATTGCGTAATAGAAGAAGCAGGTGAAAGAGACCTACACAATCTTCTCTTAGAGAAGTTAAGATGGGATGATCTGGAAGAAGGAGTTCTAGCAAACGCATGAACTTTTTTCGGGCAGATTCAAGAACAATGAATAATGTCAGTTTTAACACCATTGCGGCACTGTATTCTTTAATCTATATATATAAAAATGAAACTGTTCGTGTGTAACAGCATCACTCACAAACGGCTGGACGGATTCGCCTAATTTTTTTTTAAATTTGTTCGTCTTGATCTGTAGAAGGTTATAGGATACTTTTTATCCCTTTCCCGATTCAGGATTCCGCCCCACTGGTTACAGAAATACCCGTAAGAAATGCATTGCAGCAAACATATGTTATTAAGTGAAAGAGTCTTTTCAAATTTTTAATCAGCTGTTCTTTGTAAACATATATAATGCGACAAAAAATTGTTGTTATTTTTGACAGTAACTAAATATTTTTGACGTGTCTATGTAAACAAACATTTTTTGACATTTACAACGTGTCACAAATGTCAAATTTTTGATAAACGTGATTTGATATCTTTTTTACAATTTCCAAGAACAGTGTTATTTTCCATCAGTAAAAGGTTTAAAAAAATAGGCAAGTATTTTTGTTTTCTCATGTAAATATTCTTTGAAGAATGTTTTCCCTCTCTACTGCCACGCGAGCGGAGCCGCGGGTTTAGGCAATTGAAAGTGACAGATAGTTGTTAGTTAAATTGCAATTGTGTTTCTAAAATATTAAAATTATTTTTTCCGAAATATAAGATATTCCGAGGGATATTTCTGACTTTTCTCTCTATACATAAATACCTTCTTGAGTCTGTGCTTAGCAACACATTAAAGAATTAAGTTTTATTCATGATTTTATGATATGCTACGATGTATTAGTAGAGCAATAAATTAATTGGAAAAACGTATAATAAACCTTCTTCAAATTATGCACCGAAGACCCGTTCGCAAAGACACTGTTATATCCAGATCTGGAACCCTCATGTTTCTCGCACGGTCAATTATACGTCGCTTGCTCAAGAGTCGGAAACCCGAAGAACCTTTATATTTATGCTCCAAATAATACAACTAATAACGTTGTTTACCAAAACGCATTAAAATAAACAAAAAACTTTTATAATAGATTTTATGATATGCTACGATGATGATTAGTAGAGCAATAAATTAATTGGAAAAACGTATAATAAAATTAGTATTTCTTTTCGATGCTTGATTAATGTAGCCCTCTCTCTACTGCCACGCGAGCGGAGCCGCGGGTTTAGTCTAGTTTATAAAGAAATGCTTATACAATTTGTGTTTTTTATGTGCATTAGTGAATACGTTAAATCCAACACAGTGGGTCAACATTTTGTTTCTCATATTCCAATTAAACATACGAGTATGTATGCGATTTTTCGTTGAGAAATACTAGTAATTTTTACATTTTATAAATATACTGCGTAAGTAAGAGAGTTATACACAATTATTTATAATAATTATTATACTACAAGTAAATTGGCAAGACATTGACACTTGATAAATGAGTGAGAATTTTGAAGTTTAAGGGTAGTATTACACTGGACACTATGTTAACAATTCTCATGATTTATTGTATGATATACGAGTCACGGGGTGTAATCAATAATTATTTGGCATGAAAGACTGAAAATAGTAATGAAATATGAAATAGTGACTTTTAAACTAAGCCAAACTTTTTTACATTGTCTCTGTCATTAAAAGTTAATACAATAAATATCCGTGTATGTATGACTAGACGTAGCAATTTGTATACGTTTGCATTTAACTATAAAGGGACGGCCTCTACCATATACTGTACGCTGAACCCATCGACTTCACTATACAATGGTCAAGCAACATGACAAAGGAACTAGAGAGAACGTTCTGCTCCTCGCGAGATAAATGAGCTCCATATGTTAACATCGACTTCACACAATGTGCAAGCCACTCGATAAAGGAACTAGAGAGAAAGTTCTACTTCCTGGCGGATAAATAAGCTCAATCGTGTTAACATTGATTTCACTACACAATGTTCAAGCAACATGGGAAAGGAACAAGAGAGAAAGTTCTACTTCCTGGCGGATAAATAAGCTCAATCGTGTTAACATTGATTTCACTACACAATGTTCAAGCAACATGGGAAAGGAACAAGAGAGAAAGTTCTACTTCCTGGCGGATAAATAAGCTCAATCGTGTTAACATTGATTTCACTACACAATGTTCAAGCAACATGGGAAAGGAACTAGAGAGAACGTTCTGCTCCTCGTGAGGTAAATGAGCTCCATATGTTAACATCGACTTCACTACACAATAATGTTCAAGCTACGCGATAAAGGAACTAGAGAGAACGTTCTGCTCCTCGCGAGGTAAATGAGCTCCATATGTTAACATCGACTTCACTACACAATGTGCAAACCACGCGACAAAGGAACTAGAGAGAACGTTCTGCTCCTCGTGAGGTAAATGAGCTCCATATGTTAACATCGACTTCACTACACAATAATGTTCAAGCTACGCGATAAAGGAACTAGAGAGAACGTTCTGCTCCTCGTGAGGTAAATGAGCTCCATATGTTAACATCGACTTCACTACACAATAATGTTCAAGCTACGCGATAAAGGAACTAGAGAGAACGTTCTGCTCCTCGCGAGGTAAATGAGCTCCATATGTTTAACATCGACTTCACTACACAATGTGCAAACCACGCGACAAAGGAACTAGAGAGAACGTTCTGCTCCTCGCGAGGTAAATGAGCTCCATATGTTAACATCGACTTCACTACACAATGTGCAAACCACGCGACAAAGGAACTAGAGAGAACGTTCTGCTCCTCGCGAGGTAAATGAGCTCCATATGTTAACATCGACTTCACTACACAATGTGCAAACCACGCGACAAAGGAACTAGAGAGAACGTTCTGCTCCTCGCGAGATAAATGAGCTCCATATGTTAACATCGACTTCACACAATGTGCAAGCCACTCGATAAAGGAACTAGAGAGAAAGTTCTACTTCCTGGCGGATAAATAAGCTCAATCGTGTTAACATTGACTTCACTACACAATGTTCAAGCAACATGGGAAAGGAACAAGAGAGAACGTTCTGCTCCTCGTGAGGTAAATGAGCTCCATATGTTAACATCGACTTCACTACACAATAATGTTCAAGCTACGCGATAAAGGAACTAGAGAGAACGTTCTGCTCCTCGCGAGGTAAATGAGCTCCATATGTTAACATCGACTTCACTACACAATGTGCAAACCACGCGACAAAGGAACTAGAGAGAACGTTCTGCTCCTCGCGAGGTAAATGAGCTCCATATGTTAACATCGACTTCACTACACAATGTGCAAACCACGCGACAAAGGAACTAGAGAGAACGTTCTGCTCCTCGCGAGGTAAATGAGCTCCATATGTTAACATCGACTTCACTACACAATGTGCAAACCACGCGACAAAGGAACTAGAGAGAACGTTCTGCTCCTCGCGAGGTAAATGAGCTCCATATGTTAACATCGACTTCACTACACAATGTGCAAGCCATGCGACAAAGGAACTAGAGAGAACGTTCTGCTCCTCGCGAGGTAAATGAGCTCCATATGTTAACATCGACTTCACTACACAATGTGCAAACCACGCGACAAAGGAACTAGAGAGAACATTCTGCTCCTCGCGAGGTAAATGAGCTCCATATGTTAACATCGACTTCACTACACAGTAATGTTCAAGCTACACGATGAAGGAACTAGAGAGAACGTTCTGATTCTCGGAGATAAATTAGCTCCATTATGTGGTTACGTCGCGAGATAAATCTCAAAACAGATTTCAGTTGTTGAGAATAATAGTTTATTATAATAGCTCATCAATCCGAGAGGAAATTTGCAACGTACTAGCTCATAACCTTGTTTTTCGTAAAGTCGAAAAAAGAAGAATTGTCAGTTAAAAATAAATTGATCATCAAGCTTTCTTAATTTTATTGGCGGTAGAGATGGGGGAGTTCCGAGAGTGTTGAAGAGTCAAATACTAATATCTTCATATGTCATATGTTTATAGTTTGATACTCATACAATCAAATGCTACACATGTAAATAAAAGTTATATTAACATTAGTCTAAGAGATAAAGGCTGCCTACATTGCTGAAAACTGCGACTTCAATCTTGTTATACTATTTTTACAGTGTGTAACACCTAAAAGTATAACGGAAATTTTAACACTTTGAGTATCATCTCATATCAAAACTAGCGTAGCTGGTTTTTTTTCTCGGGGAAAATTGGTCTTTCCGAAAAGAAAGGTGTGTGCTTATACAGTAGAATATGTCTCTGAGCTACCGAAATGTTGTATACTTTCTTGGAATATAAAAAGTGAAAGAAACCGTATTTACTATATTAGGATTTAAAGAAAAATATAACCAGATGTGATTGTTTTACTTGAGTTCCAAAAGAGAAAAGATTAATTTGCCTTTTTGCCCGTATTAAAAATCTGAAATTATGACATGTTGTGCAGTAAAAACTCTCCCCCTCCCCAGCCGCCAACTCTACTCAAGTTCTTCCTCCCAATCAACACTCTTTTAGTGTTTTGTTGGAGAATATTACAGTGGTTAATCTAGCTCTAGGGTGTTTTAAACCCGCTTTATAAGAGTAATACTGTTTAAATTCTGGGTGCCCTGTGTAGTAGTAGTAGTGTATTATCGACCCATCCTTAAGAAGGGTTACGAAAATACCAGGAACACGCGACGCATGTGTGTAAACTTATTAATGTAAATCATACAAGAAATCTTCATTTTCATGATAAATAGTTTTCTTGATTGAATCGTGCCTGACTCTGGATTGACGAGGGCTTTGTTGTAAACGTACCGACACCTGTCCAGTGGCCTCGGCTAAGAGGGAGGGGGGAGAAGTGTGTCAGGGTTGTCAGCGACCAGCTAGTGCGCATGCGCCATCCGTACACTCGTTACAACTGATTTGGCTCCTTGTGCAACTCTAGGGGCTCCAGACCTTGTCCACTAACTGTCAAAATCAAATCTGTTGCTTTTCTGATAGTAAAGATTCTGTCCCTACCTTCCCCACTTTCTGTACCTCACATTTTCAAATTTGTTGGCAGTATATTGTTGGTTATTATGAACGCCCGGTTGTTGGATATTCGTTTCAGTTGTTGGTTGTCCTCGTTGAAAAGCCACATCAAGAAATAATGTAATACTAAACCATACTTGCTCCTCGAACTTGCCGTTTTGAAATTATTTCAACCGTTCCAGTTTTATTGTGACACCACAAGTTCCCAATACTTATAAATTGTATTGAATTTAGAATATTTTTGAAGTCAAAAAGTTCCTACAAAGAAAATTATTTTGATTAATGATAAACATAATTAATAGCAGTGGTTCAGAAATTATGATACAACGTTCATCTTACAAAGCTAAATTAGTGTTAAAAAGTGAAAAGCTCAAACCGGCATTTATATTTGTATACATACCCTTAAAGTGGTAAGATTTAATCTCTATTTGTAGTTGTCTGACGGTAATATAACTATTTATGTGCTTGACGGTAGATTTTATTTATGTATAAAGCTATGAAAAATGTAGTTAGATATTGTTAATCTTTTGATACTGTCTCCACGTTAAACTCCACCAAAACGAGGCCGGCTAGCGATCTATTTCTTTCTTAGGGGATTTTTCTCTATCTGTTTCAAGTAAAATCCGTTTTTGTGCCTATATAATGCCACTTGGCTCCTGTACTATTCTTTCCACGGTGTACGTTGGAATTGTTATATAAAATAGACGACTGGTTAGTTAAACTTTGCACACAATTATTATCGTTTCCGCCTTTCATTAATGATATATAACATGTTTTGGTAAACCATAAATTACTAAATTGTACTTTAATGCTGGGCACTTCATTTCGTTTAACTGCAGCAGGTTTATTTCAAAAACCAGAATAGAAGAAAAATATTAGTATTCGTTTTACAAATTTATAAAATTTAATTGTGTTGTGGTGTATCCTGTAACAAGCGAGAAGCGGAGTGTAGGGAAATCTCCCCAGTTACCTCTCAGCAACTGTATAACGAGCGGGAATGTAAATGCAGCTGTTGTAATCTGCATGTAAAGTTATGGATTGTAGGCAAGCAAGTGCGGCTGGCCTGTCATGTCAGCACAACGGCTCGGCTCAGATGTGTGCTACGGGACGTAATTCCACTATGCCCTTGTTATGTACGCTTTTCTGGAGACAACTGGGGTAGATCTGGCGAGCCAGAGCCGCGATAGTGGTGGTGGACTCCCACATTAATCTTGGTGTACTTTGTGAGCGGTACAACATAATCTGATAGTACAACAACCGTATTTAGTTTTGCTCTGAAATGATTAATAGTTTGGGATAATCCCTTTCGAAACTTCGAATTTCCGCAATATTTAAACCTTAACGAAATATAAAATGTATAATAGTAAAAGTGGTTTTAAGTTGCATACAGTTCTTGATAAACTCCGTATGATTATGGTCATCAAACTGCGATTTCAATGAGGGGGCAAACCATATTACCCAAAAGCATTTGTAATTCATTTTCCCATACCAAATTTATTTTGAATCAGTGAGATATTACGTGTTTATAATATGCAGATTACTATGCAATACGTACTAAAAATAACAGTCTACATTGAAACCTTCATTGTGTGTATGTGTGTGTTTAAGATACGGCACAACTTTTTTCTTTATATTGTAAAATAACCGAGAAGCTAGTTTTGATCTACTTGATTAAAATTGCATTTTAACAAGAAATCTAAATCGACCTTTTTTTAACAAAACCGTCAAGCACTGTTATTTGGTTCGTACCATATCAGCCGATCTTATGGGCTGAGATAATAAGGCCGTACATGTGTACATTTTAGAAAAAATGAAATTTATTGGCTTTTTAAAACTTACAAATTTAATCATACCAACACCAATATAAAAATCGCCTGTTGATATGAATGATTGTACATTCATTATTAGCGCAAGTTGCAAGAAAATTTACTGGAAAACAAAACCTGCTCATATACATTGTAGATAAGAAAGTGAAATAATGTATAAACTTTCTGCCTGGGACTCGACTACTTCAACACTGGTAAAAGCCTAATTACTAAACTTTGAGACCAATTGTTGTTTAAAACGGAACAAATATGAAATAGTCCTATGCGGGTAAAAATTTCTTAGTGGAAATCTTGATGTTGGTTAATATTAATTCAGTAATGGAATGGGCATTAGTTGATAGTTTATGTCACAACACTGGAGAAGAGTTTGTGATCCGCGTCGCTGTGCCACTAAACCAAAACATGGCGTAGTTAACCTTAGAACAGTTTTCTCTTTGATTTTTCCTCCGTGGTAATTACATAAAATACGTTTCATTACTTCTTCCATCATTAACTGAGATAGTTCTTAACGTGCCGTCATTAATTTAAATGGCCGACACCCAGGATTCTATGCGTAGTCATTAAATCAATAACATCCAAGGCCCCTGGAAACACCTGAGCGGTGTAGTCAGAGGCCGCTCATTACTCATTAACTGCGTGATCATGTTCAATTTGTCGCTTCGAGAATTCCTACAATTAACAGTTTATCTATTTAATTAAAAAGTACATTCCGTTTCTTGTAATTAACTGAGCCCTTGTCGAGACACAAATTTAATGATTTGGAATTTAAAAGAGAAGCTTGTTTAGTGTGGTTGATGTCGACGTGTTTAGGAACAGGCAACATAAAACGGAATCGCAATGGTTTTGTTTTATTTTGTTTTACATCTGAAGTAATTACTGACATGACACCAAATGTTCAGACAGGTTGTGCAAATCGAACACATAAAGGACGAGTGTAAGTGTAGCTACACACTATTTTTTAGATTTTCATTATTTGATTTTGACGATGAAAGGTCTGTGAAGGTGATGACAGTAATTCTTCGAACATTGCCCATCTGCCGGTGGTACAAATACAGTAACATTGCGAGGTCTGCAATCTGATCCATTCCTCAGGTGGATAACCTTATACATAACGTAACACGTAACCTTAATTGTATGTTTTAAACCTAATGGGACCATCATTGCTTGTCATACTGAGGGGTCGTCAGTAACATTGCGAGGTCTGCAATCTGATCCATTCCTCAGGTGGATAACCTTATACATAACGTAACACGTAACCTTAATTGTATGTTTTAAACTTAATGGGACCATCATTGCTGGCCATAGTGAGGGGTCGTCAGTAGCATTGCGAGGTCTGCAATCTGATCTATTCCTCAGGTGGATAACCTTATACATAACGTAACACGTAACCTTAATTGTATGTTTTAAACTTAATGGGACCATCATTGCTGGTCATAGTGAGGGGTCGTCAGTAGCATTGCGAGGTCTGCAATCTGATCTATTCCTCAGGTGGATAACCTTATACATAACGTAACACGTAACCTTAATTGTATGTTTTAAACTTAATGGGACCATCATTGCTGGTCATAGTGAGGGGTCGTCAGTAGCATTGCGAGGTCTGCAATCTGATCTATTCCTCAGGTGGATAACCTTATACATAACGTAACACGTAACCTTAATTGTATGTTTTAAACTTAATGGGACCATCATTGCTGGTCATAGTGAGGGGTCGTCAGTAGCATTGCGAAGTCTGCAATCTGATCTATTCCTCAGGTGGATAACCTTATACATAACGTAACACGTAACCTTAATTGTATGTTTTAAACTTAATGGGACCATCATTGCTGGTCATAGTGAGGGGTCGTCAGTAGCATTGCGAAGTCTGCAATCTGATCTATTCCTCAGGTGGATAACATTATACATAACGTAACCTTAATTGTATGTTTTAAACTTAATGGGACCATCATTGCTGGTCATAGTGAGGGGTCGTCAGTAGCATTGCGAGGTCTGCAATCTCATCTATTCCTCAGGTGGATAACATTATACATAACGTAACCTTAATTGTATGTTTTAAACTTAATGGGACCATCATTGCTGGTCATAATGTGGGGTCGTCAGTAACATTGCGAGGTCTGCAATCTGATCTATTCCTCAGGTGGATAACCTTATACATAACGTAACACGTAACCTTATTTGTATGTTTTAAACCTAATGGGACCATCTTTGCTGGTCATACTGTGGGGTCGTCAGTAACATTGCGAGGTCTGCAATCTGATCTATTCCTCAGGTGGATAACCTTATACATAACGTAACACGTAACCTTGTTTGTATGTTTTAAACCTAATGGGACCATCATTGCTGGTCATACTGTGGGGTCGTCAGTAACATTGCGAGGTCTGCAATCTGATCTATTCCTCAGGTGGATAACCTTATACATAACGTAACACGTAACCTTATTTGTATGTTTTAAACCTAATGGGACCATCATTGCTTGTCATACTGAGGGGTCGTCAGTAGCATTACGCACCAAGCTGGACGCAGTAACGCGTCTGCAGCAGCCAACATGTTATACGTGTAACGTGTGTTTATTTCTATGTGATTTAACTTTTAGTTGCGTGTCAAATTATACAATTGAGGAAGAGAACAGATTGTAGATATCGAAACGTAGTGTTACAGAATTTTGTACATCTCTAACGATAGCAAGAGTTCGAAAACATTTTGTCACTTACATAGTTAGTACCTAGTCCAGTGTCGGGTTACAACTAAAGCAATTCTAGAATTTCACGTGGAGTCCAAACCAGGATGAATTCTATGTTTGTTAGTAAGTTGTAGTATAACATTTTCAACGCTAAATTCTATTCCTCCGTCAGCCAACTTTAACTTGGGGTCTCGAGTGATAACTGTAATAATACGGTATTAAAGCTTCTCTAATAAACATTCTTCGGCCGTAATATAATAAATGATTTTAGGGTGTTTGTGGTTGTTACTTCATAGACGAAGTTGATCTTACGGGCCTCTAAAGATATTTCACAAAAAAATTATGGTTGCCTGTAAAGTCGGTTTTACGGGCGAAGATTTTACGTGACAACGTCTTTTTCTCGGTAGAATATTTATTGATATGAATATTATTAAATTGCACAATAGGAACAAGGAATTGAATGAAAATAAGAATTGCACAAATTTTAACTATAGAAATATATTTTGTTTACTAAAACATTGTACATAATTTGAAATTAATTAAAATTTGTTATTGTAAATGGTAAAGTTGAATAAAACATTTACTAAAATTGGAATTTGAAATTCTTGCTAAACACAGTTAAATTCTAACTCCGCGCGTGGTGATTAGTCGGTTTAGTTCGTTTGTTTGGTCGCACTGTTATGACAGGTTAGAGGTTATAATTTGTTATTTTAAACGTTTGACTAGCAATACGCGCTGTTTCTTCTCGATCGACTGAATTACAATTGATTGCAGAGTGATTTAAACTAATAATTTACTTAACACTATCAACATTTGTCAATAGTATGACATAACCTATAAACTCAGTTTCTCAACTTTTGTGTCAATCTAACAATTAATCAATCAGTCATAGTTTACGATAATGAAATATCAGTGTACAATTATTTACCTTTATTGTTGTAGTTGTTGTAAATGACGAATCTAAGCACTCCACATTTTCACGAATAAACATAGTTATCTGCTTTATCCCGTGCGGCGGACCCACAGTTATCTGCTTTATCCCGTGCGGATCCCGTGCGGCGGACCCACTGGACGGGCATCGTAACGTTACCGGGCGTTACACTTTTTCATGAGTGACTCCGAGCCGCAACCTAATTTAAGACGTTGTCACGTCAAAAACGTGCACAAATTTTAAAGTCGATCGGTTGAGCACCTTAACAAAATATTTATTATTTACAAAAATTAAGAAACAAATGGCATAGTGTATTCTGAATAGCGAAAAATGTAGACACAAGAACTTACCCCTTTTAAATCCAATAAACCGCATGCTTGTGAAAATACTCGTACTACTAGTTCTGGGAGCATAATTTAGAAACACTTTGACCAGTGTACGTGAATCGCAAACCTAAATTTAACCCTCAATGTTTGGGGTATTAGTTGATCAACTTTCCTTTATTTAGTATAGTTACCGTTTTGTAATATGAGATGAAATGTATTTTTGTTGTTGTAAACTACCAGGCCACTTTGTTGAAGAATTACTATAGAAAGTTAATAATTAGCAAACTTATATGTGTACGAGTGGAAATTAACATTAGTGTACGATTTGTATAACAATTTCATATACACTCGTATGGTGGAATTATATCTTTATTGGTTTCTTCGTTTATTATTTGATCCATAATAGACAATTATCTCTTTCAGGTGACACAGAAGGTGCTGAGTCTGCAGTGGCCTCGGAGTTTAACGGTAAGTGTCAAAAAAATAATAAAAATAAAAACCAGTATTTTTCTGACGGATGGCCTGTTTGGTTTTTATTTGCATAAAAAAAATAATGGTTTTAATTAATAATCAAATTCTTGGCTTCAAACAATTCATACATCGTTTTCTTACAAAGGTTCTTTATTTATAGTGGATGATTTGAAAGGACAACACGTTGTTAGACATATCTAGCATTGTTGTATGTTAAAAATGTAAATACTACGATTTGAGAACTGATAATTGGTACCTCCCTCTAAAGGTGTAAAATCCTAAAAAAGTACAGTATGCACTAAAGTAAACAAGATTTGATTTCATCGCGCTCTTGCTCTCACTAGGTCGCCTGACTGTATGAAACCGAACTTAATTAACAAAAATGTAATGCATCATGTGGTAAAATGTCTCGAGAAACAATTATCTGTAGAAATTAAATTTTGCATAAAATTCATTTCTAGTTAGACAGAAATGAGTTATATGATGGTGCACGTAGAACCGTAGAGTTTGGTAAAGCGTCTATCACTCAGTAGGCTGACACAATTTTTTTTGTCTCTCAGGGGGAGTGTAGTAATTCCTTTTTTATTTGATTTTCCATCCGTGTATATGTTCGCAGGACATCTGTAGTATGAAAAAGTGCTACAGACTTGAAATTCCGTGTGCTACTTCGGCGAAGCCTGTTACGCGACACATGGGGTGCTTACTCCCAACTTGTGAATTTTCTCGTATGATTTATCATGTTTTTTTATATAATTTGACACACACAAAAAAAACAATTTTTTTAGTAATACGTAACACTGGAAAAGGCCATCCGTAATCCTGTTATGCTTTTGATTAATACGTATTTTCAAAAGCCCTATTCATGGAAATTGGTTGGTTACAAATTTACCAAAAATAAATAATTTGTTTGGGCTTTGTTTCATAAATGTGTCGAAAATTTGAACGAAATTGAAAAGTACCACGTTTAAAGACCAAAGAAATCAGCTAAATATTCCAGATAAAGAACATTCAAAGCCTTTCACTTGATAGTTGAGTGCGTGTCTTGACAAGGTTGTACAGCTCTTCATGTTATGCGAGAGCTGATCGGGCCTTAACCTCGAATGTTATTTGTTTCTAACGGCTCGTCGAGTTGAAGCGGACATTTATGGTCGACTGACTCAGCGGGAAGCCATGGGCCTTTACTCAACTGGTATTTATTCCTCTAGCGGACTCGAAATAAACATCTGACCCATCGTTTACTTAATCATGGTCAAAGCTGCAACATCATTACTTTCCAATCAAAAACGTAAATAGACTTTTCCGACATCACATCAGCGATCATGATTAGTAAATTGGCGCACTCCATTTAAGTGGATTTCATATGAGACACCGTATCGTTCTACCTTCACTGAAGAAGTGCAGAAAATTATACAGTATAGTGATGAAGTACCCCTCCCTTTTCGTTTTATATACCCTGTTACATTATCATTAGTTTTGCATTAGCATCGTCTCTGTGAGTAGTTTGACTATTTATTGTAAGAGTATTTCAGGTTTTATATTATGTTTACAAAAGTAAATAGAAAAAGAGGTGATTTAAATTAGGTTTTGAGTTTTTTTTTTAAGTGAAAATTCCACAAATGTGAACGAATATTGTTTGTAATTTGTTTTCAAACACTTACCCTTGTTAGAGGATTGTATTTGTATTTCTCCGACAGCATGGAATAGGGTTGCAGGTGCCCCCCTGACATGCCCTAAGTTCCCTTAAGTTTTGTGTGTGTTGAGTTCATTGTTTGTATGATACCTCTTTAACTACATGAACAGTGGTAAATATACCCAGTTTAGAGTGGAATTATTTTTCTTGTAGTTATTGTACGCCTGTGACATTTTAATGGATGATGTTAAACTTTTAAGATGATGTTAAGAAAAAACGCTCCACGTCTGTCTGGAAATTATTATTGACCTCCTGTGGAATGGAACCCTTGACCTCTGATCAGAAAGCCGCAGCCTTACCAGTAGACTAATGGGCAGGCCATTATGATAAAATAATAATAAAAAGGTTTATAAAAGGATAGTAATTTACTTAATTTTATGTGATTTCGTTCGTACTTAGATCCCACTAAGATTATTCAATGGATGTTTAACTGGAATTTGTAAATTTCAGAGTCGCGGTCTTTACGGGAACTTTCATGAAGACATGAAATGAGAAAAAATAGTGATTAGTTCTAGAGAATGTATAATCACTCAGAGTAAGAATTTTAGAAAGGTATATCATCGGGCCTAAGCCCAAAGAAAAATGGCTGAAGATCAGATAATGAAATTTGTACACTATTGATATTAATTTTTAATTCCTAGAAATTATATTTAAAAAATGATTTTTATTAAATTAAAATTACTTAATTTTGCGTAAATCACACGTATTTACAAAACAAATGTAATTTACTTCAGCTTTTTTTATATATAAGATTCTATACCCATGTCTTCGGCTGTTTCTGGTGTGCCTTTAAATGTCAATATTACACGTTCAAGATGTTTCTAAATATCGAATTTCTTTTAACTATACCTACTTATAGACACGTTCTTATTCAGTATTCAGGAAACTTACAGAGCTATGACCGAGAACCGTATTATAACTAATCAAAATTGTTGAGCCAAGCCACCAATTGATAGTCCACCAAAAAACGCTTGCCACACTATGTAATTATCTCTTTAAAATTCTCGTCAACTTAGCACCTCACATTGAACATTGGTACCTTTTACTTTTTGTATTGCGTGACCATTGAGTTATTCGTCCCAGACAATTTTATGTAAGATCCACAATGATAACAATCCGACTCCCCATAGTTCTCAGTCGAATGTCTGTGCTGAGGCTCGCGCCGCGCCGCGCTGACTCACGCCGCCGAGGCCGCCCGCAGGAAAGCCCACTTTCTACCCAAGCGTGTCAGGGCCGAGCACATCTAATCCTATTATTTATGTTTTCCGTCGTTTCTTTGTATTTCTCGTTATCTCGTTACCTTCTTCCACTCATGGTCCTGGTCCTGATCCTGATCCTGGAGGAATATAGGAACTCAACATTGTAACGGAACTATTGACTCGCACAAATTGTTCTCAAATCGATAATGTGATATGTTTTGTATTTTGTCAAATTTTAATAAAATATTATAAAAATGAATGGCACAAGGAGAAAATATGATGCAGAAGGAAAACGTATAAAAGTATAAAAAATACAGATTTGCCTGTTAGTTAACTTTTGTTTTGGTCATAACAATAGTAGTTCGCCTTTAGTAATTATAATAATTGAGTACGTGCTGTATGTTCTGTATATGATTTACGAGTCTTGTACATATTGTCATAAACTAAATTTTAAAAAATATGCTCATTGGTAACGGTTTTTCATTATTATTGTGAACTCTTATGTATGCCAAGGTGTTATACAGTTTTAGGGTTTGCCTGATCATATAAAATAACCGTAATACTTATCGAGATTGCTTGGTAATAGTTCACTTTTGGTTTTGGTTTGTTGGACATTTACATAATATATCGCTAGAAATAATCATATTAATTATTGTCAAATTTCTCAAAATATTTCATGTTTTAAATCCTTAAGTGTCTAATATGAACTGTTATCAAAACTGTATTTGCTTCTTAAATTAGAAGCATTTGCCCCCGAATGTCAAAATAATGAAAGTTTAAATAAGTTATGTTACTACTCCCTGGCTTTGCTGGAAAAGTTCACAAATTGATTAAAATATATTTATTTGATTTCGTGACCTATGTTTATGAGAAAACCCAATTAGGTATATAAAACACGAAGAAGTTCATAATTCTGTCTTTTTTATTTTGTTCGTACATCTACATTTTTATCACAAATTAATTAATTCAAAAATTCAAATGGTTAAACTAATTATAGATGGAAAACACACCTTCAGTTGATTTAAAAGTAAAGAATAATAAAATTAGTCAATCCTTCTGCTGATTGGGAACCAGATAAACATATTAAATTAAGAAAACTGAAAGTATATTAAGTTTGCGATTTTAGTCAATAATAATTTTTCTATTTTAAGATTCTCATTAGTGCTACAAATTTACGCATACTTTATCTTGAAGTTTATGTAAGTTGTCTGATTATACAAAATCCATGTCTTGCGAGAAAACGTAACTACCGTGTGTTCAGACTCTCCAATTAAACATCTTTCTTCAGAAACATTTTTCCTGTTGGCGGTACTTTCCTTGTATAAAAGGTAGAAAAGTTATCGAATTATTTTAAAAACTTTTTCCAGAATTTATGTAAACTCTTAGTTATTAAGGATAGTACATTTTTATTTGTCCCTCAAATGTAGGAGAGAGTACTAAAAATATGAAAATAAAATGTTGCTTCACAGTAGAAATGTATGTTTTAATGGGTAATGCAACTACTGCGGACAAAATAACATGTTTTGTTAGTTACCTTTATACTACAAAGTGAATTGTTATAATTAAACGTGTAAGTGTAAGTAAAGAGGGGTTATGCCAATTTCTTTACATATGACGTTTGTATGTAATATGATAACACCTCCGTTAAAAATAATATTTAAATGTTCAAAGTCAAAACTGCTCTATATCTGAATAAATTATAACGTGGTAGTCAATTAATGGTTAACAAGTATGCATACAAGCCCTTATTCAAAAAAGTTGGTATTTACATTTTGTTGTATTGACCTTTCGATCCTTTTTAACCTTATTAAAAATATCTATTTATAATCCCAGTTATATACTATAGAATTCTCCAAAGATCTAGTACTGTATTGCCCATGCTACAAACCTTTGATGCATTTATTGTTTTACAAAATGTTCAGCGTGAAACAGTAAATAGTGAAATAGTACATTATGGTAGGTGTGTAAAATATACACTCGTGCAAAAAATATACAAAATACAGGAATGAACTTTCTAGGAATACATTAAATAAAGTTTCCACTCGATTAGAGGTAAATTTAAAAATTATTACTTATTAAATCACTGGAATTTAAAAGTTAATCGTTAGCAACCACACCAACCTTCATACGTATATCTCAATAATAACGTATATGATTTAAACAAATTATAAATCGCCCTTTTTCTAAAATCTAAAATAGCTGTTTAAGACCATAGTAAAATTAAACCTATGTAGGCGTAACAATAAACAAAAACACTAATGTGAGATAAATATAAAGAATAATACAAAAATAACTTATAAATGAAAGCAATAAAGTCAAACGTAGACTACTCACTCGACAATAAATTGCGTATCAGGTTGACAGTTGCAACTGATTTATACTGTATATAGAAGCATAACAAATTGCAAAGCCGCCGATAAACTCACAAAAATGTTTTTTTTTTTTATTTCGCTTAAACAAGCAAACCCACACGAAGTCCCAGTTCCCTTTTTAGACGGCGGCATACAACAATCTTATGAGAGATAGATGTGTCTTATTTTGGTGTTATTTATTTAAATTTGTATTTAAAGTTTGTGTCGAGAGCTCAAAGACTAGCGCGTCACACGTCGCGTCGCGACGCGTCCCAACAGACCAGCGCAGCGCTATCCTGTTGACATCTTTCCCCGGGAATATAGGTCGTATCCTTCCTCCCAATATACTGTCCCAAGGCTGATAAACACGCCGCTCCTACGCCGTCTCTCAATACATCATCTGTATCATCACTGTTTACATCCCATGTTTCTCAACGTTTAATTTAAGTGGACCAAACGTTTCAAACTCCTTACTAATTTATACTTTAAAAAGTAATATTTTTAGGTCAAAGGAATCAATTTTTCTGCATTCTAAAATTTCTACAGTACATTTCAAATATTAAATCGACCTCTTAATAAATTTGTTATTTCATTGGGATCAGAAGCCAACAGGATTTGGTAGAGCCTCGACGTTTTAGATTCTCAAGGTCAGAATTTTAATCTGACAAATTGTAAAACTACCTACTTACCTATATAACACTTCGAACTGTTCGAAATACATTGAAGACATGGTCAGGCTCGAAATCCGTACTTTTAAAGATAATAATATTTAAGAAACTTCCTTTCCCTCAACAGTTATATAAAAAATTATTTTTATATTTCCATTTAGGTTTAAATATTTTTATAGGACCTTTTTTGTGTTTTTTCATTTTAAAACTTTTTGATACGCTAAGTAATGTTCACTTATAGTTCACATTTCTTCGAAAGTTAAAATGTAATTGAAGACTTGTTATATTTTAAACAGAAATATAACATATATCTCGTCTGGAACACTACTAGAGATCTAAATACTTATGTTTTGTTTTATTTTCAACTATGCAATAACAGATGAATAGTTATTAAAACATTTGAGTAGGGTGATAACTCCGATTTGGGGGTATCCCCTAAATATTTTAAGTACGCTAATATGTATAATAGAACTAAGATAATTTGTCTGCAATTATTTACCAGTTCAGCAGGACTTTATGACTTTTGGTGGTAGGCCTATCTACTGTTTTTTTTTTTGTCTCACAGTTTATTATGAGAGGGCCGGTGGTAGATTCCAATTTAAGGCAACATCATGGGTTTGTTG
This sequence comes from Homalodisca vitripennis, assembly GCF_021130785.1. Taxonomy (NCBI): domain Eukaryota; kingdom Metazoa; phylum Arthropoda; class Insecta; order Hemiptera; family Cicadellidae; genus Homalodisca; species Homalodisca vitripennis. The sequence goes on from NC_060207.1 coordinate 75,225,124, forward strand.
TCTGAGCGTTAGCGGACCATCTGATAATGCCTGATGGACAAGCAATGGAGGTCGGCAAAATTAACGAAATGTTTTCAAGCTTTTTACAGAAGTACCTTACAGTACACAGAAGTGAACATCAGTAGCGCGGGCGGCGTAACGTTATATGGTAGCCACAACACGACCGCACTGCCAGCGTTATCGTGTTATTTAGGACATGATAAGTGATGTGGAAAATGGAACTAGCGATAGGTGTGTGTATGTGTGTTTGACATGACCGTTCGTGTTATAGTTATACTCCGCGGGTGAACTAGTGTGTGGAGAGAGATAAGGTATACGAGAGCTATAAAATGCTCGACCCTTGCTTCATTTGATGAAGTTTCTGTACTTGTTTATTATTAAAATAGGAAATCTGTGTAATGGGTACATAAAGTTTGAGTATGTACTAAAACAAAGGTGAACAAGTGATCTACAAATGAGCACATGCTACTGAGTGAGCAGGTATTCTCATGGGACATTGTCATGATTCTTTAAATTCCTACAATGCAGAGACAAGTTTCAATGTTGATGAGGACATGAGCCTTCAGTAAAAACCGGTGAACAAATGTGTGTGAGACAAAATAGGATTTTTTACTGCACTAGTAACGATATAATGTAACAAACGTTTTAATAGCCAATGCTACCAAGTAACTTTATCACTATAGCATGTGTTATAAGATTGTTCTTATTACAGATTCGGTTATTCTGCTATTTTCTTGTTGCTATTATGTTACCCTCTTAAGGCTGATGTAAATATGTTATAATTTTATTTTTACCATTAAGTTTTAGATCCCACCTACCTACATCTTACCTTTAGATCTCAAAATCAATAGTTTTTCCTTTGCCTAGAGAAACCCATTTACCAAATTTCAAGTTTTCCGGACCTTTCTATCAGGAGTTCTCGCATAGACGAACAGACAAACAGGACACCTACTCGATTTCAGTAGGATCAGTCGGGACTTTAAGACGGAGAACACAAATAGTTAATAGCAAATGTTACAGGATCCATTACGACTACTCTAATAGGACTACGTTTATTAGCAGAAGATGGCTATAAACCACTCATTGTACGAGGAACTCTTCCTTGTAAAAGAAAAGTTATAAATATGTAAAAGATAAGAATCGTTCTGATCATGAGATTTTGTCACTGCGCTGCCTGGATACGCTATAACCTAACAAACAACCGCCAAACTGTTTCAAAAAATTACATTCAATGATTTGGAACTAGCCCCCGTAAATTCTTGTACATCTGGTTCCTGTATGGTTCAAACAATTTATTATTGATTTGATTCGACGCTTAACCCATTATGTATAATAAATATTTTTACATTATTCAAAATGGGTAGCTTATAGTGACAAAAAGGATAATCAGAAGTTAATAACATAAAACATTAGGAAGGATGTAATTACAAAATAATAGTTAAATAATAATAAATATTGTTGTTAAAATAAGTATACCAAAATTTGAATATCCACACATACGTAACTATATAGGTAATGACAATATTATGTAATAAATACAAATCATAACTAATGACAAAATAATTCGTTGCATCGAGGAGCTAGATTCAATTTATGAGTTGTACAAATAAGCAACCGGATTCCTTTTAACTGATAGAGGAATTTCTCAAAAGACATAAATCGATAGTCAACCACACTAGTTTTAGTGAAGGTCAATATGGCAGGTATAAAAGGGATAAAAATGTGTAAGTAAACTTTTTCTGTGTCAATTAACCTTATATTTATATACCCTGAGAGTGACAACTTTCAGTTTCTTTATCGAGTTGTCTAACGGTGATATAGTTCTGTTATTATCAAACAAGTAAAAGTATAATCTCAGTAAAAAAGTTCCATACTTTTATCCTTTTTTATATCTTCCTATTTTGAGCTTCACTAAAACCAAACAATTCCTCTATATGTTTCAAGAAAAACAAGGCTGGTGCTTATAATTCAGACTGGTTCTCGGTTCCAGACTATATCTAGTAACAATTAATTTTATGATTCCAGTTATGACTTTGTTATTGTGTAAATTAATGTCAAACACCATTTCTGGTTTTTAAATATTTCAGTTGTGTAATACTACAAAAAGTAGATGGTTAGGATGTAGTAAATTATTTTTGTTACCGTTTTCTTTCCGTGTTTTTTATATTGTTTATTCACAGTGTAAAAAAGTTCTGTAAAACAGGTAAAAAGTACACAATTAATCATTAAATAAGTTTGAGATTTCCTGTTTACATTCGGTTTATAACAAAATGTATGTTTGATTTTGATATATCATAAATGAATATACAAAACCAAACATATTTTTTTAATTTTATATGTGCTTCTTAGCTGTTTTACTGAACATTTTTTATCAAATCTCGTTAGAATGTTACGTTAAAACTTCAAGAACGTTTAAGAAAATTAAAAAAATATTAACAAAATCTCTTTCTTCCACGAAGTTAATCTTTATTCATTATTTATCTTAAGGGGATTCACCACTGAAAACATACTTTTTTTAAAATACGCAATAAAAATAGCTTAACCATTTTTTTTTCTAGTGTGTAGTAGGCTAACAAAAAATACAAAAATATAAAACGGCCAAATAGTTGTCACATACAGCCTACAGTGAATAAAAACGGGGGTTTTTTCGCGTTTTTCAGACCATATTTCAAATTGATATATCTAAGAAACTATCCAACATATTGCACTACTCATGGTCTAATTTTGAAGATATGGATCTAATCTAAATATTTAGGTAGATTTATCATGGTAGCATTAGTCTTTTTGATAAAATAATTTAGTAAACTTTAGACTTTTTTAAAAAATAACATGCATATATAAAATTATGTTTCTATTCATCATATATACCTAAAAATCTAATTCTACCTAAATATTTAGAAAAAAATCTACTTAATATGTGGTAAAAATATGAACTTTCTATCTCAATTAGTTCCCAAGATATATCGATTTTTGTCTGAAAATTTATCGAAATTCAAACTTTCGGAAAACTGCGATAGAAAGTAAACGTAGGTTCAACACTAATATATCACGTATATTTTTTTAGTTTATGGTTCTGAAATAAATTTACACAATATATTAGGTCAAAAGGTTGTATTATACATCAATATTAGGTCATATTATTATGTCAGTGTTCAATAAAATATACATATATATACATTGTAAAATAAAACAGAGTTCGGTCGGTGACGTTCAAAAGTCACCGGCACCATATGTTTTCCCCTCCGCTTCTATTTTCCTGGTTTCTTCCTCAAGCTGTGCATGTCTCAACTTCCTTCTGTACTCTGTAAATTTAATCTTTTTGCGTTTCTGTGCCAGTGCTAGTCTTTTATTGTCGAAGCGCTTGGCAATCTTGGCAGCGTTTTTTCCTATTACTATTTCTATTACTACTTCTTCTTCTTCTTCAGCATAGAGTAATGAAAATAAAACAGTACAATGATTGATATGCGTATTAAACTAGATTTAAATATCTGGTTTACATATTTATAATGAAATATATAAAAGAAATTATGATTTTTTGTAGTACAAAATAAGGTATCTAGTAAAAATGTGAAATTTTGGACATTGACGCGCTTTCAAAAAAAACGTTATTTTTTTCATACTTAGGGTTAAAATATAGGTCTTAGGATACTATGTTTTTGTTCAGTAGGTTCCAAATGACAAAATATGACAAAAAAACTTTTTTTGAAAATTTCATAATTTTTCATTATTTTCAGTGGTGAATCCCCTTAAATCATGATTATTCCAATTATCTTTATTGTTTATTTATTCAACCTTTTTTCGTCTAAAACGTTTAAAAATTTGTTCGGTAATTGAACTGTAAAAATCTTATAATCCTGCGATAATTGGTAATCCATATTTATCTTTCATTTTCTTTAAATTTTATATTTATAATTTCTTCCAATTCATTATTTTATATAAAATACAATAAACTCAATGAATTATAATGTATATTTATAAGAAAGAAAGAAAAGATTTGCTTTCCTTGTAAAACGGCGATGGGTATATTATTCTACTAAAAATCATTATACGTAAAAAAGTTAAGAGTTATACTGTTTTATTTTATCTATAAAATGTGAATGTTTATTTTACATTTCTTCGAAAAACCTTTTTTTAATTGCTGAAAGGATTCTTTTCAACTCATATACATCTGAAATACAAACCTTTTTTTCGATCAACAATTTGATTTACACTTCGTGGAATACACAAACCTTATTTCATTCAACTACTGAAAAAAAACATCTGGTTATCCGAGAAGAAGAATGAAATATTTTTTACTTAGACAAGATTTTTATTAATTTAAGCTTTTGTATGAGCGGGTTCCAAAAGCCCCTCGAGCTTGAAGTACAGCTGATGAATGTAGAAGGTTGAAGCAAACCCGATGAACGGTCCCAGGAGGCCCGCGACCTTGAAGGGTACAAGTTTGAAACTAACCTCAAATATTCTTGTTAAATTATGTTTTGGATTCACACTCCAGAATGTTAAGTATTTTTTAATCATTTCACTAGTAAAATCTTACATAATATATCAGAACACTTATAATTTGACACACTTTCACAACAAAATCATTGTTGAAACACTTTAATCGATAATTTCACTTCACAAGTTTAATCAGATATTACAATGTTTTAACAGACTCACTTCACTTTTAACACAATCTTCTTGCAACGTTTCTTTCTTCGGGTCATAAATGTAATAGCATCTTGTGAAATATAGTATTTACTTTTAGCACGATTGAAGGCAACGCCCACTATGAATAATTGAACACTTCACCAATTAAACACATTTCACTTCACTTTTAACACAATTTTCGTGTTACAACCGTAAAACCATTAAATACCTGTAAAGAAATGTATTTACTTCAAAGTTTCATAGACTTTGAAGAAGTAGGCACACCCATCTACAAGAACCAGGAAAATCACGTATAATCAGTGATACTAACACGTTAAAGTAAAATGTCTCAATTCTTTAAAGTTATTATAAGTGATAATGTATATGTTAAATGAATGAATATCAAAATTTCTTTCGAAACTTGAATCTAGAAAACTACTTAGATAATTTTGATAAAATGTGATACACATGCAGCAAATACTTAACTCTTCCGAAATAACTCAAATGGGGATGCAATCATCCCCCAGTTCTTAATATTAATCATAAAAAAATCTGAAACTTCAAAAACAAGCGAATTCTACTGCAATTTTAATAAATATTTCATTATCTAACAAAGTTTTCAAAATCCATCCCAATAATCCCTTATCTTAAAAATGTAGTAATGTAGTCTCTTAAGTCTCTTAAAAATGTAGTCTCATAAACTATTATATAAGGGGTTTCTATTGAATTTGGTAAATAGGATTAGTAAATATTAAAGAATATTTTAAATCTTTATTTTCGGTTCAACCCTTAACATTACCTTAAATTATTCTTTTTATCGTCTCCAATTTTTAGATTTTTATTTAAATTAAAAATGAATACTTCTACCTCTATCTTTATTACCTTCCATCTTTATTGAACAATTGTGAACAATATAACATGTGTTTTATGAACAGTTTATAAAATATTTCAAAAACTTCATTGAATGTCGTTATATTTTATTCTTTGTTACTGCTACTTTGAAATGATAATTAATGAAGAGATAATTATGTCATTCTTTAAACCAAAAATATTTGTCAAACTTTTCGTTGTATCAATAACATTCATTGGTCTGTTTCCTATAAATTCCTTTGGAATTTCATTACATTTCCATATTTTTGCAGTTAACTTTCTTCAAATCTTGATACATAATTGTAAAAAGAAATGTTTAAATTGTATAATTCATCTGAACAATAAGAAAAATTAAGTTTATTTTAGTTTAATGTTTGTTTTACGTATTCGCGTTCGCGATTGATTCGCTGTTTTTACCATCCCCGCGCCATTTTTAGTGTACGATGTAATTAGAAGTTTAAAAATGCAGAATTTTTAAGAGTAAAGTTTATTAACAGAAGTGCGACCTACATTCAAAGAAGAAACATTACAATTGGTTACGTAATTTTACTATCTGTATCGTTTGTGTGATAATACATAACTTATAGTTGCCTGTCTCACACTTTACACACACTTTTTTAATGTTATTTTCTTAACATTTACTTTAATTTTGCAGATATGGTAAAAGTGCAGTTGGGTAGTGAATTGTTTTAAATCCCTCAATAGATTTATTTTCACTGAAAAGTCTATAAATTTAAAAGTACATTTTAGAAAAACGCGCGTGAAAAAAAAGAATAGTTTGTGAAACGCACGAAAATGTCAAGGTGCGGAAACGCGTCAAAGAGGTAATTTTAATCCGTTAATTGCAGCTAGTCGTGGATTACTGAGGCCGTTTAATTTCATTGAGTGGTTGTGAGCATTAATAGAGATTACGTGGTGGCTCGGCTCGGTAAGTAGTTGTGCTGTGCTGGTGACCCAGATACTGGCGACATTGACACACTCGCCACTATCTGTCCGAGATAACGCGCTCGTGTGGCCTGCACACTGCACGCTCATTCGTCATCAAGAAATCACAATTGGTCCTATCACAGCAAGAAACTCTGACAATCTCAACTTGACTAACAATGTTCAAATAATCGGTTTTCGGTTGAGTTTTTGTTTTTTTTCATAACGTATTTAGTCGCTTCTTTGGCTGAGCTTTAGCGAAGCCTATCTACCACTCGAGAGGATAGAAAAGTTGTATTTGTCTCTATATCTGTTCGCACTATGTCTGGAAAACGAAATGACCTGTAGTTTTAAAGTTGTGCAATACAACATAGACAAGTTTGTGTTTTATGATGGTGTATACCGGACCATTAAAATTTGGGTAGGCATAACATATTTGTCAATTTCTTTTCTGTATCATTGTCTGTCTGTCTATCGGGCCCTAGAAAACCTCGAGAATGAAATGGGTTATGGATTTGAATTTTACACGCAACCTCAGTGAAGCCTGTTACGCGACACGTGGAGTGGTGCACCCTACCTTGTAATTATGAAGTATTTAAATCAGGTTTATAGGACGTCCCATTTAACCCTTTGGTGACCGCCCGATAACTAAAAAAACTGAAGATAATATTTTAAAGATATTTGGAGAATTTAAGAGAATCGGTTATATGTTTAACAACCTCAAGGCATATACCGGTACTAAACCTGTTTATTATCTTTGGTGTGTTATAAAATGTCTTACGGAATACATATATTTTCTTTAAATTATATATCTATGTATAATCTGTATAGTAATATGTATTATATACTCAAAATATTGGAAAGAGAAAATTTAATCAACCTTTAGCTTTGTTAAAGTAACATAGAAATACAAATATACTGTTTATTTATACAGGATGTATTTATATTCAAATTGACAAACAATGTCGTATGTACGTTTTTGTATAAGTAGTTTATTTTTACTGCTGAGCACCTGATGTCAAATACAAATACTTAGTCAATATCGGGTCATTATATAAAGTATTTATCAATAAAGACTCTCGTACTAATGACAATATTTACCTTTTATATGACCATAACATTCTGTGTATTTCTTCAGTTTCGTTTCTTGTGATATAATCCATACGTTAAGTGGGTGACAGCTGAATAAAGTAGCTAATGTCAGCAAGCCACTATTTTTATTGCAATATATTAAAACAAACCTAATTACACGAATGTGGGGCCTCCAAGACTTATTAAACTGTAAATATTTTAATCAACACGCAGTATAATATTTGTGCTGAAGTGCTTTAGAACGTTGCGTGGTCGGTATAAATACCGGTCGGCAGCTGTCCTTTAACGAGGTTTGAGTAATAAGTGTCACTGCCAATTTTGTCCCCCTGCTGCAAATTAATAACCAGACCATTATAAGTGAACATACACAACGTTTTGTCACTTGATCATTAGACTTTAGATAATAGGAGGAAGAACAGTTCTGGTTGACCAGAGAACCAGAACTTACATTTGAGCATAAGGTAAGTAGGGCGACGTGTAGTAACATGTGACGGTGCAGTACAGGATATGTCATGCACAGGTCATGCATAGGTAGTAGGAGTAAGAACACTTCTAGGCGCTTAGAGAACCAGAGCTAACGCTTGGGTGAGCGCGGGAAGTCATGGATGTCGCCATAGGAGCGACCGCTACGAGTTCCTAACGAGTATTTGAAAATGTGTATGGTGCAGCATTTTTGCCGTGCAAGGCGTGACCGAGGCCTGACTTTTGACACTTGATTTGAGCATCGGTGAACTTTTTTAAAACAACTTTAGGCGATATTTTTCATCTTACGCAGAAAAAATATATATAGAGGTTTATGGACTAGTAAAAATAATTGAATTTGTATTTTATTTTGCAGATTTGTATTGTTACTTAGTGATACAGACGGGGATTCATATGTTGTGTGTAAGCGTTTATATGGTAAAATAATAAACTGTCTATCTAATTTTAGCTGTAATAAATTTTAATTTGAATACACATATTAATGATTGATGGTTTGGAACATTTAACTCCGGATTGTTTGCCTTGATGAAGATTCCATCACTGTGTAACGGACAAACAACACATATACATTCACAATTGAGTAACTAAGATATAATTTTTAAAACTAATGAAAAAGAAATATTGTAAATAGGAAAAACGTCTTTCGAGTAATTTGAATCATTAATATTGTTAAGTAAAAATCGTCTAAAAGGCTTTCCTAAAGTAGATGGACTTATGTTCTTGTATACAATTGTATACGTAACAACTTGACAATTTATTTTAACGTCACATACAATTAACTACATACAATTGGTATAAAATGATTAAATAGTTGGTATTAACTTATTTGAAAATAAAAATACTAACACAATTCTTTTACCCGTTTCAAAATGGCGTCTCTTTGAAATGTTTAAAGTCAAATAACAAAAAAAAAACCGGTATAGTTATAAAAAATGCGTTTCATACCAACTATTTAGTCATTTTATACCAATTGCAGCGGTACCTTTTTCAAAGAAATCCGTCAACGCATAAACGAGCACTATAACTTTATAAGAATGCTTGCACAAGCCGGGAGCAACTAAGACTTTGTCTTTTGATAGGCATATCCTGTTTTAAATAGGTAATACAAATTTTACAAGATACCAACTATTTTGAAATTTTTATTACAATTCCAACGGTACTTGTTCCAACGAAATCCTTCAATGCATAAGGGAGCACAGCCACTTTCAAGATACGCTTACAAACCGGGAGCACCAAACATGGCCCAGTTGAGAGGTATCAGTAATTTGTTGCTCCTGGCTTGTGCAAGTGTTCATACAGACGCCATTTTGTAACGGGTTAATATTTACCCCATTATTTAACGGGATTTTGTTAATATTTTATTTTCAAAAAGGTGTACCACAAAGACTAATACAATCTCAAGTTTCATAACTTTATCGTAACTGGGTCAAATGATATATGAAAAAAATAAAGAAACACATACATACAGATAGACGAAACACTAAAGGTTTTAGACATACCTTAATATGAAATGTTTTGCTCATTTTTAAGTGTGGAACAAAATCCCAAATTATTGGAACACTTTTACTGAACCTGTATAGTTTTACATTTAAAACTTAAAAAAACTCATACACATGGCTATGTTAAAAAAAATTTCATTTTCCTTCACAACTACAGTATTTTTGTCAGAAACAGTTTATAATTGTTATATTTTTTCTTTTTAACCAATATATTACAGCTCGCACACAGTGATTGTCTAAGATACAACAAAACTTATATAAATGCAATTTATATTAATTTTTTTTAATCATGTGACAAAAATATGTGTTTCTTTTGAAGGTTAAACAAAAATCAATTTAATTCTTGATTAAAATAATCACACCGCACACGGTATAGTATACAAAAAAGAGAGGTGAAAATTTGTTTTTATTATTACATATTCAATAAACATTTACAATAAGAAGAGAGTTAAAAACATTGTTTGAAAATATTTGTATCGAACAGAATTGAGACTTAAATTTCGTAGAGAATTATAATATAAATGTTCATAATAACTGACATTGTTATGCAGTTACAAGTCTTGTGTAAAACCATAAAGTTAATATTATTACAAACTGAATCATCAGGATAATACATAACTATATAATAATTAAGCAACATTTGATACCTTGGACATAGAATCACCATATCTGACGACCGTCTCAGATTCTTTTAATTGTCCCCATTAGATGTATACAAATTTTTCCTGACGTTTTCTGATAACTTTTGGTATTATTTCCTTTTTCTCGTTTTATTTACTTTAGTACCTAAAATTAAAACACTAAATAAGATTGTATTAATATTCAAATTTTAATAATGGAATGCTAACTTAGAATTAAAAACTCGGTCTGCACTTTTTCCAAGGTAGGGACCATAAGAATTTGGTAATTAATTGTAAAACTTAGTATACTTACTAATATGAAACCTTCTCTCGCCACAAGTATAGGTCAGATTGTTTATCGTTTCCAATGTCTCACTGATGTAAAACTAACAGTCATTAAGAGAATGTATTAATGTTAAGTAACATGACATTTGTAAGACCTGAAATAACTGCTGCCATTTCAAATGTCAATACTGAACATTGGTAGTTGTCCAAACACATTTTCTGCTGTAAATGTGAAAAAATATTACTAGATCGTTGATTTAATATTATTTTAGTTGATTTAATATATAAAATAATAATAAGATATTTTTATTAAGAAGTCTTTTTTTAATGTTGCAATATAATTGTAGGACAAGAATTGGAATTAAACATTTTCAAGGAAGTGGATAATTCATTTAAAACGAGCTTTTGTATTTTACCATTATTCATTATTAAAAACATTACAAAATAATATGACCATCTTAACATGTATTACTCATTTATTCAATAATAATAATAATATAATTTTTGAAATTTATCCGAAAATGTTTTTCCTTTATACTTTCTTGTCTAAGACAATATTACAGATGTTTTGCAGTGTAATTCATGTTTGAATAACAAATTATTACCCATTTGAAGGCTAATTTTTCATGGGAATTCTGCCAATGAATTAGTTTTATGCTGCTAGTGTGAGAGAACTTATACATAGCAAACAAGTTCTTTCTACTAGTGCTAGAAAACTAGTTGTTATGGCATCAGTGTTAAAACCGAGGTTCATACTATAAGCGTTAAAGAATTGATTTTTTATAATTTATTTTAAAATCTACCAGTGATATAGATTTAACTATAAACAGTCTTGGAAGTACACATAACTTCCTAGGGTTTAATGTTGCAATTACAAAAAATTAGACCTCATGTAGGTTACCATGACTTGATCAAAATTTTATCACTTTTAAAGGTAAAAATATAAGGATATCGAATAACATTTTATATTGTATCACTTTTACTTTATATCGAATAACATTTTATATTGTATCATTTTTACTTTATATTGAATAACATTTTATATGTATGTATGTAAAAAATTTACATTAAATTAACATATCTTGTGAGAGAGAGCATAAGCCCTTTTTATTTTGAAACATGAAAGTGGGTTGGAAAATACTAAATCTTCATATTGTTAATCTAAATTTCCTTTCTATTATTCAAAATACAAATTTACATTTCTTAATAAAAATGGACTTCTAAATGTCGTCGACTAGACACGAGCCCTTTATCAAGAAACCCTATCAAACTGTCACGTATTAGCTATAAGTTTATAAAGTATCCTTTTTGTATTATTAATAAATTACCTTATTGTCAAAATAATATGTACATTAACGTTTGTTTCAAATAATAAAAGCACACGCATACCCTTTGTCAGCTATTAATAGAATACGTTTAAGTTGCAGCTAATATTACGTAATCTTTATCAAAGTAATTTTTATTTATTTTACTGGCGCCTATTGGGTTTTTGTCAAATCAAAATTAATCCACTACTTTTTTATCTTCAATTATTTTTATAAAATAAAAACTGTATTAATAGTTAATGTATTGTATTGTAATTGTAAACAAATATTTAAGAAATGTGTTTGTCTTAAAAGATAAATGACCATTGAAACCTTCGAGACAGTACTATTATTTTTAAACAACTGAGACGATGATACTAATCGTCAAGTTTATTTAGAAGACACGAACTGTGCCTCACATTGATTTATAAGGAGACACCTAACCAGCTGTGTTGGATACAGAAAAGTATTACTCAAGATTTCTTACTCACTAGTTTAATCATAACTCTCTCCACAATACAATCTGATTGGTCAGCGCGATATCACGTGGTCGCTTTTCTCTGTTATTCCAAGAATAATAAATTCGTCAGGCCAAGTCTTCCAATTTAACGTTACTTATCTGGGAAACAATTTGGAAACTGGTCAATTGTACTCGTCTGGTAGAAATAAAACGAACATACAAAGATATATCTTCCTCTAGAACTGTATGTTTGCTTTAAATAAGCCTTATTAATACTTCTTAATAATTCTACTAGTATTACATTTTTTTAATAATGGAAAACTATACGGTTAGAATTAGTTATGCTACAAGTGTTAGGATCAGTACTACAGGACTATAGTTTTTGTGACAGCTGAGTAGGAAGACTTTGTGTTATGGATCACCAAACATCTTACTAAAAATGAGTCTAGGGCTATAAAACAGTTATGTCAACTATGTGTGATTGTATTAGGAAATGTCTATTCTGACTGTTACAATACAAAACGTTAGTAAACCGACTTCCATGTTTAATTGCCATATAATCTGATGCATGAAGTATTGTGAGGTCAGGTAACCAACCAAGCGTATATTACAAGCCTGGTGGCATCATTGTTGTCGAGTGTTACTATAAACTAAATATTCATTGATATTACATTTTTTCCTAAACTACAATTTCAAGATTACAGAAAAATTAAACTGTTGTAATATTTACTTTTATTTGGACAATACCTGATTTAATAAACAAAACTCGCTGTTAATAAATGTCATGTTACTACTTATGTTGTCAATTTGTTACATTAAATGGTTCCCAACCCTAGTTTGAAATTATTGAAATCAGGATATTGCAAAGGTATCCAGTCGTTTAAGGTGATGCATCCGGTATTTGAGTAGATTTTTTGTTTGTAATTTTAGAGTCACAACCCATTAAAGAAAATACACCAAAATCTTTAGCCCATTCTACGGGAAGTTGCGTGCATTAACGTAAAAATCTAAGGAAATGTTGTAATCAGATCTGAATAAACCTACAATAGGTAAAATGTGAATTTATACATTGTGTATATGAATTATAACACAGGGAATGTGATTTATCACTTAAGTACATGAACTATTTTTAACGACGTATAATTAAAAAAAATTTATGTAGTTTTGTAATTAAAAATATGTCACCTCATCCAATTATCTTGCATGTGCAATCTGTATTCACAACCTTACTCACAACAGTTTTTCTCTGAGGATCATCACAATATATCAATCTAAATGGCTGCAATTCTCTTGTACATGCCGCACACAATATTTGTGTGGCTAAACAATATACTAAAACAAACAACGTGATATCAGTAGAATAGAAATTGCATCGTCTTAACAAAAACTCACATAGGATGAACGAAATCAGTTACGGTGATGTTACGTACAACTGTGTTGTTACGGCACTGTAACAAGCGCTCAGACTGCGTGTTAATAGTAGACAATTAACACATCTTGTGAATATAGTTCTGAACACACGAGTAAAGACAATGCAGACCTAGACGTCTCAGACAGATTTGTAGCTAGAACCATAAATAATTCACTACTGTTCGCAAAATATCTTAAATGGAAGTACTAGGCATGCGATCGGATCGCGCTCTAAACAGATGTTTAAATGAGATCTCAGTGTTTTTTCCTTTCTGCTCACATAATCTACTCAATCGTGTTCGCCTTCATCTACAGCGACGTTAATACAATTTATGAAAATATCAATAATGGAGTTTTATGTTTATGATGTTTGGAACTTTTTTATGTCAAATAATGTAACTTACTCAAATGTCACGTTTCTCAACGGTTTGGTCATCATGATGCCATCGTCATTTGTTGATAATGAGCGAGCTACAGTGTAAATTGTGTCATCTTATTAGTTTTTATCGTACATTTCTCAACAAAACAAATTATATATTGCAATCTAGCCGCAAATAAAACACAATTACGTTATCTTCATATTCATTCCTCTTTTCTCAGAAGATTAAACACATGTACCATTCCCGGAATATACGAGGACGGCGCAGTAAATAAGTGAGCGCTGAAGCTCGGAGCGGTTACTATGGTATCCTAAGTTTACATTAAAATTGTATTATTCCATTGTTCTTATTTTAAGTTTTTTTTTTTCCAGTAAATCCACATTTTTCGAAGTTCAGTTCCTTGGGCATAATGTCTGATTTGGACACTTTTGATTCATCCTTAGGCCGAGTGTTATTTGCAAGTGACAACAGTCCCAGTAAACCTGTTAAGTACGTCTCCCTTGTGGGGAATTGTACAACCAACAAACGGTCTCGAGTGTTGGGTACTTACGTAGTAGATTATATGGGATTAGAAGGAGTTATCAGGTCAATGGACAAACAACATAATGTGTTAACCACAATACTGACTAGATCTGCCAAATGACCAGCCTGGCATTCACTAAAGAGTTCCATTTATATTGTAAGGGTCTTCAGTGCAATACATATGCCACTAAATGACTATTCACCTATGCAGAAAAGTGTGGTGATATTTGTTATTGACTTTGTGTCTCAGTCCATCAAACACGTTCCACAGTACGGATTCCTACGTGTTATATGAAATCCATCCACACTGTACACGCCTAACACAAGTTACAGAGATACCTGCCTGTCTGAAGCGAGCTACAACCGATATAACCGAGAGTTACAACAGTCAGGATAACGTTCCTAAATGGGTACATGCTAAGTAAAGGGATAAAATGTTTTCACAAGAACCTTATTTAGTTTTCCAAGTAATCCTGGCAAGGTTTCACAGTTGGACAAGAACCAAGGATGAAAATGGATGTTGTAAAGTATTGGTAGTTTCAAAGCAGCCTAGCACTTGTTTGACATCTTTTAAACCCAAATGTGACCAATATGGTTCCCAGTGGGTCTGGGATAGTCGTAGGGGTGAGTGAATACTTTGCCTATATTGAGTCAATAAAGGGTAACATATTCTTTAACGTTCTGTATATTCCATCTACTTTTAAGTCTAACCCAAAAACAATTCATGGTTCAGATATTCATATTCAGATAACGTTTCCAATTCCCAAGTCCTCTCTAAACGAAGACACTGTGAATTTACTAATGCAATATTATAAAGTCTCAATCGCTTCACATTTTCATTTTCACTTGTGACGTAACTTCACCATTGGCAGGTTTCCATAATTGTTGTGAAACCAGCACCGACAATTAATTGGGCAAATGTGAAAGCCAATGAGTGGAGGGCTGGGGGTGGGGGAGGATAGACCTTGTGCCTACTAACATTGCCACTACTGACCCACATGATCCTCAGTCGGGCAAGGCTAGGCGGCAATGGTGTCACGGCCGGTACCGCTGCTGCTAGCTCGACTCTTGCGTCACTCCGTGTCGACTCTACTCGTATATGGCGATATGGCAGCGGTACGGTACACTCATACTCGCCGCCAAATGTCACCTTTCATAGGTTTACAGTCATTTCACCCGTGCACCTGTCCATATTAGCTCCGTTCCACTTCATAGGAATTCGTAGATTTAATGGCGTGCTTGGAAATTACCTAATATTAATCAACAAATTGCAATAAAATCAGAACGTACTATTTGTAGACCAATTTTATTAATGGCTATTATGAAGTTAAGAGCATAGAACTCTCACTAATTTTGATTTTCAATTGTGAAATATTTACAACAGATATTTTTCAAAGTAATGCCTAGGAATTTTAATGGTGTCATACACAAATAAATATCCATCCATTTCAACAATTAGGGTTCAGTGATTAAAAAATGTCTTAACTTTGTTATTTACCAGGAAATTGTTATAATTTTTGTGCAAACAAGTTATGTATATTAATACTTTATATACTCAAGCCCGTCCTAACATATTAAAAATAAACATTAATAAAATAACAATTTTTCTTTTATTTTTATTTAACTTTCAGAGACAATGCCAAAAAGAGTACTAAATTAAATCTTAGACTCAGTGAAACTATACTACATTAAAAGAGGCCTCTATTTTTTAAATTTCTACTATTTTGTTTTAAGTCAGTCTTCAAATATAAAATAATTAGAGCGTTTTTATATTGACCTCATTCAAAATAAGACGTTCCAAAATTGTTTGGCCTAATATAAGTAAGTTATCTGTATAAAGTGTTACTATTATTTTTATAGAACATTACTTCGAATGGCTATCTTTACCATTTATTAATTGTGTTATCAATAATTATCAACTATTGTTAAAATATCGTCCATTGTTAACCGGAAAGCACTGCAAGAATAGCAAGGTTAATTGCATTATACTTAAAATTTCGAAATTCGTTTTTAAAGTTATTAAAATTGTGTTGTACATTGTTTTGCCTTGTCAAGGACTTTACGTTAGTTTATCATCATACTAGCGGGCCCGGCGCGCTTTGCTGCGCATTTCAATAATTTTTTGCAAAAGTTGCCCGCGGCTTCGCACGCAATTTCCCGTTGAAAACAGTACACTATAATCACTTATTCTTTTTCTATCACATTCTAAACATTGCTGAGATAATTGATAGTCGTTCCATCGTGAGCCTCTTGGGCGTATTATGAAGGTATGTACCATATTCCTGCCTCTATCTAGCTGTTACCCACGGCTTCGCACGCAAATCTTAAGAACCGAAGTCCTTATATTACTTAGTAAATTTTTTTTTTTTACTATAATAAATTTTAGATTAAATTAGTTATATCTCCGATGCCACGATTGAGCTTGCTTTGTTGTCTCAATCGAGAGAATATGTACACACGGAGTTTTGAGAACCATACTTCTGTCAAAAAAAACAACTAAGGTTGATTTTATAACATTCTTTATATCTGTAGCCAACGTAAGATAGTAATTATGATATCTGCATTACTCTTCTGATCAAGCATGAGCATGGTTTATATTAAATAAATATTGCAGTTAAAGGTGAATTTTTACGTCAAATTTGAATTGTATTATCTGGATAGTAAAGTCTATGTTTAACAGTGATTGCAAAAACAGTTTAAACAAAATTTGTCGTTTCTCTTAAGCTTACTCTATGCTTTAAAACTATAAGTGTAATATATGTTTACAAAGAACAGCTGATTAAAAATTTGAAAAGACGTTAACATATGTTTGCTGCAATGCATTTCTTATGGGTATTTCTGTAACCAGTGGGGCGGAATCCTGAATCGGGAAAGGGATGGGCATAGCTTATAAACCTTCTCCGTGGAAAAATACATATACGTACAAATTTTCATCATGATCGGTCCAATAGTTCACGATTCCATAAAGGACAAACATACAAACATTCATTTTTATATATATAGATAAGTATCAAGTGTACATTATTGTGTTGTTTAAACATGATGGATGGTAAATTAAACCTTTTTTCCAAAGCTCCAAGATTCTTCATGATGGATAGTACTAATTTTTAAATATAATTGTTTAATATGTGTAGATTATAATCACTCCCTCAATGAATAATTCACAAATATTAGGGCGCACAATATAACTTAAATTTTGTCGGTATTTTGTAAATCATAGTACTAGACTACATAGTACTACATAGTCAAAGGACGTTTTGATTAATATTCAATTAGATTATATATTGTTATCTCTGTGCCATTGTAAGCAAGATATGGTGTTACACTTTTGAAGTATACAGTTTGGGAAAACTACATTTGTTTTTTTCTTTCGAATAAAATAAACTGACATTACAAATTGATTAGCTACTTAATTATTTTGCAAAATTATATCAAAAGTAAAGAAGTATGCTGTAGTAGAGTTGGTATGAATCGTCAACTCTGTATTCGCATCAGAACTTACCGCCCGTGTCGGCCTTGGGCTCATTTTCCAACTTGCTATACAAATTGATTACTACTCAATTATTTTGTACGATATTATATATTAAAGAAGTATGCTGTAGTAGAGTCGGTATGAATCGTCAACTCTGTATTCGCATCAGAACTTACCGCCCGTGTCGGCCTTGGGCTCATTTTCCAACTTGCTATACAAATTGATTACTACTCAATTATTTTGTACGATATTATATATTAAAGAAGTATGCTGTAGTAGAGTCGGTATGAATAGTCAACTCTGTATTCGCATTAGAACTTACCGCCCGTGTCGACCTTGGGCTCATTTTCCAACTTGCTATACAAATTGATTACTCAATTATTTTGTACGATATTATACATTAAAGAAGTATGCTGTAGTAGAGTCGGTATGAATAGTCAACTCTGTATTCGCATCAGAACTTACCGCCCGTGTCGACCTTGGGCTCATTTTCCAACTTGCTATACAAATTGATTACTACTCAATTATTTTGTACGATATTATACATTAAAGAAGTATGCTGTAGTAGAGTCGGTATGAATAGTCAACTCTGTATTCGCATCAGAACTTACCGCCCGTGTCGGCCTTGGGCTCATTTTCCAACTTGCTATACAAATTGATTACTCAATTATTTTGTACGATATTATACATTAAAGAAGTATGCTGTAGTAGAGTCGGTATGAATAGTCAACTCTGTATTCGCATCAGAACTTACCGCCCGTGTCGGCCTTGGGCTCATTTTCCAACTTGCTATACAAATTGATTACTACTCAATTATTTTGTACGATATTATATATTAAAGAAGTATGCTGTAGTAAAGTTGGTATGAATAGTCAACTCTGTATTCGTATCAGAACTTACCGCCCGTGTCGACCTTGGGCTCATTTTCCAACTTGCTATACAAATTCACTTTCTCCTCTGAAATGTAAACATAAACATAATATTAATAAAGTTCTCTGTCTTTATGGAGACGAAGTTACAGTATTAGCCTCATTGATGTCGGTATGTGACGTTTACACTATTAGTGTGTGGTAATCCACATCTGAGGTTTTATGTTGAAACTCGGCCAGTCACACTAGATAATATATTTTATTGAAATTACAATTTTGTAAACGAACACATAGAGAATGCATTTTAACGACCTTGAGTATAGTTTTAAAACCTTGATTTGGTGTACTTTTTTCAAGGTATATATCATAATCAGGTTAGGGTTTACACTCGTAAGTTTTGTTGCAAAATATATAAGTTGACTAATAAAACATATTGCCATACACACACAAATTATCCATAAATGAAATAAATGCATTATTTCGCTATGTCCTGTAGTTGGAATTTTTATTTAAATGCATATATTTTTAAATTCTCATTAATCATATTCATCGTGTGTTATAAGTTGCAATTTATTTTATTATGTATTATACAAATGTTATGTAGTTCTCAATAAGTAAGTAAATGAATTAATCTGCTGTTATTTTTTGTATTAATTAATGGAAAGAATAATGCATGGTCAGGTATGTATGATTGAAGACAGAAGGGTGTACACTGGGACCACAAGCAATTGCATGGTAAAACACACGAGCATGATGACGTAACAGAGCCACGATCGAGTTCTGTGCCTTCCGTGACCTCCTCTGCTAGCAACAAGCCGCTATTTCTGGCTGCAAGTCGTGACCACGATGTTTAATACAGAGTTTAATCAATTCCTCATCCTCTAACACATCTTGTTCAAGAGGTTACTTATACAACATTTTAAGAGGTTCAAGGTGTTGTTGTATTAACAATAACATATCTCATTAAAAGATTTATTTGTTTAACGTTCTAGGTATAACATGAAAACACCTGTTTATATTAAAACTTAACGCCTATAATTCAAGGGGATTATTTTATTAACTTAAGCATATTTAATAGTTTGACACTAACGTATCCCACTCAAAAGTTTACTTATATTAAAGTCCAAATTATCACATTCAAAGGGGTGACTTCTCATGAATCGGAGTGACTTGCACAGTATTTATGTTTGTAAAGACAGTAAATATGCGAGTTTCTGTAAATGTTTATCCCATCCTAAAAAAATAAGGTACTAGCTTTTTAGTCACGTAGGTACCACAACTGTGACAAAGTAAAAGTCATACAAAACTACAATGTGTGTATTTTTTATCAACAGAACCAATATAAAGCAAAACACTTTGAGATTGAAATTTTTTTGTTGAATATGATTGGTTATTCTATAATTGATACGTAGCCGACTGAGGAAGTATTCGGCACGTCCAGTGGGTTTTCGTAACCGCGATAGCCTCTTATCCTTGGGCGTGAATGAGTCTGCCAACGGCCGTGTGTCGCGCGCGGGCCGCTCTGTGTGACTTGTTTGTCGTTGAGACGCGTTCGCGCGCCAACTGGAGAGCACATATTAAGGCCATGCATGACAAAACCACCATTGTTGGTCCCCGGCTCTTTATTCGTCAGAATCGACGTCGGATTTGACCTATTTCTCTAGATGTCAAACTTCTCGATGATTGTGCAATCTTTTCCAACGCCAAAACTCGACCCAAGGCCTGGGACGGGCTTTATTGGGGCGTAAAATTTGAGTGCGTTTGAGTCTGACTTCGACAGGTTTTTATCCCGGAGGAATTTATTTTGCTTCAGTGATTTTTCAAAATGCACTTCTAATCTATAAGCACTTATTACAAAACTATAAAGAGCGTGAAAAATATCCAGATAAGGTATTATATTACACACTGATTCGTCTTAGGCCAGTATTGCATTATGATAATTCTTTTACGTGAATATATTATCATATGTCTTTGATTGAGAATATTAAGTGTGTAATGTGCCAATAATAGTTCAAGTATGGGCATATGTCTATTGTCGTAGGTTCAAGAGTCAAGACAGAGCATAGCCATTGAAGTGAGTAGGACGCATAATATCACTTTTACGGTTAGGTAACTGCTCATCTCCTCGGCGGACGTTCCACAACTGCTGGTCGAAGATCTTTTAAATGTGACCTCTTCGCGTAGTCAGAAGAGTAAACCAATGCATAACAATGAAATTTAGATAACATTACAATGGTCATTAAATTTTATTGTATGATTGCATGGATAAAATTAATAAAATAGAAGTGGAGAATCAATATTCTCATATGAATATACTTATTAGTCACTAAAAACTATTTTTTGATTCCGTTTATCATAAATCCAATGAATAGATTTTCGACGATAAATCTCTTTGATAAAACGGTACTATTATAGCACCATTGCTCTGAGAAGAATAATAGCTAATAATCCAAGAGCCGAGAGCCAGTTTGCATTCTTGAAATCGATAGAGGACTTTCTGTAAGATCGTCAGACACGCTTGTTTGGTGGAGGTCGAAGGGTAGGGGGGTTTGAAAGGGTTTAAAGTATAAAACTATTATTTTTATGCCAAAATGTTATTTTTCCTCGTTTTATAGTACATCGCCGTCAGCCAGATATTGAGACTGAAATTTGCCACGTCCAGGGTCTGTACAGTGTACATGGTTAGCTCACGCTGATTTAACATTTCTTTGCGTGTCTGGCGGTTGTTTAGAAGTGTGTCAAGCTAAGAAAAACATGACTTGAGGGGGGGGAAATGGTTTTATAGTACATCGCCGTCAGCCAGATATTGAGACTGAAATTTGCCACGTCCAGGGTCTGTACAGTGTACATGGTTAGCTCACGCTGATTTAACATTTCTTTGCGTGTCTGGCGGTTGTTTAGAAGTGTGTCAAGCTAAGAAAAACATGACTTGAGGGGGGGGAAATGGTTTTATAGTACATCGCCGTCAGCCAGATATTGAGACTGAAATTTGCCACGTCCAGGGTCTGTACAGTGTACATGGTTAGCTCACGCTGATTTAACATTTCTTTGCGTGTCTGGCGGTTGTTTAGAAGTGTGTCAAGCTAAGAAAAACATGACTTGAGGGGGGGGGGGAAATGGTTTTATCTTTGAATTTCTTTGATACCTTCTCATTTCGACCTCCGCTAAAACTAATGAGACAGACGATCAATTTCTTTCTTAGGAAACATTTCTTGATTGATGTCATGAATACTCACGTAGTGTGCTTATATATGCAAATTGGTTCTCAGCTCCTGAACTATAAGCAAACTTCAATTTTTACCCTTATTTTGCTGCTTGCACGTGTATCTAACAATTAAACATATGACAGTTATTTTAATGATAATTTATTATTAGTTATGGCTCTTGTATCTCCTATTCTCAACATACCTCGTATGGATGAAATGTATAAAAAGCTATTACAAATTTGGAAACCCAATTTTAGTTCAACAATTCAACTGTCGTCCATTGTGTACTTGGGCCTTTTTAAATTTATCAGGATCTGCAAATGAAATACGCCGTTTTAATAATTATAAGTGCATTGTAAATACCTCTACTAAATACTACGGTGAAACTTTATTATTAAACGCTGTTTTATTTTCACGCGTGATATTTAATAAAAACATCGCAAAGTGATATAAGATTTGTATTTATTGCATTTTAATGTTATTTATTGTAAGTGAATTTGAAATGTTCCTATATTTAATAAAAACATCGCAAAATGATATAAGATTTGTATTTATTGCATTTTAATGTTATTTATTGTAAGTGAATTTGAAATTTTCCTATATTTAATAAAAACATCGCAAAGTGATATAAGATTTGTATTTATTGCATTTTAATGTTATTTATTGTAAGTGAATTTGAAATTTTCCTATGATATAAAATGTGTTTTATACGGTTTCACAACATATATATGTGTATATATATATATATATATATATATATATATATATATATATATGAGTTGTGAAACCGTATAAAACACATTTTATATCATAGGAAAATTTCAAATTCACTTACAATAAATAACATTAAAATGCAATAAATACAAATCTTATATCACTTTACGATGTCTTATATATATATACAGTATTTCACTTATTTAAATGAAAAACAGCGTTTAATAATAAAGTTTCTACCGTATATTTAGTAGAGGTATTTACAATGCACTTATAATTACCCACATCTTCAGGAAGCATAATATAAATATCAAGAGAACAAGAAACACAAACAAATAAAAATACAAATACTCATACGCGTATGTATATATGAGTATTCATTCACCTCTTAGTGATTTTTGAACTTTCGGTCCAAAACATGATTGTTGTGTATTTACTTTTTTAAACATGTTTTGGTATTAAACTTTTTTAACGAATTATATCAATTCTTGTTTTAGGTGAGTAGTTATGTTTACTGATTTGTTTCATAGGTTACAATGCATTTATAAAACATTGATAATAGGTCTCTCGTAAATAAGTTATTTGAGTAATTCTAGTTACATTTTAGTTCCTCCGATGTCAATATTCCTCAATGTCTTGATTGAGGGATGGACTATATAACATATGTTTAAGATACATTGATGTGTAGAAAGGTCCATCATCGTTTAGTGGGTTTTTTGTAGAGGATCGGTTTTGGGTATAGGTCCCATTTTTATCTCCTAAAAATTACTCGTCAGTTGTCCTCAATGTTAGAGAATTTTAGACAATTCAGATTTGCTGTGGAATATTGATATTTTGGTTTTATAATGCTATCACTTATTGGAATCTGATATTTAATTAAAATCTCTTGCAACTGTAATGACGATTCCTACAAGGGCTCTCAGAGCACTGGGAGGGGAGGGAATGCTGCCGACAGATTATTTCGGAAGCGGCCCGTTGTTTACATGCAGTTTTGGCTGTGGACGCGGCGATATTTTTAGCGCGTTGAGATAGGCCGGCAGCGTTGAGCGCGCCACGGCGCGGATCTGGGTCAAGTATAATGTTATTATCGGGCCTGCGCTGGGCCGCCGCGCCGTGCCACTCACTGAGACCCCCCCTCCCCCTCACCATCCTCTACCAATCTATACATCCACTCTGCTGTCAATACGCCGATTTATTGTTGGCACTGCACTGTACTCCTTGTAGTAATGTCGTGAGGTGGTTCGTCATGTCCCCGCTAGATCGCATCTCAATGTTTAATTACCATGAGTAGCGACAACAGTTTAGCCTCTCAGTGTGTCAAGGTCCCGCTCCATTGTGGTAGCTCAGACGTTATCCCTGTTCTTATTCCGAGTGTTGTTCTCGATTATCTCTTGACCTTGCAAACTTAGGCGTCATTTTTTATTTACTTTCGTATCGTGTTTTTAATTTAGTTATTTTTTAAAGATATGTGACGTACAACTATGTTATATTTTTCAAACGAAATAAAACATTTTTAAGAAAGTTTAGTTCTTTACTAAATTAGAAAAAAATATAGTACAATCGTGTTATTTTATTTCGGTCAAATCTTATTTCAGACGAGCCCATATTTAGTGATTAAACGTTATCTACAGCGGAGAACCAACAGTAGCGGGTAGTCCTACCAGATTGGCGCCAGTATGTCAAGGCCGTGGTAGGCGTGATATAACACTATCAGATGCCTCCCCACTCTGCCGCCCGCCCGCCTTCTTCACTTCGCTTCTATTAAATTGTTCCCTTCTGGGTTACTAGTAGCATAGTAATGTCCAAGGTCTGGTATTATGGTCATGATGGCCACAGAGGGAATAACATTGGCTATTTTTCAAATTTGAAATTGTTATGTTGACTTACTGCCCTATTAAACAATTTTAGTATTTCAAGGCAACAAGTCCGTACTACAAGATAGAATATATGCAAGTTTCTAATCTGCAAGCCATATCTTCTTATATACGTACAATGTAGATAAATAATCTTTCCTCTTAATTTATCTGATAATGTTAACCAATTTAGTTCAGGGTTTAATTTAATTGTGTGGAAATTAAATTTAACAAACTTCAGACCCCAAGTTGATATTTCAATTCATATTACTATTTTACTCCAAA